>NC_064645.1:22226843-22862676 GCF_023864345.2 Schistocerca serialis cubense | reverse complement strand
ATTGATGATGAAACACAGAAATTGCATCGTAATTAAATACAAAAATCACAATGTAGACGTAAGTACAAGAAGACTGACTCTACTTACTGTCTATGCTTCGAACCTTTCCTGTGAGATCAGTTTTAGATTTCGATGCTTCACTTCAGGTTTACTGTATCCCTTGGACCTTCTTATTGACGATTAAACACAGAAATTGCATCGGAATTTAAATCAAAAAGCACAATGCATACTTAAGTACAAGAAGACTGTCTCTTCTTACTGTCTATGTTTTAGCCTTTCCTGTGAGACCAGTTTTAGATTCCGATGCTTCACTTAAAGTTTAATGAATCACTTGGACTTTCTCATTGACGATGAAACACAGAAATTGCATCGGAATTAAATACAAAAGACACAATGCCGACATAAGTACAACAAGACTGACTCTTCTTACTGTCTATGATTTGAACCTTTCCTGTGAGACCAGTTTTAGAATCCGATACTTCACGTCAGGTTTACTGTATCACTTGGACCTTCTTATTGACGATGAAACAAAGAAATTGCATCGGAATTAAATGCAAAAGGCACAATGCCAACTTAAGTACAAGAAGACTGACTCTTCTTACTGTCTAAATTTTGAACATTTCCTGTGAGACCAGTTTTAGATTCCGATGCTTCACTTCAGGACTTACTGTATCCCTTGGACATTCTTATTGACGATGAAACACTGAAATTGCATCGGAATTAAATACATAAGGCACAATGCAGACTTAAGCACAAGGAGACTGAGTCTTCTTACTGTCTATGTTTGAACCTTTCCTGTGAGACCAGTTTTAGATTCCTATGCTTCACTTCAGGTTTTACTGTATCCCTTGGACTTTCTTATTGACGATGAAACACAGATATTGCATCGCAATTAAATACAAAAGGCACAATGCCGACTTAAGTACAAGAAGACTGACTCTTCTTACTGTCAATGCTTAGAGCCATTCTTGTGAGACCAGTTTTAGATTCCGATTCTTCACGTCAGATTTAATGTATCCCTTGGACCTTCTTATTGACGATGAAAAACAGAAATTGCATTGATATTGAATACAAAAGGCACAATGTAGACGTAAGTACAAGAAGAGTGACTCTTCATACTGTCTATATTATAACCTTTCCTGTGAGACCAGTTTTAGATTCCGATTCTTCATTTCAGGTTTACTGTATCACTTGGATGTTCTTATTGTGATGAGACACAGAAATTATATCGGAATTAAATGCAAAAGGCACAATGCCGACATAAGTACAAGAAGACTGACTCTTGTTACTGTCTATGTTTTGAGCCTTTCCTGTGACACCAGTTTTAGAGTCCGATGCTTCACTTCAGGTTTAATGTATCGCTTGGACCTTTTTATTGACGATGAAATACTGAAATTGCATTGACATTAAATACAAAAGGCACAATGTAGACGTAAGTACAAGAGTACTGACTCTTCTTTCATTCTATAATTTGATCCTTTCCTGTGAGACCAGTTTTAGCTTCCGATGCATCTCTTCAGGTTTACTGTATCCCTTGGACCTTCTTATTGACGATGAAACACAGAAATTGCATCGGAATTAAATACAAAAATCACAATGTAGACGTAAGTACAATAAGACTGACTCTTCTTACTGTCTATGCTTCGAACCTTTCCTGTGAGATCAGTTTTAGATTTCGATGCATCACTTCAGGTTTACTGTATCCCTTGGACCTTCTTATTGACGATTAAACACAGAAATTGCATCGGAATTAAATACAAAGGGCACAATGCTGACTTAAGTACAAGAAGACTGACTCTTCTTACTGTCTAAGATTTGAGACTTTCCTGTGAGACCAGTTTTAGATTCCGATGCTTCACTTCAGGTTTACTGTATCCTTTGGACCTTCTTATTGTCGATGAAACACAGAAATTGCATCGGAATTAAAATCAAAAGGCACAATGCAAACATAAATACAAGAAGACTGACTCTTCTGACTGTCTATGTTTTAGCCTTTCCTGTGAGACCAGTTTTATATTCCGATGCTTCACTTCAAGTTTAATGAATCACTTGGACCTTCTCATTGGCGATGAATCACAGAAATTGCATCGGAATTAAATACAAAAGGCACAATGCCGACATAAGTACAACAAGACTGACTCTTCTTACTGTCTATGATTTGAACCTTTCCTGTGAGACCAGTTTTAGATTCCGATGCTTCACTTCATGTTTTACTGTATCCCTTGGTCCTTCTAATTGACGATGAAACACAGAAATAGAATCGGAATTAAATACAAAAATCACAATGCAGACTTCAGTACAAGAAAACTGACTCTTCTTACTGTCTATGTTTTTAACCTTTCCTGTGAGACCAGTTTTATATCCCGATGCATCACTTCAAGTTTAATGAATCACTTGGACCTTCTCATTGACGAGGAAACACAGAAATTGCATCGGAATTAAATACAAAAGGCACAATGCCGAGATAAGTACAAAAAGACTGACTCTTCTTACTGTCTATGCTTTGAACCTTTCCTGTGGGACCAGTATTAGATTCCCATGCATCGCTTCAGGTATACTGTATCACTTGAACATTCTTATTGACATTGAAACACAGAAAGTACATCTTAATTAAATACAAAAGGCACAATGCCGACTTAAGTACAGGAAGACTGACTCTTCTTCCTGTCTATGTTTTGAAACTTTCCTGTGAGACCAGTTTTAGATTCCGATGCTTCACTTCAGGTTTACCGTATCCCTTGTACCTTCTTATTGACGACGAAACACAGAAATTGCATTGATATTAAATACAAAAGGCACAATGTAGACGTAAGTACAAGAAAACTGACTCTTCTTACTGTCTATGCGTTGAACCTTTCCTGCCTGACCAGTTTTAGAATCCGATGCTTCACTTCAGATTTAATGTATTCCTTGGACCTTCTTACTGACGATGAAACACAGAAATTGCATCGGAATTAATTACAAAAGCACAATGCCGACTTAAGTACGAGAAGACAGACTCTTCTTCCTGTCTATGTGTTGAATCTTTCCAGTGAGAACAGTTTTAGATTCCGATGCTTCACTTCATGTTTACTGTATCCCTTGGACCTTCTTATTGACGATGAAACACAGAAATAGCATCGGAATTAAATACAAAAATCACATTGCAGACTTCAGTACATGAAGTCTGACTCTTCTTACTGTCTATGTTTTGAACCTTACCGGTGAGACCAGATTAGATTGCGACGCTTCACTTTAGGTTTACTGTATACCTTGGACTTTCTTATTGACGATGAAACACAGAAAATGCATCGGAATTAAATATAAAAGGCACAATGCCAACTTAAGTACAAGAAGACTGACTCTTCTTACTGTCTATGATTTGAACCTTTCCTTTGAGACCAGTTTTAGATTCCTATGCTTCACTTCAGGTTTTCTGTATCCCTTGGACCTTCTTATTGACGATGAAGCACAGAAATTGCATCGGAATTAAATACAAAAGGCACAATGCCAACCTAAGTACAAGAAGACTGACTCTTCTTACATTCTATGATTTGAGACTTTCCTGTGGGACTAGTTTTAAATTCCGATGCTTTGCTTGAGATATTACTGTATCCCTTGGACCTTCTTATGGACGATTAAACAACGAAATTGCATCGGAGTTAAATACAAAAGGCACAATGCCGACTTAAGTACAAGAAGACTGACTCTTGTCACTGTCTATGCTTTGAGCCTTTCCTGTGAGACCAGTTTTAGATTCCGATGCTTCAGATCAGGTTTACTGTATCCCTTGGACATTCTTATTGACGATGAAACACAGAAATTATATCGGAATTAAATGCAAAAGGGTCAATGCCGACTTAAGTACAAGAAGACCGACTCTTGTTGCTGTCTATGATTTGATCCTTTCCTGTGAGACCAGTTTTAGCTTCCGATGCTTCCCTTCAGGTTTGCTGTATCCCTTGGACCTTCTTATTGTCGATGAAACACAGAAATTGCATTGGAATTAAATACAAAAGGAACTATGCCGACTTAATTACAAGAAGACTGATTCTCCTTACTGTGTATGTTTTGAAGTTTTACTGTGAGACCAGTTTTAAATTAAGATGATTCACTTCAGGTTTAATGTATCCCTTGGACCTTCTAATTGACGATGAAACACAGAAATTGCATCGGAATTAAATACAAATATCACAACGCCGACTTCAGTACAAGAAGACTGAGACTTCTTACTGTCTCTGTTTGGACCTTACCTGTGAGACCAGTTTTAGATTCCGATGATTCACTTCAGGTTTACTGTATCCCTCGGACTTTCTTATTGACGATGAAACACAGAAATTGCATCGGAACTAAATACAAAAGGAACAATCCCGACTTAAGTACATGAAGACTGACTCTTCTTACTGTCCATGCTTTGAGCCTTACCTGTGAGACCAGTTTTAGATTCCAATGCTTCACCTCAGGTTTACTGGACCCCTTGGACCATCTAATTGACGATGAAAGAAAGAAATTGAATCGGAATAAAATACAAAAGGCACAATGCCGACATAAGTACAACAAGACTGACTCTCCTTACTGTCTATGATTTGAACCTTTCCTGTGAGACCAATTTTAGAATCCAATGCTTCACGTCAGGTTTACTGTATCACTTGGAACTTCTTATTGACGATGAAACAAAGAAATTGCATCGGAATTAAATACAAAAGGCACAAGATCACTGACTCTTCTTACTGCCTATGATTTGAACCTTTCCTGTGAGACCAGTTATTGATTCTGATGTTTCACTTCAGGATTACTGTATCTCTTGGACCTTCTTATTGTCGATGAAACACAGAAATAGCATCGGAATTAAATACAAAAATCACAATGCCGACTTCAATTCAAGAAGACTGAGTCTTCCTACTGTCTATGTTTGGACCTTACCTGTGAGACCAGTTTTAGAATCCGATGCTTCACTTCAGATTTACTGTATCCCTTGGACCTTCTTATTGACGATGAAACACAGAAATTGCATCGGAATTAAATACAAAAGGCACAATGCCGACATAAGTACAACAGGACTGACTGTTCTTACATTCTATGATTTGAGCCTTTCCTCTGAGACGGATTTTAGATTCCGATGCTTCACTTCAGGTTTACAGTATCCCTTGGACCGTCTTATTGACGATGAAACACAGAAATTGCATTGAAATTGAATACAAAAATCACAATATAGGCGTAAGTACTAGAAGACTGGCTCTTCTTACTGTCTATGCTTTGAACCTTTCCTGTGAGACCAGTTTTAGTTTCCGATGTTTCACTTCAAGATTACTGTATCCCTTGGACCTTCTTATTGACGATGAAACACAGAAATAGCATCGGAATTAAATACAAAAATCACATTGCAGACTTCAGTACATGAAGTCTGACTCTTCTTACTGTCTATGTTTTGAACCTTACCGGTGAGACCAGATTAGATTGGGATGCTTCACTTTAGGTTTACTGTATCCCTTGGACTTTCTTATTGACGATGAAACACAGAAAATGCATCGGAATTAAATATAAAAGGCACAATGCCAACTTAAGTACAAGAAGACTGACTCTTCTTACTGTCTATGATTTGAACCTTTCCTGTGAGACCAGTTTTAGATTCCTATGCTTCACTTCAGGTTTTCTGTATCCCTTGGACCTTCTTATTGACGATGAAGCACAGAAATTGCATCGGAATTAAATACAAAAGGCACAATGCCGACCTAAGTACAAGAAGACTGACTCTTCTTACATTCTATGATTTGAGACTTTCCTGTGGGACTAGTTTTAAATTCCGATGCTTTGCTTGAGATATTACTGTATCCCTTGGACCTTCTTATGGACGATTAAACAACGAAATTGCATCGGAGTTAAATACAAAAGGCACAATGCCGACTTAAGTACAAGAAGACCGACTCTTGTCACTGTCTATGCTTTGAGCCTTTCCTGTGAGACCAGTTTTAGATTCCGATGCTTCAGTTCAGGTTTAATGTATCCCTTGGTCCTTCTTATTGACGATGAAACACAGATATTGCATTGAAATTGAATACAAAAGGCACAATGTAGACGTAAGTACAAGAGGACTGACTCTTCTTTCATTCTATGATTTGATCCTTTCCTGTGAGACCAGTTTTAGCTTCCGATGCTTCCCTTCAGGTTTGCTGTATCCCTTGGACCTTCTTATTGTCGATGAAACACAGAAATTGCATTGGAATTAAATACAAAAGGCACTATGCCGACTTAATTACAAGAAGACTGATTCTCCTTACTGTCTATGTTTTGAAATTTTACTGTGAGACCAGTTTTAAATTAAGATGATTCACTTCAGGTTTAATGTATCCCTTGGACCTTCTTATTGACGATGAAACACAGAAATTGCATCGGAATTAAATACAAAAACCACAACGCCGACTTCAGTACAAGAAGACTGAGTCTTCTTACTGTCTCTGTTTGGACCTTACCTGTGAGACCAGTTTTAGATTCCAATGCTTCACTTCAGGTTTACTGTATCCCTCGGACTTTCTTATTGACGATGAAACACAGAAATTGCATCGGAACTAAATACAAAAGGAACAATCCCGACTTAAGTACATGAAGACTGACTCTTCTTACTGTCCATGCTTTGAGCCTTACCTGTGAGACCAGTTTTAGATTCCAATGCTTCACTTCAGGTTTACTGGACCCCTTGGACCATCTAATTGACGATGAAACAAAGAAATTGAATCGGAATAAAATACAAAAGGCACAATGCCGACATAAGTACAACAAGACTGACTCTCCTTACTGTCTATGATTTGAACCTTTCCTGTGAGACCAATTTTAGAATCCAATGCTTCACGTCAGGTTTACAGTATCCCTTGGACCTTCTTATTGACGATGAAACACAGAAATTGCATCGGAGATAAATACAAATGGCACAATGCCGATTTAAGTACAAGATGACTGACACTTCTTACTGTCTATGATTTGGGCCATTCCTGTGAGACCAGTTTTAAATTCCGATGCTTTACTTCAAGTTTTACTGTATCCCTTGGACCTTCTTATGGACAATTAAACACAGAAATTGCATCGGAATTAAATACAAGAGGCACAATGCCGACTTAAGTACAAGAAGACTGACTCTTCTTACCATCTATGCTTTGAGCCTTTCCTGTGAGACCAGTTTTGGGTTCCGATGCTTCACTTCGGGTTTAATGTATCCCTTGGACTTTCTTATTGACGATGAAACACAGAAATTGCATTGAAATTGAATACAAAAGGCACAATGTAGACGTAAGTACAAGAAAACTGCCTCTTCATACTATCTATGTTTGAACCTTTCCTGTGAGACCAGCTTTAGATTCCGATGCTTAACTTCCGGTTTACTGTATCCCTTGGACCTTCTTATTGACGATGAAACACAGAAATGGCATCGGAATTAAATACAAAAGGCACAATGCCGACTTAAGTACAAGAAGACTGACTCTTCTTACTGTCTATGTTTGAGCCTTTCCTGTGAGCCCGGTTTTAGATTCCCACGCTTCACTTCAGGTTTTATGTATCCATTGGACCTTCTTATTGACGATGAAACACAGAAATTGCATTGAAATTAAATCCAAAAGGCACAATGTAGACGTAAGTACAAGAAGACTGACTCTTCATACTGTGTATTGTTTGAACCTTTCCTGTGAGCCCAGTTTTAGATTCCGATGCTTCACTTCAGGTTTTATGTATCCCTTGGACCTTCTTATTGACGATGAAACACAGAAATTGCATCGGAATTAAATACGAAAGGCACAATGCCGACTTAAGTACAAGAAGACCGACTCTACTTACATTCTATGATTTGAACCTTTCCTGTGAGACCAGTTATTGATTCCGATGTTTTACTTCAGGATTACTGCATCCCTTGGACGTTCAAATTGACGATGAAACACAGAAATTGCATCGGAATTAAATACAAAATGCACAATGCCGACTTCAGTACAAGATGACTGACTCTTCTCAATGTCTATGTTTTGAACCTTTCCTGTGAGACCAGTTTTAGATTCCGATACTTCACTTCAGGTTTACAGTATCCCTTGGACCTTCTCATTGAGATGAAATACAGAAATTCCATCGGAGATAAATACAAATGGCACAATGCCGATTTAAGTACAAGATGACTGACACTTCTTACTGTCTATTATTTGAGCCTTTCCTGTGAGACCAGTTTTAGATTCCGATGCTTCACTTCAGCTTTACTGTATCCCTTGGACCTTCTTGTTGACGATGAAACACAGAAGTTGCATCGGAATTAAATACAAAAGGCACAATGCCGACTTGAGTACAAGAAGACTGACTATTCTTACTGTCTATGTTTTGAGCCTTTCCTGTGAGACCAGTTTTAGATTCCGATACTTCACTTCGGGTTTAATGCATCCCTTGGACCTTCTTATTGACGATGAAACACCGTAATTGCATCGCAATAAAATACAATAGGCACAATGCCGACTTAAGTACAAGAAGACTGACTCTTCTTACTGTCTATGTTTTGAACCTTTCCTGTGAGACCAGTTTTAGTTTCCGATGCTTCACTTCAGGTTTTACTCTATCCCTTGGTCCTTCTAATTGACGATGAAACACAGAAATAGAATCGGAATTAAATACAAAAATCACAATGCAGACTTCAGTACAAGAAAACTGACTCTTCTTACTGTCTATGTTTTGAACCTTTCCTGTGAGATTAGTTTTATATTCCGATGCTTCACTTCAAGTTTAATGAATCACTTGGACCTTCTCATTGACGATGAAACACAGAAATTGCATCGGAATTAAATACAAAAGGCACAATGCCTACTTAAGTACAAGAAGACTGACTCTTCTTCCTGTCTATGTTTTGAAACTTTCCTGTGAGGCCAGTTTTAGATGCCGATGCTTCACTTCAGGTTTACCGTATCCCTTGTACCTTCTTATTGACGACGAAACACAGAAATTGCATTGATATTAAATACAAAAGGCACAATGTAAACGTAAGTACAAGAAAACTGACTCTTCTTACTGTCTATGCGGTGAACCTTTCCTGTCAGACCAGTTTTAGAATCCGATGCTTCACTTCAGGTCTACTGAATAACTTCGACCTTCTTATTGACAATAAATCACAGAAATTGCATTGAAATTAAATACAAAAGTCTCAATGTAAACGTAAGTACAAGAAGACTGACTTTTCTTACTGTCTATGCTTCGAACCTTTCCTGCTAGATCAGTTTTAGATTTCGATGCTTCACGTCAGGTTTACTGTATCACTTGGACCTTCTTATTGACGATGAAACAAAGAATTTGCATCGGAATTAAATACAAAAGGCACAGTGCCAACTTAAGTACTAGAAGCCTGACTCTTCTTACTGTCTATGTTTTGAACCTTTCCTGTGAAACCAGTTTTAGATTCCGATGCTTCGCTTCAGGTTTACTGTATCACTTGAACCTTCTTATTGACGATGAAACACAGAAAATACGTCTTAATTAAACACAAAAGACACAATGCCGACTTAAGTACAAGAGGACTGACTCTTCTTACATTCTATGATTAGAACCTTTCCTGTGAGACCAGTTATTGATTCTGATGTTTCACTTTAGGATTACTGTATCTCTTGGACCTTCTTATTGTCGATGAAACACAGAAATAGCATCGGAATTCAATACAAAAATCACAATGCCGACTTCAGTACAAGAAGACTGAGTCTTCCTACTGTCTATGATTGGACCTTACCTGTGAGACCAGTTTTAGATTCCGATGCTTCACTTCAGGTTTACTGTATCCCTCGGACTTTCTTATTGACGATGAAACACAGAAATTGCATCGGAATTAATTACAAAATGCACAATGCCGACATAAGTACAACAAGACTGACTCTTCTTACTGTCTATGATTTGAACCTTTCCTGTGAGACCAGTTTTAGATTCCGATGCTTCGCTTCAGGTTTACTGTATCACTTGAACCTTCTTATTGACGATGAAACACAGAAAATACGTCTTAATTAAACACAAAAGGCACAATGCAGACTTAAGTACAAGAAGACTGACTCTTCTTCCTGTCTATGTTTTGAAACTTTCCTGTGAGACCAGTTTTTGATTCTGATGCTTCACTTCAGGTTTACCGTATCCCTTGGACCTTCTTATTGACGATGAAACACAGAAATTGCATCGGAATTAAATACAAAAAACACAATGCCGACTTAAGTACAACAGGACTGACTGTTCTTACATTTTATAATTTGACCCTTTCCTGTGAGACCAGTTTTAGATTCTGATGTTTCACTTCAGATTTACTTGCCTATGGACCTTCTTGGTGACGATGAAACACAGAAATTGAATTGGAATTAAATACTAAACGCACAATGCCGACTTAAGTACAAGAGGACTGACTCTTCTTACTGTCTATGTTTTGAACTTTCCTGTGAGACCAGTTTTAGATTCCGATGCTTCACTTCAGGTTTTACTGTATCCCTTGGTCCTTCTAATTGACGATGAAACACAGAAATAGAATCGGAATTAAATACAAAAGGCACAATGCCGACATAATTACGACAAGACTGACTCTTCTTACTGTCTATGCTTTGAACCTTTCCTGTGGGACCAGTATTAGATTCCCATGCTTCGCTTCAGGTATACTGTATCACTTGAACATTCTTATTGACATTGAAACACAGAAAATACATCTTAATTAAATACAAAAGGCACAATGCCGACTTAAGTACAAGAGGACTGACTCTTCTTACATTCTATGATTTGAACCTTTCCTGTGAGACCAGTTATTGATTCTGATGTTTCACTTTAGGATTACTGTATCTCTTGGACCTTCTTATTGTCGATGAAACACAGAAATAGCATCGGAATTAATTACAAAAATCACAATGCCGACTTCAGTACAAGAAGACTGAGTCTTCCTACTGTCTATGTTTGGACCTTACCTGTGAGACCAGTTTTAGATTCCGATGCTTTACTTCAGGTTTACTGTATCCCTCGGACTTTCTTATTGACGATGAAACACAGAAATTGCATCGGAATTAGTTACAAAATGCACAATGCCGACATAAGTACAACAAGACTGACTCTTCCTACTGTCTATGATTTGAACCTTTCCAGTGAGACCAGTTTTAGAATCCGATGCTTCACGTCAGGTTTACTGTATCACTTGGACCTTCTTATTGACGATGAAACAAAGAAATTGCATCGGAATTAAATACAAAAGGCACTAGGCCAACTTAAGTACAAGAAGCCTGACTCTTCTTACTGTCTATGCTTTGAAGCTTTCCTGTGAGACCAGTTTTAGATTCCGATGCTTCACTTCAGGTTTTACTGTATCCCTTGGACCTTCTAAATGACGATGAAACACGGAAATTGCATCGGAATTAAATATGAAAGGCACAATGCCGATTTAAGCACAAGAAGACTGACTCTTCTTACTGTCTATGATTTGAACCTTTCCTGTGAGACCAGTTTTAGATTCCGATGCTTCGCTTCAGGTTTACTGCATCACTTGAACCTTCTTATTGACGATGAAACACAGAAAATACATCTTAATCAAACACAAAAGGCACAATGCAGACTTAAGTACAAGAAGACTGACTCTTCTTCCTGTCTATGTTTTGAAACTTTCCTGTGAGACCAGTTTTAGATTCTGATGCTTCACTTCAGGTTTACCGTATCCCTTGGACCTTCTTATTGACGATGAAACACAAAAATTGCATCGGAATTAAATACAAAAAACACAATGCCGACTAAAGTACAACAGGACTGACTGTTCTTACATTTTATAATTTGACCCTTTCCTGTGAGACCAGTTTTAGATTCTGATGTTTCACTTCAGATTTACTTGCCTATGGACCTTCTTGGTGACGATGAAACACAGAAATTGAATTGGAATTAAATACTAAACGCACAATGCCGACTTAAGTACAAGAGGTCTGTCTCTTCTTACATGCTATGATTTGAATCTTTCCTGTGAGATCAGTTTTAGATTCCGATGCTTAACTTCCGGTTTACTGTATCCCTTGGACCTTCTTATTGACGATGAAGCTAAGAATTTGCATCGGAATTAAATACAAAAGGCACAATGTCAACTTAAGTACAAGAAGACTGACTCTTCTTACTGTCTATGTTTTGAAGCTTTCCTGTGAGACCAGATTTAGATTCCGACGCTTCACTTCAGGTTTTACTGTATCCCTTGGACCTTCTAAATGACGATGAAACACAGAAATTGCATCGGAATTAAATATAAAAGGCACAATGCTGACTTAAGCACAAGAAGACTGACTCTTCTTCCTGTCTATGTTTTGAAACTTTCCTGTGAGACCAGTTTTAGATTCTGATGCTTCACTTCAGGTTTACCATATCCCTTGGACCTTCTTATTCACGATGAAACACAGAAATTGCATCGGAATTATATACAAAAAACACAATGCCGACTTCAGTACAACACGGCTGACTGTTCTTATGTTCTATAATTTGACCCTTTCCTGTGAGAGCAGTTGTAGATTCTGATGTTTCACTTCGATTTACTTGCCTATGGACCTTCTTGGTGACGATGAAACACAGATATTGAATTGGAATTAAATACAAAACGCACAATGCCGACTTAAGTACAAGAGGACTGACTCTTCTTACATGCTATGATTTGAACTTTTCCTGTGAGATCAGTTTTAGATTTCGATGCTTCACTTCAGGTTTACTGTATCCCTTGGACATTCTTGTTGACGATGAAACACAGAAATTGCATCGGAATTAAATACAAAATGCACAATGCGAATGCGGACTTAAGTACGAGGAGACCGACTCTTCTTCCTGTCTATGTTTTGAAACTGTGCTGTGAGACCAGTTTTAGATTCCGATGCTTCATTTCAGGTTTGCTGTATCCCTTGGACGTTCTTATTGACGATGAAACACAGAAAATGCATCCGAATTAAATACATAAGGCACAATGCCGACTTAAGTACAAGAGGACCGTCTCTTCTTACATGCTATGATTTGAACCTTTCCTGTGAGATCAGTTTTAGATTTCGATGCTTCACTTCAGGTTTACTGTATCCCTTGGACCTTCGTATTGACGATAAAACAAAGAAATTGCATCAGAAATAAATACAAAAGCCACAATGCCAACTTAAGTACAAGATCACTGACTCTTCCTACTGTCTATGTTTTGAACCTTTCCTGTGAGACCAGTTTTAGATTCCGATGCTTCACTTCAGGTTTACTGTATCCCTTGGACCTTCTTATTGACGATGAAACACAGAAAATGCTTCGGAATTAAATACAAAAGGCACAATGAAAACTTAAGTAAAAGAAGACTGAGTCTTATATGTTTTGAACCTTTCCTGTGAGACCAGTTTTAGATTCCGATGCTTCACTTCAGGTTTTACTGTATCCCTCGGACCTTCTTATTGACGATGAAACACAGAAATTGCATCGGAATTAAATACAAAATGCACAATACCGACTTAAGTACAAGAAGACTGAAACTTCTTACTGTCTACGTTTTGAGCCTTTCCTGTGAGACCAGTTTTAGATTCTGATGCTTCACTTCACGGCTAATGTATCCCTTGGACGTTGTCATTGACAATGAAACACAGAAATAGCATCGGAATTAAATAGAAAAGGCATAAAGCCGACTTAAGTGCAACAGGACTGACTCTTCTTACTGTCTATGTCTTGAACCTTTCTTGTGAGACCAGTTTTAAATTCCGATGCCTCACTTCAGGTTTACTGTACCCCTTGGACCTTCTTATTGACGATGAAACACAGAAATTGCATCGGAATTAAACACAAAAAGCACAATGCCGACTTAAGTGCAAGAAGACTGACTCTTATCCGCGCCTATGTTTTGAACCTATCCTGTGAGATCAGTTTTAGATTCCGATGCTTCACTTCAGGTTTACTGTATCCCTTGGACCTTCTTATTGACGATAAAACACAGAAAATGAATCGGAATTAGATACAAAAGGCAAAATGCCGACTGAAGTACAAGATGACTTCCTCTTCTTACTGTCCATGTTTGTGCCTTTCCTGTGATACCAGTTTTAGATTCCAATGCTTCACTTCAGGTTTACTGGATCCCTTGGACCTTCTAGTTGACGATGAAACACAGAAATTGCATCGGAATTAAATACAAAAGGCACAATGCTAACTTAAGTACAAGAGGACTGGCTCTTCTTACTGTCTGTGCTTTGAGCCTTTCCTGTGAGACCAGTTTTAGATTCCGATGCTTCACTTCAGGTTTAATGTATCCCTTGGACCTTCTTATTGACGATGCAACACAGAAATTGCATTGAAATTGAACACAAAAGGCACAATATAGACGTAAGTACAAAAAGACTTACTCTTCTTACTGTCTATGCTTTGAACCTTTCCTGTGAGACCCGTTTTAGATTCCATTGCTTCACTTCAGGTTTACTGTATCCCTTGGACCTTCTTATTGACGATGAAATACAGAAATTGCATCGGAGTTATTTACAAAATGCACAATGCCGACTTAAGTACAAGAAGACTGACACTTCTTACTTTCTATGTTTTGAGCCTTTCCTGTGAGACCAGTTTTAGATTCCGATGCTTCACTTCAGGTTTAATGTATCACTTGGACCTTCTTATTGACGATGAAACACAGATATCGCATCGGAATTAAATACAAAAGGCACAATGCCGCCCTAAGTACAACAATAGAGACTCTTCTTACAGACGGTGTTTTAAGCATTCCCTGAGAGACCAGTATTAATTTCCGATACACCACTGCAGGTTCAATGTATTCCTTAGACATTCACATTGACGATGAAACACTGAAATCGCATCGGAATTAAATACCAAAGGCACAATGCCGCCTTAAGTACAAGAATAGAGACTCTTCTTACAGTCAGTGCTTTGAGCATTCCATGTGAGACCAGTATTAGTATCCGATACACCACTGCAGGTTCAATGTATTCCTTGGACATACACATTGACGATGAAACACTGAAATTACATCGGAATTAAATACAAAAGAAACAATGTCGCCTTAAGTACAAGAATAGAGACTCTTCTTACTGTCGGAGTTTTGAGGATTCCCTGTGAGACCAGTATTAGTTTCCGATACACCACTGGAGGTTCAATGTATTCCTTGAACATACACATTGACGATGAAACACTGAAATTACATCGGAATTAAATACAAAGGGCAGAATGCCGCCTTAAGTACAAGAACAGAGACTCTTTTTACAGTCGGTGCTTTGAGCAGTCCCTGTGAGACCTGTATTAGTTTCCGATACACCACTGCTGGTTCAATGTACTCCTTGGACCTTCACATTGACGTTGAAACACAGAAATCGCATCGGAATTAAATACAAAAGGCACAATGCCGCCTTAAGTACAAGAATAGAGACTTTTCTTAGAGTCGGTGCTTTGAGCATTCCCTGTGAGACCAGTATTAGTTTCCGATACACCACTGCAGGTTCACTGTATTCCTTGGAAATACACATTGACATTGAAACACAGAAATTACATTGGAATTAAATACAAAAGCCACAATGCCTCCTTAGCTACAAGAATAGAAACTCTTCTTACAGTCGGTGCTTTGAGCATTCCCTGTGATATTAGTATTAGTTTCCGATACAGCACTTTAGGTTCAATGTATTCCTTGGACCTTCACATTGACGATGAAACACAGAAAATGCATCGGAATTAAATACAACAGGCACAATGCCGCCTTACGTACAAGAATGGAGACTCTTCTTACAGTCGGTGCTTTGAGCATTCCTTGTGAGACCAGTATTCGTTTCCGACACACCACTGCAGGTTGAATGTATTCCTTGGAGCTTCACATTGACGATGAAACACAGAAATCGCATCGGAATTAAATACAAAAGGCACAATGCCGCCTTAAGTACAAGAATACAGACTCTACTTACAGTCGGTGCTTTGGGCTTTCTCTGTGAGACCAGTATTACTTTCCGATACACCACTGCAGGTTCAATGTATTCCTCGGACCTTCACATTGACGATGAAACAGAGAAATCGCATCGGAATTAAATACAAAAGGCCCAATGCCGCCTCAAGTACAAGAATAGAGACTCTTCTTACAGTCGGTGCTTTGAGCATTCCCTGTGAGACCAGTATTAGTTTCCGATACACCACTGCAGGTTCAATGTATTCCTTGGACCTTCACATTGACGATTATACACAGAAATAGCATCGGAATTAAATACAAGAGGCACAATGCCGCCTTAAGTACACGAATAGAGATTCTTTTTACAGTCGGTGCTTTGAGCATTCCCTGTGAGACCAGTATTAGTTTCCGATACACCACTGCAGGTTCAGTGTGTTCCTTGGACTTTCACATCGACGATGAATCACTGAAATTTCATCGGAATTAAATACAAAAGGCCCAGTGCCGCCTGAAGTACAAGAATAGAGACTCTTCTTACAGTCGTTGCTTTGAGCATTCCCTGTGAGACCAGTATTAATTTCCGATACACCACTACAGGATCAATGTATTCCTTGGACCTTCACATTGACGATGAAACACAGAAATCGCATCGGAATTAAATACAAAAGGCACAATGCCGCCTTATGTACAAGAATGGAGACTCATCTTACAGTCGGTGCTTTGAGCATTCCTTGTGAGACCCGTATTAGTTTCCGATACACCACTGTAGATTGAATGTATTCCTTGGAGCTTCACATTGACGATGAAACACACAAATCGCATCGGAATTACATACAAAAGGCACAATGCCGCCATAAGTACAAGAAAACAGACTCTACTTACAGTCGGTGCTTTGAGCATTCCCTGTGAGACCAGTACTAGTTTCCGATACACCACTGCAGGTTCAATGTATTCCTCGGACCTTCACATTGACGATGAAATACAGAAATCGCATCGGAATTAAATACAAAAGGCCCAATGCCGCCATAAGTACAAAAATAGAGACTCTTCTTACAGTCGGTGCTTTGAGCATTCCCTGTGAGACCAGTATTAGTTTCCGATACACCACTGCAGGTTCAATGTATTTCTTGGACCTTCACATTGACGATTATAGACAGAAATAGCATCGGAATTAAATACAAAAGGCACAGTGCCGCCTTAAGTACACGAATAGTGATTCTTCTTACAGTCGGTGCTTTGAGCATTCCCTGTGAGACCAGTATCAGTTTCCGATACACCGCTGCAGGTTCAGTGTATTCCTTGGACGTTCACATCGACGATGAAACACAGAATTGGCATCGGACTTAAATACAAAGGGCACTATGCCGCCTTAAGTACAAGAATAAAGACTCTTCTTACAGTCGGTGCTTTGAGCATTCCATGTGAGACCAGTATTAGTATCCGATACACCACTGCAGGTTCAATGTATTCCTTGGACATACACATTGACGATGAAACACTGAAATTACATCGGAATTAAATACAAAAGAAACAATGTCGCCTTAAGTACAAGAATAGAGACTCTTCTTACTGTCGGAGTTTTGAGGATTCCCTGTGAGACCAGTATTAGTTTCCGATACACCACTGCAGGTTCAATGTATTCCTTGAACATACACATTGACGATGAAACACTGAAATTACATCGGAATTAAATACAAAGGGCAGAATGCCGCCTTAAGTACAAGAACAGAGACTCTTTTTACAGTCGGTGCTTTGAGCAGTCCCTGTGAGACCTGTATTAGTTTCCGATACACCACTGCTGGTTCAATGTACTCCTTGGACCTTCACATTGACGTTGAAACACAGAAATCGCATCGGAATTAAATACAAAAGGCACAATGCCGCCTTAAGTACAAGAATAGAGACTTTTCTTAGAGTCGGTGCTTTGAGCATTCCCTGTGAGACCAGTATTAGTTTCCGATACACCACTGCAGGTTCACTGTATTCCTTGGAAATACACATTGACGATGAAACACAGAAATTACATTGGAATTAAATACAAAAGCCACAATGCCTCCTTAGCTACAAGAATAGAAACTCTTCTTACAGTCGGTGCTTTGAGCATTCCCTGTGATATTAGTACTAGTTTCCGATACAGCACTTTAGGTTCAATGTATTCCTTGGACCTTCACATTGACGATGAAACACAGAAAATGCATCGGAATTAAATACAACAGGCACCATGCCGCCTTACGTACAAGAATGGAGACTCTTCTTACAGTCGGTGCTTTGAGCATTCCTTGTGAGACCAGTATTAGTTTCCGATACACCACTGCAGGTTGAATGTATTCCTTGGAGCTTCACATTGACGATGAAACACAGAAATCGCATCGGAATTAAATACAAAAGGCACAATGCCGCCTTAAGTACAAGAATACAGACTCTACTTACAGTCGGTGCTTTGAGCTTTCTCTGTGAGACCAGTATTAGTTTCCGATACACCACTGCAGGTTCAATGTATTCCTTGGACCTTCACATTGACGATGAAACACAGAAATCGCATCGGAATTAAATACAAAAGGCCCAATGCCGCCTCAAGTACAAGAATAGAGACTCTTCTTACAGTCGGTGCTTTGAGCATTCCCTGTGAGACCAGTATTAGTTTCCGATACACCACTGCAGGTTCAATGTATTCCTTGGACCTTCACATTGACGATTATACACAGAAATAGCATCGGAATTAAATACAAGAGGCACAATGCCGCCTTAAGTACACGAATAGAGATTCTTTTTACAGTCGGTGCTTTGAGCATTCCCTGTGAGACCAGTATTAGTTTCCGATACACCACTGCAGGTTCAGTGTGTTCCTTGGACTTTCACATCGACGATGAAACACTGAAATTTCATCGGAATTAAATACAAAAGGCCCAGTGCCGCCTTAAGTACAAGAATAGAGACTCTTCTTACAGTCGTTGCTTTGAGCATTCCTGTGAGACCAGTATTAGTTTCCGATACACCACTACAGGATCAATGTATTCCTTGGACCTTCACATTGACGATGAAACACAGAAATCGCATCGGAATTAAATACAAAAGGCACAATGCCGCCTTACGTACAAGAATGGAGACTCATCTTACAGTCGGTGCTTTGAGCATTCCTAGTGAGACCCGTATTAGTTTCCGATAAACCACTGTAGGTTGAATGTATTCCTTGGAGCTTCACATTGACGATGAAACACACAAATCGCATCGGAATTAAATACAAAGGGCACAATGCCGCCATAAGTACAAGAAAATAGACTCTACTTACAGTCGGTGCTTTGAGCATTCCCTGTGAGACCAGTACTAGTTTCCGATACACCACTGCAGGTTCAATGTATTCCTCGGACCTTCACATTGACGATGAAATACAGAAATCGCATCGGAATTAAATACAAAAGGCCCAATGCCGCCATAAGTACAAGAATAGAGACTCTTCTTACAGTCGGTGCTTTGAGCATTCCCTGTGAGACCAGTATTAGTTTCCGATACACCACTGCAGGTTCAATGTATTCCTTGGACCTTCACATTGACGATTATAGACAGAAATAGCATCGGAATTAAATACAAAAGGCACAATGCCGCCTTAAGTACACGAATAGTGATTCTTCTTACAGTCGGTGCTTTGAGCATTTCCTGTGAGACCAGTATCAGTTTCCGATACACCGCTGCAGGTTCAGTGTATTCCTTGGACGTTCACATCGACGATGAAACACAGAATTGGCATCGGACTTAAATACAAAGGGCACTATGCCGCCTTAAGTACAAGAATAGAGACTCTTCTTACAGTCGGTGCTTTGAGCATTCCATGTGAGACCAGTATTAGTATCCGATACACCACTGCAGGTTCAATGTATTCCTTGGACATACACATTGACGATGAAACACTGAAATTACATCGGAATTAAATACAAAAGAAACAATGTCGCCTTAAGTACAAGAATAGAGACTCTTCTTACTGTCGGAGTTTTGAGGATTCCCTGTGAGACCAGTATTAGTTTCCGATACACCACTGCAGGTTCAATGTATTCCTTGAACATACACATTGACGATGAAACACTGAAATTACATCGGAATTAAATACAAAGGGCAGAATGCCGCCTTAAGTACAAGAACAGAGACTCTTTTTACAGTCGGTGCTTTGAGCAGTCCCTGTGAGACCTGTATTAGTTTCCGATACACCACTGCTGGTTCAATGTACTCCTTGGACCTTCACATTGACGTTGAAACACAGATATCGCATCGGAATTAAATACAAAAGGCACAATGCCGCCTTAAGTACAAGTATAGAGACTTTTCTTAGAGTTGGTGCTTTGAGCATTCCCTGTGAGACCAGTATTAGTTTCCGATACACCACTGCAGGTTCACTGTATTCCTTGGAAATACACATTGACGATGAAACACAGAAATTACATTGGAATTAAATACAAAAGCCACAATGCCTCCTTAGCTACAAGAATAGAAACTCTTCTTACAGTCGGTGCTTTGAGCATTCCCTGTGATATTAGTACTAGTTTCCGATACAGCACTTTAGGTTCAATGTATCCCTTGGACCTTCACATTGACGATGAAACACAGAAAATGCATCGGAATTAAATACAACAGGCACAATGCCGCCTTACGTACAAGAATGGAGACTCTTCTTACAGTCGGTGCTTTGAGCATTCCTTGTGAGACCAGTATTAGTTTCCGATACACCACTGCAGGTTCAATGTATTCCTTGGAGCTTCACATTGACGATGAAACACAGAAATCGCATCGGAATTAAATACAAAAGGCACAATGCCGCCTTAAGTACAAGAATACAGACTCTACTTACAGTCGGTGCTTTGAGCTTTCTCTGTGAGACCAGTATTAGTTTCCGATACACCACTGCAGGTTCAATGTATTCCTCGGACCTTCACATTGACGATGAAACACAGAAATCGCATCGGAATTAAATACAAAAGGCCCAATGCCGCCTCAAGTACAAGAATAGAGACTCTTCTTACAGTCGGTGCTTTGAGCATTCCCTGTGAGACCAGTATTAGTTTCCGATACACCACTGCAGGTTCAATGTATTCCTTGGACCTTCACATTGACGATTATACACAGAAATAGCATCGGAATTAAATACAAGAGGCACAATGCCGCCTTAAGTACACGAATAGAGATTCTTTTTACAGTCGGTGCTTTGAGCATTCCCTGTGAGACCAGTATTAGTTTCCGATACACCACTGCAGGTTCAGTGTGTTCCTTGGACTTTCACATCGATGATGAAACACTGAAATTTCATCGGAATTAAATACAAAAGGCCCAGTGCCGCCTTAAGTACAAGAATAGAGTCTCTTCTTACAGTCGTTGCTTTGAGCATTCCCTGTGAGACCAGTATTAGTTTCCGATACACCACTACAGGATCAATGTATTCCTTGGACCTTCACATTGACGATGAAACACAGAAATCGCATCGGAATTAAATACAAAAGGCACAATGCCGCCTTACGTACAAGAATGGAGACTCATCTTACAGTCGGTGCTTTGAGCATTCCTTGTGAGACCCGTATTAGTTTCCGATACACCACTGTAGGTTGAATGTATTCCTTAGACCTTCACATTGACGATCATACACAGAAATCGCATCGGAATTAAATATAAGAGGTACAATGCCGCCTTAAGTACAAGAATAGAGACTCTTCTTACAGTCGGTGCTTAGAGCATTCCCTGTGAGACCAGTATTAGTTTCCGATACACCACTGCAGGTCCAATGTATTCCTTGGACCTTCACATTGACGATGAAACACAGAAATAGCATCGGAATAAATACAAAAGGCACAATGCCGCCTTAAGTACAAGAATACAGACTCTACTTACAGTCGGTGCTTTGAGCATTCCCTGTGAGACCAGTATTAGTTTCCGATACACCACCGCAGGTTCAATGTATTCCTTGGACCATCGCATTGACGATGAAACACAGAAATCGCATTGGAATTAAATTCAAAAGGCACAATGCCGCCTTAAGTACAAGAATAGAGACTCATCTTACAGTCTGTGCTTTGTCCATTCTCTGTGAGGCCAGTATTAGTATCCGATACACCACTGCAGATTCAATTTATTCCTTGGACATACACATTGACGATGAAACACTGAAATTACATCGGAATTAAGTACAAAAGGAACAATGCCGCCTTAAGTACAAGAATAGGGACTCTTCTTACTGTCGGTGCTTTGAGCATTCCCTGTGAGACCAGTATTAGTTTCCGATACACCACTGCAGGTTCAATGTATTCCTTGGAAATACACATTGACGATGAATCACTGAAATTACATCGGAATTAAAAACAAAGGGCACAATGACGCCTTAAGTACAAGCAGAGTGAGACTTCTTAGATTCTGTGTTTTGATCCTTTCCTGTGTGTCCCGTATTAGTTTCCGATACGCCACTGCAGGTACAATGTATTCCTTGGACCTTCACATTGACGATTACACACAGAAATCGCATCGGAATTAAATACAAAAGGCACAATGCCGCCTTAAGTACAAGAATAGAGGCTCTTCCTACAGTCTGTGCTTTGTCCATTCCCTGTGAGACCAGTTTTAGTATCCGATACACCAATGCAGATTCAATGTATTCCTTGGACATACACATTGACGATGAAACACTGAAATTACATCGGAATTAAATACAAAAGGAACAATGCCGCCTTAAGTACAAGAATAGAGACTCTTCTTAATGTCGGTGCTTTGAGCATTCCCTGTGAGACCAGTATTAGTTTCCGATACACCACTTTAGGTTCAATGTATTCCTTGGACCTTCGCATTGACGATGAAACACAGAAATTGCATCGGAATTTAATACTACAGGCACAATGCCGGCTTACGTACAAGAATGGAGACTCTTCTTACAGTCGGTGCTTTGAGCATTCCTTGTGAGACCAGCATTAGTTTTCGATACACCACTGCAAGTTGAATGTATTCCTTGGAGATTCACATTGACGATGAAACACACAAATCGCATCGGAATTAAATACAAAAGGCGCAATGCCACCTTAAGCACAAGAATGCAGACTCTACTTACAGTCGGTGCTTTGAGCATTCCCTGTGAGACCAGTATTAGTTTCCGATACACCACAGCAGGCTCAATGTATTTGTTGGACCTACACATTGACGATGAAAGACAGAAATCGCATTGGGATTAAATACAAAAGGCCCAGTGCCGCCATAAGTACAAGAATAGAGACTCTTCTTACAGTCGTTGCTTTGAGCATTCCCTGTGAGACCAGTATTAGTTTCTGATACACCACTGCCGGTTCAGTGTATTCCTTGGACCTTCACAATGACGATTATACACAAAAATCGCATCGGAATTAAATACAAGAGGCACAATGCCGCCTTAAGTACAAGAATAGAGACTCTTCTTACAGTCGGTGCTATGAGCATACTTTGTGAGACCAGTATTAGTTTCCGATACAAGACTGCAGGGACAATGTATTCCTTGGACCTTCACATTGACGATGAATCACAGAAATCGCATCGGAATAAATACAAAAGGCACAATGCCGCCTTAAGTACAAGAGTAGACACTCTTCTTACATTCGGTGCTTTGAGCATTCCCTGTGAGACCAGTATTAGTTTCCGATACACCACTGTAGGTTCAATGTATTCCTTGGACCTTCACATTAACGATGAAAGACAGAAATCGCATCGGAATTAGATACAAACGGCCCAGTGCCGCCTTAAGTACAAGAATAGAAACTCTCCTTACAGTCGTTGCTTTGAGCATTCCCTGTGATACCAGTATTAGTTTCCGATTCACCACTGCAGGTTCAATGTATTCCTTGGACCTTCACATTGACGATTATACACAGAAATAGCATCGGAATTAAATACAAAAGGCACAATGCTGCCTTAAGTACACGAATAGTGATTCTTCTTACAGTTGGTGCTTTGAGCATTCCCTGTGAGACCAGTATCAGTTTCCGATACACCGCTGCAGGTTCAGTGTATTCCTTGGACTTTCACATCGACGATGAAACACAGAATTGGCATCGGACTTAAATACAAAGGGCACAATGCCGCCTTAAGTACAAGAATAGAGACTCGTCTTACAGTCGGTGCTTTGAGCATTCCCTGTGAGACCAGTATTAGTTTCCGATACACCACAGCAGGTTCAATGTATTCCTTGGACCTACACATTGATGATGAAAGACAGAAATCGCATCGGAATTAAATACAAAAGGCCCAGAACCGCCTTAAGTACAAGAATAGAGACTCTTATTACTGTCGTTGCTTTGAGCATTCCTTGTGAGACCAGTATTAGTTTCCGATACACCACTGCAGGTTCAATGTATTCCTTGGACCTTCACATTGACGATTATACACAGAAATCGCATCGGAATTAAATATAAGAGGCACAATGCCGCCTTAAGTACAAGAATAGAGACTCTTCTTACAGTCGGTGCTTAGAGCATTCCCTGTGAGACCAGTATTAGTTTCCGATACACCACTACAGGATCAATGTATTCCTTGGACCTTCACATTGACGATGAAACACAGAAATAGCATCGGAATTAAATACAAAAGGCACAATGCCGCCTTACGTACAAGAATGGAGACTCATCTTACAGTCGGTGCTTTGAGCATTCCTTGTGAGACCCGTATTAGTTTCCGATACACCACTGTAGGTTGAATGTATTCCTTAGACCTTCACATTGACGATTATACACAGAAATCGCATCGGAATTAAATATAAGAGGTACAATGCCGCCTTAAGTACAAGAATAGAGACTCTTCTTACAGTCGGTGCTTAGAGCATTCCCTGTGAGACCAGTATTAGTTTCCGATACACCACTGCAGGTCCAATGTATTCCTTGGACCTTCACATTGACGATGAAACACAGAAATAGCATCGGAATAAATACAAAAGGCACAATGCCGCCTTAAGTACAAGAATACAGACTCTACTTACAGTCGGTGCTTTGAGCATTCCCTGTGAGACCAGTATTAGTTTCCGATACACCACTGCAGGTTCAATGTATTCCTTGGACCATCGCATTGACGATGAAACACAGAAATCGCATTGGAATTAAATTCAAAAGGCACAATGCCGCCTTAAGTACAAGAATAGAGACTCATCTTACAGTCTGTGCTTTGTCCATTCTCTGTGAGGCCAGTATTGGTATCCGATACACCACTGCAGATTCAATTTATTCCTTGGACATACACATTGACGATGAAACACTGAAATTACATCGGAATTAAGTACAAAAGGAACAATGCCGCCTTAAGTACAAGAATAGGGACTCTTCTCACTGTCGGTGCTTTGAGCATTCCCTGTGAGACCAGTATTACTTTCCGATACACCACTGCAGGTTCAATGTATTCCTTGGAAATACACATTGACGATGAAACACTGAAATTACATCGGAATTAAATACAAAGGGCACAATGACGCCTTAAGTACAAGCAGAGTGAGACTTCTTAGATTCTGTGTTTTGATCCTTTCCTGTGTGTCCCGTATTAGTTTCCGATACACCACTGCAGGTACAATGTATTCCTTGGACCTTCACATTGACGATTACACACAGAAATCGCATCGGAATTAAATACAAAAGGCACAATGCCGCCTTAAGTACAAGAATAGAGGCTCTTCCTACAGTCTGTGCTTTGTCCATTCCCTGTGAGACCAGTTTTAGTATCCGATACACCAATGCAGATTCAATGTATTCCTTGGACATACACATTGACGATGAAACACTGAAATTACATCGGAATTAAATACAAAAGGAACAATGCCGCCTTAAGTACAAGAATAGAGACTCTTCTTAATGTCGGTGCTTTGAGCATTCCCTGTGAGACCAGTATTAGTTTCCGATACACCACTTTAGGTTCAATGTATTCCTTGGACCTTCGCATTGACGATGAAACACAGAAATTGCATCGGAATTTAATACTACAGGCACAATGCCGGCTTACGTACAAGAATGGAGACTCTTCTTACAGTCGGTGCTTTGAGCATTCCTTGTGAGACCAGCATTAGTTTTCGATACACCCCTGCAAGTTGAATGTATTCCTTGGAGATTCACATTGACGATGAAACACACAAATCGCATCGGAATTAAATACAAAAGGCGCAATGCCATCTTAAGCACAAGAATGCAGACTCTACTTACAGTCGGTGCTTTGAGCATTCCCTGTGAGACCAGTATTAGTTTCCGATACACCACAGCAGGCTCAATGTATTTGTTGGACCTACACATTGACGATGAAAGACAGAAATCGCATTGGGATTAAATACAAAAGGCCCAGTGCCGCCATAAGTACAAGAATAGAGACTCTTCTTACAGTCGTTGCTTTGAGCATTCCCTGTGAGACCAGTATTAGTTTCTGATACACCACTGCCGGTTCAGTGTATTCCTTGGACCTTCACAATGACGATTATACACAAAAATCGCATCGGAATTAAATACAAGAGGCACAATGCTGCCTTAAGTACACGAATAGTGATTCTTCTTACAGTCGGTGCTTTGAGCATTCCCTGTGAGACCAGTATCAGTTTCCGATACACCGCTGCAGGTTCAGTGTATTCCTTGGACTTTCACATCGACGATGAAACACAGAATTGGCATCGGACTTAAATACAAAGGGCACAATGCCGCCTTAAGTACAAGAATAGAGACTCGTCTTACAGTCGGTGCTTTGAGCATTCCCTGTGAGACCAGTATTAGTTTCCGATACACCACAGCAGGTTCAATGTATTCCTTGGACCTACACATTGATGATGAAAGACAGAAATCGCATCGGAATTAAATACAAAAGGCCCAGAACCGCCTTAAGTACAAGAATAGAGACTCTTATTACTGTCGTTGCTTTGAGCATTCCCTGTGAGACCAGTATTAGTTTCCGATACACCACTGCAGGTTCAATGTATTCCTTGGACCTTCACATTGACGATTATACACAGAAATCGCATCGGAATTAAATATAAGAGGCACAATGCCGCCTTAAGTACAAGAATAGAGACTCTTCTTACAGTCGGTGCTTAGAGCGTTCCCTGTGAGACCAGTATTAGTTTCCGATACACCACTGCAGGTCCAATGTATTCCTTGGACCTTCACATTGACGATGAAACACAGAAATAGCATCGGAATAAATACAAAAGGCACAATGCCGCCTTAAGTACAAGAATACAGACTCGACTTACAGTCGGTGCTTTGAGCATTCCCTGTGAGACCAGTATTAGTTTCCGATACACCACTGCAGGTTCAATGTATTCCTTGGACCATCGCATTGACGATGAAACACAGAAATCGCATTGGAATTAAATTCAAAAAGCACAATGCCGCCTTAAGTACAAGAATAGAGACTCATCTTACAGTCTGTGCTTTGTCCATTCCCTGTGAGGCCAGTATTAGTATCCGATACACCACTGCAGATTCAATTTATTCCTTGGACATACACATTGACGATGAAACACTGAAATTACATCGGAATTACGTACAAAAGGAACAATGCCGCATTAAGTACAAGAATAGGGACTCTTCTTACTGTCGGTGCTTTGACCATTTCCTGTGAGACCAGTATTACTTTCCGATACACCACTGCTGGTTCAATGTATTCCTTGGAAATACACATTGACGATGAAACACTGAAATTACATCGGAATTAAATACAAAGGACACAATGACGCCTTAAGTACAAGCAGAGTGAGACTTCTTAGAGTCTGTGTTTTGATCCTTTCCTGTGTGACCCGTATTAGTTTCCGATACGCCACTGCAGGTACAATGTATTCCTTGGACCTTCACATTGACGATTACACACAGAAATCGCATCGGAATTAAATACAAAAGGCACAATGCCGCCTTAAGTACAAGAATAGAGACTCTTCTTACAGTCGGTGCTTTGAGCATTCCCTGTGAGACCAGTATTAGTTTCCGATACACCACTGCAGGTTCAGTGTATTCCTTGGACTTTCACATCGACGATGAAATACAGAAATGGCATCGGAAATAAATACAAAGGGAACAATGCCGCCTTAAGTACAAGAATAGACACTCTTCCTACAGTCGGTGCTTTGAGCATTCCCTGTGAGACCAGTATTAGTTTCCGATACACCACTGCAGGTTCAATGTATTCCTTGGACTTTCACATCGACGATGAAACACAGAAATGGCATCGAAATTAAATACAAAGGGCACAATGCCGCCTTAAGTACAAGAATAGACACTCTTCTTACAGTCGGTGCTTTGAGCATTCCCTGTGAGACCAGAATTATTTTCCAATACACCACTGCAGGTTCAATGTATTCCTTGGACCTTCACTTTAACGATGAAAGACAGAAATCGCATCGGAATTAAATACAAAAGGCCCAGTGCCGCCTTAAGTACAAGAATAGAACCTCTCCTTACAGTCGTAGTTTTGAGCATTCCGTGTGAGACCAGCATTAGTTTCCGATACACCACTGCAGGATCAATGTATTCCTTGGACCTTCACATTGACGATTATATACAGAAATCGCATCGGAATTAAATACAAAAGGCACAATGCCGACTTAAGTACAAGAATAGAGACCCTTCTTACAGTCGGTGTTTGAGCATTCCCTGTGAGACCAGTATTAGTTTCCGATACACCACTGCAGGTTCAATGGATTCCTTGGATATACACATTAACGATGAAACACTGAAATTACATCGGAAATAAATACAAAGGGCACAATGACGCCTTAAGTACAAGCAGAGTGAGACTTCTTAGAGTCAGTGTTTTGATCCTTTCCTGTGTGACCCGTATTAGTTACCGATACGTCACTGCAGGTTCAATGTATTCCTTAGACCTTCACATTGACGATTACACACAGAAATCGCATCGGAATTAAACACAAAAGGCACAATGCCGCCTTAAGTACAAGAATAGAGACTCTTCTTACAGTCTGTGCTTTGAGCATTCCCTGTGAGACCAGTATTAGTTTCCGATACACCACTGCAGGTTCAGTGTATTCCTTGGACTTTCACATCGACGATGAAACACAGAAATGGCATCGGAAATAAATACAAAGGGCACAATGCCGCCTTAAGTACAAGAATAGACACTCTTCTTACAGTCGTTGCTTTGATCATTCCCTGTGAAACCAGTATTAGTTTCCGACACACCACTGCAGGATCAATGTATTCCTTGGACCTTCACATTGACGATTATACACAGAAATCGCATCGGAATTAAATACAAAAGGCACAATGCCGCCTTAAGTACAAGAATAGAGACTCTTCTTACAGTGGGTGCTTTGAGCATTCCCTGTGAGACCAGTATTAGTTTCCGATACACCACTGCAGGTCCAATGTATTCCTTGGACATTTACATTGACAATGAAACACATATATCGCATCAGAATAAATACAAAAGGCACAATGCCGCCTTAAGTACAAGAATACAGACTCTTCTTACAGTCGGTGCTTTGAGCATTCCCTGTGAGACCAGTATTAGTTTCCGATACACCACTGCTGGTTCAATGTATTCCTTGGACCATCGCATTGACGATGAAACACAGAAATCGCATTGGAATTAAATACATAAGGCACAATGCCGCCTTAAGTACAAGAATTGAGGCTCTTCTTACAGTCTGTGCTTTGTCCATTCCCTGTGAGACCAGTTTTAGTATCCGATACACCAATGCAGATTCAATGTATTCCTTGGACATACACATTGACGATGAAACACTGAAATTACATCGGAATTAAATACAAAAGGAACAATGCCGCCTTAAGTACAAGAATAGAGACTCTTCTTAATGTCGGTGCTTTGAGCATTCCCTGTGAGACCAGTATCAGTTTCCGATACACCACTGCAGGTTCAATGTATTCCTTGGACATACACATTGACGATGAAACACTGAAATTACATCGGAATTAAATACAAAAGCCACAATGCCTCCTTAACTACAAGATTAAAAACTCTTCTTACTGTCGGTGCTTTGAGCATTCCCTGTGAGACCAGTATTAGTTTCCGATACACCACTTTAGGTTCAATGTATTCCTTGGACCTTCGCATTGACGATGAAACACAGAAATTTCATCGGAAATTAATACAACAGGCACAATGCCGGCTTACGTACAAGAATGGAGACTCTTCTTACAGTCGGTGCTTTGAGCATTCCTTGTGAGACCAGCATTAGTTTCCGATACACCACTGCAGGTTGAATGTATTCCTTGGAGCTTCAAATTGACGATGAAACACACAAATCGCATCGGAATTAAATACAAGACGCACAATGCCGCCTTAAGTACAAGAATGGAGACTCTTCTTACAGTCGGTGCTTTGAGCATACTTTGTGAGACCAGTATTAGTTTCCGATACAAGCCTGCAGGGCTAATGTATTCCTTGGACCTTCACATTGACGATTATACACAGAAATAGCATCGGAATTAAATACAAAAGGCACAATGCCGCCTTAAGTACACGAATAGTGATTCTTCTTACAGTCGGTGCTTTGAGCATTCCCAGTGAGACCAGTATCAGTTTCCGATACACCGCTGCAGGTTCAGTGTATTCCTTGGACTTTCACATCGACGATGAAACACAGAATTGGCATCGGACTTAAATACAAAGGGCACAATGCCGCCTTAAGTACAAGAATAGAGACTCTTCTTACAGTCGGTGCTTTGAGCATTCCCTGTGAGACCAGTATTAGTTTCCGATACACCACAGCAGGTTCAATGTATTCCTTGGACCTACACATTGATGATGAAAGACAGAAATCGCATCGGAATTAAATACAAAAGGCCCAGAACCGCCTTAAGTACAAGAATAGAGACTCTTCTTACAGTCGTTGCTTTGAGCATTCCCTGTGAGACCAGTATTAGTTTCCGATGCACCACTGCAGGTTCAATGTATTCCTTGGACCTTCACATTGACGATTATACACAGAAATCGCATCGGAATTAAATACAAAAGCACAATGCCGCCTTAAGTACAAGAATAGAGACTCTTCTTACAGTCGGTGCTTTGAGCATTCCCTGTGAGACCAGTATTAGTTTCCGATACACCACTGCAGGTTCAATTTATTCCTTGGACATACACATTGACGATGAAACACTGAAATTACATCGGATTTAAGTACAAAAGGAACAATGCCGCATTAAGTACAAGAATAGGGACTCTTCTTACTGTCGGTGCTTTGAGCATTCCCTGTGAGACCAGTATTACTTTCCGATACACCACTGCAGGTTCAATGTATTCCTTGGAAATTCACATTGACGATGAAACACTGAAATTACATCGGAATTAAATACAAAGGGCACAATGACGCCTTAAGTACAAGCAGAGTGAGACTTCTTAGAGTCTGTGTTTTGATCCTTTCCTGTGTGACCCGTATTAGTTTCCGATACGCCACTGCAGGTACAATGTATTCCTTGGACCTTCACATTGACGATTACACACAGAAATCGCATCGGAATTAAATACATAAGGCACAATGCCGCCTTAAGTACAAGAATAGAGACTCTCCTTACAGTCGGTGCTTTGAGCATTCCCTGTGAGACCAGTATTAGTTCCCGATACACCACTGCAGGTTCAGTGTATTCCTTGGACTTTCACATCGACGATGAAATACAGAAATGGCATCGGAAATAAATACAAAGGGCACAATGCCGCCATAAGTACAAGAATAGACACTCTTCTTACAGTCGGTGCTTTGAGCATTCCCTGTGAGACCAGTATTAGTTTCCGATACACCACTGCAGGTTCAATTTATTCCTTGGACTTTCACATCGACGATGAAACACAGAAATGGCATCGAAATTAAATACAAAGGGCACAATGCCGCCTTAAGTACAAGAATAGACACTCTTCTTACAGTCGGTGCTTTGAGCAGTCCCTGTGAGACCAGAATTAGTTTCCAATACACCACTGCAGGTTCAATGTATTCCTTGGACCTTCACTTTAACGATGAAAGACAGAAATCGCCTCGGAATTAAATACAAAAGGCCCAGTGCCGCCTTAAGTACAAGAATGGAACCTCTCCTTACAGTCGTAGCTTTGAGCATTCCGTGTGAGACCAGTATTAGTTTCCGATACACCACTGCAGGATCAATGTATTCCTTGGACCTTCACATTGACGATTATATACAGAAATCGCATCGGAATTAAATACAAAAGGCACAATGCCGACTTAAGTACAAGAATAGAGACTCTTCTTACAGTCGGTGTTTGAGCATTCCCTGTGAGACCAGTATTAGTTTCCGATACACCACTGCAGGTTCAATGTATTCCTTGGATATACACATTAACGATGAAACACTGAAATTACATCGGAATTAAATACAAAGGGCACAATGACGCCTTAAGTACAAGCAGAGTGAGACTTCTTAGAGTCAGTGTTTTGATCCTTTCCTGTGTGACCCGTATTAATTTCCGATACGTCACTGCAGGTTCAATGTATTCCTTAGACCTTCACATTGACGATTACACACAGAAATCGCATCGGAATTAAATACAAAAGACACAATGCCGCCTTAAGTACAAGAATAGAGACTCTTCTTACAGTCTGTGCTTTGAGCATTCCCTGTGAGACCAGTATTAGTTTCCGATACACCACTGCAGGTTCAGTGTATTCCTTGGACTTTCACATCGATGATTAAACACAGAAATGGCATCGGAAATAAATACAAAGGGCACAATGCCGCCGTAAGTACAAGAATAGACACTCTTCTTACAGTCGGTGCTTTGAGCATTCCCTGTGAGACCAGTATTAGTTTCCGATACACCACTGCAGGTTCAGTGGATTCCTTGGACTTTCACATCGACGATGAAACACAGAAATGGCATCGAAATTAAATACAAAGGGCACAATGCCGCCTTAAGTACAAGAATAGACACTCTTCTTACAGTCGTTGCTTTGATCATTCCCTGTGAAACCAGTATTAGTTTCCGACACACCACTGCGGGATCAATGTATTCCTTGGACCTTCACATTGACGATTATACACAGAAATCGCATCGGAATTAAATACAAAAGGCACAATGCCGCCTTAAGTACAAGAATAGAGACTCTTCTTACAGTCGGTGCTTTGAGCATTCCCTGTGAGACCAGTATTAGTTTCCGATACACCACTGCAGGTCCAATGTATTCCTTGGACCTTTACATTGACAAAGAAACACATATATCACATCGGAATAAATACAAAAGGCACAATGCCGCCTTAAGTACAAGAATACAGACTCTTCTTACAGTCGGTGCTTTGAGCATTCCCTGTGAGACCAGTATTAGTTTCCGATACACCACTGCTGGTTCAATGTATTCCTTGGACCATCGCATTGACGATGAAACACAGAAATCGCATTGGAATTAAATACATAAGGCACAATGCCGCCTTAAGTACAAGAATAGAGGCTCTTCTTACAGTCTGTGCTTTGTCCATTCCCTGTGAGACCAGTTTTAGTATCCGATACACCAATGCAGATTCAATGTATTCCTTGGACATACACATTGACGATGAAACACTGAAATTACATCGGAATTAAATACAAAAGGAACAATGCCGCCTTAAGTACAAGAATAGAGACTCTTCTTAATGTCGGTGCTTTGAGCATTCCCTGTGAGACCAGTATCAGTTTCCGATACACCACTGCAGGTTCAATGTATTCCTTGGACATACACATTGACGATAAAACACTGAAATTACATCGGAATTAAATACAAAAGCCACAATGCCTCCTTAACTACAAGATTAAAAACTCTTCTTACTGTCGGTGCTTTGAGCATTCCCTGTGAGACCAGTATTAGTTTCCGATACACCACTTTATGTTCAATGTATTCCTTGGACCTTCGCATTGACGATGAAACACAGAAATTTCATCGGAATTTAATACAACAGGCACAATTCCGGGTTACGTACAAGAATGGAGACTCTTCTTTCAGTCGGTGCTTTGAGCATTCCTTGTGAGACCAGCATTAGTTTCCGATACACCACTGCAGGTTGAATGTATTCCTTGGAGCTTCACATTGACGATGAAACACACAAATCGCATTGGAATTAAATACAAGAGGCACAATGCCGCCTCAAGTACAAGAATAGAGGCTCTTCTTACAGTCGGTGCTTTGAGCATACTTTGTGAGACCAGTATTAGTTTCCGATACAAGACTGCAGGGCCAATGTATTAATTGGACCTTCACATTGACGATGAATCACAGAAATCGCATCGGAATAAATACAAAAGGCACAATGCCGCCTTAAGTACAAGAGTAGACACTCTTCTTACAGTCGGTGCTTTGAGCATTCCCTGTGAGACCAGTATTAGTTTCCGATACACCACTGTAGGTTCAATGTATTCCTTGGACCTTCACATTAACGATGAAAGACAGAAATCGCATCGGAATTAGATACAAATGGCCCAGTGCCGCCTTAAGTACAAGAATAGAACCTCTCCTTACAGTCGTTGCTTTGAGCATTCCCTGTGATACCAGTATTAGTTTCCGATTCACCACTGCAGGATCAATGTATTCCTTGGACCTTCACATTGACGATTATACAAAGAAATCGCATCGGAATTAAATACAAAAGGCACAATGCCTCCTTAAGTACAAGAATGTAGACTCTTCTTACAGTCGGTGATTTGAGCATTCCCTGTGAGACCAGTATTAGTTTCCGATACACCACTGCAGGTTCAATGTACTCTTTGGACATACACATTGACGATGAAACACAGAAATCGCATAGGAATTAAATACAAAAGGCACAATGCCGCCTTACGTACAAGAATAGAGACTCATCTTACAGTCAGTGCTTTGAGCATTCCCTGTGAAATCAGTATTAGTTTCCGATACACCACTGCAGGTTCAAAGTAATCCTTTGACATACACATTGATGATGAAACACTGAAATTCCATCGGAATTAAATACAAAGGGCACAATGACGCCTTAAGTGGAAGAAGAGTGAGACTTCTTAGAGACTGTGCTTTGATCCTTTCCTGTGAGACCAGTATTAGTTTCCGATACACCACTGCAGGTCCAATGTATTCCTTGGACCTTCACATTGACGATATAACACAGAAATCGCAACGGAATTAAATACAAAAGGCACAATGCCGCCTTAAGGACAAGAATAGAGACTCTTCATACAGTCGGTGCTTTGAGCATTCCCTGTGAGACCAGTATTAGTTTCCGATACACAACTGCAGGCTCAATGTATTCCTTGGACCTTCACATTGTCGATGAAACACAGAAATCCCATCGGAATTAAATACAAACGGCACAATGCCGCCTTAAGTACAGTCGGTGTATGAGCATTCAATGTGAGACCAGTATTAGTTTCCGATACACCACTGCAGGTTCAGTGTATTCCTTGGACGTTCACATTGACGATGAATCACAGAAATGGCATCGGAATTAAATACAGAAGGCACAATGCCGACTTAAGTACAAGAATAGACACTCTTCTTACAGTCGATGATTCGAGCATTCCCTGTGGGACCAGTATTAGTTTCCGATACACCACTGCAGGTTGAATGTATTTCTTGGACCTTCAAATTGACGATGAAACACAGAAATCGCACCGGAATTAAATACAAAAGGCACAATTCCGCCTTAAGTACAAGAATACAGACACTACTTACAGTCGGTGCTTTGAGCATTGCCTGTGAGACAAGTATTAGTTTCCGATACAGCACTGCAGGTTCAATGTATTCCTTGGACCTTCACACTGACGATGAAACACAGAAATCGCATCGGAATTAAATACAAAAGGCACAATGCCGCCTTAAGTACAAGCATAGAGTCTCTTCTCACAGTCGGTGCTTCGAGTATTCCCTGTGAGACTAGTATTAGTTTCCGATACACCACTGCAGGTTCAATTTATTCCTTGCATCTTCACATTGACGATGAAACACAGAAATCGCATCGGAATGAAATACAAAAGGCACAATGCTGCCTTAAGTACAAGGATAGAGACTCTTCTAACAGTCGGTGCTTTGAGCATTCCCGGTGAGACCTGTATTAGTTTGCGATACACCACTGCCGGTTCAATGTATTCCTTGGACCTTCACATTGACGATGAAACACAGAAATCGCATCGGAATTAAATACAAAAGGCACAATGCCGCCTTAAGTACATGAACACAGACACTTCTTACAGTCTGTGTTTTGAGCATTCCCTGTGAGACCAGTATTAGTTCCCGATACACCACTGCAGGTTCAGTGTATTCCTTGGACCTTCACATAGCCGAAGAAACACAGAAATCGCATCGGAATTAGATACAAAAGGCACAATGCTCCCTTAAGTACAAGAATACAAACTCTACTTACAGTCGGAGCTTAGAGCATTCCCTGTGAGACCAGTATTAGTTTCCGATACACCACTGCAGGTTCATTGTGTTCCTTGGACCTTCACATTGACGATGAAACACAGAAATCGCATTGGAATTAAATGCAAAAGGCAGAATGCGGCCTTAAGTACAAGAATAGAGACTCTTCCTTCAGTCTGAGATTTGAGCATTCCCTGTGAGACCAGTATTAGTATCCGATACACCACTGCAAATTCAATGTATTCCTTGGACATACACATTGACGATGAAACACTGAAATTACATCGGAATTAAATATGAAAAGGAACAATGCCGCCTTAAGTGCAAGAAGAGTGAGACTTCATAGAGACTGTGCTTTGATCCTTTCCTGTGAGACCAGTATTAGTTTCCGATACACCACTGCAGGTCCAATGTATTCCTTGGACCTTCACATAGACGATATAACACAGAAATCGCAACGGAATTAAATACAAAAGGCACAATGCCGCCATAAGGTCAAGAATGGAGACTCTTCTTACAGTCGGTGCTTTGAGCATTCCCTGTGAGACCAGTATTAGTTTCCGATACACCACTGCTGTCTCAATGTATTCCTTGGACCTTCACATTGTCGATGAAACACAGAAATCCCATCGGAATTAAATACAAACGGCACAATGCCGCCTTAAGTACATGAATAGAGACTCTTCTTGCAGTCGGTGTTTGAGCATTCCCTGTGAGACCAGTATTAGTTTCTGATACACCACTGCAGGTTCAGTGTATTCCTTGGACCTTCAAATTGACGATGAAACACAGAAATCGCACCGGAATTAAATACAAGAGGCACAATGACGCGTTAAGTACAAGTATAGAGTCTCTTCTTACAGTCGGTGCTTTGAGCAATCCCTGTGAGACCAGTATTAGTATCCGATACACCACTGCAGGTTCAATGTATTCCTTGGACATACACATTGACGATGAAACACTGAAATTACATCGGAATTAAATACAAAAGGAACAATGAAGCCTTAAGTACAAGAATAGAGTCTTCTTACTGTCGGTGATTTGAGCATTCCCTGTGAGAAAGGTTTTAGTTTCCGATACACCACTGCAGGTTCAATGTATTCCTTAGACATACACATGGACGATGAAACACTGAAGTTACATCGGAATTAAATATAAAAGCCACAATGCCACCTAAAGAGCAAGAAGTGTGTTGCTTCTTACAGACTGTGCTTTGATCCTTTCCTGTGAGACCAGTATTAGTTTCCGATACACCACTGCAGGTTCAATGTATTCCTTGCACCTTCACATTGACGAAGAAACACAGAAATCGCATCGGAATTAAATACAAAAGGCACAATGCCGCCTTATATACAAGAATACAGACTGTTCTTACTGTCGGTGTTTTGAGCATTGCCTGTGAGACCAGTATTGTTTCCGACACACCACTGCAGGTTCAGTGTATTCCTTGGACCTTCACATTGACGATGAAACGCAGAAATCGCATCGGAATTAAATACAAAATGCACAATGCCGCCTTAAGTACGAGAAGAGAGACTCTTCTTACAGTCGGTGCTTTCAGCATTCCCTGTGATACCAGTATTAGTTTCCGATACACCACTGGATGTTCAATGTATTCCTTGGACATTCACATTGACGATGGAACACTGAAATTACATCGGAAATAAATACAAAAGGCACAATGCCGCCTTAAGTACAAGAATAGAGACTCTTCTTACAGGCGGTGCTTTGAGCATCGCCTGAGAAACCAGTATTAGTAATCCAATACACCACTCCTGGTTCAATGTATTCCTTGGACCTTCACGTTGACGATGAAACACAGAAATCGCCTCGGAATTAAATACCAAAGGCACAATTATGCCTTAAGTACAAGAATAGAGACTCTTCTCACAGTCGGAGCTTCGAGTATTCCCTGTGAGTCTAGTATTAGTTTCCGATACACCACTGCAGAGTCAATGAATTCCTTGGACATAGACATTGCCTATGAAACACTGAAATTACATCGGAATTAAACACAAAGGGCACAATGACGCCTTAAGTACAAGAACAGTGAGACTTCTTAGAGTCTGTGCTTTGATCCTTTCCTGTGAGACCAGTATTAGTTTCCGATACACCACTGCAGGTTCAATGTATTCCTTGGACCTTCAAATTGATGACGAAACACATAAATCACATAGGAATTAAATACAAAAGGCACAATGCCGCCTTAAGTACAAGAATAGAGACTATTCTTACAGTCGGTGCTTTGAGCATTCCCTGTGAGTCCAGTATTAGTTTCCGATACACCACTGCAGGTTCAAAGTATACCTTGGACATACACATTGATGATGAAACACTGAAATTACATGAGAATATTATATATAAAGGGCACAATGACGCCTTTAGTGCAAGAAGAGTGAGACTTCTTAGAGGCTGTGCTTTGATCCTTTCCTGTGAGACCAGTATTAGTTTCCGATACACAGCTGCAGGTTCAAAGTATTCCTTGGTCCATCACATTGACGATGAAACACAGAAATCGCATCGGAATTAAATACAAAATGCACAATGCCACAATAAGTACAAGATTAGAAACTCTTCTTACAGTCGGTGCTTTGTTCATTCCCTGTGAGACCAGTATTAGTGTCCGATACACCACTGCTGGTTCAATGTATTCCTTGGACATACACACTGACGATGAAACACTGATATTACATCGGAATTAAATACAAAAGGCACAATGCCGACTTAGGTGCAAGAATAGAGACTCTTCTTACATTCGGTGATTTTAGCATTCCCTGTGAGACCAGTATTAGTTTCCGAAAGACCACTGCAGGTTCAATGTATTCCTTGGACCTTCACATTGACCATGAAACATAGAAATCGCATCGGAATTAAATACAAAAGGAACAAAGCCGCCATAAGTACAAGAATACTGACTCTTCTTACAGTCGGTGTTTTGTGCATTCCCTGTGAGACCAGTATTAGTTTCCGATACACCACTGCAGGTTCAATGTATTCCTTGGACCTTCACATTGACGATGAAACACAGAAATCGCATCGGAATTAAATACAAAAGACACAATGCCGCCTTAAGTACAAAAATAGAGACTCATCTTACCGTCGGTGCTTTGAGCATTCCCTGTTAAACCAGTATTAGTTTCCGATACACCACTGCAGGTTCAATGTATCCCTTGGACCTTCACATTGACGATGAAACACAGAAATCGCATCGGAATTAAATACAAAAGACATAATGCCGCCTTAAGTACAAGAACACAAACTCTTCTTACAGTCTGTGCTCTGAGCATTCCCTGTGAGACCAGTATTAGCTTCCGATACACCACTGCAGGTTCAATGCATTCCTTGGACCGTCACATTGAATATGAAAGACAGAAATCGTATCGGAATTAAACTCAAAAGGCACTAAGCCGCCTTAAGTACAAGAGTACAGACTCTTCTTACAGTCGGTGCTTTGAGCATTCCCGGTGAGACCTGTATTAGTTTGCGATACACCACTGCAGGTTCAATGTATTCCTTGGACCTTCACATTGACGATGAAACACAGAAATCGCATCGGAATTAAATACAAAAGGCACAATGCCGCCTTAAGTACATGAACACAGACTCTTCTTACAGTCTGTGCTTTGAGCATTCCCTGTGAGACCAGTATTAGTTCCCGATACACCACTGCAGGTTCGATGTATTCCTTGGACCTTCACATAGCCGAAGAAACACAGAAATCGCATCGGAATTAAATACAAAAGGCACAATGCCGTCTTAAGTACAAGAATAGAGACTCTTCTTACAGTCGGTGCTTTGAGCATTCCCTCTGAGAGCAGTATTAGTTTCCGATACACCACTGCAGGTTCAAGGTATTCCTAGGAACCTTCACATTGACTATGAAACACAGAAATCGCATCGGAATTAAATACAAAAGGCACAATGCCGCCTTAAGTACAAGAAAAGAGACTCTTCTTACAGTCGGGGTTTTGAGCATTCCCTCTGAGGCCAGTATTAGTTTTGATACGCCACTGCGGGTTCAATGTATTCCTTGGACCTTCACATTGACGACGAAACACAGAAAACGCATCGGAATTAAATACAAAAGGAACAATGCCGCCTTAAGTACAAGAATGGAGGCTCTTCTTACAGTCGGTGATTTGAGCATTCGCTGTGAGACCAGTATTAGTTTACGATACACCACTGCAGGTACAATGTATTCCTTGGACATACACATTGACGATGAAATACTGAAATTACATCGGAATTAAATACAAAAGGCACAATGCCGCCTTAAGTGCTAGAAGAGTGAGACATCTTTGAGTCTGTGCCTTGATCCTTTCCTGAGAGACCAGTATTAGTTTCCGATACACCATTGCAGGTTCAATGTATTCCTTGGACTTTCACATTGACGATAAAACAAGGAAATCGCGTCGGAATTAAATACAAAAGGCACAATGCTGCCTTAATTACAAGAATAGAGCCTCTTCTTACTGCCGGTGCTTTGAGCATTCCCTGTGAGACCAGTATTAGTTTCCGATACACCACTGCAGGTTCAATGTATTCCTTGCACCTTCACGTTGACGATGAAACACAGAAATCGCATCGGAATTAAATACAAAAGGCACAATGCCGCCTTAAGTACAAGAATAGAGACTCTTCTTACAGTCGGTGCTATGAGCATTCCCTGTGAGACCAGTATTAGTTTCTGATACACCACTCCAGGTTCAGCGTATTCGTTGGACCATCACATTGACGATGAATCACAGGTATCGTATCGGAATTAAATACAAAAGGCACAATGCGGCCTTATGTACAACAATAGAGACTCTTATACAGTCGGTGCTTTGAGCATTCCCTGTGAGACCACTATTAGTTACCGATACACCACTGCAGATTCAATGTATTCCCTGGAGCTTCACATTGACGATGAAACACAGAAATCGCATCGGAATTAAATACAAAAGGCACAATGCCGCCTTAAGTGAGGGAGTAGAGACTCTTATTACTGTCGTTGTTTTGAGCATTCCCTGTGAGACCAGTATTAGTTTCTGGTACACCACTCCAGGTTCAATGTATTCCTTGGACATTCACATTGACGATGAAACATTGAAATTACATTGGAATTAAATACAAAAGGCACAATGCCGCCTTAAGTACGAGAAGAGAGACTCTTCTTACAGTCGGTGCTTTCAGCATTCCCTGTGATACCAGTATTAGTTTCCGATACACCACTGGATGTTCAATGTATTCCTTGGACATTCACATTGACGATGGAACACTGAAATTACATCGGAAATAAATACAAAAGGCACAATGCCGCCTTAAGTACAAGAATAGAGACTCTTCTTACAGGCGGTGCTTTGAGCATCGCCTGAGAAACCAGTATTAGTAATCCAATACACCACTCCTGGTTCAATGTATTCCTTGGACCTTCACGTTGACGATGAAACACAGAAATCGCCTCGGAATTAAATACCAAAGGCACAATTATGCCTTAAGTACAAGAATAGAGACTCTTCTCACAGTCGGAGCTTCGAGTATTCCCTGTGAGTCTAGTATTAGTTTCCGATACACCACTGCAGAGTCAATGAATTCCTTGGACATAGACATTGCCTATGAAACACTGAAATTACATCGGAATTAAACACAAAGGGCACAATGACGCCTTAAGTACAAGAACAGTGAGACTTCTTAGAGTCTGTGCTTTGATCCTTTCCTGTGAGACCAGTATTAGTTTCCGATACACCACTGCAGGTTCAATGTATTCCTTGGACCTTCAAATTGATGACGAAACACATAAATCACATAGGAATTAAATACAAAAGGCACAATGCCGCCTTAAGTACAAGAATAGAGACTATTCTTACAGTCGGTGCTTTGAGCATTCCCTGTGAGTCCAGTATTAGTTTCCGATACACCACTGCAGGTTCAAAGTATACCTTGGACATACACATTGATGATGAAACACTGAAATTACATGAGAATATTATATATAAAGGGCACAATGACGCCTTTAGTGCAAGAAGAGTGAGACTTCTTAGAGGCTGTGCTTTGATCCTTTCCTGTGAGACCAGTATTAGTTTCCGATACACAGCTGCAGGTTCAATGTATTCCTTGGTCCATCACATTGACGATGAAACACAGAAATCGCATCGGAATTAAATACAAAATGCACAATGCCGCAATAAGTACAAGATTAGAAACTCTTCTTACAGTCGGTGCTTTGTTCATTCCCTGTGAGACCAGTATTAGTGTCCGATACACCACTGCTGGTTCAATGTATTCCTTGGACATACACACTGACGATGAAACACTGATATTACATCGGAATTAAATACAAAAGGCACAATGCCGACTTAGGTGCAAGAATAGAGACTCTTCTTACATTCGGTGATTTTAGCATTCCGTGTGAGACCAGTATTAGTTTCCGAAAGACCACTGCAGGTTCAATGTATTCCTTGGACCTTCACATTGACCATGAAACATAGAAATCGCATCGGAATTAAATACAAAAGGAACAAAGCCGCCATAAGTACAAGAATACTGACTCTTCTTACAGTCGGTGTTTTGTGCATTCCCTGTGAGACCAGTATTAGTTTCCGATACACCACTGCAGGTTCAATGTATTCCTTGGACCTTCACATTGACGATGAAACACAGAAATCGCATCGGAATTAAATACAAAAGACACAATGCCGCCTTAAGTACAAAAATAGAGACTCATCTTACCGTCGGTGCTTTGAGCATTCCCTGTTAAACCAGTATTAGTTTCCGATACACCACTGCAGGTTCAATGTATCCCTTGGACCTTCACATTGACGATGAAACACAGAAATCGCATCGGAATTAAATACAAAAGACATAATGCCGCCTTAAGTACAAGAACACAAACTCTTCTTACAGTCTGTGCTCTGAGCATTCCCTGTGAGACCAGTATTAGCTTCCGATACACCACTGCAGGTTCAATGCATTCCTTGGACCGTCACATTGAATATGAAAGACAGAAATCGTATCGGAATTAAACTCAAAAGGCACTAAGCCGCCTTAAGTACAAGAATACAGACTCTTCTTACAGTCGGTGCTTTGAGCATTCCCGGTGAGACCTGTATTAGTTTGCGATACACCACTGCAGGTTCAATGTATTCCTTGGACCTTCACATTGGCGATGAAACACAGAAATCGCATCGGAATTAAATACAAAAGGCACAATGCCGCCTTAAGTACATGAACACAGACTCTTCTTACAGTCTGTGCTTTGAGCATTCCCTGTGAGACCAGTATTAGTTCCCGATACACCACTGCAGGTTCGATGTATTCCTTGGACCTTCACATAGCCGAAGAAACACAGAAATCGCATCGGAATTAAATACAAAAGGCACAATGCCGTCTTAAGTACAAGAATAGAGACTCTTCTTACATTCGGTGCTTTGAGCATTCCCTCTGAGAGCAGTATTAGTTTCCGATACACCACTGCAGGTTCAAGGTATTCCTAGGAACCTTCACATTGACTATGAAACACAGAAATCGCATCGGAATTAAATACAAAAGGCACAATGCCGCCTTAAGTACAAGAAAAGAGACTCTTCTTACAGTCGGGGTTTTGAGCATTCCCTCTGAGGCCAGTATTAGTTTTGATACGCCACTGCGGGTTCAATGTATTCCTTGGACCTTCACATTGACGACGAAACACAGAAAACGCATCGGAATTAAATACAAAAGGAACAATGCCGCCTTAAGTACAAGAATGGAGGCTCTTCTTACAGTCGGTGATTTGAGCATTCGCTGTGAGACCAGTATTAGTTTACGATACACCACTGCAGGTACAATGTATTCCTTGGACATACACATTGACGATGAAATACTGAAATTACATCGGAATTAAATACAAAAGGCACAATGCCGCCTTAAGTGCTAGAAGAGTGAGACATCTTTGAGTCTGTGCCTTGATCCTTTCCTGAGAGACCAGTATTAGTTTCCGATACACCATTGCAGGTTCAATGTATTCCTTGGACTTTCACATTGACGATAAAACAAGGAAATCGCGTCGGAATTAAATACAAAAGGCACAATGCTGCCTTAATTACAAGAATAGAGCCTCTTCTTACTGCCGGTGCTTTGAGCATTCCCTGTGAGACCAGTATTAGTTTCCGATACACCACCGCAGGTTCAATGTATTCCTTGCACCTTCACGTTGACGATGAAACACAGAAATCGCATCGGAATGAAATACAAAAGGCACAATGCCGCCTTAAGTACAAGAATAGAGACTCTTCTTACAGTCGGTGCTATGAGCATTCCCTGTGAGACCAGTATTAGTTTCTGATACACCACTCCAGGTTCAGCGTATTCGTTGGACCATCACATTGACGATGAATCACAGGTATCGTATCGGAATTAAATACAAAAGGCACAATGCGGCCTTATGTACAACAATAGAGACTCTTATACAGTCGGTGCTTTGAGCATTCCCTGTGAGACCACTATTAGTTACCGATACACCACTGCAGATTCAATGTATTCCCTGGAGCTTCACATTGACGATGAAACACAGAAATCGCATCGGAATTAAATACAAAAGGCACAATGCCGCCTTAAGTGAGGGAGTAGAGACTCTTATTACTGTCGTTGCTTTGAGCATTCCCTGTGAGACCAGTATTAGTTTCTGGTACACCACTCCAGGTTCAATGTATTCCTTGGACATTCACATTGACGATGAAACATTGAAATTACATTGGAATTAAATACAAAAGGCACAATGCCGCCTTAATTGCAAGAAGAGTGAGACTTCTTAGAGTCTGTGCTTTGATCCTTTCCTGTGAGACCAGTATTAGTTTCCGATACACCACTGCAGGTTCAATGTATTCCTTGGACCTTCACATTGACGATGAAACGCAGAAATCGCATCGGAATTAAATACAAAAGACACAATGCCGCCTTAAGTACAAGAACACAAACTCTTCTTACAGTCTGTGCTCTGAGCATTCCCTGTGAGACCAGTATTAGCTTCCGATACACCACTGCAGGTTCAATGTATTCCTTGGACCTTCACCTTGACGATGAAACACAGAAATCGCATCGGAATTAAATACAAAAGGCACAATGCCGCCTTAAGTATAAAAATAGAGACTCTTCTTACCGTCGGTGCTTTGAGCATTCCCTGTTAAACCAGTATTAGTTTCCGATAACCCCCTGCAGGTTCAATGTATTCCTTGGACCTTCACATTGACGATGAATCACAGAAATCGCATCGGAATTAAATACAAAAGACACAATGCCGCCTTAAGTACAAGAACACCAACTCTTCTTACAGTCTGTGCTCTGAGCATTCCCTGTGAGACCAGTATTAGCTTCCGATACACCACTGCAGGTTCAATGCATTCCTTGGACCGTCACATTGAATATGAAAGACAGAAATCGTATCGGAATTAAACTCAAAAGGCACTAAGCCGCCTTAAGTACAAGAATACAGACTCTTCTTACAGTCGGTGCTTTGAGCATTCCCGGTGAGACCTGTATTAGTTTGCGATACACCACTGCAGGTTCAATGTATTCCTTGGACCTTGACATTGACGATGAAACACAGAAATTGCATCGGAATTAAATACAAAAGGCACAATGCCGCCTTAAGTACATGAACACAGACTCTTCTTACAGTCTGTGCTTTGAGCATTCCCTGTGAGACCAGTATTAGTTCCCGATACACCACTGCAGGTTCGATGTATTCCTTGGACCTTCACATAGCCGAAGAAACACAGAAATCGCATCGGAATTAAATACAAAAGGCACAATGCCGTCTTAAGTACAAGAATAGAGACTCTTCTTACAGTCGGTGCTTTGAGCATTCCCTCTGAGAGCAGTATTAGTTTCCGATACACCACTGCAGGTTCAAGGTATTCCTAGGAACCTTCACATTGACTATGAAACACAGAAATCGCATCGGAATTAAATACAAAAGGCACAATGCCGCCTTAAGTACAAGAAAAGAGACTATTCTTACAGTCGGGGTTTTGAGCATTCCCTCTGAGGCCAGTATTAGTTTTCGATACGCCACTGCGGGTTCAATGTATTCCTTGGACCATCACAATGACGACGAAACACAGAAAACGCATCGGAATTAAATACAAAAGGAACAATGCCGCCTTAAGTACAAGAATGGAGGCTCTTCTTACAGTCGGTGATTTGAGCATTCGCTGTGAGTCCAGTATTAGTTTACGATACACCACTGCAGGTACAATGTATTCCTTGGACATACACATTGACGATGAAATACTGAAATTACATCGGAATTAAATACAAAAGGCACAATGCCATTTCAGTGCAAGAAGAGTGAGACATCTTTGAGTCTGTGCCTTGATCCTTTCCTGAGAGACCAGTATTAGTTTCCGATACACCATTGCAGGTTCAATGTATTCCTTGGACTTTCACATTGACGATAAAACAAGGAAATCGCATCGGAATTAAATACAAAAGGCACAATGCTGCCTTAATTACAAGAATAGAGCCTCTTCTTACTGCCGGTGCTTTGAGCATTCCCTGTGAGTCCAGTATTAGTTTCCGATACACCACTGCAGGTTCAATGTATTCCTTGCACCTTCACATAGACGATGAAACACAGAAATCGCATCGGAATAAAATACAAAAAGCACAATGCCGCCTTAAGTACAAGAATAGAGACTCTTCTTACAGTCGGTGCTATGAGCATTCCCTGTGAGACCAGTATTAGTTTCTGATACACCACTCCAGGTTCAGCGTATTCCTTGGACCATCACATTGACGATGAATCACAGATATCGCATCGGAATTAAATACAAAAGGCACAATGCCGCCTTAAGTACAACAATAGAGACTCTTATACAGTCGGTGCATTGAGCATTCCCTGTGAGACCACTATTAGTTTCCGATACACCACTGCAGATTCAATGTATTCCCTGGAGCTTCACATTGACGATGAAACACAGAAATCGCATCGGAATTAAATACAAAAGGCACAATGCCGCCTTAAGTGAGGGAGTAGAGACTCTTATTACTGTCGTTGCTTTGAGCATTCCCTGTGAGACCAGTATTAGTTTCTGGTACACCTCTCCAGGTTCAATGTATTCCTTGGACATTCACATTGACGATGAAACACTGAAGTTACATTGGAATTAAATACAAAAGGCACAATGCCGCCTTAATTGCAAGAAGAGTGAGACTTCTTAGAGTCTGTGCTTTATCCTTTCCTGTGAGACCAGTATTAGTTTCCGATACACCACTGCAGGTTCAATGTATTCCTTGGACCTTCACATTGACGATGAAACACAGAAATCGCATCGGAATTAAATACAAAAGACACAATGCCGCCTTAAGTACAAGAACACAAACGCTTCTTACAGTCTGTGCTCTGAGCATTCCCTGTGAGACCAGTATTAGCTTCCGATACACCACTGCAGGTTCAATGTATTCCTTGGACCTTCACCTTGACGATGAAACACAGAAATCGCATCGGAATTAAATACAAAAGGCACAATGCCGCCTTAAGTATAAAAATAGAGACTCTTCTTACCGTCGGTGCTTTGAGCATTCCCTGTTAAACCAGTATTATTTTCCGATACCCCACTGCAGGTTCAATGTATTCCTTGGACCTTCACATTGAGGATGAATCACAGAAATCGCATCGGAATTAAATACAAAAGACACAATGCCGCCTTAAGTACAAGAACACCAACTCTTCTTACAGTCTGTGCTCTGAGCATTCCCTCAGAGAGCAGTATTAGTTTCCGATACACCACTGCAGGTTCAACGTATTCCTAGGACCCTTCACATTGACAATGAAACACAGAAATCGCATCGGAATTAAATACAAAAGGCACAATGCCGCCTTAAGTACAAGAATAGAGACTCTTCTTACAGTCGGTGATTTGAGCATTCCCTGTGAGACCAGTATTAGTTTTCGAAACACCACTGCGGGTTCAATGTATTCCTTGGACCTTCACATTGACGATGAAACACAGAAATCGCATCGGAATTAAATACAAAAGGAACAATGCCGCCTTAAGTACAAGAATGGAGGCTCTTCTTACAGTCGGTGCTTTGAGCATTCGCTGTGAGACCAGTATTTGTTTACGATACACCACTGCAGGTACAATGTATTCCTTGGACATACACATTGACGATGAAATACTGAAATTACATCGGAACTAATAAAAAAGGCACAATGCCGCCTTAAGTGCTAGAAGAGTGAGACATCTTAGAGTCTGTGACTTGATCCTTTCCTGAGAGACCAGTATTAGTTTCCGATACACCATTGCAGGTTCAATGTATTCCTTGCACTTTCACATTGACGATAAAACAAGGAAATCGCATCGGAATTAAATACAAAAGGCACAATGCCGCCTTAATTACAAGAATAGAGCCTCTTCTTACTGCCGGTGCTTTGAGCATTCCCATTGAGACCAGTATTAGTTTCCGATACACCACTGCAGGTTCAATGTATTCCTTGCACCTTCACATTGACGATGAAACACAGAAATCGCATCGGAATTAAATACAAAAAGCACAATGCCGCCTTAAGTACAAGAATAGAGACTCTTCTTACAGTCGGTGCTATGAGCATTCCCTGTGTGACCAGTATTAGTTTCTGATACACCACTCCAGGTTCAGCGTATTCCTTGGACCATCACATTGACGATGAATCACAGATATCGCATCGGAATTAAATACAAAAGGCACAATGCCGCCTTAAGTACAACAATAGAGACTCTTATACAGTCGGTGCATTGAGCATTCCCTGTGAGACCACTATTAGTTTCCGATACACCACTGCAGATTCAATGTATTCCCTGGAGCTTCACATTGACTATGAAACACAGAAATTGCATCGGAATTAAATACAAAAGGCACAATGCCACCTTAAGTGAGGGAGTAGAGACTCTTATTACTGTCGTTGCTTTGAGCATTCCCTGTGAGACCAGTATTAGTTTCCGGTACACCACTGCAGGTTCAATGTATTCCATGGACATACACATTGACGATGAAACACTGAAATTACAACGGAATTAAATACAAAAGGCACAATGCCGCCTTAATTGCAAGAAGAGTGAGACTTCTTAGAGTCTGCTCTTTGATCCTTTCCTGTGAGTCCAGTATTAGTTTCCGATACACCACTGCAAGATCAATGCATTCCTTGGACCGTCACATTGAATATGAAAGACAGAAATCGTATGGGAATTAAACTCAAAAGGCACTAAGCCGCCTTAAGTACACGAATACAGACTCATCTTACAGTCGGTGCTTTGAGCATTTCCTGTGAGACCTGTATTAGTTTGCGATACACCACTGCAGGTTCAATGTATTCCTTGGACCTTCACATTGACGACGAAACACAATAATCGCATCGGAATTGAATACAAAAGGCACAATGCCGCCTTAACTACAAGAATAGAGACTCTTCTTACAGTCCGTGCTATGAGCATTCCCTGTGAGACCAGTATTAGTTTCCGATACACCACTGTAGATTCAGTGTATTCCTTGGACCTTCACATTGACGATGAAACACAGAAATCGCATCGGAATCAAATACAAAAGGACAATGCCGCCTTAAGTGCAAGAAGAGTGAGACTTCTAGAGTCGGTGCTTTGATCCTTTCCTGTGAGACCAGTATTAGTTTCTGATACACCACGGCAGGTTCAATGTATTCCTTGGACCTTCACATTGACGATGAATCACAGAAATCGCATCGGAATTAAATACAAAAGGCACAATGGCGCCTTAAGTACAAGAATAGAGACTCTTCTTACAGTCGGTGCTTTGAGCATTCCCTGTGAGACTAGTATTAGTTTCCGATACAATACTGCAGATTCAATGTATTCCTTGGAGCCTCACATTGACGATGAAACACAGAATTCGTATCGGAATTAAATACAAAAGGCACAATGCCGTCTTAAGTACAAGAATAGAGACTCTTCTTACAGTCGGTGTTTTGAGCATTCCCTGTGAGACCAGTATTAGTTTCCGATACACCACTGCAGGTTCAATGTATTCCTTGGACCGTCACATTGACGATGAAAGACAGAAATCGCACTGGAATTAAATACAAAAGGCACAATGCCGCCTTAAGTACAAGAATAGAGACTCTGCTTACAGTCGGTCCTTTGAGCATTCCCTGTGAGACCAGTATTAGTTTCCGATACACCACTGCAGATTCAATGTATTCCTTGGACCTTCACATTGACGATGAAACACAGAAATCTCATCGGAATTCAATACAAAAGGCACAATGCCTCCTTAAGTACAAGAATAGAGACTCTTCTTACAGTCGCTGCTTTGAGCATTCCCTGTGGGGCCAGTATTACTTTCTGATACACCACTACAGGTTCAATGTATTCCTTGGACATACACACTGACGATGAAGTACTGATATTACATCGGAATTAAATACAAAAGGCACAATGCCGTCTTAAGTGCTAGAAGAGTGAGACATCTTAGAGTCTGTGCCTTGATCCTTTCCTGAGAGACCAGTATTAGTTTCCGATACACCACTGCAGGTTCAATGTATTCCTTGGACATACACATTGACGATGAAATACTGAAATTACATCGGAATTAAATACAAAAGGCACAATGCCGCCTTATGAGCTAGAAGAGTGAGACATCTTAGAGTCTGTGCCTTGATCCTTTCCTGAGAGACCAGTATTAGTTTCCGATACACCATTGCAGGTTCAATGTATTCGTTGGACTTACACATTGACGATAAAACAAGGAAATCGCATCGGAATTAAATACAAAAGCACAATGCCGCCTTAATTACAAGAATAGAGCCTCTTCTTACTGCCGGTGCTTTGAGCATTCCCTGTGAGACCAGTATTACCTTCCGATACACCACTGCAGGTTCAATGTATTCCTTGGACCTTCACATTGTCGATGAATCACAGAAATCGCCTCGGAATTTAATACAAAAGGCACATTGCCGCCTTAAGTGCAAGAGTAGAGACTCTTCTTACAGTCGGTGCTTTGAGCATTCCCTGTCAGACCAGTATTGGTTCCGATACACCACTGCAGGTTCAATGTATTCCATGGACATACACATTGACGATGAAACACTGAAATTACATCGGAATTAAATACAAAAGGCACAATGCCGCCTTAATTGCAAGAAGAGTGAGTCTTCTTAGAGTCTGCTCTTTGATCCTTTCCTATGAGCCCAGTATTAGTTTCCGATACACCACTGCAGGTTCAATGCATTCCTTGGACCTTCACATTGACGATGGAACACAGAAATCGCATCGGAATTAAATACAAAAGGCACAAAGCCACCTTAATTTCAAGAATAGAGACTCTTCTTACAGTCGGTGCTTTGAGCATTCCCTGTGACACCAGTATTAGTGTCCGATACACCACTGCAGGTACAATGTATTCCTTGGACCTTCACATTGACGATGAAACACAGAAATCGCATCGGAAATAAATGCAAAAGGCACAATGCCACCTTAAGTACAAGAACACAGACTCGTCTTACAGTCTGTGTTTTGAGCATTCCCTGTGAGAGCAGTATTAGCTTCCGATACACCACTGCAGGTTCAATGTATTCCTTGGACCTTCACATTGACGATGAATCACAGAAATCGCCTCGGAATTTAATACAAAAGGCACATTGCCGCCTTAAGTGCAAGAGTAGAGACTCTTCTTACAGTCGGTGCTTTGAGCATTCCCTGTCAGACCAGTATTGGTTCCGATACACCACTGCAGGTTCAATGTATTCCATGGACATACACATTGACGATGAAACACTGAAATTACATCGGAATTAAATACAAAAGGCACAATGCCGCCTTAATTGCAAGAAGAGTGAGACTTCTTAGAGTCTGCTCTTTGATCCTTTCCTATGAGTCCAGTATTAGTTTCCAATACACCACTGCAGGTTCAAGGCATTTCTTGGACCTTCACATTGACGATGGAACACAGACATCGCATCTGAATCAAATACAAAAGGCACAATGCCACCATAAGTACAAGAAAGGAGACACTTCTTACAGTCGGTGTTTTGAGCATTCCCTCTGAGACCAGTATTAGTTTCCGATACACCACTGCAGGGTCAATGTATTCCTTGGACCTTCACATTGACTATGAAACACAGAAATCGCATCTGAATCAAATACAAAAGGCACAATGTTGCCTTAAGTACAAGAATAGAGACACTTCATACAGTCGGTGCTTTGAGCATTCCCTCTGAGAGCAGTGTTAGTTTCCGATACACCACTGCAGGTACAATGTATTCCTTGGACCTTCACATTGACGATGAAACACAGAAATCGCATCGGAATTCAATACAAAAGGCACAATGCCGCCTTAAATACAAGAACACAGACTCGTCTTACAGTCTGTGCTTTGAGCATTCCCTGTGAGACCAGTATTAGTTTCCGATACACCACTGCAGGGTCAATGTATTCCTTGGACTCTCACGTTGCCGGAGAAACACAGAAATCGCATCGGAATTAAATACAAAAGGCACAATGCCGCCTTAAGTACAAGAATAGAGACTCTTCTTTCTGTCGGTGCTTTGAGCATTCATTGTGAAACCAGTATTAGTTTCCGATACACGACTGCAGGTTCAATGCATTCCTTGGACCATCACATTTGCGATGAAACACAGAAATCGCATCGGAATTAAATACAAAAGGCACAATGCCACCTTAATTACAAGAGTAGAGACTCTTCTTACAGTCGGTGCTTTGAGCATTCCCTGTGAGACCAGTATTAGTGTCCGATACACCACTGCAGATTTAATGTCTTCCTTGGACCTTCACATTGACGATGAAACACAGAAATCGCATCGGAATTAAATACAAAAGGCACAATGCCGCCTTAAGTACAACAATAGAAGCTCTTCTTACAGTCGGTGCTTTGAGCATTCCCTGTGAGACCACTATTAGTTTCCGATACACCACTGCAGGTTCAATGTATTCCTTGGACATACACATTGACGATGAAACACAGTAATTGCATTGGAATTAAATACAAAAGGCACAATACCGCTTTAAGTACAGGAATAGAGACACTTCTTGCAATCGGTGCTTAGAGCATTGCCTCTGAGAGCAGTATTAGTTTCTGATACACCACTGCAGGTTCAAGGTATTCCTTGGACCTTCACATTCTTTATGAAATACAGAAATCGCATCGGAATTAAATACAAAAGGCACAAGGAAGCCTTAAGTACAAGAATAGAGACTCTTCTTACAGTCGCTGCTTTGAGCATTCCCTGTGGGGCCAGTATTACTTTTTGATACACCACTGCAGGTTCAAGTATTCCTTGGACATACACATTGACGATGAAATACTGAAATTACATCTGAATTAAATACAAAAGGCACAATGCCGCCTTAAGTGCTAGAAGAGTGAGACATCTTAGAGTCTGAGCCTTGATCCTTTCCTGAGAGACCAGTAGTAGTTTCCGATACACCACTGCAGGTTCAATGTATTCCTTGGACATACACATTGACGATGAAATACTGAAATTACATCGGAATTAAATACAAAAGGCACAATGCCGCCGTAAGTGCTAGAAGAGTGAGACATCTTAGAGTCTGTGCCTTGATCCTTTCCTGAGAGACCAAGATTAGTTTCCGATACACCATTGCAGGTTCAATGTATTCCTTGGACTTTCACATTGACGATAAAACAAGGAAATCGCATCGGAATTAAATACAAAAGGCACAATGCCGCCTTAATTACAAGAATAGAGCGTCTTCTTACTGCCGGTGCTTTGAGCATTCCCTGTGAGACCAGTATTAGCTTCCGATACACCACTGCAGGTTCAATGTATTCCTTGGACCTTCACATTGACGATGAATCACAGAAATCGCCTCGGAATTTAATACAAAAGGCATATTGCCGCCTTACGTGCAAGAGTAGAGACTCTTCTTACAGTCGGTGCTTTGAGCATTCCCTGTCAGACCAGTATTGGTTCCGATACACCACTGCAGGTTCAATGTATTCCATGGACATACACATTGACGATGAAACACTGAAATTACATCGGAATTAAATACAAAAGGCACAATGCCGCCTTAATTGTAAGAAGAGTGAGACTTCTTAGAGTCTGCTCTTTGATCCTTTCCTATGAGTCCAGTATTAGTTTCCGATACACCACTGCAGGTTCAATGCATTCGTTGGACCTTCACATTGACGATGGAACACAGAAATCGCATCGGAATGAAATACAAAAGGCACAAAACCACCTTAATTACAAGAATAGAGACTCTTCTTACAGTCGGTGCTTTGAGCATTCCCTGTGAGACCAGTATTAGTGTCCGATACACCACTGCAGGTTCAATGCATTCCTTGGACCTTCACATTGACGATGAAACACAGAAATCGCATCGGAATTAAATACAAAAGGCACAATGCCGCCTTAAGTACAACAATAGAGGTTCGTCTTACAGTCGGTGCTTTGAGCATTCCCTGTGAAACCAGTATTAGTTTCCGATACACCACTGCAGGTTCAATGTGTTCCTTGGACATACAGATTGACGATGAAATACTGAAATTACATCGGAATTAAATACAAAAGTCACAATGCCGCCTTAAGTGCTAGAAGAGTGAGACTTCTTAGAGTCTGTGCCTTGATCCTTTCCTGAGAGACCAGTATTAGTTTCCGATACACCACTGCAGGTTCAATGTATTCCTTGGACTTTCACATTGACCATGAAACACAGAAATCGCATCTGAATGAAATACAAAAGTCACATGCCGCCTTAATTACAAGAATAGAGCCTCTTCTTAGAGTCGGTGCTTTGAGCATTCCCTGTGAGACCAGTAATAGTTTCCGATATACCACTGCAAGTTCAATGTATTCCTTGGACCTTTACATTGACGATGAAACACAGAAATCGCATCGGAATTAAATACAAAAGGCACAACGCCGCCTTAAGTACAAGAATAGAGACTCTTCTTACAGTCGGTGCTTTGAGCATTCCCTGTGAGACCAGTATTAGTTTCCGATACACCACTGCAGGTTCAAAGTATTCCTTGGACCTTCACATTGACGATGAAACACAGAAATCGCATCGGAAATAAATGCAAAAGGCACAATGCCGCCTTAAGTACAAGAACACAGACTCGTCTTACAGTCTGTGTTTTGAGCATTCCCTGTGTGACCAGTATTAGCTTCCGATACACCACTGCAGGATCAATGTATTCCTTGGACCTTCACATTGACGATGAATCACAGAAATCGCCTCGGAATTGAATACAAAAGGCACATTGCCGCCTTAAGTGCAAGAGTAGAGACTCTTCTTACAGTCGGTGCTTTGAGCATTCCCTGTCAGACCAGTATTGGTTCCGATACACCACTGCAGGTTCAATGTATTCCATGGACATACACATTGACGATGAAACACTGAAATTACATCGGAATTAAATACAAAAGGCACAATGCCGCCTTAATTGCAAGAAGAGTGAGACTTCTTAGAGTCTGCTCTTTGATCCTTTCCTATGAGTCCAGTATTAGTTTCCGATACACCACTGCAGGTTCAATGCATTTCTTGGACCTTCACATTGACGATGGAACACAGACATCGCATCTGAATCAAATACAAAAGGCACAATGCCACCATAAGTACAAGAATGGAGACACTTCTTACAGTCGGTGTTTTGAGCATTCCCTCTGAGACCAGTATTAGTTTCCGATACACCACTGCAGGGTCAATGTATTCCTTGGACCTTCACATTGACTATGAAACACAGAAATCGCATCTGAATCAAATACAAAAGGCACAATGTTGCCTTAAGTACAAGAATAGAGACACTTCATACAGTCGGTGCTTTGAGCATTCCCTCTGAGAGCAGTATTAGTTTCCGATACACCACTGCAGGTACAATGTATTCCTTGGACCTTCACATTGACGATGAAACACGGAAATCGCATCGGAATTCAATACAAAAGGCACAATGCCGCCTTAAATACAAGAACACAGACTCGTCTTACAGTCTGTGCTTTGAGCATTCCCTGTGAGACCAGTATTAGTTTCCGATACACCACTGCAGGGTCAATGTATTCCTTGGACTCTCACGTTGCCGGAGAAACACAGAAATCGCATCGGAATTAAATACAAAAGGCACAATGCCGCCTTAAGTACAAGAATAGAGACTCTTCTCTCTGTCGGTGCTTTGAGCATTCATTGTGAAACCAGTATTAGTTTCCGATACACGACTGCAGGTTCAATGCATTCCTTGGACCATCACATTTGCGATGAAATACAGAAATCGCATCGGAATTAAATACAAAAGGCACAACGCCACCTTAATTACAAGAGTAGAGACTCTTCTTACAGTCGGTGCTTTGAGCATTCCCTGTGAGACCAGTATTAGTGTCCGATACACCACTGCAGATTCAATGTCTTCCTTGGACCTTCACATTGACGATGAAACACAGAAATCGCATCGGAATTAAATACAAAAGGCACAATGCCGCCTTAAGTACAACAATAGAAGCTCTTCTTACAGTCGGTGCTTTGAGCATTCCCTGTGAGACCACTATTAGTTTCCGATACACCACTGCAGGTTCAATGTATTCCTTGGACATACACATTGACGATGAAACACAGTAATTGCATTGGAATTAAATACAAAAGGCACAATACCGCTTTAAGTACAGGAATAGAGACACTTCTTGCAATCGGTGCTTAGAGCATTGCCTCTGAGAGCAGTATTAGTTTCTGATACACCACTGCAGGTTCAAGGTATTCCTTGGACCTTCACATTCTTTATGAAATACAGAAATCGCATCGGAATTAAATACAAAAGGCACAAGGAAGCCTTAAGTACAAGAATAGAGACTCTTCTTACAGTCGCTGCTTTGAGCATTCCCTGTGGGGCCAGTATTACTTTTTGATACACCACTGCAGGTTCAAGTATTCCTTGGACATACACATTGACGATGAAATACTGAAATTACATCTGAATTAAATACAAAAGGCACAATGCCGCCTTAAGTGCTAGAAGAGTGAGACATCTTAGAGTCTGAGCCTTGATCCTTTCCTGAGAGACCAGTAGTAGTTTCCGATACACCACTGCAGGTTCAATGTATTCCTTGGACATACACATTGACGATGAAATACTGAAATTACATCGGAATTAAATACAAAAGGCACAATGCCGCCTTAAGTGCTAGAAGAGTGAGACATCTTAGGGTCTGTGCCTTGATCCTTTCCTGAGAGACCAAGATTAGTTTCCGATACACCATTGCAGGTTCAATGTATTCCTTGGACTTTCACATTGACGATAAAACAAGGAAATCGCATCGGAATTAAATACAAAAGGCACAATGCCGCCTTAATGACAAGAATAGAGCGTCTTCTTACTGCCGGTGCTTTGAGCATTCCCTGTGAGACCAGTATTAGCTTCCGATACACCACTGCAGGTTCAATGTATTCCTTGGACCTTCACATTGACGATGAATCACAGAAATCGCCTCGGAATTTAATACAAAAGGCACATTGCCGCCTTAAGTGCAAGAGTAGAGACTCTTCTTACAGTCGGTGCTTTGAGCATTCCCTGTCAGACCAGTATTGGTTCCGATACACCACTGCAGGTTCAATGTATTCCATGGACATACACATTGACGATGAAACACTGAAATTACATCGGAATTAAATACAAAAGGCACAATGCCGCCTTAATTGTAAGAAGAGTGAGACTTCTTAGAGTCTGCTCTTTGATCCTTTCCTATGAGTCCAGTATTAGTTTCCGATACACCACTGCAGGTTCAATGCATTCGTTGGACCTTCACATTGACGATGGAACACAGAAATCGCATCGGAATGAAATACAAAAGGCACAAAACCACCTTAATTACAAGAATAGAGACTCTTCTTACAGTCGGTGCTTTGAGCATTCCCTGTGTGACCAGTATTAGTGTCCGATACACCACTGCAGGTTCAATGCATTCCTTGGACCTTCACATTGACGATGAAACACAGAAATCGCATCGGAATTAAATACAAAAGGCACAATGCCGCCTTAAGTACAACAATAGAGGTTCGTCTTACAGTCGGTGCTTTGAGCATTCCCTGTGAAACCAGTATTAGTTTCCGATACACCACTGCAGGTTCAATGTGTTCCTTGGACATACAGATTGACGATGAAATACTGAAATTACGTCGGAATTAAATACAAAAGTCACAATGCCGCCTTAAGTGCTAGAAGAGTGAGACTTCCTAGAGTCTGTGCCTTGATCCTTTCCTGAGAGACCAGTATTAGTTTCCGATACACCACTGCAGGTTCAATGTATTCCTTGGACTTTCACATTGACCATGAAACACAGAAATCGCATCTGAATGAAATACAAAAGGCACAATGCCGCCTTAATTACAAGAATAGAGCCTCTTCTTAGAGTCGGTGCTTTGAGCATTCCCTGTGAGACCAGTAATAGTTTCCGATATACCACTGCAAGTTCAATGTATTCCTTGGACCTTCACATTGACGATGAAACACAGAAATCGCATCGGAATTAAATACAAAAGGCACAACGCCGCCTTAAGTACAAGAATAGAGACTCTTCTTACAGTCGGTGCTTTGAGCATTCCCTGTGAGACCAGTATTAGTTTCCGATACACCACTGCAGGTTCAAAGTATTCCTTGGACCTTCACATTGACGATGAAACACAGAAATCGCATCGGAATTAAATACAAAAGGCACAATGCCGCCTTAAGTACAAGAATAGAGACACTTCTTACAGTCGGTGATTTGAGCATTCCCTCTGAGACCAGTATTAGTTTCCGATACACCACTGCAAGGTCAATGTATTCCTTGGACATACACATTGACGATGAAATACTGAAATTACATCGGAATTAAATACAAAAGGCACAATGCCGCCTTAAGTGCTAGAAGAGTGAGACTTCCTAGAGTCTGTGCCTTGATCCTTTCCTGAGAGAACAGTATTAGTTTCCGATACACCACTGCAGGTTCAATGTATTCCTAGGACTTTCACATTGACGATGAAACACAGAAATCGCATCGGAATTACATACAAAAGGCACAATGCCGCCTTAATTACAAGAATAGAACCTCTTTTCACAGTCGGTGCTTTGAGCATTCCCTTTGAGACCAGTAATAGTTTCCGACACACCACCGCAGGTTCAATGTATTCCTTGGACGTCCACATTCACGATGAAACAAGGAAATTGCATCGGAATTAAATACAAAAGGCACAATACCGCTTTAAGTACAGGAATAGAGACACTTCTTACAATCGGTGCTTTGAGCATTGCCTCTGAGAGCAGTATTAGTTTCAGATACACCACTGCAGGTTCAATGTATTCCTTGGCCTTTCACATTGACGATGAAACACAGAAATCGCTTCGGAATTAAATACAAAAGGCACAAGGCTGCCTTAAGTACAAGAATAGAGACTCTTCTTACAGGCGGTGCTTTGAGCATTCCCTGTGAGACCAGTATTAGTTTCAGATACAGCACTGCAGGTTCAAAGTATTCCTTGGACCTTCACATTGACTATGAAACACAGAGATCGAATCGGAATTAAATGCAAAAAGCACAAAGCCGCATTAAGTACAAGAATAGAGACTCTTCTTACAGTCGGTGTTCTGAGCATTCCCTGTGAGACCAGTATTAGTTTCCGATACACCACTGCAGGTTGAATGTATATCTTGGACCTTCACATTGACGATGAAACACAGAAATAGCATCGGAATTAAATACAAAAGTCACAATGCCGCCTTTGGTACAAGAATAGAAAATCTTCTTACAGTCGATGCTTTGAGCATTCCCTGTAAGACCATTATTAGATTCCGATACACCACTGCAGGTTCAATGTATGCCTTGGACATACACATTGACGATGCAATACTGAAATTACATCGGAATTAAATACAAAGGGCACAATGCCGCCTTAAGTGCTAGAAGAGTGAGACTTCTTAGAGTCTGTGACTTTATCCTTTCCTGTGAGACCAGTATTAGTTTTCTATACACCACTGCAGGTTCAATGTGGTCCTTGGACATACACATTGACGATGAAACACTGAAATTACATCGGAATTAAATACAAAAGGCACAATGCCGCCTTAATTGTAAGAAGAGTGAGACTTCTTAGAGTCTGCTCTTTGATCCTTACCTATGAATCCAGTATTAGTTTCCGATACACCACTGCAGGTTCAATGTATTCCTTGGACCTTCGCATTGACGATGAATCACAGAAATCGCATCGGAATTAAATACAAAAGGCACAATGCCGCCTTAATTGTAAGAAGAGTGAGACTTCTTAGAGTCTGCTCTTTGATCCTTTCCTATGAGTCCAGTATTAGTTTCCGATACACCACTGCAGGTTCAATGTATTCCTTGGACCTTCACATTGACGATGAATCACAGAAATCGCATCGGAATTAAATACAAAAGGCACAATGCCGCCTTAATTGCAAGAAGAGTGAGACTTCTTAGAGTCTGTGCTTTGATCCTTTCCTGTGAGCCCAGTATTAGTTTTCGATACACCACTGCACGTTAAATGTATTTCTAGGACCGTCACATTCACGATGAATGACAGAAATCTCATCGGAATTAAATACAAAAGGCACAATGCCGCCTTAAGTACAAGAATACAGACTCTTCTTACAGTCGGTTCTTTGAGCATTCTCTGTGAGACCTGTATTAGTTTCCGATACACCACTGCAGGTTCAATGTATTCCTTGGACCTTCACATTAACGATGAAACACAGAAATCGCATCGGAATTAAATTCAAAAGGCACAATGCCGAATTAAGTACAAGAATAGAGACTCTTCTTACAGTCGGTGCTATGAGCATTCCCTGTGAGACCAGTATTAGTTTCCGTACACCACTGCAGGTTCAAAGTATTCCTTGGACCTTCACATTGACGATGAATCACAGAAATCGCATCGGAATTAAATACAAAAGGCACAATGCCGCCTGAAGTACAAGAATAGAGACACTTCTTACAGTCGGTGCTTTGAGCATTCACTCTGAGAGCAGTATTAGTTTCCGTACACCACTGCAGGTTCAACGTATTTCTTGGACCCCCACATTGACGATAAAAAACAGAAATTGCATCGGAATTAAATACAAAAGGCTCAATGCCGCCTTAAGTACAAGAATAGAGACTCTTCTTACTGTCGGTGCTTTGAGCAATCATTGTGAAACCAGTATTAGTTTCCGATACACCACTGCAGGTTCAATGCATTCCTTGCACCTTCACATTGAAGATGAAACACAGAAATCGCATCGGAATTAAATACAAAAGACACAATGACACCTTAATTACAAGAATAGAAACTCGTCATACAGTCGGTGCATTGAGCATTCCCTGTGAGACCAGTATTAGTTTCCGATACACCACTGCAGGTTCAATGTATTCCTTGGACATACACATTGACGATGAAATACTGAAATTACATCGGAATTAAATACAAAAGGCACAATGCCGCCTTAAGTGCTAGAAGAGTGAGACTTCCTAGAGTCTGTGCCCTGATCCTTTCCTGAGAGACCAGTATTAGTTTTCGATACACCACTGCAGGTTCAATGTGTTCCTTGGACATCCACATTGACGATGAAACACAGAAATCGCAACGGAACTAAATACCAAAAGCACAATGACGCCTTAATTACGAGAATACTGACTCTTCTTACAGTCGGTGCTTTGTGCATTCCCTGTGAGACCAGTGTTAGTTTCCGATACACCACTGCAGGTTCAATGTATTCCTTGGACCTTCACATTGACGATGAAACACAGAAATCGACGCGGAATTAAATACAAAAGGCACAATGCCGCATTAAGTACAAGAATAGAGACTCTTCTTACAGTCGGTGCTTTGAGCATTCCCTGTGAGACCAGTATTAGTTTCCGATACAACACTGCAGGTTCAATGTATTCCTTGGACCTTCACATTGATGATGAAACACAGAAATCGCATCGGAATTAAATACAAAACGCACAATGCCACCTTAAGTATAAGAATAGAGACTCTTCTTGCAGTCGGTGCTTTGAGCATTCCCTGTGAGCCCAGTATTAGTGTCCGATACACCACTGCAGGTTCAAAGTATTCCTTGGACCTTCAAATTGACAATGAAACACAGAAATCGTATCGGAATTAAATACAAAAGGCACAATGCCGCCTTAAGTACAAGAATAGAGACACTTCTTACAGTCGGTGCTTTGAGCATTCCATCTGAGAGCAGTATTAGTTTCCGTACACCACTGTAGGTTCAAAGTATTCCTTGGACCTTCACATTGACTATGAAACATAGAAATCCCATAAGAATTAAATACAAACGGCACAATGCCGCCTTAAGTACAAGAATAGAGACTCTTCTAACAGTCGGTGTTTTGAGCATTCCCTGTGAGACCAGTATTAGTGTCCGGTACACCACTGCAGGTTCAAAGTATTCCTTGGACCTTCACATTGACTATGAAACACAGAAATCGTATCGGAATTAAATACAAAAGGCACAATGCCGCCTTAAGTACAATAATAGAGACTCTTCTTACAGTCGGTGTTTTGAGCATTCCCTGTGAGACCAGTATTAGTTTCCGATACACCACTGCAGGTTCAATGTATTCCTTGGACTTTCACATTGACGATGAAACACAGAAATCGCATCGGAATTAAATACAAAAGGCACAATGCCGCCTTAATTACAAGAATAGAAACTCTTTTTACAGTCGGTGCTTTGAGCATTCCCTGTGAGACCAGTAATAGTTTCCGACACACCACCGCAGGTTCAAGGTATTCCTTGGACGTCCACATTCACGATGAAACAAGGAAATTGCATCGGAATTAAATACAAAAGGCACAAGGCCGCCTTAAGTACAAGAATAGAGACTCTTCTTACAGGCGATGCTTTGAGTTTTCCCTGTGAGACCAGTATTAGTTTCAGATACAGCACTGCAGGTTCAAAGTATTCCTTGGACCTTCACATTGACTATGAAACACAGAGATCGAATCGGAATTAAATGCAAAAAGCACAAAGCCGCATTAAGTACAAGAATAGAGACTCTTCTTACAGTCGGTGTTTTGAGCATTCCCTGTGAGACCAGTATTAGTTTCCGATACACCACTGCAGGTTCAATGTATATCTTGGACCATCACATTCACGATGAAACACAGAAATCGCATCGGAATTAAATACAAAAGTCACAATGCCGCCTTAAGTACAAGAATAGAAACTGTTCTTACAGTCGATGCTTTGAGCATTCCCTGTGAGACCATTATTAGATTCCGATACACCACTGCAGGTTCAATGTATGCCTTGGACATACACATTGACGATGCAATACTGAAATTACATCGGAATTAAATACAAAACGCACAATGCCACCTTAAGTACCAGAATAGAGACTCTTCTTGCAGTCGGTGCTTTGAGCATTCCCTGTGAGACCAGTATTAGTGTCCGATACACCACTGCAGGTTCAATGTATATCTTGGACCTTCACATTGACTATGAAACACAGAAATCGTATCGGAATTAAATACAAAAGGCACAATGCCGCCTTAAGTAGAAGAATAGAGACACTTCTTACAGTCGGTGCTTTGAGCATTCCCTCTGAGAGCAGTATTAGTTTCCGTACACCACTGCAGGTTCAAAGTATTCCTTGGACCTTCACATTAACTATGAAACACAGAAATCCCATAAGAATTAAATACAAAAGGCACAATGCCGCCTTAAGTACAAGAATAGAGACTCTTCTTACAGTCGGTGTTTTGAGCATTCCCTGTGAGACCAGTAATAGTTTCCGATACACCACTGCAGGTTCAATGTATTCCTTGGACCTTCACATTGACGATGAAACACGGAAATCGCATCGGAATGAAATACAAAAGGCACAATTCCGCCTTAAGTATAAGAATAGAGACTCTTCTTACAGTCGGTGCTTTGAGCATTCCCTGTGAGACCAGTATTAGTTTCCGATACACCACTGCAGGTTCAGTGTATTCCTTGGACCATCACACTGATGATGAAACACAGAAATCGCAACGGAATTAAATACAAAACGCACAATGCCACCTTAAGTACAAGAATAGAGACTCATCTTGCAGTCGGTGCTTTGAGCATTCCCTGTGAGACCAGTATTAGTGCCCGATACACCACTGCAGGTTCAATGTATATCTTGGACCTTCACATTGACGATGAATCACAGAAATCGCATCGGAATTAAATACAAAAGGCACAATGCCGCCTTAAGTACAAGAATAGATACTCTTCTTACAATCGGTGCTTTGAGCATTCCCTGTGAGACCAGTATTAGTTTCCGATACACCACTGCAAATTCAATGTATTCCTTGGACCTTCACATTGACGATGAAACACTGATATCACATCGGAATTAAATACAAAAGGGACAATGCCGCCTTAAGTGCAAGAAGAGTGAGACTTCTTAGAGTCTGTGCTTTGATCCTTTCCTGAGAGTCCAGTATTAGTTTCTGATACACCACTGCAGGTTCAATGTATTCCTTGGACCTTCACATTGACGATGAAACACAGAAATCGCATCGGAATTCAATACAAAAGGCACAATGCCTCCTTAAGTACAAGAATAGAGACTCTTCTTACAGTCGCTGCTTTAAGCATTCCCTGTGGGGCCAGTATTACTTTCTGATACAACACTGCAGGTTCAATGTATTCCTTGGACATACACAATGACGATGAAACACTGAAATTACATCTGAATTAAATACAAAAGACACAATGCCGCCTTAATGCAAGAAGAGTGAGACTTCTTAAAGTCCATTCTTTGATACTTTCCTGTGAGTCCAGTATTAGATTCCGATACACTACTGCAGGTTCAACGTATTCCTTGGACCCTCACATTGACGATAAAAAACAGAAATTGCATCGGAATTAAATACAAAAGGCACAATGCCGCCTTAAGTACAAGAATAGAGACTCTTCTTACTGTCAGTGCTTTGAGCAATCATTGTGAAACCAGTATTAGTTTCCGATACACCACTGCAGGTTCAATGCATTCCTTGGACCTTCACATTGAAGATGAAACACAGAAATCGCATCGGAATTAAATACAAAAGACACAATGCCACCTTAATTACAAGAATAGAAACTCGTATAACAGTCGGTGCTTTGAGAATTCCCTGTGAGACCAGTATTAGTGTCAGATACACCACTGCAGATTCAATGTATTCCTTGGACCTTCACATTGACGATGAAACACAGAAATCGCATCGGAATTAAATACAAAAGGCACAATGCCGCCTTAAGTACAACAATAGAGGCTCTTCTTACAGTCGGTGCTTTGAGCATTCCCTGTGAGACCAGTATTAGTTTCCAGTACACCACTGCAGGTTCAGTGTATTCCTTGGACCTTCACATTGATGATGAAACACAGAAATCGAATCGGAATTAAATACAAAACGCACAATGCCACCTTACGTACAAGAATAGAGACTCTTCTTGCAGTCGGTGCTTTGAGCATTCCCTGTGAGACCAGTATTAGTGTCCGATACACCACTGCAGGTTCAATGTATTCCTTGGACCGTCACATTGACGATGAATCACAGAAATCGCATCGGAATTAATTACAAAAAGCACAATGCCGCCTTAAGTACAAGAATAGAGACTCTTCTTACAATCGGTGCTTTGAGCATTCCCTGTGAGACCAGTATTAGTTTCCGATACACCACTGCAGATTCAATGTATTCCTTGGACCTTCACATTGACGATGAAAGACAGAAATCGCACTGGAATTAAATACAAAAGGCACAATGCCGCCTTAAGTACAAGAATAGAGACTCTTCTTACAGTCGGTGCTATGAGCATTCCCTGTGAGACAAGTATTAGTTTCCGATTCGCCACTGAAGGTTCAATTTATTCCTTGGACCGTCACATTGACGATGAATGACAGAAATCGCATCGGAATTAATTACAAAAGGCACAATGCCGCCTTAAGTACAAGAATAGAGACTCTTCTTACAATCGGTGCTTTGAGCATTCCCTGTGAGATCAGTATTAGTTTCCGATACACCACTGCAGATTCAATGTATTCCTTGGACCTTCACATTGACGATGAAACACAGTAATCGCATCGGAATTCAATACAAAAGGCACAATGCCTCATTAAGTACAAGAATAGAGTCTCTTCTTACAGTCGCTGCGTTGAGCTTTCCCTGTGAGACATGTATTAGTGTCAGATACACCACTGCAGATTCAATGTATTCCTTGGACCTTCACATTGACGATGAAACACAGAAATCGCATCGGAATTAAATACAAAAGGCACAATGCCGCCTTAAGTACAAGAATAGAAACTCGTCTTACAGTCGGTGCTTTGAGCATTCCCTGTGAGACCAGTATTAGTGTCAGATACACCACTGCAGATTTAATGTATTCCTTGGACCATCACATTGACGATGAAACACAGAAATCGCATCGGAATTAAATACAAAAGGCACAATGCCGCCTTAAGTACAACAATAGAGGCTCTTCTTAGAGTCGGTGCTTTGAGCATTTCCTGTGAGACCAGTATTAGTTTCCGATACACCACTGCAGGTTCAATGTATTCCTTGGACGTACACATTGACGATGAAATACTGAAATTACATCGGATTTAAATGCAAAAGGCACAATGCCGCCATAAGTGCTAGAAGAGTGAGACTTCCTAGAGTCTGTGCCTTGATCCTTTCCTGAGAGACCAGTATTAGTTTTCGATACACCACTGCAGGTTCAATGTGTTCCTTGGACATCCACATTGACGATGAAACACAGAAATCGCAACGGAAGTAAATACCAAAAGCACAATGACGCCTTAATTACGAGAATACTGACTCTTCTTACAGTCGGTGCTTTGTGCAATCCCTGTGAGACCAGTGTTAGTTTCCGATACACCACTGCAGGTTCAGTGTATTCCTTGGACCTTCACATTGATGATGAAACACAGAAATCGCATCGGAATTAAATACAAAACGCACATTGCCACCTTAAGTACAAGAATAGAGACTCTTCTTGCTGTCGGTGCTTTGAGCATTCCCTCTGAGACCAGTATTAGTGTCCGATACACCACTGCAGGTTCAAAGTATTCCTTGGACCTTCACATTGACGATGAATCACAGAAATCGCATCGGAATTAAATACAAAAGGCACAATGCCGCCTGAAGTACAAGAATAGAGACACTTCTTACAGTCGGTGCTTTGAGCATTCACTCTGAGAGCAGTATTAGTTTCCGTACAGCACTGCAGGTTCAAAGTATTCCTTGGACCTTCACATTGACTATGAAACACAGAAATCGCATCAGAATTAAATACAAAAGGCACAATGCCGCCTTAAGTACAAGAATAGAGACTCTTCTTACAGTCGGTGCTATGAGCATTCCCTGTGAGACCAGTATTAGTTTCCGATACGCCACTGCAGGTTCAATGTACTCCTTGGACCGTCACATTGACGATGAATCACAGAAATCGCATCGGAATTAATTACAAAAGGCACAATGCCGATTTAAGTACAAGAATAGAGACTCTTCTTACAATCGGTGCTTTGAGCATTCCCTGTGAGACCAGTATTAGTTTCCGATACACCACTGCAAATTCAATGTATTCCTTGGACCTTCACATTGACGATGAAACACAGAAATCGCATCGGAATTCAATACAAAAGGCACAATGCCTTCTTAAGTACAAGAATAGAGACTCTTCTTACAGTCGCTGCTCTGAGCATTCCCTGTGGGGCCAGTAATAATTTCTGATACAACACTGCAGGCTCAATGTATTCCTTGGACCTTCACATTTGCGATGAAACACAGAAATCGCATCGGAATTAAATACAAAAGGCACAATGCCGCCTTAAGTACAAGAATAGAGACTCTTCTTACAGTTGGTGTTTTGAGCATTCCCTGTGAAACCAGTATTAGTTTCCGATACATCACTGCAGGTTCAATGTATTCCTTGGACCTTCACATTGACGATGAAACATAGAAATCGCATCGGAATTAAATACAAAAGGCACAATGCCGCCTTAAGTACAAGAATACAGAGTCTTCTTACAGTCGGTGCTTTGAGCATTCCCTGTGAGACCAGTATTACTTTCTGATACACCACTGCAGGCGCAATGTATTCCTTGGACATACACAATGTCGATGAAACACTGAAATTACATCGGAATTAAATACAAAAGACACAATGCCGCCTTAATGCAAGATGAGTGAGACTTCATAGAGTCCATTCTTTAATCCTTTCCTGTCAGTCCAGTATTAGTTTCCGATACACCACTGCAGGTTCAATGTATTCCTTGGACCCTCGCATTGACGATAAAAAACAGAAATTGCATCGGAATTAAATACAAAAGGCACAATGCCGACTTAAGTGCAAGAATAGAGACTCTTCTTACAGTCGGTGTTTTGAGCATTCCCTGTGAGACCAGTATTAGTTTCCGATACACCACTGCAGGTTCAATGTATTCTATGGACCTTCACATTGACGATGAAACACAGAAATCACATCGGATTTAAATACAAAAGGCACAATGCCGCCTTAAGTGCTAGAAGAGTGAGACTTCTTAGAGTCAGTGCTTTGATTCTATCCTGTGAGACCAGTATTAGTTTCCGATACACCACCGCAGGTTAAATGTATTCCTTGGACCTTCACATTGACGATGACACACAGAAATCGCATCCGAATTAAACACAAAAGGCACAATGCCGCCATAAGTACAAGAACACAGACTCTTCTTACAGTCTGTGCTTTGAGCATTCCCTGTGAGACTAGTCTTAGTGTCCAATACACCACTGCAGGTTCAATGTATTCCTTGGACCTTCACATTTGCGAAGAAACAGAGAAATCGCATCGGAATTAAATGCAAAAGGCACAATGCCGCCTTAAGTACAAGAATAGAGACTCTTCTTACAGTTGGTGTTTTGAGCATTCCCTGTGAAACCAGTATTAGTTTCCGATACATCACTGCAGGTTCAATGTATTCCTTGGACCTTCACATTGACGATGAAACATAGAAATCGCATCGGAATTAAATACAAAAGGCACAATGCCGCCTTAAGTACAAGTATACAGACTCTTCTTTCAGTCGGTGCTTTGAGCATTCCCTGTGAGGCCAGTATTAGTTTCCGATACACCACTGCAGGTTCAAAGTATTCCTTGGACCTTCACATTGACTATGAAACACAGAAATCGCATCGGAATTAAATACAAAAGGCACAAGGCCGCCTTAAGTACAAGACTAGAGACTCTTCTTACAGTCGGTGCTTTGAGCATTCCCTGTGAGACCAGTATTAGTTTCCCATACACCACAGCAGGTTCAAAGTAATCCTTGGACCTTCACATTGACTATGAAACACGGAAATCGCATCGGAATTAAATACAAAAGGCACAATGCCGCCTTAAGTACAAGAATAGAGACTCTTCTTACAGTCGGTACTTTGAGCATTCCCTGTGAGACCAGTATTAGTTTCCGATACACCACTGCAGGTTCAATGTATTCCTTGGACCTTCACATTGACGAAGAAACACAGAAATCGCATCGGAATTAAATACAAAAGCACAATGCCGCCTTAATTACAAGAATAGAGACTCTTCTTACAGTCGGTGCTTTGAGCATTCCCTGTGAGACCAGTATTAGTTTCGGATACACCACTGCAGGTTCAATGTATTCCTTGGACCTACACATTGACGATGAAACACAGAAATCGCATCGGAATTAAATACAAAAGGCACAATGCCGCCTTAATTCCAAGAAGAGTGAGTCTTCTTAGAGTCTGTGCCTTGATCCTTTCCTGTGAGACCAGTATTAGTTTCCGATACACCACTGCAGGTTCCATGTATTCCTTGGACCTTCACATTCACGATGAAGCACAGAAATCGCATCGGAACTAAATACAAAACGCACAATGCCGCCTTAAGTACAGGAATAGAGACACTTCGTACAGTCGGTGCTTTGAGCATTGCCTCTGAGGGTAGTATTAGTTTCCGATACACCACTGCAGGTTCAAGGTATTCCTTGTACCTTCACATTGACTATGTAACACTGAAATCGCATCGGAATTAAATACAAAAGGCACAAGGAAGCCTTAAGTACAAGAATAGAGACTCTTCTTACAGTCGGTTATTTGAGCATTCCCTGTGAGACCAGTATTAGTTCCCGATACACCACTGCAGGTTCAATGTATTCCCTGGACATACACAATGACGATGAAACACTGAAATTACATCGGAATTAAATACAAAATACACAATGCCTCCTTAATGCTAGAAGAGTGAGACTTCTTAGAGTCCATTCTTTGATCCTTTCCTGTGAGACCAGTATTAGTTTCCGATACACCACTGCATGTTCAATGTATTCCTTGGACCCTCAAATTGACGATGAAACAAAGAAATCGCATCGGAATTAAATACAAAAGGCCCCATTGCCACCTTAATCACAAGAATAGAGACTCTTCTTACAGTCGGTGCTTTGAGCATTCCCTGTGAGACCAGTATTAGTTTCCGATACACCACCGCGGGTTCAATGTATTCCTTAGACCATCACATTGACGATGAAACACAGAAATTGCATCGGAATTAAATACAAAAGGCACAATGCCGCCTTAAGTACAAGAATAGAGACACTTCTTACAGTCGGTGATTTGAGCATTCCCTCTGAGAGCAGTATTAGTTTCCGATACAACACTGCAGGTTCAAGGTATTCCTTGGACCTTCACATTGACTATGAAACACAGAAATCGCATCGGAATTAAATACAAAAGTCACAAGGCCGCCTTAAGTACAAGAATAGAGACTCTTCTTACAGTCAGTGCTTTGAGCATTCCCTGTGAGACCAGTATTAGTTTCCGATACACCACTGCAGGATCAAAGTATTCCTTGGACCTTCACATTGACTATGAAACACAGAAATCGCATCGGAATTAAATACAAAATGCACAATGCCGCCTTAAGTACAAGAATAGAGACTCTTCTTACAGTTGGTGCTTGGAGCTTTCCCTGTGAGACCAGTATTAGATTCCGATACACCACTGCAGAGTCAATAAATTCCTTGGAGCTTCACATTGACGATGAAACACAGAAATCGCATCGGAATTAAATACAAAAGGTACAACACCGCCTTAAGTGAGGGAGTAGAGACTCTTCTTTTAGTCGTTGCTTTGAGCATTCCCTGTGAGACCAGTATTAGTTTCCGATACACAGCTGCAGGTTCAATGTATTCCTTCGACATTCACATTGACGATCAAACACTGAAATTACATTCCAATTAAATACAAAAGGCACAATGCCGCCTTGATTGCAAGAAGAGTGAGACTTCTTAGAGTCAGTGCTTTGATCCTTTCCTGTGAGACCAGTATTAGTTTCCGATACACCACTGCAGATTCAATGTATTCCTTGGACATTCACATTGACGATGAAACACAGAAATCGCATCGGAATTAAATACAAAAGGCACAAAGCCGCCTTAAGTACAAGAATAGAGACTCTTCGTACAGTCGGTGCTTTGAGCATTCCCTCTGAGAGCAGTATTAGTTTCCGACACACAGCTGCAGGTTCAATGTATTCCTTGGACATTCACATTGACGATCAAACACTGAAATTACATAGGAATTAAATACAAAAGGTACAACACCGCCTTAAGTGAGGGAGTAGAGACTCTTCTTACCGTCGATGCTTTGAGCATTCCCTGTGAGACCTGTATTAGTTTCCGATACACCACTCCAGGTTCAATGTATTCCTTGGATCTTCACATTGACGATGAAACACAGAAATCGCATCGGAATTAAATACAAAAGGCACAAACCCGCCTTAAGTGAGGGAGTAGAGACTCTTCTTACATTCGTTACTTTGAGCATTCCCTGTGAGAGCAGTATTAGTTTCCGATACACTGCTGCAGGTTCAATGTATTCCTTGGACATTCACATTGACGATCAAACACTGATATTACATTGGAATTAAATACAAAAGGCACAATGCCGTTTAATTGCAAGAAGAGTTTGACTTCATAGAGTCTGTGCCTTGATCCTTTCCTGTGAGACCAGTATTAGTTTCCGATACACCACTGCAGATTCAATGTATTCCTTGGACATTCAAATTGACGATGAAACACTGAAATCGCATCGGAATTAAATACCAAAGGCACAAAGCCGCCTTAAGTACAAGATTACAGGCACTTCTTACAGTCGGTGCTTTGAGCATTCCCTGTGAGACCATTATTACTTTCTGATACACCACTGCAGGTGCAATGTATTCCTTGGACATACACAATGACAATGAAACACTGAATTTACATCGGAATTAAATGCAAAAGACACAATGGCGCCTTAATGCAAAACGAGTGAGACTTCATAGAGTCCATTCTTTGATCCTTTCCTGTTAGTCCAGTATTAGTTTCCGATACACCACTGCAGGTTCAATGTATTCCTTGGACCCTCGCATTGGCGATAAAAAACAGAAATTGCATCGGAATTAAATACAAAAGGCACAATGCCGCCTTAAGTACAAGACTAGAGACTCTTCTTACAGTCGGTGTTTTGAGCATTCCCTGTGAGACCAGTATTAGTTTCCGATACACCACTGCAGGTTCAATGTATTCCTTGGACCTTCACATTGACGATGAAACACAGAAATCACATCGGATTTAAATACAAAAGGCACAATGCCGCCTTAAGTACAAGAATAGAGGCTCTTCTTACAGTCGGTGCTTTGAGCATTCCCTGTGGGACCAGTATTAGTTTCCGATACACCACTGCAGGTTCAATGTATTTCTTAGACATACAGATTGACGATGAAATACTGAAATTACATCGGAATTAAATACAAAAGGCACAAGGCCACCTTAAGTGCTAGAAGAGTCAGACTTCTTAAAGTCTGTGCCTTGATCCTTTCCTGTGAGCCCAGTATTAGTTTCCGATACACCACTGCAGGTTCAAGGTATTCCTTGGACTTTCACATTGACTATGAAACACAGAAATCGCATCGTAATTAAATACAAAAGGCACAAGGACGCCTTAAGTACAAGAATAGAGACTCTTCTTACAGTCGGTGCTTTGAGCATTCCCTGTGAGACCAGTATTAGTTTCCGATACACCACTGCAGGTTCAAAGTATTCCTTGGACCTTCACATTGACTATGAAACACAGAAATTGCAACGGAATTAAATGCAAAAGGCACAAAGCCCCCTTAAGTACAAGAATAGAGACTCTTCTTACAGTCGGTGTTCTGAGCATTTCCTGTGAGACCAGTATTAGTTTCCGATACACCACTGCAGGGTCAATGTATTCCTTTAACCTTCACATTGACGATGAAACACAGAAATCGCATCGGAGCTAAATACAAAAGGCATAATGCCGGCTTAAGTACAAGAGTAGAGACACTTCTTACAGTCGGTGATTTGAGCATTCCCTCTGAGAGCAGTATTAGTTTCCGATACACCACTGCAGGTTCAAGGTATTCCTTGGACATTCACATTGACTATGAAACACAGAAATCGCATCGGAATTAAATACAAAAGTCACAAGGCCGCCTTAAGTACAAGAATAGAGACTCTTTTCACAGTCAGTGCTTTGAGCATTCCCTGTGAGACCAGTATTAGTTTCCGATACACTACTGCAGCTTCAAAGTATTCCTTGGACCTTCACATTGACTGTGAAACACAGAAATCGCATCGGAATTAAATACAAAAGGCACAATGCCGCCTTAAGCACAAGAATAGAGACTCTTCGTACAGTCGGTGCTTTGAGCATTCCCTGTGAGACCAGTATTAGTTTCCGATACACCACTGCAGGTTCAATGTATTCCTTGGACCTTCACATTGACGAAGAAACACAGAAATCGCATCGGAATTAAATACAAAAGCACAATGCCGCCTTAATTACAAGAATCGAGACTCTTCTTACAGACGGTGCATTGAGCATTCCCTGTGAGACCAGTATTAGTTTCTGATACACCACTGCAGGTTCAATGTATTCCTTGGACCTTCACATTGACGATGAAACACAGAAATCGCATCGGAATTAAATACAAAAGGCACAATGCCACCTTAATTCCAAGAAGAGTGAGACTTCTTAGAGTCTGTGCCTTGATCTTTCCTGTGAGACCAGTATTAGTTTCCGATACACCACTGCAGGTTCAATGTATTCCTTGGACCTTCACATTGACGATGAACCACAGAAATCGCATCGGAATTAAATACAAAAGTCACAATGGCGCCTTGAGTACAAGAATAGAGACGCAGCTTACAGTCGGTGCTTGGAGCATTCCCTGTGAGACCAGTATTAGTTTCTGATACACCACTGCAGATTCAATGCATTCCTTGGAGCTTCACATTGACGATGAAACACAGAAATAGCATCGGAATTAAATACAAAAGGCACAAAACCGCCTTAAGTGAGGGAGTAGAGACTCTTCTTACAGTCGTTGCTTTGAGCATTCCCTGTGAGACCAGTATTAGTTTCCGATACACAGCTGCAGGTTCAATGTATTCCTTGTACATTCATATTGACGATCAAACACTGAAATTACATTGCAATTAAATACAAAAGGCACAATGCCGCCTTGATTGCAAGAAGAGTGAGACTTCTTAGAGTCAGTGCTTTGATCCTTTCCTGTGAGACCAGTGTTAGTTTGCGATACACCACTGCAGATTCAATGTATTCCTTGGACATTCACATTGACGATGAAACACAGAAATCGCATCGGAATTAAATACAAAAGGCACAATACCGCCTTAAGTACAAGAATAGAGACACTTCTTACAGTCGGTGATTTGAGCATTCCCTCTCAGAGCAGTATTAGTTTCCGATACACCACTGCAGGTTCAAGGTATTCCTTGGATCTTCACATTGACTATGAAACACAGAAATCGCATCGGAATTAAATACAAAAGTCACAAGGCCGCCTTAAGTACAAGAATAGAGACTCTTCTTACAGTCAGTGCTTTGAGCATTCCCTGTGAGAGCAGTATTAGTTTCCGATACACCACTGCAGGTTCAAAGTATTCCTTGGACCTTCACATTGACTATGAAACACAGATATCGCATCGGAATTAAATACAGAAGGCACAATGCCGCCTTAAGTACAAGAATAGAGACTCTTCTTACTGTCGGTGCTTTGAGCATTCCCTGTGAGACCAGTATTAGTTTCCGATACACCACTGCAGGTTCAATGTATTCCTTGGACCTTCACATTGACGAAGAAACACAGAAATCGCATCGGAATTAAATACAAAAGCACAATGCTGCCTTAATTACAAGAATAGAGACTCTTATTACAGTCGGTGCTTTGAGCATTCCCTCTGAGACCAGTATTGGTTTCCGATACACCACTGCAGGTTCAATGTATTCCTTGGACCTTCACATTGACGATGAAACACAGAAATCGCATCGGAATTAAATACAAAAGGCACAATGACGCCATAAGTACAAGAAAAGAGGCTCTTCTTACAGTCGGTGCTTTGAGCATTCCCTGTGAGACCAGTATTAGTTTCCGATACACCACTGTAGGTTCAATGTATTCCTTGGCCATACACATTGACAATGAAATACAGAAATTACATCGTAATTAAATACAAAAGGCACAATGCCGCCTTAAGTGCTAGAAGAGTGAGACTTCTTAGAGTCTGTGCCTTGATTCTTTCCTGTGAGACCAGAATTAGTTTCCGATACACCACTGCACCTTCAATATATTCCTCGGACCTTCACATTGACGATGAAACACAGAAATCGCATCGGAATTAAATACAAAGGGCACAATGCCCCCTTAATTACAAGAATAGAGACTCTTCTTGCAGTCGGTGCTTTGAGCATTCCCTGTGAGACCAGTATATGTTTCAGATACACCACTGCAGGTTGAATGTAATCCTTGGACCTTCACATTGACGATGAAACACAGAAATCGCATCGGAATTAAATACAAAAGGCACAATGCCGCCTTAAGTACAAGAAGAGAGACACTTCTTACAGTCGGTGCTTTGAGCATTCCTTCTGAGAGCAGTATAAGTTTCCGATACACCACTGCAGGTTCAAGGTATTCCTTGGCCTTCACATTGACTATGAAACACAGAAATCGCGTCGGAATTACATACAAAAGGCACAAGGCTGCCTTAAGTACAAGAATAGAGACTCTTCTTGCAGGCAGTGCTTTGAGCATTCCCTGTGAGACCAGTATTAGTTTCCGATACACCACTGGTGGTTCAAAGTATTCCTTGGACCTTCACATTGACTATGAAACACAGAAATCGCATCGGAGTTAAATACAAGAGGCACAATGCCGCCTTAAGTACAAGAATAGAGACTCTTCTTACAGTCGGTGCTTTGAGCATTCCCTGTGAGACCAGTATTAGTTTCCGATACACCACTGCAGTTTCAATGTATTACTTGGACCTTCATATTAACGATGAAATACAGAAATCGCATCGGAATTAAATACAAAAGGCACAAAGCCGACTTCAGTACAAGAATAGAGACTCTTCTTACAGTCGGTTCTTTGAGCATTCTCCGTGAGACCAGTATTAGTTTCCGATACACCACTGCACGCTCAATGTATTCCTTGGACATACACAATGACGATGAAACACTGAAATTAAATCGGAATTAAATACAAAAGACACAATGCCGCCTTAATGCAAGAAGAGTGAGACTTCTTAGAGTCCATTCTTTGAGCCTTTCCTGTGAGACCAGTATTAGTTTCCGATACACCACTGCAGGTTCATTGTATTCCTTGGACCATCACATTGACGATGAAACACAGAAATCGCATCGGAATTAAATACAAAAGGCACAATGCCGCCTTAATTACAAGAATAGAGACTCTTCTTACAGTCGGTTCTTTGAGCATTCTCCGTGAGACCAGTATTAGTTTCCGATACACCACTGTAGGTTCAATGTACTCCTTGGACATACACATTGACGATGAAACACTGAAATTACATCGGAAATAAATACAAAAGGCACAATTCAGCCTTAAGTGCAAGAAGAGTGAGACTTCTTAGAGTCTGTGCCTTGAACCTTTCCTGTGCGACCAGTATTAGTTTCCCATACACCACTGCAGGTTCAATGTATTCCTTGTCATACACATTGACGATGAAACACTGAAATTACATCGGAAATTAATACAAAAGGCACACTGCCGCCTTAAGTACAAGAATAGATATTCTTGTTACTGTCGGTGCTTTGATCATTCCCTGTGAGACCAGTATTTGTTTCCGATACACCACTGCAGGTTCAAGGTATTCCAAGGACCTTCACATTGACGATGAAACACAGAAATCGCATCGGAATAAAATACAAAAGTCACAAGGCCGCCTTAAGTACAAGAATAGAGACTCTTTTCACAGTCAGTGCTTTGAGCATTCCCTGTGAGACCAGTATTAGTTTCCGATACACTACTGCAGCTTCAAAGTATTCCTTGGACCTTCACATTGACTGTGAAACACATAAATCGCATCGGAATTAAATACAAAAGGCACAATGCCGCCTTAAGCACAAGAATAGAGACTCTTCGTACAGTCGGTGCTTTGAGCATTCCCTGTGAGACCAGTATTAGTTTCCGATACACCACTGCAGGTTCAATGTATTCCTTGGACCTTCACATTGACGAAGAAACACAGAAATCGCATCGGAATTAAATACAAAAGCACAATGCCGCCTTAATTACAAGAATCGAGACTCTTCTTACAGACGGTGCATTGAGCATTCCCTGTGAGACCAGTATTAGTTTCTGATACACCACTGCAGGTTCAATGTATTCCTTGGACCTTCACATTGACGATGAAACACAGAAATCGCATCGGAATTAAATACAAAAGGCACAATGCCACCTTAATTCCAAGAAGAGTGAGACTTCTTAGAGTCTGTGCCTTGATCTTTCCTGTGAGACCAGTATTAGTTTCCGATACACCACTGCAGGTTCAATGTATTCCTTGGACCTTCACATTGACGATGAACCACAGAAATCGCATCGGAATTAAATACAAAAGTCACAATGGCGCCTTGAGTACAAGAATAGAGACGCAGCTTACAGTCGGTGCTTGGAGCATTCCCTGTGAGACCAGTATTAGTTTCTGATACACCACTGCAGATTCAATGCATTCCTTGGAGCTTCACATTGACGATGAAACACAGAAATAGCATCGGAATTAAATACAAAAGGCACAAAACCGCCTTAAGTGAGGGAGTAGAGACTCTTCTTACAGTCGTTGCTTTGAGCATTCCCTGTGAGACCAGTATTAGTTTCCGATACACAGCTGCAGGTTCAATGTATTCTTTGTACATTCATATTGACGATCAAACACTGAAATTACATTGCAATTAAATACAAAAGGCACAATGCCGCCTTGATTGCAAGAAGAGTGAGACTTCTTAGAGTCAGTGCTTTGATCCTTTCCTGTGAGACCAGTGTTAGTTTGCGATACACCACTGCAGATTCAATGTATTCCTTGGACATTCACATTGACGATGAAACACAGAAATCGCATCGGAATTAAATACAAAAGGCACAATACCGCCTTAAGTACAAGAATAGAGACACTTCTTACAGTCGGTGATTTGAGCATTCCCTCTCAGAGCAGTATTAGTTTCCGATACACCACTGCAGGTTCAAGGTATTCCTTGGATCTTCACATTGACTATGAAACACAGAAATCGCATCGGAATTAAATACAAAAGTCACAAGGCCGCCTTAAGTACAAGAATAGAGACTCTTCTTACAGTCAGTGCTTTGAGCATTCCCTGTGAGAGCAGTATTAGTTTCCGATACACCACTGCAGGTTCAAAGTATTCCTTGGACCTTCACATTGACTATGAAACACAGATATCGCATCGGAATTAAATACAGAAGGCACAATGCCGCCTTAAGTACAAGAATAGAGACTCTTCTTACTGTCGGTGCTTTGAGCATTCCCTGTGAGACCAGTATTAGTTTCCGATACACCACTGCAGGTTCAATGTATTCCTTGGACCTTCACATTGACGAAGAAACACAGAAATCGCATCGGAATTAAATACAAAAGCACAATGCTGCCTTAATTACAAGAATAGAGACTCTTATTACAGTCGGTGCTTTGAGCATTCCCTCTGAGACCAGTATTGGTTTCCGATACACCACTGCAGGTTCAATGTATTCCTTGGACCTTCACATTGACGATGAAACACAGAAATCGCATCGGAATTAAATACAAAAGGCACAATGACGCCATAAGTACAAGAAAAGAGGCTCTTCTTACAGTCGGTGCTTTGAGCATTCCCTGTGAGACCAGTATTAGTTTCCGATACACCACTGTAGGTTCAATGTATTCCTTGGCCATACACATTGACAATGAAATACAGAAATTACATCGTAATTAAATACAAAAGGCACAATGCCGCCTTAAGTGCTAGAAGAGTGAGACTTCTTAGAGTCTGTGCCTTGATTCTTTCCTGTGAGACCAGAATTAGTTTCCGATACACCACTGCACCTTCAATATATTCCTCGGACCTTCACATTGACGATGAAACACAGAAATCGCATCGGAATTAAATACAAAGGGCACAATGCCCCCTTAATTACAAGAATAGAGACTCTTCTTGCAGTCGGTGCTTTGAGCATTCCCTGTGAGACCAGTATATGTTTCAGATACACCACTGCAGGTTGAATGTAATCCTTGGACCTTCACATTGACGATGAAACACAGAAATCGCATCGGAATTAAATACAAAAGGCACAATGCCGCCTTAAGTACAAGAAGAGAGACACTTCTTACAGTCGGTGCTTTGAGCATTCCTTCTGAGAGCAGTATAAGTTTCCGATACACCACTGCAGGTTCAAGGTATTCCTTGGCCTTCACATTGACTATGAAACACAGAAATCGCATCGGAATTACATACAAAAGGCACAAGGCTGCCTTAAGTACAAGAATAGAGACTCTTCTTGCAGGCAGTGCTTTGAGCATTCCCTGTGAGACCAGTATTAGTTTCCGATACACCACTGGTGGTTCAAAGTATTCCTTGGACCTTCACATTGACTATGAAACACAGAAATCGCATCGGAGTTAAATACAAGAGGCACAATGCCGCCTTAAGTACAAGAATAGAGACTCTTCTTACAGTCGGTGCTTTGAGCATTCCCTGTGAGACCAGTATTAGTTTCCGATACACCACTGCAGTTTCAATGTATTACTTGGACCTTCATATTAACGATGAAATACAGAAATCGCATCGGAATTAAATACAAAAGGCACAAAGCCGACTTCAGTACAAGAATAGAGACTCTTCTTACAGTCGGTTCTTTGAGCATTCTCCGTGAGACCAGTATTAGTTTCCGATACACCACTGCACGCTCAATGTATTCCTTGGACATACACAATGACGATGAAACACTGAAATTAAATCGGAATTAAATACAAAAGACACAATGCCGCCTTAATGCAAGAAGAGTGAGACTTCTTAGAGTCCATTCTTTGAGCCTTTCCTGTGAGACCAGTATTAGTTTCCGATACACCACTGCAGGTTCATTGTATTCCTTGGACCATCACATTGACGATGAAACACAGAAATCGCATCGGAATTAAATACAAAAGGCACAATGCCGCCTTAATTACAAGAATAGAGACTCTTCTTACAGTCGGTTCTTTGAGCATTCTCCGTGAGACCAGTATTAGTTTCCGATACACCACTGTAGGTTCAATGTACTCCTTGGACATACACATTGACGATGAAACACTGAAATTACATCGGAAATAAATACAAAAGGCACAATTCAGCCTTAAGTGCAAGAAGAGTGAGACTTCTTAGAGTCTGTGCCTTGAACCTTTCCTGTGCGACCAGTATTAGTTTCCCATACACCACTGCAGGTTCAATGTATTCCTTGTCATACACATTGACGATGAAACACTGAAATTACATCGGAAATTAATACAAAAGGCACACTGCCGCCTTAAGTACAAGAATAGATATTCTTGTTACTGTCGGTGCTTTGATCATTCCCTGTGAGACCAGTATTTGTTTCCGATACACCACTGCAGGTTCAAGGTATTCCAAGGACCTTCACATTGACGATGAAACACAGAAATCGCATCGGAATAAAATACAAAAGGCACAATGCCGCCTTAAGTGCAAGAATAGAGACACTTCTTACAGTCGGTGCTTTGAGCATTCCGTTTGAGACCAATATTAGTTTTCGATACACCACTGCAGGTTCAATGTATTCCTTGGACCTTCACATTGACGATGAAACACAGAAATCGCAACGGAATTAAATACAAAAGGCACAATGACGCCATAAGTACAAGAAAAGAGACTCTTCTTACAATCGGTGCTTTGAGCATTCCCTGTGAGACCAGTATTAGTTTCCGATACACCACTGTAGGTTCAATGTATTCCTTGGACATACACATTGACGATGAAATACAAAAATTACATCGTAATTAAATACAAAAGGCACAATGCCGCCTTAAGTACAAGAATAGAGACTCTTCTTACAGTCGGTGATTTGAGCATTCCCTGTGAGAGCAGTATTAGTTTTCGATACACCACTGCAGGTTCAATGTACTCCTTGGACCTTCAAATTGATGATGAAACAAAGAAATCGCATCGGAATTAAATACAAAAGGCACAATGCCGCCTTAATTACAAGAATGGAGCCTCTTCTTACAGTCGGTGCTTTAAGCATTCCCAGTGAGACCAGTATTAGTTTCCGATACACCACTGCAGGTACAATGAATTCCCTGGAAATACACAATGACGATGAAACACTGAAATTACATCGGAATTAAATATAAAAGACACAATGCTACCATAATTCAAGAAGAGTGTGATTTCTTAGAGTCCATTCTTTGATCCTTTCCTGTGAGCCCAGTATTAGTTTCCGATACACCACTGCAGCTTCAATGTATTCCTCGGACCTTCACATTGACGATGAAACACAGAAATCGCATCGGAATTAAATACAAAAGGCACAATGCCCCCTTAATTACGAGAATAGAGACTCTTCTTGCAGTCGGTGCTTTGAGCATTCCCTGTGAGACCAGTATAAGTTTCCGATACACCACTGCAGGTTCAATGTATTACTTGGACCTTCATATTGACGATGAAACACAGAAATCGCATCGGAATTAAATACAAAAGGCACAAAGCCGCTTTCAGTACAAGAATAGAGACTCTGCTTACAGTGGGTGGTTTGAGCATTCCCTGTGAGACCAGTATTAGTTTCCGATACACCCCTGCAGGCTCAATGTATTCCTTGGACATACACAATGACGATGAAACACTGAAATTACATCGGAATTAAATACAAAAGACACAATGCAGCATTAATGCAAGAAGAGTGAGACTTCTTAGAGTGCATTCTTTGAGCATTCCCTGTGAGACCAGTATTAATTTCCGATACACCACTGCAGGTTCAATGTATTCCTTGTCATACACATTGACGATGAAGCCATGAAATTACATCGGAATTAAATACAAAAGGCACAATGCCGCCTTAAGTAAAAGAATAGAGACTCTTCTTACAGTCGGTGCTTTGAGCATTCCCTGTGAGACCAGTGTTACTTTACGATACACCACTGTAGGTTCAATGTATTTCTTGGACATACACATTGACGATGAAATACTGAAATTACATCGGAATTAAATACAAAAGGCACAATGCCGCCTTAAGTGCTAGAAGAGTGAGACTTCTTAGAGTCTGTGCCTTGATCCTTTCCTGTGAGAGCAGTATTAGTTTCCGATACACCACTGCAGGTTCAATGTATTCCTTGGACCTTCACATTGACGATGAAACACAGAAATCGCATCGGAACTAAATACAAAAGGCACAATGCCGCCTTAATTACAAGAATAGAGACTCTTCTTACAGTCGGTGCTTTGAGCATTCCCTGTGAGACCAGTATTAGTTTCCGATACACCACTGCAAGTTCAATGTTTTCCTTGGACCTTCACATTGACGATGAAACACAGAAATCGCATCGGAATTAAATACAAAAGGCACAATGGCGCCTTAAGTACAAAAGTAGAGACTCTTCTTACAGTCGGTGCTTTGAGCATTCCCTGTGAGACCAGTATTTGTTTCCGATACACCACTGCAGGTTCAATGTATTCCTTGGACATACACATTGACGATGAAATACTGAAATTAGATCGGAAGTAAATACAAAAGGCACAATGCCGCCTTAAGTGCCAGAGGAGTGAGACTTCTTAGTTTCTATGCCTTGATCCTTTCCTGTGAGACCAGTATTAGTTTCCGATACACCACTGTAGGCTCAATGTATTCCTTGGACCTCACATTGACGATGAAACACAGAAATCGCATCGGAACTAAATTCAAATGGCACAATGCCGCCTTAGTTACAAGAATAGAGACTCTTCTTACAGACGGTGCTTGAACATTCCCTGTGAGACTAGTAATAGTTTCCGATACACCACTGCAGGTTCAATGTATTCCTTGGACCTTCACATTGACGATGAAACACAGAAATCGCATCGGAATTAAATACAAGAGGCACAATGCCGCATTAAGTAAAAGAATAGAGACACTTCTTACAGTCGGAGCTTTGAGCATTCCCTGTGAGACCAGTATTAGTTTCCGATTCACCACTGCAGGTTCAATGTATTCCTTGGACCTTCACATTGACTATGAAACACAGGAATCGCATCGGAATTAAATGCAAAAGGCACAAAGCCGCCTTAAGTACAAGAATAGAGCCTCTTCTTACAGTCGGTGCTTTGAGCATTCCCTGTGAGACCAGTATTTGTTGCCGATACACCACTGCAGGTTCAAAGTATTCCTTGGACCTTCACATTGACTATGAAACACAGAAATCGCATCGGAATTAAATACAAAAGACACAATGCCGCGTTAAGTACAAGAATAGAGACTCTTCTTACAGTCGGTGCTTTGAGCATTCCCTGTGAGACCAGTATTAGTTTCCGATACACCACTGCAGGTTGAATGTATTCCTTGGACCTTCACATTGACTATGAAACACAGGAATCGCATCGGAATTAAATACAAAAGGCGCAATGCCGCCTTAAGTACAAGAAAAGAGCCTCTTCTTACAGTCGGTGCTTTGAGCATTCCCTGTGAGACCAGTATTAGTTTCCGATACACCACTGCAGGTTCAAAGTATTCCTTGGACCTTCACATTGACTATGAAACACAGAAATCGCATCGGAATTAAATGCAAAAGGCACAAAGCCTTCTTAAGTACAGGAATAGAGACTCTTCTTACAGTCGGTGTTTTGAGCATTTCCTGTGCGACCAGTATTAGTTTCCGATACACCACTGGAGGTTCAATGTATTCCTTGGACCTTCACATTGACGATGAAACACAGAAATCGCATCGGAATTGTAACAAAAGGCACAATGCCAACTTAAGTACAAGAATAGAGACTCTTCTTACAGTCTGTGCTTTGAGGGTTCCCTGTGAGACCAGTATTAGTTTCCGATACACCACATTGCAGGTTCAATGTATTCCTTGGACATTCACATTGACGATGAAACACAGAAATCGCATCGGAATTAAATACATAAGGCACAATGGCGCGTTAAGTGCAAGAATAGAGACTCTTCTTACAGTCGGTGCTTTGAGCATTCCCTGTGAGACCAGTGTTAGTTTCCGATACACCACTGCAGGTTCAATGTATTCCTCGGACATACACATTGACGATGAAATTCTGAAATTACATCGGAAGTAAATACAAAAAGCACAATGCCGCCTTAAGTGCTAGAGGAGTGAGACTTCTTAGTTTCTGTGCCTTGATCCTTTCCTGTGAGACCTGTATTAGTTTCCCATACACCACTGCAGGTTCAATGTATTCCTTGGACCTCACATTGACGATGAAACACAGAAATCGCATCGGAACTAAATACAAAAGGCACAATGCCGCCATAATTACAAGAATAGAGACTCTTCTTACAGTCGGTGCTTGAGCATTCCCTGTGAGACTAGTAATAGTTTCCGATACACCACTGCAGGTTCAATGTATTCCTTGGACCTTCACATTGACGATGAAACACAGAAATCGCATCGGAATTAAGTACAAAAGGCACAATGCCACCTTAAGTACAAGAATAGAGACACCTCTCTCAGTCGGTGCTTTGAGCATTGCCTCTGAGACCAGTATTAGTTTCCGATACACCACTGCAGGTTTAAAGTATTCCTTGGACCTTCACATTGACAATGAAACACAGAAATCGCATCGGAATTAAATGCAAAAGGCACAAAGCCGCATTAGTACAAGAATAGAGACTCTTCTTACAGTCGGTGTTTTCAGCATTTCCTGTGAGACCAGTATTAGTTTCCGATACACCACTGGAGGTCAATGTATTCCTTGGACCTTCACATTGACGATTAAACACAGAAATTGCATCGGAATTAAATACAAAACCACAATGCCGCCTTAAGTACAAGAATAGAGACTCTTCATACAGTCGGTGCTTTGAGCATTCCCTGTGAGACCAGTATTAGTTTCCGATACACCACTGCAGGTTCAATGTATTCCTTGGACCTTCACATTGACGATGAAACACAGAAATCGCATCGGAATAAGATACAAAAGACACAATGCCGCCTTAATTACAAGAATAGAGAGTCTTCTTACAGTCGGTGCTTTGAGCATTCCCTGTGATACCAGTAATAGTTTCCGATACACCACTGCAGATTCAATGTATTCCTTGGACCTTCACAGTGACGATGAAACACAGAAATCGCATCGGAATTAAATAGAAAGGGCAAAATGCCGCCTTAAGTACAAGAATAGAGACACTTCTTACAGTCGGTGCTTTGAGCATGCCTCTGAGAGCAGTATTTGTTTCCGATACACCACTGCAGGTTCAAGGTATTCCTTGGACCTTCACATTGACTATGAAACACAGAAATCGCATCGGATTTAAATACAAAAGGCACAATGCCGCCTTAAGTACAAGAATAGAGACACTTCTTACAGTCGGTGCTTTGAGCATGCCTCTGAGAGCAGTATTTGTTTCCGATACACCACTGCAGGTTCAAGGTATTCCTTGGACCTTCACATTGACTATGAAACACAGAAATCGCATCGGATTTAAATACAAAAGGCACAATGCCGCCTTAAGTACAAGAATAGAGACTCTTCATACAGTCGGTGCTTTGAGCATTCCCTGTGAGACCAGTATTAGTTTCCGATACACCACTGCAGGTTCAATGTTTTCCTTGGACATACACATTGACGATGAAACACTGAAATTAGATCGGAATTAAATACAAAAGGCACAATGCCGCCTTAGGTGCAAGAAGTGTGAGACTTCTTAGAGTCTGTGGCTTGATCCTTTCCTGTGCGACTTGTATTAGTTTCCGATACACCACTGCAGGTTCAATGTATTCCTTGGAACGTCACATTGACGATGAAACACAGAAATCGCATCGCAATTATATACAAAAGGCACAATGCCGACTTATGTACAAGAATAGAGACTCTTCTTACAGTCGGTGCTTTGAATATACCCTGTGAGACCAGTATTAATTTCCGATAAACCACTGCAGCTTCAATGTATTCCTTGTCATACACATTGACGATGAAACACTGAAATTACATCGGAATTAAATACAAAAGGCACAATGCCGCCTTCAGTGCAAGAATAGAGACTGTTCTTACAGTCGGTGCTTTGAGCATTCCCTGTGAGACCAGTATTAGTTTCCGATACACAACGGCAGGTTCAGTGTATTCCTTGGACCTTCATATTGACAATGAAACACAGAAATCGCATCGGAATTAAATACAAAAACACAATGCCGCCCTAAGTACAAGAATAGAGATTCTTGTTACAGTCGGTGCTTTGAGCATTCCCTGTGAGACCAGTATTTGTTTCCGATTCACCACTGCAGGTTCAATGGTTTGCTTGGAGCTTCAAATTGACGATGAAACCCAGAAATCGCATCGGAATTAAATACAAAAACCACAATGCCGCCTTAAGTAAAGGAGTAGAGACCCTTCTCACAGTTGGTGCTTTGAGCATTCCCCGTGAGACCAGTATTAATTTCCGATACACCACTGCAGGTTCAATGTATTCCTTGTCATACACACTGACGATGAAACACTGAAATTACATCGGAATTAAATACAAAAGGCACAATGCCGCCTTAAGTGCAAGAATAGAGACTCTTCTTACAGTCGGTGCTTTGAGCATTCCCTGTGAGACCAGTATTAGTTTCCGATACACAACTGAAGGTTCAGTGTATTCCTTGGACCTTCACACTGACGATGAAACACAGAAATCGCAGCGGAATTAAATACAAAAGGCACAATGCCGCCTTAAGTACAAGAATAGGGATTCTTCTTACAGTTGGTGCTTTGAGCATTCCCTGTGAGACCAGTATTAGTTTCCGATACACCACTGCAGGTTCAATGTATTCCTTGGAACTTCAAGTTGACCATGAAACACAGAAATCGCATCGGAATTAAATACAAAAGACACAATGCCGGCTTAAGTACAAGAATACAGACTCTTCTTACAGTCGGTGCTTTGAGCATTCCCTGTGAGTTCAGTACTAGTTTCCGATACACCACTGCAGGTTCAATGTATTCCTTGGACGTACACAATGACGATGAAACACTGAAATTACATCGGAATTAAATACAAAAGACATAATGCCGCCTTAATGCAAGAAGAGTGAGACTTCTTAGAGTCCATTCTTTGATCCTTCCTGTGAGACCAGTATTAGTTTCCGATACACCACTGCAGGTTCAATGTATTTCTTGGACCTTCACATTCACGATGAAACACAGAAATAGCATCGGATTTAAATACAAAAGGCACAATGCCGCCTTAAGTACAAGAATAGAGACTCTTCTTACAGTCGGTGCTTTGAGCATTCCCTGTGAGTTCAGTACTAGTTTCCGATACACCACTGCAGGTTCAATGTATTCCTTGGACATACACAATGACGATGAAACACTGAAATTACATCGGAATTAAATACAAAAGACATAATGCCGCCTTAATGCAAGAAGAGTGAGACTTCTTAGGGTCCATTCTTTGATGCCTTCCTGTGAGACCAGTATTAGTTTCCGATACACCACTGCAGGTTCAATGTATTCCTTGGACATACACATTGACGATGAAACAATGAAATTAGATCGGAATTAAATACAAACGGCACAATGCCGCCTTAGGTGCAAGAAGAGTGAGACTTCTTAGGGTCCATTCTTTGATGCCTTCCTGTGAGACCAGTATTAGTTTCCGATACACCACTGCAGGTTCAATGTATTCCTTGGACATACACATTGACGATGAAACTCAGAAATCGCATCGGAATTAAATACAAAAGACACAATGCCGGCTTAAGTACAAGAATACAGACTCTTCTTACAGTCGGTGCTTTGAGCATTCCCTGTGAGTTCAGTACTAGTTTCCGATACACCACTGCAGGTTCAATGTATTCCTTGGACATACACAATGACGATGAAACACTGAAATTACATCGGAATTAAATACAAAAGACATAATACCGCCTTAATGCAAGAAGAGTGAGACTTCTTAGGGTCCATTCTTTGATGCCTTCCTGTGAGACCAGTATTAGTTTCCGATACACCACTGCAGGTTCAGTGTATTCCTTGGACATACACATTGACGATGAAACACTGAAATTAGATCGGAATTAAATACAAAAGGCACAATGCCGCCTTAGGTGCAAGAAGAGTGAGACTTCTTAGGGTCCATTCTTTGATGCCTTCCTGTGAGACCAGTATTAGTTTCCGATACACCACTGCAGGTTCAATGTATTCCTTGGACATACACATTGACGATGAAACTCAGAAATCGCATCGGAATTAAATACAAAAGACACAATGCCGGCTTAAGTACAAGAATACAGACTCTTCTTACAGTCGGTGCTTTGAGCATTCCCTGTGAGTTCAGTACTAGTTTCCGATACACCACTGCAGGTTCAATGTATTCCTTGGACATACACAATGACGATGAAACACTGAAATTACATCGGAATTAAATACAAAAGGCATAATGCCGCCTTAATGCAAGGAGAGTGAGACTTCTTAGGGTCCATTCTTTGATGCTTTCCTGTGAGACCAGTATTAGTTACCGATACACCACTGCAGGTTCAATGTATTCCTTGGACATACACATTGACGATGAAACTCTGAAACTACATCGAAATTAAAATCAAAAGGCACAATGCCGCTTTAAGTGCAAGAAGAGTGAGACTTCTTAGAGTCTGTGCTTTGATCCTTTCCTGTGGGACCAGTATTAGTTTCTGATTCACCACTGTAGGTTCAATGTATTCCTTGGACATACACATTGACGATGAAACACTGATATTACATCGGAATTAAATACAAAAGGCACAATGCCGCCTTAAGTGCAAGAAGAGTGAGACTTCTTAGAGTGTGTGCTTTAATCCTTTCCTGTGAGACCAGTATTTGTTTCCGATACACCACTGCAGGTTCAATGTATTTCTTGGACCTTCACATTGACGATGAAACTCAGAAATCGCATAGGAATTAAATACAAGAAGCACAATGCCGCGTAAAGTACAAGATCAGAGACTCTTCTACAGTCTGTGACTTGAACACTCCCTGTGTGACCAGTATTAGTTTCCGATGCACCACTGCAGGTTCAAAGTATTCCTTGGACCTTCACATTGACTATGAAACACAGAAATCTCATCGGAATTAAATACAAATGCCGGCTTAAGTACAAGAATAGTGACTCTTCTTACAGTTAGTGCTTTGAGCATTCCCTGTGAGGCCAGTATGAATTTCCGATACACCACTGCCGGTTCAATGTATTCCTTGTCATACACTTTGACGATGAAACACTGAAATTACATCGGAATTAAATACAAAAGGCACAATGCCGCCTTCAGTGCAAGAATAGAGACTGTTCTTACAGTCGGTGCTTTGAGCATTCCCTGTGAGACCAGTATTAGTTTCCGATACACAACGGCAGGTTCAGTGTATTCCTTGGACCTTCATATTGACAATGAAACACAGAAATCGCATCGGAATTAAATACAAAAACACAATGCCGCCTTAAGTACAAGAATAGAGATTCTTGTTACAGTCGGTGCTTTGAGCATTCCCTGTGAGACCAGTATTTGTTTCCGTTACACCACTGCAGGTTCAATGTATTCCTTGGACCTTCACATTGACGATGAAACACAGAAATCGCATCGGAATAAAATACAAAAGGCACAATGCCAACTTAAGTACTAGAATAGAGACTCTTCTTACTGTCGGTGCTTTGAGCGTTCCCTGTGAGACCAGTATTAGTTTCCGATACACCACTGCAGCTTCAATGGTTTGCTTGGAGCTTCAAATTGACGATGAAACGCAGAAATCGCATCGGAATTAAAAACAAAAACCACAATGCCGCCTGAAGTAAAGGAGTAGAGACCCTTCTCACAGTTGGTGCTTTGAGCATTCCCTGTGAGACCAGTATTAATTTCCGATACACCACTGCAGGTTCAATGTATTCCTTGTCATACACACTGACGATGAAACACTGAAATTACATCGGAATTAAATACAAAAGGCACAATGCCGCCTTAAGTGCAAGAATAGAGACTCTTCTTACAGTCGGTGCTTTGAGCATTCCCTGTGAGACCAGTATCAGTTTCCGATACACAACTGAAGGTTCAGTGTATTCCTTGGACCTTCACATTGACGATGAAACACAGAAATCGCATCGGAATTAAATGCAAAAGGCACAATGCCGCCTTAAGTACAAGAATAGCGATTCTTCTTACAGTTGGTGCTTTGAGCATTCCCTGTGAGACCAGTGTTAGTTTCCGATACACCACTGCAGGTTCAATGTATTCCTTGGAACTTCAAGTTGACCATGAAACACAGAAATCGCATCGGAATTAAATACAAAAGACACAATGCCGGCTTAAGTACAAGAATACAGACTCTTCTTACAGTCGGTGCTTTGAGCATTCCCTGTGAGACCAGTACTAGTTTCCGATACACCACTGCAGGTTCAATGTATTCCTTGGACGTACACAATGACGATGAAACACTGAAATTACATCGGAATTAAATACAAAAGGTGGAATGCCGCATTAATGCAAGAAGAGTAAGACTTCTTAGAGTCCATTCTTTGATCCTTCCTGTGAGACCAGTATTAGTTTCCGATACACCACTGCAGGTTCAATGTATTTCTTGGACCTTCACATTCACGATGAAACACAGAAATCGCATCGGATTTAAATACAAAAGGCACAATGCCGCCTTAAGTACAAGAATAGAGACACTTCTTACAGTCAGTGCTTTGAGCATTGCCTCTGAGAGCAGTATTAGTTTCCGTTACACCTCTGCAGGTTCAAGGTATTCCTTGGACCTTCACATTGACTATGAAACACAGAAATCGCATCGGAAATAAATACAAAAGGCACAAGGCCGCCTTAAGTACAAGAATAGAAACTCTTCTTTCAGTCGGTGCTTTGAGCATTCCCTGTGAGACCAGTATTAGTTTCCGATACACCGCTGCAGGTTCAATGTATTCCTTTGACTTTCACATTGATGATGAAACACAGAAATCGCATCGGAATTAAATACCAAAGGCTCAATGCCGCCTTAAGTACAAGAATAGAGACTCTTCTTTCAGTCGGTGCTTTGAGCATTCCCTGTGAGACCAGTATTAGTTTCCGATACACCGCTGCAGGTGCAATGTATTCCTTGGACATACACAATGACGATGAAACACTGAAATTACATCGGAATTAAATACAAAAGACATAATGCCGCCTTAATGCAAGAAGAGTGAGACTTCTTAGAGTCCATTCTTTTATCCCTTCCTGTGAGACCAGTATTAGTTTCCGATACACCACTGCAGGTTCAATGTATTCCTTGGACATACACATTGACGATGAAACTCTGAAATTACATCGAAATTAAAATCAAAAGGCACAATGCCGCTTTAAGTGCAAGAAGAGTGAGACTTCTTAGAGTCTGTGCTTTGATCCTTTCCTGTGAGACCAGTATTAGTTTCCGATTCACCACTGTAGGATCAATGTATTCCTTGGACATACACATTGACGATGAAACACTGATATTACATCGGAATTAAATACAAAAGGCACAATGCCACCTTAAGTGCAAGAAGAGTGAGACTTCTTAGAGTCTGTGTTTAATCCTTTCCTGTGAGACCAGCATTAGTTTCCGATACACCACTGCAGGTTCAATGTATTCCTTGGACCTTCACATTGACGATGAAACACAGAAATCGCATCGGAATTAAATACAAGAAGCACAATGCCGCGTAAAGTACCAGATCAGAGACTCTTCTACAGTCTGTGCCTTGAACACTCCCTGTGAAACCAGTATTAATTTCCGAAACACCACTGCAGGTTCAATGTATTCCTTGGACATACACATTGACGATGAAACACTCAAATTACATCGGAATTACATACAAAAGGCACAATGCGGAATTAAGTGCCAGAAGAGGGAGACTTCTTAGTGTCTGTGTTTTGATCGTTTCCTGTGAGACCAGTATTTGTTTCCGATACACCACTGCAGGTTCAATGTATTCCTTGGACCTTCACATTGACGATGAAACACAGAAATCGCATCGGAATTAAATACAAGAAGCACAATGCCGCGTAAAGTACCAGATCAGCGACTCTTCTACAGTCTGTGCCTTGAACACTCCCTGTGTGACCAGTATTAGTTTCCGATGCACCACTGCAGGCTCAATGTATTCCTTGGACCTAAGCATTGACGATGAAACACAGAAATTACATCGCAATTAAATACAAAAGACGCAATGCCGCCTTTAGTGCAAGATGACTGAGACTTCTTAGAATCTGCGCTTTTATCCTTTAATGTGAGACCAGTATTAGTTTCCGATACACGACTGCAGGTTCAAAGAATTCCTTGGACCTTCACATTGACTATGAAACACAGAAATCTCATCGGAATTAAATACAAATTCCGGCTTAAGTACAAGAATAGTGACTCTTCTTACAGTTAGTGCTTTGAGCATTCCCTGTGAGGCCAGTATTAATTTCCGATACACCACTGCCGGTTCAATGTATTCCTTGTCATACACTTTGACGATGAAACACTGAAATTACATCGGAATTAAATACAAAAGGCACAATGCCGCTTTAAGTGCAAGAATAGAGACTCTTCTTACAGTCGGTGCTATGAGCATTCCCAGTGAGACCAGTATTAGTTTCCGATACACAACTGCAGGTTCAGTGTATTCCTTGGAACTTCACATTGACGATGAAACACAGAAATCGCATGGGAGTTAAATACAAAAGGCACAAAGGCGCCTTAAGTACAACAATAGATATTCTACATACAGTCGGTGCTTTGAGCATTCCCTCTGAGAGCAGTATTAGTTTCCGATACACCACTTCAGGTTCAAGGTATACCTTGGACCTTCACATTGACTATGAAACACAGAAATCGCATCGGAATTAAATACAAAAGGCACAATGCCGCCTTAAGTACAAGAATAGGGATTCTTCTTACAGTTGGTGCTTTGAGCATTCCCTGTGAGACCAGTGTTAGTTTCCGATACACCACTGCAGGTTCAATGTATTCCTTGGAACTTCAAGTTGACCATGAAACACAGAAATCGCATCGGAATTAAATACAAAAGACACAATGCCGGCTTAAGTACAAGAATAGAGACTCTTCTTACAGTCGGTGCTATGAGCATTAACTGTGAGACCAGTATTAGTTTCCGATACACCGCTGCAGGTGCAATGTATTCCTTGGACATACACAATGACGATGAAACACTGAAATTACATCGGAATTAAATACAAAAGGCACAATGCCGCTTTAAGTGCAAGAATAGAGACTCTTCTTACAGTCGGTGCTATGAGCATTCCCAGTGAGACCAGTATTAGTTTCCGATACACAACTGCAGGTTCAGTGTATTCCTTGGACCTTCACATTGACGATGAAACTCAGAAATCGCATCGGAATTAAATACAAAAGGCTCAATGCCGCCTTAAGTACAAGAATAGAGACTCTTCTTTCAGTCGGTGCTTTGAGCATTCCCTGTGAGCCCAGTATTAGTTTCCGATACACCGCTGCAGGTGCAATGTATTCCTTGGACATACACAATGACGATGAAACACTGAAATTACATCGGAATTAAATACAAAAGGCACAATGCCGCTTTAAGTGCAAGAATAGAGACTCTTCTTACAGTCGGTGCTATGAGCATTCCCAGTGAGACCAGTATTAGTTTCCGATACACAACTGCAGGTTCAGTGTATTCCTTGGAACTTCACATTGACGATGAAACTCAGAAATCGCATCGGAATTAAATACAAAAGGCTCAATGCCGCCTTAAGTACAAGAATAGAGACTCTTCTTTCAGTCGGTGCTTTGAGCATTCCCTGTGAGACCAGTATTAGTTTCCGATACACCGCTGCAGGTGCAATGTATTCCTTGGACATACACAATGACGATGAAACACTGAAATTACATCGGAATTAAATACAAAAGGCACAATGCCGCTTTAAGTGCAAGAATAGAGACTCTTCTTACAGTCGGTGCTATGAGCATTCCCAGTGAGACCAGTATTAGTTTCCGATACACAACTGCAGGTTCAGTGTATTCCTTGGACCTTCACATTGACGATGAAACTCAGAAATCGCATCGGAATTAAATACAAAAGGCTCAATGCCGCCTTAAGTACAAGAATAGAGACTCTTCTTTCAGTCGGTGCTTTGAGCATTCCCTGTGAGACCAGTATTAGTTTCCGATACACCGCTGCAGGTGCAATGTATTCCTTGGACATACACAATGACGATGAAACACTGAAATTACATCGGAATTAAATACAAAAGGCACAATGCCGCTTTAAGTGCAAGAATAGAGTCTCTTCTTACAGTCGGTGCTATGAGCATTCCCAGTGAGACCAGTATTAGTTTCCGATACACAACTGCAGGTTCAGTGTATTCCTTGGACCTTCACATTGACGATGAAACTCAGAAATCGCATCGGAATTAAATACAAAAGGCTCAATGCCGCCTTAAGTACAAGAATAGAGACTCTTCTTTCAGTTGGTGCTTTGAGCATTCCCTGTGAGACCAGTATTAGTTTCCGATACACCGCTGCAGGTGCAATGTATTCCTTGGACATACACAATGACGATGAAACACTGAAATTACATCGGAATTAAATACAAAAGACATAATGCCGCCTTAATGCAAGAAGAGTGAGAGTTCTTAGAGTCCATTCTTTGATCCCTTCCTGTGAGACCAGTATTAGTTTCCGATACACCACTGCAGGTTCAATGTATTCCTTGGACATACACAATGACGATGAAACACTGAAATTACATCGGAATTAAATACAAAAGGCACAATGCCGCTTTAAGTGCAAGAATAGAGACTCTTCTTACAGTCGGTGCTATGAGCATTCCCAGTGAGACCAGTATTAGTTTCCGATACACAACTGCAGGTTCAGTGTATTCCTTGGACCTTCACATTGACGATGAAACTCAGAAATCGCATCGGAATTAAATACAAAAGGCTCAATGCCGCCTTAAGTACAAGAATAGAGACTCTTCTTTCAGTCGGTGCTTTGAGCATTCCCTGTGAGACCAGTATTAGTTTCCGATACACCGCTGCAGGTGCAATGTATTCCTTGGACATACACAATGACGATGAAACACTGAAATTACATCGGAATTAAATACAAAAGACATAATGCCGCCTTAATGCAAGAAGAGTGAGACTTCTTAGAGTCCATTCTTTGATCCCTTCCCGTGAGACCAGTATTAGTTTCCGATACACCACTGCAGGTTCAATGTATTCCTTGGACATACACATTGACGATGAAACTCTGAAATTACATCGAAATTAAAATCAAAAGGCACAATGCCGCTTTAAGTGCAAGAAGAGTGAGACTTCTTAGAGTCTGTGCTTTGATCCTTTCCTGTGAGACCAGTATTAGTTTCCGATTCACCACTGTAGGTTCAATGTATTCCTTGGACATACACATTGACGATGAAACACTGATATTACATCGGAATTAAATACAAAAGGCACAATGCCACCTTAAGTGCAAGAAGAGTGAGACTTCTTAGAGTCTGTGCTTTAATCCTTTCCTGTGAGACCAGCATTAGTTTCCGATACACCACTGCAGGTTCAATGTATTCCTTGGACCTTCACATTGACGATGAAACACAGAAATCGCATCGGAATTAAATACAAGAAGCACAATGCCGCGTAAAGTACCAGATCAGAGACTCTTCTACAGTCTGTGCCTTGAACACTCCCTGTGAAACCAGTATTAATTTCCGAAACACCACTGCAGGTTCAATGTATTCCTTGGACATACACATTGACGATGAAACACTCAAATTACATCGGAATTACATACAAAAGGCACAATGCGGAATTAAGTGCCAGAAGAGGGAGACTTCTTAGTGTCTGTGTTTTGATCGTTTCCTGTGAGACCAGTATTTGTTTCCGATACACCACTGCAGGTTCAATGTATTTCTTGGACCTTCACATTGACGATGAAACTCAGAAATCGCATCGGAATTAAATACCAAAGGCTCAATGCCGCCTTAAGTACAAGAATAGAGACTCTTCTTTCAGTCGGTGCTTTGAGCATTCCCTGTGAGACCAGTATTAGTTTCCGATACACCGCTGCAGGTGCAATGTATTCCTTGGACATACACAATGACGATGAAACACTGAAATTACATCGGAATTAAATACAAAAGACATAATGCCGCCTTAATGCAAGAAGAGTGAGACTTCTTAGAGTCCATTCTTTGATCCCTTCCTGTGAGACCAGTATAAGTTTCCGATACACCACTGCAGGTTCAATGTATTCCTTGGACATACACATTGACGATGAAACTCTGAAATTACATCGAAATTAAAATCAAAAGGCACAATGCCGCTTTAAGTGCAAGAAGAGTGAGACTTCTTAGAGTCTGTGCTTTGATCCTTTCCTGTGAGACCAGTATTAGTTTCCGATTCACCACTGTAGGTTCAATGTATTCCTTGGACATACACATTGACGATGAAACACTGATATTACATCGGAATTAAATACAAAAGGCACAATGCCACCTTAAGTGCAAGAAGAGTGACACTTCTTAGAGTCTGTGCTTTAATCCTTTCCTGTGAGACCAGCATTAGTTTCCGATACACCACTGCAGGTTCAATGTATTCCTTGGACCTTCACATTGACGATGAAACACAGAAATCGCATCGGAATTAAATACAAGAAGCACAATGCCGCGTAAAGTACCAGATCAGAGACTCTTCTACAGTCTGTGCCTTGAACACTCCCCGTGAAACCAGTATTAATTTCCGAAACACCACTGCAGGTTCAATGTATTCCTTGGACATACACATTGACGATGAAACACTCAAATTACATCGGAATTACATACAAAAGGCACAATGCGGAATTAAGTGCCAGAAGAGGGAGACTTCTTAGTGTCTGTGTTTTGATCGTTTCCTGTGAGACCAGTATTTGTTTCCGATACACCACTGCAGGTTCAATGTATTTCTTGGACCTTCACATTGACGATGAAACTCAGAAATCGCATCGGAATTAAATACCAAAGGCTCAATGCCGCCTTAAGTATAAGAATAGAGACTCTTCTTTCAGTCGGTGCTTTGAGCATTCCCTGTGAGACCAGTATTAGTTTCCGATACACCGCTGCAGGTGCAATGTATTCCTTGGACATACACAATGACGATGAAACACTGAAATTACATCGGAATTAAATACAAAAGACATAATGCCGCCTTAATGCAAGAAGAGTGAGACTTCTTAGAGTCCATTCTTTGATCCCTTCCTGTGAGACCAGTATTAGTTTCCGATACACCACTGCAGGTTCAATGTATTCCTTGGACATACACATTGACGATGAAACTCTGAAATTACATCGAAATTAAAATCAAAAGGCACAATGCCGCTTTAAGTGCAAGAAGAGTGAGACTTCTTAGAGTCTGTGCTTTGATCCTTTCCTGTGAGACCAGTATTAGTTTCCGATTCACCACTGTAGGTTCAATGTATTCCTTGGACATACACATTGACGATGAAACACTGATATTACATCGGAATTAAATACAAAAGGCACAATGCCGCCTTAAGTGCAAGAAGAGTGAGACTTCTTAGAGTCTGTGCTTTAATCCTTTCCTGTGAGACCAGCATTAGTTTCCGATACACCACTGCAGGTTCAATGTATTCCTTGGACCTTCACATTGACGATGAAACACAGAAATCGCATCGGAATTAAATACAAGAAGCACAATGCCGCGTAAAGTACCAGATCAGAGACTCTTCTACAGTCTGTGCCTTGAACACTCCCTGTGAAACCAGTATTAATTTCCGAAACACCACTGCAGGTTCAATGTATTCCTTGGACATACACATTGACGATGAAACACTCAAATTACATCGGAATTACATACAAAAGGCACAATGCGGAATTAAGTGCCAGAAGAGGGAGACTTCTTAGTGTCTGTGTTTTGATCGTTTCCTGTGAGACCAGTATTTGTTTCCGATACACCACTGCAGGTTCAATGTATTCCTTGGACCTTCACATTGACTATGAAACACAGAAATCTCATCGGAATTAAATACAAATGCCGGCTTAAGTACAAGAATAGTGACTCTTCTTACAGTTAGTGCTTTGAGCATTCCCTGTGAGGCCAGTATTAGTTTCCGATACACAACTGCAGGTTCAGTGTATTCCTTGGAACTTCACATTGACGATGAAACACAGAAATCGCATGGGAATTAAATACAAAAGGCACAAAGCCGCCTTAAGTACAACAATAGAGATTCTACATACAGTCGGTGCTTTGAGCATTCCCTCTGAGAGCAGTATTAGTTTCCGATACACCACTTCAGGTTCAAGGTATACCTTGGACCTTCACATTGACTATGAAACACAGAAATCGCATCGGAATTAAATACAAATGGCACAATGCCGCCATAATTACAAGAATAGAGACTCTTCTTACAGTCGGTGCTTTGAGCATTCCCTCTGAGAGCAGTATTAGTTTCCGATACACCACTGCATGTTCAATGTATTCCTTGGACCTTCACATTGACGATGAAACACAGAAATCGCATCGGAATTAAATACAAAAGGCACAATGCCGGCTTAAGTACAGGGATAGAGACTCTTCTTACAGTTAGTGCTTTGAGCATTCCCTGTGAGACCAGTATTAGTTTCCGATACACCACTGCAGGGTTAAAGTATTCCTCGGACTTTCACATTGACGATGAAACACAGAAATCGCATCGGAATGAAATACAAGATGCACAATGCCGCGTAAAGTACATGATAAGAGACTCTTCCACAGTCTGTGCCTTGAACACTCCCTGTGAGACCAGTATTAGTTTCCGATACACCACTGCAGGTTCAATGTATTCCTTGGACGTACACATTGACGATGAAACACTGAAATTACATCGTAATTAAATACAGAAGGCACAATGCCGCCTTAAGTGCAAGAAGAGTGAGACTTCTTAGAGTCTCTGCTTTTATCCTTTCCTGTGAGACCAGTATTAGGCTCCGATTCACCACTGTAGGTTCATTGTATTCCTTGGACATACACATTCACGATGAAACACTGAAATTACATCGGATTTAAATACAAAAGGCACAATGCCGAATTAAGTGCCACAAGAGTGAGACTTCTTAGTGTCTGTGTTTTCATCGGTTCCTGTGAGACCAGTATCTGTGTCCGATACACCACTGCAGCTTAAATGTAATTCTTGGACCCTCACATTGACGATGAAACACAGAAATCGCATCGGAATTGAATACAAGAAGCACAATGCCGCGTAAAGTACAAGATCAGAGACTCTTCTATAGTCTGTGCCTTGAACACTCCCTATGTGACCAGTATTAGTTTCAGATGCACCACTGCAGACTCAATGTATTCCTTGGACCTAAACATTGACGATGAAACACAGAAATTACATCGGAATTAAATTCAAAAGGCACAATGCCGCCTTTAGTGCAAGATGAGTGAGACTTCTTAGAATCTGCGCTTTGATCCTTTAATGTGAGACCAGTATTAGTTTCCGGTACACGTCTGCAGGTTCAAAGTATTCCTTGGACCTTCACATTGACTATGAAACACAGAAATCTCATCGGAATTAAATACAAAAGGCACAATGCCGGCTTAAGTACAAGAATAGAGACTCTTCTTACAGTTAGTGCTTTGAGCATTCCCTGTGAGGCCAGTATTAATTTCCGATACACCACTGCCGGTTCAATGCATTCCTTGTCATACACTTTGACGATGAAACACTGAAATTACATCGGAATTAAATACAAAATGCACAATGCCGCTTTAAGTGCAAGAATAGAGACTCTTCTTACAGTCGGTGCTATGAGCATTCCCAGTGAGACCAGTGTTAGTTTCCGATACACAACTGCAGGTTCAGTGTATTCCTTGGACCTTCACATTGACGATGAGACACAGAAATCGCATCGGAATTAAATACAAAAGGCACAAGGCCGCCTTAAGTACAACAATAGAGATTCTTCTTACAGTCAGTGCTTTGAGCATTCCCTCTGAGAGCAGTATTAGTTTCCGATACACCACTTCAGGTTCAAGGTATTCCTTGGACCTTCACATTGACTATGAAACACAGAAATCGCATCGGAATTAAATACAAATGGCACAATGCCGCCTTAATTACAAGAATAGTGATTCTTCTTACAGTCGCTGCTTTGAGCATTCCCTGTGAGACCAGTATTGGTATCCGATACACCACTGCAGTTTCAATGTATTCCTTGGACCTTCACATTGTCAATGAAACACAGAAATCGCATCGGAATTAAATACAAAAGGCACAATTCCGCCTTAAGCACAAGAATAGAGACACTTCTTACAGTCGGTGCTTTGAGCATTCCCTGTGAGACCAGTATTAGTTTCCGATACACCACTGCATGTTCAATGTATTCCTTGGACCTTCAAATTGACGACGAAACACAGAAATCGCATCGGAATGAAATACAAGAAGCACAATGCCGCGTAAAGTACATGATCAGAGACTCTTCTACAGTCTGTGACTTGAACACTCCCTGTGAGACCAGTATTAGTTTCCGATACACCACTGCAGGTTCAATGTATTCCTTTGACATTCACATTGACGATGAAACACTGAAATTAAATCGAAATTAAATACAAAAGGCACAATGCCGCCTTAAGTGCAAGAAGAGTGAGACTTCTTAGAGTCTGTGCTTTGATCCTTTCCTGTGAGACCAGTATTAGTTTCCGATACACCACTGCAGGTTCAATGTATTCCTTGGACCTTCACATTGACGATGACACACAGAAATCGCATCGGAATGAATTACAAAAATCACAACGACACCTTATGTACAAGAATACAGACTCTTCTTACAGTCGGTGTTTTGAGCATTCTCTGTGAGACCAGTTTTAGTTTCCGATACACCACTGCAGGTTCAATGTATTCCTTGGACCTTCACATAGACGATGAAACACAGAAATCGCATCGGAATTAAATACAAAAGGCACAATGCCGCCTTAAGTACAAGAATAGAGACTCTTCTTACAGTCGGTGCTTTGAGCATTCCCTGTGAGACCAGTATTAGTTTCCGATACACCACTGCAGGTTCAATGTATTCCTCGGAACTTCACATTGACGATGAAACACAGAAATCGCAACGGAATTAAATACAAAAGTCACAATGCCGCCTTAAGTACAAGAATAGAGACTCTTCGTACAGTCTGTGCACTGAGCATTCCCTGTGAGACCAGTATTAGTTTCCGATACACCACTGCATGTTCAAAGTATTCCTTGGACCATCACATTGACGATGAAACACACAAATCGCGTCGGAATTGAATACAAAACGCACAATGCCGCCTTAAGTACAAGAATAGAGTCTCTTCTTACAGTCGGTACTTTGAGCATTCCCTGTGAGACCAGTATTAGTTTCCGATACACCACTGCAGGTTCAATGTATTCCTTGGACCATCACATTGACGATGAAACACAGAAATCGCGTCGGAATTGAATACAAAAGGCACAATGCCGCCTTAAGTACAAGAATAGAGGCTCTTCTTCCAGTCGGTGCTTTGAGCATTCCCTGTGAGACCAGTATTAGTTTCCGATACACCACTTCAGGTTCAATGTATTCCTTGGACATACACATTAACGATGAAACACTGAAATTACATCGGAATTAAATACAAAAGGCACATTGCCGCCTTAAGTACTAGAATAGAGACTCTTCTTACAGTCAGTGCATTGTGCATTCCCTGTGAGACCAGTATTAGCTTTCCGATACACCACTGCAAGTTCAGAATATTACTTGGACTTTCGCATTGACGATAAAAGACAGAAATCGCATCGGAATTAAATACAAAAGGCACAATGCAGCCTTAAGTGCAAGAAGAGTGAGACTTCTTAGAGCCTGTGCCATGATCCTTTCCTATGAGACCAGTATTAGTTTCCGATACACCACTTCTGGTTCAATGTATTCCGTTGATCTTCACATTGACAACGAAACACAGAAATCGCATCGGAATTTAACACAAAAGGCACAATGCCGCCTTAAGTACAAGAATAGAGACTCTTCTTACAGTCTGTGCTTTGATCCTTTCCTGTGAGACCAGTATTAGTTTCCGATACACCACTGCAGGTACAATGTATTCCTTGGACATACACATTGACGATGAAACACATAAATTACATGGGAATGAAATACAAAATTCACAATGCCGCCGTAAGTACAAGAATAGAGACTCTTCTTACAGTCGGTGCTTTGAGCACTCCCTGTGAGACCAGTATTAGTTTCCGATACACCACTGCAAATTCGATGTATACCTTGGACATTCACATTGACGATGAAACACAGAAATCTCATCGGAATTAAATATAAAAGGCACAATGCCGCCTTAAGTACAAGAAAAGAGACACTTCTTGCAGTCGGTGCTTTGAGCATTCCCTGTGAGACCAGTATTAGTTTCCAATACACCACTGCAGGTTCAATGTATACCTTGGACATACACATTGACGATGAAACACTGAGATTACATCGGAATTGAATACAAAAGACACAATGCCGCCTGAAGTACAAGAATAGAGACTCCTCTTACAGTCGTTGCTTTGAGCATTCCCTGTGCGACCAGTATTAGTTTCCGATACACCACTGCAGGTTCAATGTATTACTTGGACCTTCACATTGACGATGAAACACAGAAATCACATCGGAATTAAATACAAAAGGCACAATGCCGCCTTAAGTACAAGAATAGAGACTCTTCTTACAGTCGGTGCTTTGAGCATTCCCTGTGAGACCAGTATTAGTCCGATACACCACTGCAGGGTCAATGTATTCCTTGGACATACATATTGACGATGAAAAACATATATTAAAGGCACATTACCGCCTTAGGTACAAGAATGTAGACTCTTCTTACAGTCGGGGCTTTGAGCATTCCCTGTGAGACCAGTATTAGTTTCCGATACATCACTGCAGGTTCAATGTATTCCTTGGACGTAAACATTGACGATGAAACACTGCGAACACATCGGAATTAAATATAAAAGGCACAATGCCGCCTTAAGTACAAGAATAGAGACACTTCTTACAGTCGGTGCTTTGAGCATTCCCTGTGAGACCAGTATTAGTTTCCAAAACACCACTGCCGGTTCAATGTATTCCTTGGACGTAAACATTGACGATGAAACACTGAAATTACATGGGAATTAAATACAAAAGTCACAATGCCGCCTTAAGTACAAGAATAGAGACTCTTCTTACAGTCGGTGTTTCAGCATTCCCTGTGAGACCAGTATTAGTTTCCGATAGACCACTGCACGTTCAATGTATTCCTTGGATCTTCACATTGACGATAAAACAAAGAAATCGATTCGGAATTAAATACAAAAGGCACAATGCCGCCTTAAGTACAAGAATAGAGACTCTTCTTACAGTCGGTGCTTTGAGCACTCCTTGTGAGACCAGTATTAGTTTCCGATACACCACTGCAAATTCGATGTATACCTTGGACCTTCACATTGACTATGAAACACAGAAATTTCATCGGAATTAAATACAAATGCCGGCTTAAGTACAAGAATAGTGACTCTTCTTACAGTTAGTGCTTTGAGCATTCCCTGTGAGGCCAGTATTAATTTCCGATACACCACTGCCGGTTCAATATATTCCTTGTCATACACTTTGACGATGAAACACTGAAATTACATCGGAATTAAATACAAAAGGCACAATGCCGCTTTAAGTGCAAGAATAGAGACTCTTCTTACAGTCGGTGCTATGAGCATTCCCAGTGAGACCAGTATTAGTTTCCGATACACAACTGCAGGTTCAGTGTATTCCTTGGAACTTCACATTGACGATGAAACACAGAAATCGCATGGGAATTAAATACAAAAGGCACAAAGCCGCCTTAAGTACAACAATAGAGATTCTACTTACAGTCGGTGCTTTGAGAAGTCCCTCTGAGAGCAGTATTAGTTTCCGATACACCACTTCAGGTTCAAGGTATACCTTGGACCTTCACATTGACTATGAAACACAGAAATCGCATCGGAATTAGATACAAATGGCACAATGCCGCCTTAATTACAAGAATAGATACTCTTCATACAGTCGCTGCTTTGAGCATTCCCTGTGAGACCAGTATTGGTTTCCGATTCACCACTGCAGTATCATTGTATTCCTAGGACCTTCACATTGACAATGAAACACAGAAAACGCATCGGAATTAAATACAAAAGGCATAATTCCGCCTTAAGTACAAGAATAGAGACACTACTTACAGTCGGTGCTTTGAGCATTCCATCTGAGAGCAGTATTAGTTTCCGATACACCACTGCATGTTCAACGTATTCCTTGGACCTTCACATTGACGATGAAACACAGAAATCGCATCGGAATTAAATACAAAAGGCACAATGACGGCTTAAGTACAGGAATAGAGACTCTTCTTACAGTTAGTGCTTTGAGCATTCCCTGTGAGACCAGTATTAGTTTCCGATACACCACTGCAGGGTCAAAGGATTCCTTGGACTTTCACATTGACGATGAAACACAGAAATCGCATCGGAATGAAATACAAGAAGCACAATGCCGCGTAAAGTACATGATAAGAGACTCTTCCACAGTCTGTGCCTTGAATACTCCCTGTGAGACCAGTATTAGTTTCCAATACACCACTGCAGGTTCAATGTATTCCTTGGACGTACACATTGACGATGAAACACTGAAATTACATCGAAATTAAATACAGAAGGCACAATGCCGCCTTAAGTGCAAGAAGAGTGAGACTTCTTAGAGTCTGTGCTTTTATCCTTTCCTGTGAGACCAGTATTAGGATCCGATTCACCACTGTAGGTTCAATGTATTCCTTGGACATACACATTGAGGATGAAACACTGATATTACATCGGATTTAAATACAAAAGGCACAATGCCGAAATAAGTGCCACAAGAGTGAGACATCTTAGTGTCTGTGTTTTGATCGATTCCTGTGAGACCAGTATCTGTGTCCGACACACCACTGCAGCTTAAATGTAATTCTTGGACCCTCACATTGACGATGAAACACAGAAATCGCATCGGAATTGAATACAAGAAGCACAATGCCGCGTAAAGTACAAGATCAGAGACTCTTCTACAGTCTGTGCCTTGAACACTCCCTATGTGACCAGTATTAGTTTCAGATGCACCACTGCAGACTCGATGTATTCCTTGGACCTAAACATTGACGATGAAACACAGAAATTACATCGGAATTAAATTCAAAAGGCACAATGCCGCCTTTAGTGCAAGATGAGTGAGACTTCTTAGAATCTGCGCTTTGATCTCTTAATGTGAGACCAGTATTAGTTTCCGGTACACGACTGCAGGTTCAAAGTATTCCTTGGACCTTCACATTGACTAAGAAACACAGAAATCTCATCGGAATTTAATACAAAAGGCACAATGCAGGCTTAAGTACAAGAATAGAGACTCTTCTTACAGTTAGTGCTTTGAGCATTCCCTGTGAGGCCAGTATTAATTTCCGATACACCACTGCCGGTTCAATGTATTCCTTGTCATACACTTTGACGATGAAACACTGATATTACATCGGAATTAAATACAAAAGGCACAATGCCGCTTTAAGTGCAAGAATAGAGACTCTTCTTACAGTCGGTGCTAAGAGCATTCCCAGTGAGACCAGTATTAGTTTCCGAAACACAACTGCAGGTTCAGTGTATTCCTTGGACCTTCACATTGACGATGAAACACAGAAATCGCATCGGAATTAAATACAAAAGGCACAAAGCCGCCTGAAGTACAACAATAGAGATTCATCTTACAGTCAGTGCTTTGAGCATTCCCTCTGAGAGCAGTATTAGTTTCCGATACACCACTTCAGGTTCAAGGTATTCCTTGGACCTTCACATTGACTATGAAACACAGAAATCGCATCGGAATTAAGTACAAATGGCACAATGCCACCTTAATTACAAGAATAGTGATTCTTCTTACAGTCGCTGCTTTGAGCATTACCTGTGAGACCAGTATTGGTTTCCGATACACCACTGCAGTTTCAATGTATTCCTTGGACCTTCACATTGACAATGAAACACAGAAATCGCATCGGAATTAAATACAAAAGGCACAATTCCGCCTTAAGCACAAGAATAGAGACACTTCTTACAGTCGGTGCTTTGAGCATTCCCTGTGAGACCAGTATTTGTTTCCGATACACCACTGCATGTTCAATGTATTCCTTGGACCTGCACATTGACGATGAAACACAGAAATCGCATCGGAATTAAATACAAAAGGCACAATGCCGCCTTAAGTACAAGAATAGAGACTCTTCTTACAGTCGGTGCTTTGAGCATTCCCTGTGAGACCAGTATTAGTTTCCGATACACCACTGCAGGTTCAATGTATTCCTCGGAACTTCACATTGACGATGAAACACAGAAATCGCAACGGAATTAAATACAAAAGTCACAATGCCGCCTTAAGTACAAGAATAGAGACTCTTCTTACAGTCTGTGCACTGAGCATTCCCTGTGAGACCAGTATTAGTTTCCGATACACCACTGCAGGTTCAATGTATTCCTTGGACCTTCACATAGACGATAAAACACAGAAATCGCATCGCAATTACATACAAAAAGCACAATGCCGCCTTAAGTTCAAGAATAGGGACTCTTCTTACAGTCGGTGCTTTGAGCATTTCCTGTGATATCAGGATTAGTTTCCGATACACCATTGCACGTTCAATGTATTCTTTGGACCTTCACGTTGACGATGAAACACTGAAATCGCATCGGAATTAAATACAAAAGGCACAATGCCGCCTTAAGTACAAGAATAGAGACTCTTCTTACAGTCGGTGCTTTGAGCATTCCCTGTGAGACAAGTATTAGTTTCCGATACACCACTGCATGTTCAAAGTATTCCTTGGACCATCATATTGACGATGAAACACAGAAATAGCGTCGGAATTGAATACAAAACGCACAATGCCGCCTTAAGTACAAGAATAGAGACTCTTCTTACAGTCGGTACTTTGAGCATTCCCTGTGAGACCAGTATTAGTTTCCGATACACCACTGCAGGTTCAATGTATTCCTTGGACCATCACATTGACGATGAAACACAGAAATCGCGTCGGAATTGAATACAAAAGGCACAATGTCGCCTTAAGTACAAGAATAGAGGCTCTTCTTCCAGTCGGTGCTTTGAGCATTCCCTGTGAGACCAGTATTAGTTTCCGATACACCACTTCAGGTTCAATGTATTCCTTGGACATACACATTAACGATGAAACACTGAAATTACATCGGAATTAAATACAAAAGGCACATTGCCGCCTTAAGTACTAGAATAGAGACTCTTCTTACAGTCAGTGCATTGTGCATTCCCTGTGAGACCAGTATTAGCTTTCCGATACACCACTGCAAGTTCAGAATATTACTTGGACTTTCGCATTGACGATAAAAGACAGAAATCGCATCGGAACTAAATACAAAATTCACAATGCAGCCTTAAGTGCAAGAAGAGTGAGACTTCTTAGAGCCTGTGCCATGATCCTTTCCTATGAGACCAGTATTAGTTTCCGATACAACACTTCTGGTTCAATGTATTCCGTTGATCTTCACATTGACAACGAAACACAGAAATCGCATCGGAATTTAACACAAAAGGCACAATGCCGCCTTAAGTACAAGAATAGAGACTCTTCTTACAGTCTGTGCTTTGATCCTTTCCTGTGAGACCAGTATTAGTTTCCGATACACCACTGCAGGTTCAATGTATTCCTTGGACATACACATTGACGATGAAACACATAAATTACATCGGAATGAAATACAAAATTCACAATGCCGCCGTAAGTACAAGAATAGAGACTCTTCTTACAGTCGGTGCTTTGAGCATTCCCTGTGCGACCAGTATTAGTTTCCGATACACCACTGCAGGTTCAATGTATTACTTGGACCTTCACATTGACGATGAAACACAGAAATCACATCGGAATTAAATACAAAAGGCACAATGCCGCCTTAAGTACAAGAATAGAGACTCTTCTTACAGTCGGTGCTTTGAGCAGTCCCTGTGAGACCAGTATTAGTCCGATACACCACTGCAGGGTCAATGTATTCCTTGGACATACATATTGACGATGAAACACATAAATTAAAGGCACATTACCGCCTTAAGTACAAGAATGTAGACTCTTCTTACAGTCGGGGCTTTGAGCATTCCCTGTGAGACCAGTATTAGTTTCCGATACATCACTGCAGGTTCAATGTATTCCTTGGACGTAAACATTGACGATGAAACACTGCGAACACATCGGAATTAAATATAAAAGGCACAATGCCGCCTTAAGTACAAGAATAGAGACACTTCTTACAGTCGGTGCTTTGAGCATTCCCTGTGAGACCAGTATTAGTTTCCAAGACACCACTGCCGGTTCAATGTATTCCTTGGACGTAAACATTGACGATGAAACACTGAAATTACATGGGAATTAAATACAAAAGTCACAATGCCGCCTTAAGTACAAGAATAGAGACTCTTCTTACAGTCGGTGTTTCAGCATTCCCTGTGAGACCAGTATTAGTTTCCGATAGACCACTGCACGTTCAATGTATTCCTTGGATCTTCACATTGACGATAAAACAAAGAAATCGATTCGGAATTAAATACAAAAGGCACAATGCCGCCTTAAGTACAAGAAAAGAGACTCTTCTTACAGTCGGTGCTTTGAGCACTCCTTGTGAGACCAGTATTAGTTTCCGATACACCACTGCAAATTCGATGTATACCTTGGACCTTCACATTGACTATGAAACACAGAAATTTCATCGGAATTAAATACAAATGCCGGCTTAAGTACAAGAATAGTGACTCTTCTTACAGTTAGTGCTTTGAGCATTCCCTGTGAGGCCAGTATTAATTTCCGATACACCACTGCCGGTTCAATGTATTCCTTGTCATACACTTTGACGATGAAACACTGAAATTACATCGGAATTAAATACAAAAGGCACAATGCCGCTTTAAGTGCAAGAATAGAGACTCTTCTTACAGTCGGTGCTATGAGCATTCCCAGTGAGACCAGTATTAGTTTCCGATACACAACTGCAGGTTCAGTGTATTCCTTGGAACTTCACATTGACGATGAAACACAGAAATCGCATGGGAATTAAATACAAAAGGCACAAAGCCGCCTTAAGTACAACAATAGAGATTCTACTTACAGTCGGTGCTTTGAGAATTCCCTCTGAGAGCAGTATTAGTTTCCGATACACCACTTCAGGTTCAAGGTATACCTTGGACCTTCACATTGACTATGAAACACAGAAATCGCATCGGAATTAAATACAAATGGCACAATGCCGCCTTAATTACAAGAATAGATACTCTTCATACAGTCGCTGCTTTGAGCATTCCCTGTGAGACCAGTATTGGTTTCCGATTCACCACTGCAGTATCATTGTATTCCTTGGACCTTCACATTGACAATGAAACACAGAAAACGCATCGGAATTAAATACAAAAGGCATAATTCCGCCTTAAGTACAAGAATAGAGACACTTCTTACAGTCGGTGCTTTGAGCATTCCCTCTGAGAGCAGTATTAGTTTCCGATACACCACTGCATGTTCAATGTATTCCTTGGACCTTCACATTGACGATGAAACACAGAAATCGCATCGGAATTAAATACAAAAGGCACAATGCCGGCTTAAGTACAGGAATAGAGACTCTTCTTACAGTTAGTGCTTTTGAGCATTCCCTGTGAGACCAGTATTAGTTTCCGATACGCCACTGCAGGGTCAAAGTATTCCTTGGACTTTCACATTGACGATGAAACACAGAAATCGCATCGGAATGAAATACAAGAAGCACAATGCCGCGTAAAGTACATGATAAGAGACTCTTCCACAGTCTGTGCCTTGAACACTCCCTGTGAGACCAGTATTAGTTTCCGATACACCACTGCAGGTTCAATGTATTCCTTGGACGTACACATTGACGATGAAACACTGAAATTACATCGAAATTAAATACAGAAGGCACAATGCCGCCTTAAGTGCAAGAAGAGTGAGACTTCTTAGAGTCTGTGCTTTTATCCTTTCCTGTGAGACCAGTATTAGGCTCCGATTCACCACTGTAGGTTCAATGTATTCCTTGGACATACACATTGAGGATGAAACACTGATATTACATCGGAATTAAATACAAAAGGCACAATGCCGCCTTAAGTGCAAGAAGAGTGAGACTCTATAGAGTCTGTGCTTTGATCCTATCCTGTGAGCCCAGTATTAGTTTCCGATACACCACTGCAGGTTCAATGTATTCCTTGGACCTTCACATTGACAATGAAACACAGAAATCGAATGGGAATTAAATACAAGAAGCACAATGCCGCGTAAAGTACAAGATCAGAGACTCTTCTACAGTCTGGGCCTTGAAAACTCCCTGTGAGACCAGTATTAGTTTCCGATACACCACTGCAGGTTCAATGTATTCCTTGGACATACACATTGACGATGAAACACTGAAATTACATCGGATTTAAATACAAAAGGCACAATGCCGAATTAAGTGCCACAAGAGTGAGACTTCTTAGTGTCTGTGTTTTGATCGGTTCCTGTGAGACCAGTATCTGTGTCCGATACACCACTGCAGCTTAAATGTAATTCTTGGACCCTCACATTGACGATGAAACACAGAAATCGCATCGGAATTGAATACAAGAAGCACAATGCCGCGTAAAGTACAAGATCAGAGACTCTTCTACAGTCTGTGCCTTGAACACTCCCTATGTGACCAGTATTAGTTTCAGATGCACCACTGCAGACTCGATGTATTCCTTGGACCTAAACATTGACGATGAAACACAGAAATTACATCGGAATTAAATTCAAAAGGCACAATGCCGCCTTTAGTGCAAGATGAGTGAGACTTCTTAGAATCTGCGCTTTGATCTCTTAATGTGTGACCAGTATTAGTTTCCGGTACACGACTGCAGGTTCAAAGTATTCCTTGGACCTTCACATTGACTATGAAACACAGAAATCTCATCGGAATTAAATACAAAAGGCACAATGCAGGCTTAAGTACAAGAATAGAGACTCTTCTTACAGTTAGTGCTTTGAGCATTCCCTGTGAGGCCAGTATTAATTTCCGATACACCACTGCCGGTTCAATGTATTCCTTGGCATACAATTTGACGATGAAACACTGAAATTACATCGGAATTAAATACAAAAGGCACAATGCCGCTTTAAGTGCAAGAATAGAGACTCTTCTTACAGTCGGTGCTAAGAGCATTCGCAGTGAGACCAGTATTAGTTTCCGAAACACAACTGCAGGTTCAGTGTATTCCTTGGACCTTCACATTGACGATGAAACACAGAAATCGCATCGGAATTAAATACAAAAGGCACAAAGCCGCCTTAAGTACAACAATAGAGATTCTTCTTACAGTCAGTGCTTTGAGCATTCCCTCTGAGAGCAGTATTAGTTTCCGATACACCACTTCAGGTTCAAGGTATTCCTTGGACCTTCACATTGACTATGAAACACAGAAATCGCATCGGAATTAAGTACAAATGGCACAATGCCACCTTAATTACAAGAATAGTGATTCTTCTTACAGTCGCTGCTTTGAGCATTACCTGTGAGACCAGTATTGGTTTCCGATACACCACTGCAGTTTCAATGTATTCCTTGGACCTTCACATTGACAATGAAACACAGAAATCGCATCGGAATTAAATACAAAAGGCACAATTCCGCCTTAAGCACAAGAATAGAGACACTTCTTACAGTCGGTGCTTTGAGCATTCCCTGTGAGACCAGTATTTGTTTCCGATACACCACTGCATGTTCAATGTATTCCTTGGACCTTCACATTGACGATGAAACACAGAAATCGCATCGGAATGAAATACAAGAAGCACAATGCCGCGTAAAGTACATGATCAGAGACTCTTCTACAGTCTGTGCCTTGAACACTCCCTGTGAGACCAGTATTAGTTTCCGATACACCACTGCAGGTTCAGTGTATTCCTTGGACGTACACATTGACGATGAAACACTGAAATTACATCGAAATTATATACAGAAGGCACAATGCCGCCTTAAGTGCAAGAAGAGTGAGACTTCTTAGAGTATGTGCTTTGATCCTTTCCTGTGAGACCAGTATTAGGCTCCGATTCACCACTGTAGGTTCAATGTATTCCTTGGACATACACATTGAGGATGAAACACTGATATTACATCGGAATTAAATACAAAAGGCACAATGCCGCCTTAAGTGCAAGAAGAGTGAGACTTTTTAGAGTCTGTGCTTTGATCCTTTCCTGTGAGACCAGTATTAGTTTCTGATACACTACTGCAGGTTCAATGTATTCCTTGGACCTTCACATTGACAATGAAACACAGAAATCGAATGGGAATTAAATACAAGAAGCACAATGCCGCGTAAAGTACAAGATCAGAGACTCTTCTACAGTCTGGGCCTTGAGCACTCCCTGTGAGACCAGTATTAGTTTCCGATACACCACTGCAGGTTCAATGTATTCCTTGGAAATACATATTGACGATGAAACACTGAAATTACATCGGATTTAAATACAAAAGGCACAATGCCGAATTAAGTGCCAGAAGAGTGAGACTTCTTAGTGTCTGTGTTTTGATCGGTTCCTGTGAGACCAGTATCTGTGTCCGATATACCACTGCAGCTTCAATGTAATTCTTGGACCCTCACATTGACGATGAAACACAGAAATCGCATCGGAATTGAATACAAGAAGCACAGTGCCGCGTAAAGTACAAGATCAGAGACTCTTCTACAGTCTGTGCCTTGAACACTCCCTATGTGACCAGTATTAGTTTCAGATGCACCACTGCAGACTCAATGTATTCCTTGGACCTAAACATTGACGATGAAACACAGAAATTACATCGGAATGAAATACAAGAAGCACAATGCCGCGTAAAGTACATGATAAGAGACTCTTCCACAGTCTGTGCCTTGAACACTCCCTGTGAGACCAGTATTAGTTTCCGGTACACCACTGCAGGTTCAATGTATTCCTTGGACGTACACATTGACGATGAAACACTGAAATTACATCGAAATTAAATACAGAAGGCACAATGCCGCCTTAAGTGCAAGAAGAGTGAGACTTCTTAGAGTCTGTGCTTTTATCCTTTCCTGTGAGACCAGTATTAGGCTCCGATTCACCACTGTAGGTTCAATGTATTCCTTGGACATACACATTGAGGATGAAACACTGATATTACATCGGAATTAAATACAAAAGGCACAATGCCGCCTTAAGTGCAAGAAGAGTGAGACTCTTTAGAGTCTGTGCTTTGATCCTATCCTGTGAGCCCAGTATTAGTTTCCGATACACCACTGCAGGTTCAATGTATTCCTTGGACCTTCACATTGACAATGAAACACAGAAATCGAATGGGAATTAAATACAAGAAGCACAATGCCGCGTAAAGTACAAGATCAGAGACTCTTCTACAGTCTGGGCCTTGAAAACTCCCTGTGAGACCAGTATTAGTTTCCGATACACCACTGCAGGTTCAATGTATTCCTTGGACATACACATTGACGATGAAACACTGAAATTACATCGGATTTAAATACAAAAGGCACAATGCCGAATTAAGTGCCACAAGAGTGAGACTTCTTAGTGTCTGTGTTTTGATCGGTTCCTGTGAGACCAGTATCTGTGTCCGATACACCACTGCAGCTTAAATGTAATTCTTGGACCCTCACATTGACGATGAAACACAGAAATCGCATCGGAATTGAATACAAGAAGCACAATGCCGCGTAAAGTACAAGATCAGAGACTCTTCTACAGTCTGTGCCTTGAACACTCCCTATGTGACCAGTATTAGTTTCAGATGCACCACTGCAGACTCGATGTATTCCTTGGACCTAAACATTGACGATGAAACACAGAAATTACATCGGAATTAAATTCAAAAGGCACAATGCCGCCTTTAGTGCAAGATGAGTGAGACTTCTTAGAATCTGCGCTTTGATCTCTTAATGTGAGACCAGTATTAGTTTCCGGTACACGACTGCAGGTTCAAAGTATTCCTTGGACCTTCACATTGACTATGAAACACAGAAATCTCATCGGAATTAAATACAAAAGGCACAATGCAGGCTTAAGTACAAGAATAGAGACTCTTCTTACAGTTAGTGCTTTGAGCATTCCCTGTGAGGCCAGTATTAATTTCCGATACACCACTGCCGGTTCAATGTATTCCTTGTCATACAATTTGACGATGAAACACTGAAATTACATCGGAATTAAATACAAAAGGCACAATGCCGCTTTAAGTGCAAGAATAGAGACTCTTCTTACAGTCGGTGCTAAGAGCATTCCCAGTGAGACCAGTATTAGTTTCCGAAACACAACTGCAGGTTCAGTGTATTCCTTGGACCTTCACATTGACGATGAAACACAGAAATCGCATCGGAATTAAATACAAAAGGCACAAAGCCGCCTTAAGTACAACAATAGAGATTCTTCTTACAGTCAGTGCTTTGAGCATTCCCTCTGAGAGCAGTATTAGTTTCCGATACACCACTTCAGGTTCAAGGTATTCCTTGGACCTTCACATTGACTATGAAACACAGAAATCGCATCGGAATTAAGTACAAATGGCACAATGCCACCTTAATTACAAGAATAGTGATTCTTCTTACAGTCGCTGCTTTGAGCATTCCCTGTGAGACCAGTATTGGTTTCCGATACACCACTGCAGTTTCAATGTATTCCTTGGACCTTCACATTGACAATGAAACACAGAAATCGCATCGGAATTAAATACAAAAGGCACAATTCCGCCTTAAGCACAAGAATAGAGACACTTCTTACAGTCGGTGCTTTGAGCATTCCCTGTGAGACCAGTATTTGTTTCCGATACACCACTGCATGTTCAATGTATTCCTTGGACCTTCACATTGACGATGAAACACAGAAATCGCATCGGAATGAAATACAAGAAGCACAATGCCGCGTAAAGTACATGATCAGAGACTCTTCTACAGTCTGTGCCTTGAACACTCCCTGTGAGACCAGTATTAGTTTCCGATACACCACTGCAGGTTCAATGTATTCCTTGGACGTACACATTGACGGTGAAACACAGAAATTACATCGAAATTATATACAGAAGGCACAATGCCGCCTTAAGTGCAAGAAGAGTGAGACTTCTTAGAGTATGTGCTTTGATCCTTTCCTGTGAGACCAGTATTAGGCTCCGATTCACCACTGTAGGTTCAATGTATTCCTTGGACATACACATTGAGGATGAAACACTGATATTACATCGGAATTAAATACAAAAGGCACAATGCCGCCTTAAGTGCAAGAAGAGTGAGACTTTTTAGAGTCTGTGCTTTGATCCTTTCCTGTGAGACCAGTATTAGTTTCTGATACACTACTGCAGGTTCAATGTATTCCTTGGACCTTCACATTGACAATGAAACACAGAAATCGAATGGGAATTAAATACAAGAAGCACAATGCCGCGTAAAGTACAAGATCAGAGACTCTTCTACAGTCTGGGCCTTGAGCACTCCCTGTGAGACCAGTATTAGTTTCCGATACACCACTGCAGGTTCAATGTATTGTTTGGAAATACATATTGACGATGAAACACTGAAATTACATCGGATTTAAATACAAAAGGCACAATGCCGAATTAAGTGCCAGAAGAGTGAGACTTCTTAGTGTCTGTGTTTTGATCGGTTCCTGTGAGACCAGTATCTGTGTCCGATACACCACTGCAGCTTCAATGTAATTCTTGGACCCTCACATTGACGATGAAACACAGAAATCGCATCGGAATTGAATACAAGAAGCACAGTGCCGCGTAAAGTACAAGATCAGAGACTCTTCTACAGTCTGTGCCTTGAACACTCCCTATGTGACCAGTATTAGTTTCAGATGCACCACTGCAGACTCAATGTATTCCTTGGACCTAAACATTGACGATGAAACACAGAAATTACATCGGAATTAAATACAAAAGGCACAATGCCGCCTTTAGTGCAAGATGAGTGAGACTTCTTAGAATCTGCGCTTGATCCTTTAATGTGAGACCAGTATTAGTTTCCGGTACACGACTGCAGGTTCAAAGTATTCCTTGGACCTTCACATTGACTACGAAACACAGAAATCTCATCGGAATTAAATACAAAAGAAACAATGCCGGCTTAAGTACAAGAATAGAGACTCTTCTTACAGTTAGTGCTTTGAGCATTCCCTGTGAGGCCAGTATTAATTTCCGATACACCACTGCCGGTTCAATGTATTCCTTGTCATACACTTTGACGATGAAACACTGAAAATACATCGGAATTAAATACAAAAGGCACAATGCCGCTTTAAGTGCAAGAATAGAGACTCTTCTTACAGTCGGTGCTATGAGCATACCCAGTGAGACCAGTATTAGTTTCCGATACACAACTGCAGGTTCAGTGTATTCCTTGGACCTTCACATTGACGATGAAACACAGAAATCGCATCGGAATTAAATACAAAAGGCACAAAGCCGCCTTAAGTACAACAATAGAGATTCTTCTTACAGTCAGTGCTTTGAGCATTCCCTCTGAGAGCAGTATTAGTTTCCGATACACCACTTCAGGTTCAAGGTATTCCTTGGACCTTCACATTGACTATGAAACACAGAAATCGCATCGGAATTAAATACAAATGGCACAATGCCGCCTTAATTACAAGAATAGTGATTCTTCTTACAGTCGCTGCTTTGAGCATTCCCTGTGAGACCAGTATTGGTTTCCGATACACCACTGCAGTTTCAATGTATTCCTTGGACCTTCACATTGACAATGAAACACAGAAATCGCATCGGAATTAAATACAAAAGGCACAATTCCGCCTTAAGCACAAGAATAGAGACACTTCTTACAGTCGGTGCTTTGAGCATTCCCTGTGAGACCAGTATTAGTTTCCGATACACCACTGCAGGTTCAAAGTATTTCTTGGACATTCACATTGACTATGAAACACAGAAATCGCATCGGAATTAAATGCAAAAGGCACAATGCCGCCTTAAGTACAAGAATAGAGACTCTTCTTACAGTCGGTGTTTTGAGCATTCCCTGTGAGACCAGTATTAGTTTCCGATACACCACTGCAGGTTCAATGTATTCCTTGGACATTCACATTGACGATGAAACACTGAAATGAAATCGAAATTAAACACAAAAGGCACAATGCGCCTTAAGTGCAAGAAGAGTGAGACTTCTTAGAGTCTGTGCTTTGATCCTTTCCTGTGAGACCAGTATTAGTTTCCGATTCAACACTGTAGGTTCAATGTATTCCTTGGACATACACATTGACGATGAAACACTGTTATTACATCGGAATTAAATACAAAAGGCACAATACCGCCTTAAGTGCAAGAAGAGTGAGACTTTTTAGAGTCTGTGCTTTGATCCATTCCTGTGAGACCAGTATTAGTTTCCGAAACACCACTGCAGGTTCAATGTATTCCTTGGACGTACACATTGACGATGAAACACTGAAATTACATCGAAATTATATACAGAAGGCACAATGCCGCCTTAAGTGCAAGAAGAGTGAGACTTCTTAGAGTATGTGCTTTGATCCTTTCCTGTGAGACCAGTATTAGGCTCCGATTCACCACTGTAGGTTCAATGTATTCCTTGGACTTACACATTGAGGATGAAACACTGATATTACATCGGAATTAAATACAAAAGGCACAATGTCGCCTTAAGTGCAAGAAGAGTGAGACTTTTTAGAGTCTGTGCTTTGATCCTTTCCTGTGAGACCAGTATTAGTTTCTGATACACTACTGCAGGTTCAATGTATTCCTTGGACCTTCACATTGACAATGAAACACAGAAATCGAATGGGAATTAAATACAAGAAGCACAATGCCGCGTAAAGTACAAGATCAGAGACTCTTCTACAGTCTGGGCCTTGAGCACTCCCTGTGAGACCAGTATTAGTTTCCGATACACCACTGCAGGTTCAATGTATTCCTTGGAAATACATATTGACGATGAAACACTGAAATTACATCGGATTTAAATACAAAAGGCACAATACCGAATTAAGTGCCAGAAGAGTGAGACTTCTTAGTGTCTGTGTTTTGATCGGTTCCTGTGAGACCAGTATCTGTGTCCGATACACCACTGCAGCTTCAATGTAATTCTTGGACCCTCACATTGACGATGAAACACAGAAATCGCATCGGAATTGAATACAAGAAGCACAGTGCCGCGTAAAGTACAAGATCAGAGACTCTTCTACAGTCTGTGCCTTGAACACTCCCTATGTGACCAGTATTAGTTTCAGATGCACCACTGCAGACTCAATGTATTCCTTGGACCTAAACATTGACGATGAAACACAGAAATTACATCGGAATTAAATACAAAAGGCACAATGCCGCCTTTAGTGCAAGATGAGTGAGACTTCTTAGAATCTGCGCTTGATCCTTTAATGTGAGACCAGTATTAGTTTCCGGTACACGTCTGCAGGTTCAAAGTATTCCTTGGACCTTCACATTGACTACGAAACACAGAAATCTCATCGGAATTAAATACAAAAGGCACAATGCCGGCTTAAGTACAAGAATAGAGACTCTTCTTACAGTTAGTGCTTCGAGCATTCCCTGTGAGGCCAGTATTAATTTCCGATACACCACTGCCGGTTCAATGTATTCCTTGTCATACACTTTGACGATGAAACACTGAAAATACATCGGAATTAAATACAAAAGGCACAATGCCGCTTTAAGTGCAAGAATAGAGACTCTTCTTACAGTCGGTGTTATGAGCATACCCAGTGAGACCAGTATTAGTTTCCGATACACAACTGCAGGTTCAGTGTATTCCTTGGACCTTCACATTGACGATGAAACACAGAAATCGCATCGGAATTAAATACAAAAGGCACAAAGCCGCCTTAAGTACAACAATAGAGATTCTTCTTACAGTCAGTGCTTTGAGCATTCCCTCTGAGAGCAGTATTAGTTTCCGATACACCACTTCAGGTTCAAGGTATTCCTTGGACCTTCACATTGACTATGAAACACAGAAATCGCATCGGAATTAAATACAAATGGCACAATGCCGCCTTAATTACAAGAATAGTGATTCTTCTTACAGTCGCTGCTTTGAGCATTCCCTGTGAGACCAGTATTGGTTTCCGATACACCACTGCAGTTTCAATGTATTCCTTGGACCTTCACATTGACAATGAAACACAGAAATCGCATCGGAATTAAATACAATAGGCACAATTCCGCCTTAAGCACAAGAATAGAGACACTTCTTACAGTCGGTGCTTTGAGCATTCCCTGTGAGACCAGTATTAGTTTCCGATACACCACTGCAGGTTCAAAGTATTTCTTGGACATTCACATTGACTATGAAACACAGAAATCGCATCGGAATTAAATGCAAAAGGTACAATGCCGCCTTAAGTACAAGAATAGAGACTCTTCTTACAGTCGGTGTTTTGAGCATTCCCTGTGAGACCAGTATTAGTTTCCGATACACCACTGCAGGTTCAATGTATTCCTTGGACATTCACATTGACGATGAATCACTGAAATTAAATCGAAATTTAACACAAAAGGCACAATGCCGCCTTAAGTGCAAGAAGAGTGAGACTTCTTAGAGTCTGTGCTTTGATCCTTTCCTGTGAGACCAGTATTAGTTTCCGATTCAACACTGTAGGTTCAATGTATTCCTTGGACATACACATTGACGATGAAACACTGATATTACATCGGAATTAAATACAAAAGGCACAATACCGCCTTAAGTGCAAGAAGAGTGAGACTTTTTAGAGTCTGTGCTTTGATCCATTCCTGTGAGACCAGTATTAGTTTCCGATACACCACTGCAGGTTCAATGTATTTCATGGACTTTCACATTGACACTGAAACACAGAAATCGCATGGGAATTAAATACAAGAAGCACAATGCCGCGTAAAGTACAAGATAAGAGACTCTTCTACAGTCTGGGCCTTGAACACTCCCTGTGAGACCAGTATTAGTTTCCGATACACCACTGCAGTTTCAATGTATTCCTTGGACATACACATTGACGATGAAACACAGAAATTACATCGGAATTAAATACAAAAGGCACAATGCCGCCTTTAGTGCAAGATGAGTGAGACTTCTTAGAATCTGCGCTTGATCCTTTAATGTGAGACCAGTATTAGTTTCCGATACACGACTGCAGGCTCAAAGTATTCCTTGGACCTTCACCTTGACTATGAAACACAGAAATCGCAGCGGAATTAAACACAAAAGGCACAATGCCGGCTTATGTACAAGAATAGAGACTCCTCTTACAGTTAGTGCTTTGAGCATTCCCTGTGGGGCCAGTATTGATTTCCGATACACCACTGCAGGTTCAATGTATTCCTTGTCATACACATTGACGACGAAACACTGAAATTACATCGGAATTAAATACAAAAGGCACAATGCCGCCTTAAGTGCAAGAATAGAGACTTTTCTTACAGTCGGTGCTTTGAGCATTCCCTGTGAGACCAGTATTAGTTTCCGATACGCCACTGCAGGTTCAATGTATTCCTTGGACCTTCACATTGAAGATAAAACACAGAAATCGCATCGGAATTAAATACAAGTGGCACAATGCCGCCTTAAGTACAAGAATAGAGACAATTCTAACAGTCGGTGTTTGGGCATTCCCTCTTAGAACAGTTTTAGTTTCCGATACACCACTGCAGGTTCAAGGTATTCCTTCGACCATCACATTGACTATGAAACAAAGAAATCGCATCGGAATTCAATACAAAAGGCACAAGGCCACCTTAATTACAAGAACAGAGACTTTTCTTACAGCCGGTGTTTGAGCATTCCCTGTGAGGCCAGTATTAGTTTCCGATACACCACTGCAGGTTCAAAGTATTTCTTGGACATTCACATTGACTATGAAACACAGAAATCGCATCAGAATTAAATACAAAATGCACAATGCCGCCTTAAGTACAAGAATAGAGACTCTTCTTACAGTCGGTGCTATGAGCATTCCTTGTGAGACCAGTATTAGTTTCCGATACACCACTGCAGGTTCAATGTATTCCTTGGACATAATCATTGACGATGAAATACTGGAATTACATCGGAATTAAATACAAAAGGCACAATGCCGCCTTAAGTGCTAGAAGAGTGAGACTTCTTAGAGTCTGTGCCTTGATCCTTTCCTGTGAGACCAGTATTAGTTTCCGATACACCACTGCAGGTTCAATGTATTCCTTAGACCTTCACATTGACGATGAAACACAGAAATCGCATCGGAATAAAATACAAAAGGCACAATGCAGCCTTAATTACAAGAATAGAGACTCTTCTAACAGTCGGTGCTTTGAGCATTCCCTGTGAGACCAGTAATAGTTTCCGATACACCACTGCAGGTTCAATGTATGGCTTGGACCTTCACATTTACGATGAAACACAGAAATCGCATCGGAATAAAATACAAAAGGCACAATGCAGCCTTAATTACAAGAATAGAGACTCTTCTAACAGTCGGTGCTATGAGCATTCCCTGTGAGACCAGTATTTGTTTCCGTTACACCACTGCAGGTTCAATGTATTCCTTGGACATTCACATTGACGATGAAATACTGAAATTACATCGGAATTAAATACATAAGGCACAATGCCGGCTTACGTGCAAGAGGAGTGAGACTTCTTAGAGTGTGTGCTTTGATCCTTTCCTGTGATACCAGTATTAGTTTCCGATACACCACTGCAGGATCAATGTATTCCTTGGACACACACATTGACGATGAAACACTGAAATTACATTGGAATTAAATACAAAAGGCACAATACCGCCTTAAGTGCAAAAAGAGTGAGACTTCTTAGAGTCTGTGCTTTGATCCTTTAATGTGAGACCAGTATTAGTTTCCGATACACCACTGCAGGTTTAATGTATTCCGTGGACCTTCACATTAACGATGAAACACAGAAATCGCATCGGAATTAAATACAAAAGGCACAATGCCGCCTTAAGTACAGGATTAGAGACTCTTCTTACAGTCGGTGTTTTCAGCATTCCCTGCGAGACCAGGATTAGTTTCCGATACACCACTGCCGGTTCAATGTATTCCTTGGACATACACATTGACAATGAAACACTAAAATTACATCGGAATTTAATACAAAAGGAACAATGCCGCCTCAAGTACAAGAATAGTGTCTCTTCTAACAGTCGGTGCTTTGAGAATTCCCTGTGAGACCAGTATTAGACTCCGATACACCACTGCACGTTCAATGTATTCCTTGGACCTACACATTGTCGATGAAACACTGAAATTACATCGGAATTAAATACAAAAGGCACAATGCCGCCTTAAGTGCTAGAAGAGTGAGACTTTATAGTCTGTGCTTTGATCCTTTCCTGTGAGACCATTATTAGCTTCCGATACATCAATGCAGGTTCAGTGTATTCCTTGGACCTTCACATTGGCGATGAAACACAGATATTGCATCGGAATTAAATACAAAAGGCACAATGTCGCCTTTAGTGCAAGAATAGAGACTCTTCTTACAGTCGGTGCTTTGAGCATTCCCTGTGAGACCAGTATTAGTTTCTGATAGACCAATGCCGGTTCAATCTATTCCTAGGACTTTCACATTGACGAAGAAACACAGAAATCGCATCGGAGTTAAATACAAAAATCAAAATGCCGCCTTAAATACAAGAACACAGACTCTTCTTACAGTCGGTGATTTGAGCATTCCCTGTGAGACCAGTATTAATTTCCGATACACCACTGCAGTTTCAATGTATTCCTTGGACCTTCACATTGACGATGAAACACAGAAATTGCATCGGAATTAAATACAAAAGGCACATTACCGCCGTAAGTACAAGAATTGAGACTCTTCTAACGGTCGGTGTTTTAAGCATTCCTGTGAGACCAGTATTAGTTTCCGATACACCACTGCAGGTTCAATGTATTCCTTGGACCTTCACATTGACGATTAAACACACAAATCGCATCGGAATTAAATACAAAAGGCACAATGTCGCCTCAAGTTCAAGAATAGAGACTCTTCTTACAGTCGGTGCTTTGAGCATTCCCTGTGAGACCAGTATTAGTTTCCGATACACCACTGCAGGTTCAAAGTATTCCTTGGACCTTCACATTGACGATGAAACACAGAAATCGCATCGGAATTAAATACAAAATACACAATGTCGCCTTAAGTACAAGAATAGAGACTCTTCTTACAGTCGGTGCTTTGAGCATTCGCTGTGAGACCAGAATTGGTTTCCGATACACCACTGCAGGTTCAATGTATTCCTTGGACATACACATTGACGATGAAACACTGAAATTACATCGGAATTAAATACAAAAGGCACAATGCCGCCTTAAGTACAAGAATAGAGACTCTTCTTACAGTCGGTGCTTTGAGCATTCCCTGTGAGACCAGAATTAGTTTCCGATACACCACTGCAGGACAATGTATTCCTTGGACCTTCACATTGACGATGAAACACAGTAATTACATCGGAATTAAATACAAAAGGCACTATGCCGCCTTAAGTGCAAGACGAGTGTGACTTCTTTGAGTCTGTGCTTTGATCCTTCCCTGTGAGACCAGTATTAGTTTCCGATACACCACTGCAGGTTCAATGTATTCCTTGGACCTTCACATTGACGATGAAACACAGAAATCGCATCGGAATTAAATACAAAAGGCACAATGCCGCCTTAAGTACAAGAATAGAGACTCTTCTTACAGTCGGTGCTTTGAGCATTCCCTGTGAGACCAGTATTAGTTTCCGATACACCACTGCAGGTTCAATGTACTCCTTGGACCTTCACATTGTAGATGAAACACAGAAATCGCATCGGAATTAAAAACAAAAGGCACAATGCCGCCTCAAGTTCGAGAATAGAGACTCATTTTACAGTCGGTGCTTTGGGCATTCCCTGTGAGCTCAATATTAATTTCCGATACACCACTGCAGGTTCAATGTATTTCTTGGACCTTCACATTGACGATGAAACACAGAAGTCGCATCGGAATTAAATACAAAAGGCACAATGCTGTCGTAAGTACAAGAATGGAGACTCTTCTTACAGTCGGTGATTTGAGCATTCCCTGTGAGACCAGTATTAGTTTCCGATACACCACTGCCGGTTCAATGTATTCCTTGGACATACACATTGACGATGAAACACTGTAATTGCATCGGAATTAAATACAAAAGGCACAATGTCGCCTTAAGTACAAGAATAGAGACTCTTCTTACAGTCGGTGTTTCAGCATTCCCTGTGAGACCAGTATTAGTTTCTGATAGACCACTGCAGGTTCAATGTATTCCTTTGACCTTCACATTGACGATGAAACGCAGAAATTGCATCGTAATTAAATAATAATGGCACAATGCCCCCTAAGTACAAGAATGGAGACTCTTCTTACGGTTGGTGCTTTAAGCATTCCCTGTGAGACCAGTATTAGTTTCCGATACACCACTGCAGGTTCAATGTATTTCTTCGACCTTCAAATAGAAGATGAAACACAGAAATAGCATCGGAATTAAATACAAAAGGCACAATGTTGACTTAAGTACAAGAATAGAGACTCTTCTTACAGTCGGTGCTTTGAGCATTCCCTGTGAGACCAGTATTAGTTTCCAATACACCACTCCAGGTTCAATGTATTCCTTGGACATACACATTGACGATGAAACACTGAAATTACATGGGAATTAAATACAAAATGCACAATGCCGCCTTAAGTGCAAGAAGAGTGAGACTTCTTAGAGTCTGTGCTTTGATCCTTTCCTGTGAGACCAGTATTAGTTTCCGATACACCACTGCAGGTTCAATGAATTCCTTGGACCTTCACATTGACGATGACACTCAGAAATCGCATCGGAATGAATTACAAAAATCACAATGACACCTTATGTACAAGAATACAGACTCTTCTTACAGTCGGTGTTTTGCGCATTCTCTGTGAGACCAGTTTTAGTTTCCGATACACCACTGCAGGTTCAATGTATTCCTTGGACCTTCACATTGACGATGAAACACAGAAATCGCATCGGAATTAAATACAAAAGGCACACTGCCGCCTTAAGTACTAGAATAGAGACTCTTCTTACAGTCGGTGCTTTGAGCATTCCCTGTGAGACCAGTATTAGTTTCCGATACACCACTGCCGGTTCAATGTATTCCTCGGAACTTCACATTGACGATGAAACACAGAAATCGCAACGGAATTAAATACAAAAGACACAATGCCGCCTTAAGTACAAGAATAGAGACTCTTCTTACAGTCTGTGCACTGAGCATTCCCTGTGAGACCAGTATTAGTTTCCGATACACCACTGCAGGTTCAATGTATTCCTTGGACCTTCACATAGACGATAAAACACAGAAATCGCATCACAATTACATACAAAAAGCACAATGCCGCCTTAAGTTCAAGAATAGGGACTCTTCTTACAGTCGGTGCTTTGAGCATTTCCTGTGATATCAGTATTAGTTTCCGATACACCATTGCACGTTCAATGTATTCTTTGGACCTTCACGTTGACGATGAAACACAGAAATCGCATCGGAATGAAATACAAAAGGCACAATGCCGCCTTAAGTACAAGAATAGAGACTCTTCTTACAGTCGGTGCTTTGAGCATTCCCTGTGAGACAAGTATTAGTTTCCGATACACCACTGCATGTTTAAAGTATTCCTTGGACCATCACATTGACGATGAAACACAGAAATCGCGTCGGAATTGAATACAAAATGCACAATGCCGCCTTAAGTACAAGAATAGAGACTCTTCTTACAGTCGGTACTTTGAGCATTCCCTGTGAGACCAGTATTAGTTTCCGATACACCACTGCAGGTTCAATGTATTCCTTGGACCATCAAATTGACGATGAAACACAGAAATCGCGTCGGAATTGAATACAAAAGGCACAATGCCGCCTTAAGTACAAGAATAGAGGCTCATCTTCCAGTCGGTGCTTTGAGCATTCCCTGTGAGACCAGTATTAGTTTCCGATACACCACTTCAGGTTCAATGTATTCCTTGGACATACACATTGACGATGAAACACTGATATTACATCGGAATTAAATACAAAGGGCACATTGCCGCCTTAAGTACTAGAATAGCGACTCTTCTTACAGTCAGTGCATTGAGCATTCCCTGTGAGACCAGTATTAGCTTTACGATACACCACTGCAAGTTCAGTATATTACTTGGACTTTCACATTGACGATAAAAGACAGAAATTGCATCGGAATTAAATACAAAAGGCACAATGCAGCCTTATGTGCAAGAAGAGTGAGACTTCTTAGAGCCTGTGCCATGATCCTTTCCTATGAGACCAGTATTAGTTTCCGATACACCACTGCTGGTTTAATGTATTACTTGGACCTTCACATTGAAGATGAAACACAGAAATCGCATCGGAATTAAATACAAGTGGCACAATGCCGCCTTAATTACAAGAATAGAGACTCTTCTTACAGTCGCTGTTTTGAGCATTCCCTGTGAGACCAGTATTAGTTTCCGATACACCACTGCAGTTTCAATGTATTCCTTGGACCTTCACATTGACGATGAAGCACAGAAATCGCATCGGAATTAAATACAAATGGCACAATTCCGCCTTAAGTACAAGAATAGAGACACTTCTTACAGTCGGTGTTTGGGCATTCCCTCTTAGAACAGTTTTAGTTTCCGATACACCACTGCAGGTTGAAGGTATCCCTTCGACCATCACATTGACTATGAAACACAGAAATCGCATCGGAATTCAATACAAAAGGCACAAGGCCACCTTAATTACAAGAACAGAGACTTTTCTTACAGCCGGTGCTTTGAGCATTCCCTGTGAGGCCAGTATTAGTTTCCGATACACCACTGCAGGTTCAAAGTATTTCTTGGACATTCACATTGACTATGAAACACAGAAATCGCATCGGAATTAAAAACAAAATGCACAATGCCGCCTTAAGTACAAGAATAGAGACTCTTCTTACAGTCGGTGCTATGAGCATTCCCTGTGAGACCAGTATTAGTTTCCGATACACCACTGCAGGTTCAATGTATTCCTTGGACATAATCATTGACGATGAAATACTGGAATTACATCGGAATTAAATACAAAAGGCACAATGCCGCCTTAAGTGCTAGAAGAGTGAGACTTCTTAGAGTCTGTGCCTTGATCCTTTCCTGTGAGACCAGTATTAGTTTCCGATACACCACTGCAGGTTCAATGTATTCCTTAGACCTTCACATTGACGATGAAACACAGAAATCGCATCGGAATAAAATACAAAAGGCACAATGCAGCCTTAATTACAAGAATAGAGACTCTTCTTACAGTCGGTGCTTTGAGCATTCCCTGTGAGACCAGTAATAGTTTCCGATACACCACTGCAGGTTCAATGTATTCCTTGGACATAATCATTGACGATGAAATACTGGAATTGCATCGGAATTAAATACGAAAGGCACACTGCCGCCTTAAGTACAAGAATAGAGATTCTTCTTACAGTCGGTGCTATGAGCATTCCCTGTGAGACCAGTATTTGTTTCCGATACACCACTGCAGGTTCAATGTATTCCTTGGACATTCACATTGACGATGAAATACTGAAATTACATCGGAATTAAATACATAAGGCACAATGCCGATTTACGTGCAAGAGGAGTGAGACTTCTTAGAGTCTGTGCTTTGATCCTTTCCTGTGATACCAGTATTTGTTTCCGATACACCACTGCTGGTTCAATGTATTCCTTGGACACACACATTGACGATGAAACACTGAAATTACATTGGAATTAAATACAGAAGGCACAAGACCGCCTTAAGTGCAAAAAGAGTGAGACTTCTTAGAGTCTGTGCTTTGATCCTTTAATGTGAGACCAGTATTAGTTTCCGATACACCACTGCAGGTTCAATGTATTCCGTGGACCTTCACATTAACGATGAAACACAGAAATCGCATCGGAATTAAATACAAAAGGCACAATGCCGCCTTAAGTACAGGATTAGAGACTCTTCTTACAGTCGGTGTTTTCAGCATTCCCTGCGAGACCAGTATTAGTTTCCGATACACCACTGCCGGTTCAATGTATTCCTTGGACATACACATTGACAATGAAACACTAAAATTACATCGGAATTTAATACAATAGGAACAATGCCGCCTCAAGTACAAGAATAGAGTCTCTTCTAACAGTCGGTGCTTTGAGAATTCAATGTGAGACCAGTATTATTTTCCGATACACGACAGCAGGTTCAATGTATTCCTTGGACTTTCACATTGACGATGAGACACAGAAGTTACATCGGAATTATATACAAAAGGCACAATGCCGCCTTAAGTACACGAATAGAGACTGTTCTTACAGTCGGTGCTTTGAGAATTCCCTGTGAGACCAGTATTAGACTCCGATACACCACTGCACGTTCAATGTATTCCTTGGACCTACACATTGTCGATGAAACACTGAAATTACATCGGAATTAAATACAAAAGGCACAATGCCGCCTTAAGTGCTAGAAGAGTGAGACTTTATAGTCTGTGCTTTGATCCTTTCCTGTGAGACCATTATTAGCTTCCGATACATCACTGCAGGTTCAATGTATTCCTTGGACCTTCACATTGACGATTAAACACACAAATCGCATCGGAATTAAATACAAAAGGCACAATGTCGCCTCAAGTTCAAGAATAGAGACTCTTCTTACAGTCGGTGCTTTGAGCATTCCCTGTGAGACCAGTATTAGTTTCCAATACACCACTGCAGGTTCAAAGTATTCCTTGGACCTTCACATTGACGATGAAACACAGAAATCGCATCGGAATTAAATACAAAATACACAATATCGCCTTAAGTACAATAATAGAGACTCTTCTTACAGTCGGTGCTTTGAGCATTCGCTGTGAGACCAGTATTGGTTTCCGATACACCACTGCAGGTTCAATGTATTCCTTGGACATACACATTGACAATGAAACACTGAAATTACATCGGAATTAAATACAAAAGGCACAATGCCGCCTTAAGTACAAGAATAGAGACTCTTCTTACAGTCGGTGCTTTGAGCATTCCCTGTGAGACCAGTATTAGTTTCCGATACACCACTGCAGGACAATGTATTCCTTGGACCTTCACATTGACGATGAAACACAGTAATTACATCGGAATTAAATACAAAAGGCACTATGCCGCCTTAAGTGCAAGACGAGTGAGACTTCTCTGAGTCTGTGCTTTGATCCTTCCCTGTGAGACCAGTATTAGGTTCCGATACACCACTGCAGGTTCAATGTATTCCTTGGACCTTCACATTGACGATGAAACACAGAAATCGCATCGGAATTAAATACAAAAGGCACAATGCCGCCTTAAGTACAAGAATAGAGACTCTTCTTACAGTCGGTGCTTTGAGCATTCCCTGTGAGACCAGTATTAGTTTCCGATACACCACTGCAGTTTCAATGTACTCCTTGGACCTTCACATTGTAGATGAAACACAGAAATCGCATCGGAATTAAAAACAAAAGGCACAATGCCGCCTCAAGTTCGAGAATAGAGACCGATTTTACAGTCGGTGCTTTGAGCATTCCCTGTGAGCTCAATATTAATTTCCGATACACCACTGCAGGTTCAATGTATTTCTTGGACCTTCACATTGACGATGAAACACAGAAGTCGCATCGGAATTAAATACAAAAGGCACAATGCCGTCGTAAGTACAAGAATGGAGACTCTTCTTACAGTCGGTGATTTGAGCATTCCCTGTGAGACCAGTATTAGTTTCCGATACACCACTGCCGGTTCAATGTATTCCTTGGACATATACATTGACGATGAAACACTGTAATTGCATCGGAATTAAATACAAAAGGCACAATGCTGACTTAAGTACATGAATAGAGAATCATCTTACATTCGGTCCTTTGAGAATTCCCTGTGAGACCAGTATTAGTTTCCGATACACCACTGCAGGTTCAATGTATTCCTTTGACCTTCAAATTGAAGATGAAACACAGAAATCGCATCGGAATTAAATACAAAAGGCACAATGCCGCTTTAAGTACAAGAATAGCGACTCTTCTTACAGTCGGTGCTTTGAGCATTCCCTGTGAGACCAGTATTAGTTTCCGATACACCACTGCAGGTTCAATGTACTCCTTGGACCTTCACATTGTAGATGAAACACAGAAATCGAATCGGAAGTAAATACAAAAGGCACAATGCCGCCTCAAGTTCGAGAACAGAGACTCATTTTACAGTCGGTGATTTGAGCATTCCCTGTGAGCACAATATTAATTTCCGATACACCACTGCAGGTCTAATGTATTTCTTGGACCTTCACATTGACGATGAAACACAGAAGTCGCATCGGAATTAAATACAAAAGGCATAATACCGTCTTAAGTACAAGAATGGAGACTCTTCTTACAGTCGGTGATTTGAGCATTCCCTGTGAGACCAGTATTAGTTTTCGATACACCACTGCCGGTTCATTGTATTCCCTGGACCTTCACATTGACGATGAAACACTGAAATTACATCGGAATTAAATAGAAAGGGCACAATGCCGCCTTTGTGCAAGACGAGTGAGACTTCTTAGTCTGTGCTTTGATCCTTTCCTGTGTGACCAGTATTAACGTCCGGTACACCACTGCAGGTTCAATGTATTCCTTGGACCTTCACATTGACGATGACACTCAGAAATCGCATCGGAATGAATTACAAAAATCACAATGACACCTTATGTACAAGAATACAGACTCTTCTTACAGTCGGTGTTTTGAGCATTCTCTGTGAGACCAGTTTTAGTTTCCGATACACCACTGCAGGTTCAATGTATTCCTTGGACCTTCACATTGACGATGAAACACAGAAATCGCATCGGAATTAAATACAAAAGGCACAATGCCGCCTTAAGTACTAGAATAGAGACTCTTCTTACAGTCGGTGCTTTGAGCATTCCCTGTGAGACCAGTATTAGTTTCCGATACACCACTGCAGGTTCAATGTATTCCTCGGAACTTCACATTGACGATGAAACACAGAAATCGCAACGGAATTAAATACAAAAGACACAATGCCGCCTTAAGTACAAGAATAGAGACTCTTCTTACAGTCTGTGCACTGAGCATTCCCTGTGAGACCAGTATTAGTTTCCGATACACCACTGCAGGTTCAATGTATTCCTTGGACCTTCACATAGACGATAAAACGCAGAAATCGCATCACAATTACATACAAAAAGCACAATGCCGCCTTAAGTTCAAAAATAAGGACTCTTCTTACAGTCGGTGCTTTGAGCATTTCCTGTGATATCAGTATTAGTTTCCGATACACCATTGCACGTTCAATGTATTCTATGGACCTTCACGTTGACGATGAAACACAGAAATCGCATCGGAATGAAATACAAAAGGCACAATGCCGCCTTAAGTACAAGAATAGAGACTCTTCTTACAGTCGGTGCTTTGAGCATTCCCTGTGAGACCAGTATTAGTTTCCGATACACCACTTCAGGTTCAATGTATTCCTTGGAGATACACATTGACGATGAAACACTGAAATTACATCGGAATTAAATACAAAAGGCACATTGCCGCCTTAAGTACTAGAATAGAGACTCTTCTTACAGTCAGTGCATTGAGCATTCCCTGTGAGACCAGTATTAGCTTTCCGATACACCACTGCAAGTTCAGTATATTACTTGGACTTTCACATTGACGATAAAAGACAGATATTGCATCGGAATTAAATACAAAAGGCACAATGCAGCCTTAAGTGCAAGAAGAGTGAGACTTCTTAGAGCCTGTGCCATGATCCTTTCCTATGAGACCAGTATTAGTTTCCGATACACCACTGCTGGTTTAATGTATTCCGTTGATCTTCACATTGACGACGAAACACAGAAATCGCATCGGAATTTAACACAAAAGGCACAATGCCGCCTTAAGTACAAGAATAGAGACTCTTCTTACAGTCTGTGCTTTGATCCTTTCCTGTGAGACCAGTATTAGTTTCCGATACACCACAGCAGGTTCAATGTATTCCTTGGACATACACATTGACGATGAAACACATAAATTACATCGGAATGAAATACAAAATTCACAATGCCGCCTTAAGTACAAGAATAGAGACTCTTCTTACAGTCGGTGCTTTGAGCACTCCCTGTGAGACCAGTATTAGTTTCCGTTATACCACTGCAAATTCGATGTATACCTTGGACCTTCACATTGACGATGAAACACAGAAATCTCATCGGAATTAAATATAAAAGGCACAATTCCGCCTTAAGTACAAGAAAAGAGACACTTCTTGCAGTCGGTGCTTTGAGCATTCCCTGTGAGACCAGTATTAGTTTCCAATACACCACTGCAGGTTCAATGTATTCCTTAGACCTTCACATTGACGATGAAACACTGAGATTACATCGGAATTGAATACAAAAGGCACAATGCCGCCTTAAGTACAAGAATAGAGACTCTTCTTACAGTCGGTGCTTTGAGCATTCCCTGTGAGACCAGTATTAGTTTCCGATACATCACTGCAGGTTCAATGTATTCCTTGGACGTAAACATTGACGATGGAACACTGCGAACACATCGGAATTAAATATAAAAGCCACAATGCCGCCTTAAGTACAAGAATAGAGACACTTCTTACAGTCGGTGCTTTGAGCATTCCCTGTGAGACCAGTATCAGTTTCCAAAACACCACTGCCGGTTCAATGTATTCCTTGGACGTAAACATTGACGATGAAACACTGAAATTACATGGGAATTAAATACAAAAGTCACAATGCCGCCATAAGTACAAGAATAGAGACTCTTCTTACAGTCGGTGTTTCAGCATTCCCTGTGAGACCAGTATTAGTTTCTGATAGACCACTGCTGGTTCAATCTATTCCTATGACTTTCACATTGACAAAGAAACACAGAAATCGCATCGGAATTAAATACAAAAGGCAAAATGCCGCCTTAAATACAAGAATACAGACTCTTCTTACAGTCGGTGCTTTGAGCTTTTCCTGTGAGACCAGTGTTAGTTTCCGATACACCACTGCAGGTTCAATGTATTCCTTTGACCTTCACATTGACGATGAAACGCAGAAATTGCATCGGAAATAAATAAAAATGGCACAATGCCCCCTAAGTACAAGAATGGAGACTCTTCTTACGGTTGGTGCTTTACGCATTCCCTGTGAGACCAGTATTAGTTTCCGATACACCACTGCAGGTTCAATGTATTTCTTGGACCTTCAAATAGAAGATGAAACACAGAAATAGCATCGGAATTAAATACAAAAGGCACAACGTTGCCTTAAGTACAAGAATAGAGACTCTTCTTAAAGTCGGTGCTTTGAGCATTCACAGTGAGACCAGTATTAGTTTCCAATACACCACTCCAGGTTCAATGTATTCCTTGGACATACACATTGACGATGAAACACTGAAATTACATGGGAATTAAATACAAAATGCACAATGCCGCCTTAAGTGCAAGAAGAGTGAGACTTCTTAGAGTCTGTGCTTTGATCCTTTCCTGTGAGACCAGTATTAGTTTCCGATACACCACTGCAGGTTCAATGTATTCCTTGGACCTTCACATTGACGATGACACTTAGAAATCGCATCGGAATGAATTACAAAAATCACAATGACACCTTATGTACAAGAATACAGACTCTTCTTACAGTCGGTGTTTTGAGCATTCTCTGTGAGACCAGTTTTAGTTTCCGATACACCACTGCAGGTTCAATGTATTCCTTGGACCTTCACATTGACGATGAAACACAGAAATCGCATCGGAATTAAATACAAAAGGCACAATGCCGCCTTAAGTACTAGAATAGAGACTCTTCTTACAGTCGGTGCTTTGAGCATTCCCTGTGAGACCAGTATTAGTTTCCGATACACCACTGCAGGTTCAATGTATTCCTCGGAACTTCACATTGACGATGAAACACAGAAATCGCAACGGAATTAAATACAAAAGACACAATGCCGCCTTAAGTACAAGAATAGAGACTCTTCTTACAGTCTGTGCACTGAGCATTCCCTGTGAGACCAGTATTAGTTTCCGATACACCACTGCAGGTTCAATGTATTCCTTGGACCTTCACATAGACGATAAAACACAGAAATCGCATCACAATTACATACAAAAAGCACAATGCCGCCTTAAGTTCAAAAATAAGGACTCTTCTTACAGTCGGTGCTTTGAGCATTTCCTGTGATATCAGTATTAGTTTCCGATACACCATTGCACGTTCAATGTATTCTATGGACCATCACGTTGACGATGAAACACAGAAATCGCATCGGAATGAAATACAAAAGGCACAATGCCGCCTTAAGTACAAGAATAGAGACTCTTCTTACAGTCGGTGCTTTGAGCATTCCCTGTGAGACAAGTATTAGTTTCCGATACACCACTGCATGTTCAAAGTATTCCTTGGACCATTACATTGACGATGAAACACAGAAATCGCGTCGGAATTGAATACAAAATGCACAATGCCGCCTTAAGTACAAGAATAGAGACTCTTTTTACAGTCGGTACTTTGAGCATTCCCTGTGAGACCAGTATTAGTTTCCGATACACCACTGCAGGTTCAATGTATTCCTTGGACCATCACATTGACGATGAAACACAGAAATCGCGTCGGAATTGAATACAAAAGGCTCAATGCCGCCTTAAGTACAAGAATAGAGGCTCTTCTTCCAGTCGGTGCTTTGAGCATTCCCTGTGAGACCAGTATTAGTTTCCGATACACCACTTCAGGTTCAATGTATTCCTTGGACATACACATTGACGATGAAACACTGAAATTACATCGGAATTAAATACAAAAGGCACATTGCCGCCTTAAGTACTAGAATAGAGACTCTTCTTACAGTCAGTGCATTGAGCATTCCCTGTGAGACCAGTATTAGCTTTCCGATACACCACTGCAAGTTCAGTATATTACTTGGACTTTCACATTGACGATAAAAGACAGAAATTGCATCGGAATTAAATACAAAAGGCACAATGCAGCCTTAAGTGCAAGAAGAGTGAGACTTCTTAGAGCCTGTGGCATGATCCTTTCCTATGAGACCAGTATTAGTTTCCGATACACCACTGCTGGTTTAATGTATTCCGTTGATCTTCACATTGACGACGAAACACAGAAATCGCATCGGAATTTAACACAAAAGGCACAATGCCGCCTTAAGTACAAGAATAGAGACTCTTCTTACAGTCTGTGCTTTGATCCTTTCCTGTGAGACCAGTATTAGTTTCCGATACACCACTGCAGGTTCAATGTATTCCTTGGACATACACATTGACGATGAAACACATAAATTACATCGGAATGAAATACAAAATTCACAATGCCGCCTTAAGTACAAGAATAGAGACTCTTCTTACAGTCGGTGCTTTGAGCACTCCCTGTGAGACCAGTATTAGTTTCCGATACACCACTGCAAATTCGATGTATACCTTGGACCTTCACATTGACGATGAAACACAGAAATCTCATCGGAATTAAATATAAAAGGCACAATGCCGCCTTAAGTACAAGAAAAGAGACACTTCTTGCAGTCGGTGCTTTGAGCATTCCCTGTGAGACCAGTATTAGTTTCCAATACACCACTGCAGGTTCAATGTATTCCTTAGACCTTCACATTGACGATGAAACACTGAGATTACATCGGAATTGAATACAAAAGGCACAATGCCGCCTTAAGTACAAGAATAGAGACTCTTCTTACAGTCGGTGCTTTGAGCATTCCCTGTGGGACCAGTATTAGTCCGATACACCACTGCAGGGTCAATGTATTCCTTGGACATACATATTGACGATGAAACACATAAATTAAATCGGAATTAAATACAGAAGGCACATTACCGCCTTAAGTACAAGAATGTAGACTCTTCTTACAGTCGGTGCTTTGAGCATTTCCTGTGAGACCAGTATTAGTTTCCGATACATCACTGCAGGTTCAATGTATTCCTTGGACGTAAACATTGACGATGAAACACTGCGAACACATCGGAATTAAATATAAAAGCCACAATGCCGCCTTAAGTACAAGAATAGAGACACTTCTTACAGTCGGTGCTTTGAGCATTCCCTGTGAGACCAGTATCAGTTTCCAAAACACCACTGCCGGTTCAATGTATTCCTTGGACGTAAACATTGACGATGAAACACTGAAATTACATGGGAATTAAATACAAAAGTCACAATGCCGCCTTAAGTACAAGAATAGAGACTCTTCTTACAGTCGGTGTTTCAGCATTCCCTGTGAGACCAGTATTAGTTTCTGATAGACCACTGCTGGTTCAATCTATTCCTAGGACTTTCACATTGACAAAGAAACACAGAAATCGCATCGGAATTAAATACAAAAGGCAAAATGCGGCCTTAAATACAAGAATTCAGACTCTTCTTACAGTCGGTGCTTTGAGCATTCCCTGTGAGACCAGTGTTAGTTTCCGATACACCACTGCAGGTTCAATGTATTCCTTTGACCTTCACATTGACAATGAAACGCAGAAATTGCATCGGAAATAAATAAAAATGGCACAATGCCCCCTAAGTACAAGAAAGGAGACTCTTCTTACGGTTGGTGCTTTACGCATTCCTTGTGAGACCAGTATTAGCTTCCGATACACCACTGCAGGTTCAATGTATTTCTTGGCCCTTCAAATAGAAGATGAAACACAGAAATAGCATCGGAATTAAATACAAAAGGCACAACGTTGCCTTAAGCACAAGAATAGAGACTCTTCTTACAGTCGGTGCTTTGAGCATTCACTGTGAGACCAGTATTAGTTTCCAATACACCACTCCAGGTTCAATGTATTCCTTGGACATACACATTGACGATGAAACACTGAAATTACATGGGAATTAAATACAAAATGCACAATGCCGCCTTAAGTGCAAGAAGGGTGAGACTTCTTAGAGTCTGTGCTTTGATCCTTTCCTGTGAGACCAGTATTAGTTTCCGATACACCACTGCAGGTTCAATGTATTCCTTGGACCTTCACATTGACGATGACACACAGAAATCGCATCGGAATGAATTACAAGAATCACAATGTCACCTTATGTACAAGAATACAGACTCTTCTTACAGTCGGTGATTTGAGCTTTCTCTGTGAGACCAGTTTTAGTTTCCGATACACCACTGCAGGTTCAATGTATTCCTTGGACCTTCACATTGACGATGAAACACAGAAATCGCATCGGAATTAAATACAAAAGGCACAATGCCGCCTTAAGTAATAGAATAGAGACTCTTCTTACAGTCGGTGCTTTGAGCATTCCCTGTGAGACCAGTATTAGTTTCCGATACACCACTGCAGGTTCAATGTATTCCTCGGAACTTCACATTGACGATGAAACACAGAAATCGCAACGGAATTAAATACAAAAGTCACAATGCCGCCTTAAGTACAAGAATAGAGACTCTTCTTACAGTCTGTGCATTGAGCATTCCCTGTGAGACCAGTATTAGTTTCCGATACACCACTGCAGGTTCAATGTATTCCTTGGACCCTCACATAGACGATAAAACACAGAAATCGCATCACAATTACATACAAAAAGCACAATGCCGCCTTAAGTTCAAGAATAGGGACTCTTCTTAAAGTCGGTGCTTTGAGCATTACCTGTGATATCAGTATTAGTTTCCGATACACCATTGCACGTTCAATGTATTCTTTGGACCTTCACGTTGACGATGAAACACAGAAATCGCATCGGAATGAAATACAAAAGCCACAATGCCGCCTTAAGTACAAGAATAGAGACTCTTCTTACAGTCGGTGCTTTGAGCATTCCCTGTGAGACAAGTATTAGTTTCCGATACACCACTGCATGTTCAAAGTATTCCTTGGACGATCACATTGACGATGAAACACAGAAATCGCGTCGGAATTGAATACAAAATTCACAATGCCGCCTTAAGTACAAGAATAGAGACTCTTCTTACAGTCGGTACTTTGAGCATTCCCTGTGAGACCAGTATTAGTTTCTGATACACCACTGCAGGTTCAATGTATTCCTTGGACCATCACATTGACGATGAAACACAGAAATCGCGTCGGAATTGAATACAAAAGGCACAATGCCGCCTTAAGAACAAGAATAGAGGCTCTTCTTCCAGTCGGTGCTTTGAGCATTCCCTGTGAGACCAGTATTAGTTTCTGATACACCACTTCAGGTTCAATGTATTCCTTGGACATACACATTGACGATGAAACACTGAAATTACATCGGAATTAAATACAAAAGGCACATTGCCGCCTTAAGTACTAGAATAGAGACTCTTCTTACTGTCAGTGCATTGAGCATTCCCTGTGAGACCAGTATTAGCTTTCCGATACACCACTGCAAGTTCAATGTATTCCTTGGACATACACATTGACGATGAAACACATAAATTACATCGGAATGAAATACAAAATTCACAATGCCGCCTTAAGTACAAGAATAGAGACTCTTCTTACAGTCGGTGCTTTGAGCACTCCCTGTGAGACCAGTATTAGTTTCCGATGCACCAGTGCAAATTCGATGTATACCTTGGACCTTCACATTGACGATGAAACACAGAAATCGCGTCGGAATTGAATACAAAAGACACAATGCCGCCTGAAGTACAAGAATAGAGACTCCTCTTACAGTCGTTGCTTTGAGCATTCCCTGTGCGACCAGTATTAGTTTCCGATACACCACTGCAGGTTCAATGTATTACTTGGACCTTCACATTGACGATGAAACACAGAAATCACATCGGATTTAAATACAAACGGCACAATGCCGCCTTAAGTACAAGAATAGAGACTCTTCTTACAGTCGGTGCTTTGAGCATTCCCTGTGAGACCAGTATTAGTCCGATACACCACTGCAGGGTCAATGTATTCCTTGGACATACATAATGACGATGAAACACATAAATTAAATCGGCATTAAATACAAAAGGCACATTACCGCCTTAAGTACAAGAATGTAGACTCTTCTTACGGTCGATGCTTTGAGCATTCCCTGTGAGACGAGTATTAGTTTCCGATACATCACTGCAGGTTCAATGTATTCCTTGGACGTAAACATTGACGATGAAACACTGCGAACACATCGGGATTAAATATAAAAGGCACAATGCCGCCTTAAGTACAAGAATAGAGACACTTCTTACAGTCGGTGCTTTGAGCATTCCCTGTGAGACCAGTATTAATTTCCAAAACACCACTGCCGGTTCAATGTATTCCTTGGACGTAAACATTGACGATGAAACACTGAAATTACATGGGAATTAAATACAAAAGTCACAATGCCGCCTTAAGTACAAGTATAGAGACTCTTCTTACAGTCGGTGTTTCAGCATTCCCTGTGAGACCAGTATTAGTTTCCGATAGACCACTGCACGTTCAATGTATTCCTTGGATCTTCATATTGACGATAAAACAAAGAAATCGCTTCGGAATTAAATACAAAAGGCACAATGCCGCCTTAAGTACAAGAATGTAGACTCTTCTTACAGTCGGTGATTTGAGCATTGCCTGTGAGACCAGTATTAGTTTCCGATACACCACTGCAGGTTCAATGCATTCCTTGGACATACACATTGACGATGAAACACTGAGATTACATCGGAATTTAATACAAATGGCTCAATGCCGCCTGAAGTCCAAGAATAGAGACTCTTCTTACAGTCGGTGCTTTGAGCATTCCCTGTGCGACCAGTATTAGATTCCGATACACCACTGCAGGTTCAATGTATTACTTGGACCTTCACATTGGCGATGAAACACAGAAATCGCATCGGAATTAAATACAAAAGGCACAATGCCGTCTTAAGTCCAAGAATAGAGACTCGTCTTACAGTCGGTGCTTTGAGCATTCCCTGTGCGACCAGTATTAGATTCCGATGCACCACTGCAGGTTCAATGTATTACTTGGACCCTCACATTGAAGATAAAACAAAGAAATCGCATTGCCATTACATACAAAAGGCACGATGCCGCCTTAATTACAAGAATAGAGACTCTTCTTACAGTCGGTGCTTTGAGCATTCCCTGTGAGACCAGTATTAGTTTCTGATAGACCACTGCTTGTTCAATCTATTCCTAGGACTTTCACATTGACAAAGAAACACAGAAATCTCATCGGAATTAAATACAAAAGGCAAATGGCCGGATTAAATACAAGAATACAGACACTTCTTTCAGTCGGTGCTTTGAGCATTCCCTGTGAGACCAGTATTAGTTTCGAATACACCACTGCAGGTTCAATGTATTCCTTTGACCTTCACATTGACGATGAAACTCAGAAATTGCATCGGAATTAAATAAAAAAGGCACAATGCCCCCTAAGTACAAGAATGGAGACTCTTCTTACGGTCGGTGTTTTAAGCATTCCCTGTGAGGCCAGTATTAGTTTCCGATACACCACTGCAGGTTCAATGTATTCCTTGGACCTTCAAATTGAAGATGAAACACAGAAATCGCATCGGAATTAAATACAAAAGGCACAATATTGCCTTAAGTACAAGAACAGAGACTTTTCTTACAGTAGGTGCTTTGAGCATTCCCTGTGAGACCAGTATTAGTTTCCAATACACCACTGCAGGTTCAATGTATTCATTGGACATACACATTGACGATGAAACACTGAAATTACATCGGAATTAAATACAAAAGGCACAATGCCGCCTTAAGTGCTAGAAGATTGAGACTTCTTAGAGTCTGTGCTTTGATCCTTTCCTGTCAGACCAGTATTAGTTTCCGATACACCACTGCAGGTTCAATGTATTCCTTGGACCTTCACATTGACGATGACAAACAGAAATCGCATCGGAATTAAATACAAAAATCACAATGACACCTTATGTACAAGAATACATACTCTTATTACAGTCGGTGATTTGAGCATTCCCTGTGATACCAGTATTAGTTTCCGATACACCACTGCAGGTTCAATGTATTCCTCGGAACTTCACATTGACGATGAAACACAGAAATCGCAACGGAATTAAATACAAAAGTCACAATGCCGCCTTAAGTACAAGAAGAGAGACTCTTCTTACGGTCTGTGCATTGAGCATTCCCTGTGAGACCAGTATTAGTTTCCAATACACCACTGCAGGTTCAATGTATTCCTTGGACCTTCACATAGACGATAAAACACAGAAATCGCATCGCAATTACATACAAAAAGCACAATGCCGCCTTAAGTTCAAGAATAGGGACTCTTCTTACAGTCGGTGCATTGAGCATTTCCTGTGAGATCAGTATTAGTTTCCGATACACCATTGCACGTTCAATGTATTCTTTGGATCTTAACATTGACGATGAAACACAGAAATCGCATCGGAATTAAATACAAAAGGCACAATGCCACCTTAAGCACAAGAATAGAGACTCTTCTTACAGTCGGTGCTTTGAGAATTCCCTGTGAGGTCAGTATTAGTTTCCGATACACCACTGCAGGTTCAATGTATTCCGTGGACCATCACATTGACGATGAAACACAGAAATCGCGTCGGAATTGAATACAAAAGGCACAATGCCGCCTTAAGTACAAGAATAGAGACTCGTCTTACAGTCGGTGCTTTGAGCATTCCCTGTGAGACCAGTATTAGTTTCCGATACACCACTGCAGGTTCAATGTATTCCTTGGACCTTCAAATTAACGATGAAACACAGAAACCGCAACGGAGTTAAATACAAAAGTCATAATGCCGCCTTAAGTACAAGAATAGAGACTCTTCTTACAGTCAGTGCATTGAGCATTCCCTGTGAGACCAGTATTAGTTTCCGTTCCACCACTGCAAGTTCAATATATTACTTGGACTTTCACATTGACGATAAAAGACAGAAATTGCATCATAATTACATACAAATATTACAATGCCGCCTTACGTACAAGAATAGAGAATCTTCTTACAGTCAGTGCTTTGAGCATTTCCTGTGGGACCAGTATTAGTTTCCGATACACCACTGCACGATCAATGTATTCTTTGGACCTTCACATTGACGATGAAACACAGAAATTGCATCGGAATTAAATACAAAAGGCACAATGCCGCCTTAAGTACAAGAATAAAGACTCTTCTTACAGTCGTTGCTTTGAGCATTCCTTGTGAGACCAGTATTAAATTTCCGATAAACCACTGCAGGTTCAATGTATTCCTTCGACCATAACATTGAAGATGAAACACAGAAATCGCATCGGAATTAAATACAACGGGCACAATGCCGCCTTAAGTACAAGAATAGAGACTCTTCTTACAGTTCGAGCTTTGAGCATTCCCTGTGAGACCAGTATTAGTTTCCAATACACCACTGCAGGTTCAGTGTATTCCTTGGACATACACATTGACGATGAAACAATGAAATTACATCGGAATTAAATGCGAAAGGCACAATGCCGCTTTAAGTGCAAGACGAGATAGACTTCTTAGAGTCAGTGCTCTGACCCTTTACTGTGAGACCAGTATTAGTTTCCGATACACCACTGCAGGGTCAATGTATTCCTTGTACCTTCTCATTGACGATGAAACACAGAAATCTCATCGGAATTAAATATAAAAGGCACAATGCCGCCTTAAGTACAAGATTAGAGACACTTCTTACAGTCGGTGCTTGAACATTCCCTGTGCGACCAGTATTAGTTTCCAATACACCACTGCAGGTTCAAAGTATTACTTGGACCTTCACATTGACCATGAAACACTGAAGTTACATCGGAAATAAATAAAAAAGGCACCATGCCGCCTTAAGTGCAAGAAGAGTGAGACTTCTTAGAGCCTGTGCCATGATCCTTTCCTGTGAGACCAGTATTAGTTTCCGATACACCACTGCTGGTTCAATGTATTCCTTTGATCTTCACATTGACGATGAAACACAGAAATCGCATCGGAATTTAATACAAAAGCCACAATGCCGCCTTAAGTACAAGAATAGAGACTCTTCTTACAGTCGGTGCTTTGAGCATTCCCTGTGAGACCAGTATTAGTTTCCGATACACCACTGCAGGTTCAATGTATTCCTTGGACCTTCACATTGACGATGAATCCCAGAAATCGCATCGGAATTAAATACAAAAATCACAATGCCACCTTGAGTACAAGAATAGAGACTCTTCTTACAGTCTGTGCTTTGATCCTTTCCTGTGAGACCAGTATTAGTTTCCGATACACCACTGCAGGTTCAGTGTATTCCTTTGACTTTCACATTGACGATGAAACACAGAAATCGCATCGGAATTAAATACAAAAGGCACAATGCCGCCTTAGGTACAAGAATAGAGACTCTTATTACAGTCGGTGCTTTGATCCTTTCCTGTGAGGCCAGTATTATTTTCCGATACACCATTGCAGGTTGAATGTATCCCTTGGTCCCTCACATTGACGTTAAAACAAAGAAACCGCATCGGAATTAAATACAAAACGCACAATGCCGCCTTAAGTACAAGAATAGAAACTCTTCTTACAGTCGGTGCTTTGAGCATTCCCTGTGAGACCAGTATTAGTTTCCGATACACCACTGCAGGTTCAATGTATTCCTTGGACATACACATGGACGATGAAACACATAAATTACATCGGAATTAAATACCAAATTCACAATGCCGCCTTAAGTACAAGAATAGAGACTCTTCTTACTGTTGGTGCTTTGAGCATTCCCTGTGAGACCAGTATTAATTTCCGATACACCACTGCAAATTCGATGTATACCTTGGACCTTCACATTGACGATGTAACACAGAAATCTCATCGGAATTAAATATAAAAGGCACAATGCCGCCCTAAGTACAAGAATAGAGACACTTCTTGCAGTCGGTGATTTGAGCATTCCCTGTGAGACCATTATTAGTTTCCGATACACCACTGCAGGTTCAATGTATTACTTGGACCTTCACATTGACGATGAAACACAGAAATCACATCGGAATTATATACAAAAGGCACAATGCCGCCTTAAGTACAAGAATAGAGACTCTTCTTACAGTCGGTGCTTTGAGCATTCCCTGTGAGACCAGTATTAGTTTCCGATACACCACTGCAGGGTCAATGTATTCCTTGGACATACATATTGACGATGAAGCACATAAATTAAATCGGAATTAGATACAAAAGGCACATTACTGCCTTAAATACAAAATGTAGACTCTTCTTACAGTCGGTGCTTTGAGCATTCCCTGTGAGACCAGTATTAGTTTCCGATACAGCACTGCAGGTTCAATGTATTCCTTGGACGTAAACATTGACGATGAAACACTGCGAACACATCGGAATTAAATATAAAAGGCACAATGCCACCTTAAGTACAAGAATAGAGACACTTCTTACAGTCGGTGCTTTGAGCATTCCCTGTGAGACCAGTATTAGTTTCCAATACACCACTGCCGGTTCAATGTATTCCTTGGAAGTAAACATTGACGATGAAACACTGAAATTACATGGAAATTAAATACAAAAGGCACAATGCCGCCTTAAGTACAAGAATAGAGTCTCTTCTTACAGTCGGTGTTTCAGCATTCCCTGTGAGACCAGTATTAGTTTCCGATACACTACTGCAGTTTCAAGGTAATCCTTGGACCTTAGCATTGAAGATGAAACACAGAAATTACATCGGAATTAAATTCAAAAGGCACAATGCCGCCATAAGTACAAGAATAGAGACTCTTCTTACAGTCGGTGCTCTGAGCATTCCCTGTGAGACCAGTATTAGTTTCCGATACACCACTGCAGGTTCAATGTATTCCTTGGACCTTCACATTTACGATGAAACACTGAATTTACATCGGAATTAAATACAAAAGGCACAATGCCGCCTTAAGTGCAAGAAGAGTGAGACTTCTTGGGGTCTGTGCTTTGATCCTTTCCTGTGAGACCAGTATTAGTTTCCGATACACTACTGCAGGTTCAAGGAAATCCTTGGACCTTCACATTGACGATAAAACAAAGAAACCGCATCGTAAATATATAGAAAAGGCACAATGCCGCCTTAAGTACAAGAATAGAGACTCCTGTTACAGTCGTTGCTTTGAGCATTCCCTGTGAGACCAGTATTAGTTTCCAATGCACCACTGCTGGTTCAATGTATTCCTTGGAAGTAAACATTGACGATGAAACACTGAAATTACATGGAAATTAAATACAAAAGGCACAATGCCGCCTTAAGTACAAGAATAGAGTCTCTTCGTACAGTCGGTGTTTCAGCATTCCCTGTGAGACCAGTATTAGTTTCCGATACACCACTGCAGGTTCAATGTATTCCTTGGACATACACATTGACGATGAATTACTGAGATTACATCGGAATTAAATACAAATGGCTCAATGCCGCCTGAAGTCCAAGAATAGAGACTCTTCTTACAGTCGGTGCTTTGAGCATTCCCTGTGCGACCAGTATTAGTTTCCGATACACCACTGCAGGTTCAATGAATTACTTGGACCTTCACATTGACGATGAAACACAGAAATCGCATCGGAATTAAATACAAAAGGCACAATGCCGCCTTAAGTACAAGAATAGAGACACTTCTTACAGTCGGTGCTTTGAGCATTCCCTGTGAGACAAGTATTAGTTTCCGATACACCACTGCAGGTTCAATGTTTTCCGTGGACATACACATTGACGATGAAACACTGAAATTACATCGGAACTATATACAAAAGTCACAATGCCGCCTTAAGTGCAAGAAGAGTGAGACACTTAGAGTCTGTGATTTGATCCTTTCCTGTGAGACCAGTATTAGTCTCCGATACACCACTGCAGGTTCAATGTATTCCTTGGACCTTCAAATTGAAGATAAAACACAGAATTCGCATCGGAATTAAATACAAAAGGCACAATGCGGCCTTAAGTACAAGAATAGAGACTCCTCTTACAGTCGGTGCTTTGAGCATTCCCTGTGAGACCAGTATTAGTTTCCAACACACCACCGCAGGTTCAGTGTATTCCTTGGACATACACATTGACGATGAAACACTGAAATTACATTGGAATTAAATACAAAAGGCACATTGCCGCTTTCAGTGTAAGAAGAGTGAGACTTCTTAGAGTCTGTGCTTTGACCTTTTCCAGTGAGACCAGTATTAGTTTCCGATACACTACTGCAGGTGCAAGGTAATCCTTGGACCTTAGCATTGATGATGAAACACAGAAATTACATCGGAATTAAATACCAAATTCACAATGCCGCCTTAAGTACAAGAATAGAGACTCTTCTTACTGTTGGTGCTTTGAGCATTCCCTGTGAGACCAGTATTAGTTTCCGATACACCACTGCAATTTCGATATATACCTTGGACCTTCACATTGACGATGTAACACAGAAATCTCATCGGAATTAAATATAAAAGGCACAATGCCGACCTAAGTACAAGAATAGAGACACTTCTTGCAGTCGGTGCTTTGAGCATTTTCTGTGAGACCAGTATTAGTTTCCGATACACCACTGCAGGTTCAATGTATTACTTGGACCTTCACATTGACGATGAAACACAGAAATCACATCGGAATTATATACAAAAGGCACAATGCCGCCTTAAGTACAAGAATAGAGACTCTTCTTACAGTCGGTGCTTTGAGCATTCCCTGTGAGACCAGTATTAGTTTCCGATACACCACTGCAGGGTCAATGTATTCCTTGGACATACATATTGACGATGAAGCACATAAATTAAATCGGAATGAGATACAAAAGGCACATTACTGCCTTAAATACAAGAATGTAGACTCTTCTTACAGTCGGTGCTTTGAGCATTCCCTGTGAGACCAGTATTAGTTTCCGATACACCACTGCAGGTTCAATGTATTCCTTGGACGTAAACATTGACGATGAAACACTGCGAACACATCGGAATTAAATATAAAAGGCACAATGCCACCTTAAGTACAAGAATAGAGACACTTCTTACAGTCGGTGCTTTGAGCATTCCCTGTGAGACCAGTATTAGTTTCCAATACACCACTGCCGGTTCAATGTATTCCTTGGAAGTAAACATTGACGATGAAACACTGAAATTACATGGAAATTAAATACAAAAGGCACTATGCCGCCTTAAGTACAAGAATAGAGTCTCTTCTTACAGTCGGTGTTTCAGCATTCCCTGTGAGACCAGTATTAGTTTCCGATAGACCACTGCACGTTCAATGTATTCCTTGGATCTTCACATTTACGATAAAACAAAGAAATCGCATCGGAATTAAATACAAAAGGCACAATGCCGCCTTAAGTACAAGAATGTAGACTCTTCTTACAGTCGGTGATTTGAGCATTCCCTTTGAGACCAGTATTAGTTTCCGATACACCACTGCAGGTTCAATGTATTCCTTGGACATACACATTGACGATGAATTACTGAGATTACATCGGAATTAAATGCAAATGGCTCAATGCCGCCTGAAGTCCAAGAATAGAGACTCTTCTTACAGTCGGTGCTTTGAGCATTCCCTGTGCGACCAGTATTAGTTTCCGATACACCACTGCAGGTTCAATGAATTACTTGGACCTTCACATTGACGATGAAACACAGATATCGCATCGGAATTAAATACAAAAGGCACAATGCCGCCTTAAGTACAAGAATAGAGACACTTCTTACAGTCGGTGCTTTGAGCATTCCCTGTGAGACCAGTATTAGTTTCCGATACACCACTGCAGGTTCAATGTTTTCCGTGGACATACACATTGACGTGGAAACACTGAAATTACATCGGAACTATATACAAAAGTCACAATGCCGCCTTATGTGCAAGAAGAGTGAGACACTTAGAGTCTGTGCTTTGATCCTTTCCTGTGAGACCAGTATTAGTCTCCGATACACCACTGCAGGTTCAATGTATTCCTTGGACCTTCAAATTGAAGATAAAACACAGAATTCGCATCGGAATTAAATACAAGAGGCACAATGCGGCCTTAAGTACAAGAATAGAGACTCTTCTTACAGTCGGTGCTTTGAGCATTCCCTGTGATACCAGTATTAGTTTCCAACACACCACCGCAGGTTCAGTGTATTCCTTGGACATACACATTGACGATGAAACACTGAAATTACATTGGAATGAAATACAAAAGGTACAATGCCGCTTTCAGTGTAAGAAGAGTGAGACTTCTTAGAGTCTGTGCTTTGACCTATTCCAGTGAGACCAGTATTAGTTTCCGATACACTACTGCAGGTTCAAGGTAATCCTTGGACCTTAGCATTGAAGATGAAACACAGAAATTACATCGGAATTAAATTCAAAAGGCACAATGCCGCCTTAAGTACAAGAATAGAGACTCTTCTTACAGTCGGTGCTTTGAGCATTCCCTGGGAGACCAGTATTAGTTTCCGATACACCACTGCAGGTTCAATGTATTCCTTGGACCTTCACATTTACGATGAAACACTGAATTTACATCGGAATTAAATACAAAAGGCACAATGCCGCCTTAAGAGCAAGAAGAGTGAACTTCTTAGGGTCTGTGCTTTGATCCTTTCCTGTGAGACCAGTATTAGTTTCCGATACACTACTGCAGGTTCAAGGTAATCCTTGGACCTTCACATTGACGATAAAACAAAGAAACCGCATCGTAATTATATACAAAAGGCACAATGCCGCCTTAAGTACAAGAATAGAGACACTTCTTACAGTCGTTGCTTTGAGCATTCCCTGTGAGACCAGTATTAGTTTCCAATACACCACTGCCGGTTCAATGTATTCCTTGGAAGTAAACATTGACGATGAAACACTGAAATTACATGGAAATTAAATACAAAAGGCACAATGCCGCCTTAAGTACAAGAATAGGGTCTCTTCTTAGAGTCGGTGTTTCAGCATTCCCTGTGAGACCAGTATTAGTTTCCGATAGACCACTGCACGTTCAATGTATTCCTTGGATCTTCACATTGACGATAAAACAAAGAAATCGCATCGGAATTAAATACAAAAGGCACAATGCCGCCTTAAGTACAAGAATGTAGACTCTTCTTACAGTCGGTGATTTGAGCATTCCCTGTGAGACCAGTATTAGTTTCCGATACACCACAGCAGGTTCAATGTATTCCTTGGACATACACATTGACGATGAATTACTGAGATTACATCGGAATTAAATACAAATGGCTCAATGCCGCCTGAAGTCTAAGAATAGAGACTCTTCTTACAGTCGGTGCTTTGAGCATTCCCTGTGCGACCACTATTAGTTTCCGATACACCACTGCAGGTTCAGTGAATTACTTGGACCTTCACATTGACGATGAAACACAGAAATCGCATCGGAATTAAATACAAAAGGCACAATGCCGCCTTAAGTACAAGAATAGAGACACTTCTTACAGTCGGTGCTTTGAGCATTCCCTGTGAGACCAGTATTAGTTTCCGATACACCACTGCAGGTTCAATGTTTTCCGTGGACATACACATTGACGATGAAACACTGAAATTACATCGGAACTATATACAAAATTCACAATGCCGCCTTAAGTGCAAGAAGAGTGAGACACTTAGAGTCTGTGCTTTTTTCCTTTCCTGTGAGACCAGTATTAGTCTCCGATACACCACTGCAGGTTCAATGTATTCTTTGGACATTCAAATTGAAGATAAAACACAGAATTCGCATCGGAATTAAATACAAAAGGCACAATGCGGCCTTAAGTACAAGAATAGAGACTCTTCTTACAGTCGGTGCTTTGAGCATTCCCTGTGAGACCAGTACTATTTTCCAACACACCACCGCAGGTTCAGTGTATTCCTTGGACATACACATTGACGATGAAACACTGAAATTACATTGGAATTAAATACAAAAGGCACAATGCCGCTTTCAGTGTAAGAAGAGTGAGACTTCTTAGAGTCTGTGCTTTGACCTTTTCCAGTGAGACCAGTATTAGTTTCCGATACACTACTGCAGGTTCAAGGTAATCCTTGGACCTTAGCATTGATGATGAAACACAGAAATTACATCGGAATTAAATACTAAATTCACAATGCCGCCTTTAGTACAAGAATAGAGACTCTTCTTACTGTTGGTGCTTTGAGCATTCCCTGTGAGACCAGTATTAGTTTCCGATACACCACTGCAAATTCGATGTATACCTTGGACCTTCACATTGACGATGTAACACAGAAATCTCATCGGAATTAAATATAAAAGGCACAATGCCGCCCTAAGTACAAGAATAGAGTCACTTCTTGCAGTCGGTGCTTTGAGCATTCCCTGTGAGACGAGTATTAGTTTCCGATACACCACTGCAGGGTCAATGTATTCCTTGGACATACATATTGACGATGAAGCACATAAATTAAATCGGAATTAGATACAAAAGGCACATTACTGCCTTAAATACAAGAATGTAGACTCTTCTTACAGTCGGTGCTTTGAGCATTCCCTGTGAGACCAGTATTAGTTTCCGATACAGCACTGCAGGTTCAATGTATTCCTTGGACGTAAACATTGACGATGAAACACTGCGAACACATCGGTATTAAATATAAAAGGCACAATGTCACCTTAAGTACAAGAATAGAGACACTTCTTACAGTCGGTGCTTTGAGCATTCCCTGTGAGACCAGTATTAGTTTCCAATACACCACTGCCGGTTCAATGTATTCCTTGGAAGTAAACATTGACGATGAAACACTGAAATTACATGGAAATTAAATACAAAAGGCACTATGCCGCCTTAAGTACAAGAATAGAGTCTCTTCTTACAGTCGGTGTTTCAGCATTCCCTGTGAGACCAGTATTAGTTTCCGATACACCACTGCAGGTTCAATGTTTTCCGTGGACATACACATTGACGATGAAACACTGAAATTACATCGGAACTATATACAAAAGGCACAATGCCGCTTTCAGTGTAAGAAGAGTGAGACTTCTTAGAGTCTGTGCTTTGACCTTTTCCAGTGAGACCAGTATTAGTTTCCGATACACTACTGCAGGTTCAAGGTAATCCTTGGACCTTAGCATTGATGATGAAACACAGAAATTACATCGGAATTAAATTCAAAAGGCACAATGCCGCCTTAAGTACAAGAATAGAGACTTTTCTCACAGTCGGTGCTTTGAGCATTCCCTGTGAGACCAGTATTAGTTTCCGATACACCAGTGCAGGTTCAATGTATTCCTTGGACCTTCACATTTACGATGAAACACTGAATTTGCATCGGAATTAAATACAAAGGCACAATGCCGCCTTAAGTGCAAGAAGAGTGAGACTTCTTAGGGTCTGTGCTTTGATCCTTTCCTGTGAGACCAGTATTAGTTTCCGATACACTACTGCAGGTTTAAGGTAATCCTTGGATCTTCACATTGACGATAAAACAAAGAAACCGCATCGGAATTATATACAAAAGGCACAACGCCGCCTTAAGGACAAGAATAGAGACTCTTCTTACAGTCGGTGCTTTGAGCATTCCCTGTGAGACCAGTATTAGTTTCCGATACACCACTGCAGGTTGAATGTATTCCTTGGACATACACATTGATGACGAAACACATAAATTACATCGGAATTAAATACAAAAGGCACAATGCCGCCATAAGTACATGAATAGTGACTCTTCTTACAGTCGGTGCTTTGAGCATTCCCTGTGAGACCAGTATTAGTTTCCGATACGACACTGCTGGTTCAATGTATTCCTTAGACCTTCACATTGACGATGAAACACAGAAATCTCATCGGAATTAAATATAAAAGGCACAATGCCGCCTTAAGTACAAGAATTGAGACACTTCTTGAAGTCGGTGCTTTGAGCATTCCCTGTGAGAACAGTATTAGTTTCCTATACACCACTGCAGGTTCAATGTATTCCTTGGACATACACATTGACGATGAAACACTGGGATTACATCGGAATTAAATACAAAAGGCACAATGCCGCCTGAAGTACAAGAATAGAGACTCTTCTTACAGTCGGTGTTTTGAGCATTCCCTGTGCGACCAGTGTTAGTTTCCGATACATCTCAGCAGGTTCAATGTGTTACTTGGACTTTCACATTGACGATGAAACACAGAAATCGCATCGGAATTAAATTCAAAAGGCACATTACCGCCTTAAGTACAAGAATGGAGAATCTACTTACAGTCGGTGCTTTGAGCATTCACTATGAGACCAGTATTAGTTTCCGATACACCACTGCAGGGTCAATGCATTCCTTGGACATACATATTGACGATGAAACACATAAATTACATCGATATTAAATACAAAAGGCACAATGCCGCCTTAAGTACAAGAATGTAGACTCTTCTTAGAGTCTGAACATTCCCTGTGAGACCAGTATTAGTTTCCGATACACCACTGCACGTTCAATGTATTCCTTGGACCTTCACATTGACGATAAAACATAGAAATCGCATCGGATTTAAATACAAAAGGCACAATGCCGCCTTAGTTACAAGAGTGTACACTCTTCTTACAGTCGGTGATTTGAGCATTCCCTGTGAGACCAGTAATAGTTTCCGATACACCACTGCAGGTTCAATGTATTCCTTGGACATACACATTGACGATGAAACACATAAATTACATCGAAATTAGATACAAAAGGCACAATGCCGCCTTAAGTACAAGAATAGAGACTCTTCTTACAGTCGGTGATTTGAGCATTCCCTGTGAGACCAGTATTAGTGTCCGATACCCCACTGCAGGTTCAATGTATTCCTTGGACCTTCACATTGTGGATGAAACACTGAAATTACATCGGAATTAAATACAAAAGTCACAATGCCGCCTTATGTGCAAGAAGAGTGAAACTTCTTAGAGTCTGTGCATTGATACTTTCCTTTGAGACCAGTAATAGTTTCCTATACACCACTGCAGGTTCAATGTATTCCTTGGACATACACATTGACGATGAAACACATAAATTACATCGGAATTAAATACAAAAGGCACAATGCCGCCTTAAGTACAAGAATGTAGACTCTTCTTCAAGTCGGTGCTATGAGCATTCACTGTGAGACCAGTATTAGTTTCCGATACACCACTGCAGGTTCAATGTATTCCTTGGACATACATATTGACGATGAAACACATAAATTATATCGGAATTAAATATAAAAGGCACAATGCCGCCTTAAGTGCAAGAATGTAGACTCTTCTTACAGTCGGTGATTTGAGAATTCCCTGTGAGACCAGTATTAGTTTACGATACAGCACTGCAGGTTCAATGTATTCCTTGGACGTAAACATTGACGATGAAACACAGAAATCTCATCGGAATTAAATTTAAAAGGCACAATGCCGCCTTAAGTACAAGAATAGAGACACTTCTTACGGTCGGTGCTTTGAGCATTTCCTGTGCGACCAGTGTTAGTTTCCAATACACCACTGCAGGTTCAATGTATTCCTTGGACATACACATTGACTATGAAACTCTGAGATTACATCGGAATTATATACAAAAGGCACAATGCCGTCTGAAGTACAAGAATAGAGACTCTTCTTACAGTCGGTGCTTTGAGCATTCCCTGTGCGACAAGTATTAGTTTCCGATACACCGCTGCAGGTTCAATGTATTACTTGGACCTTCACATTGACGATGAAACACAGAAATCGCATCGGAATTATATACAAAAGGCACAATGCCGTCTTAAGTACAAAAATAGAGACTCTTCTTACAGTCGGTGCTTTGAGCATTCCCTGTGAGCCAGTATTAGTTTCCGATAGACCACTGCACGTCCAATGTATTCCTTGGACCTTCACATTGACGATGAAACACAGAAATCGCATCGGAATTAATTAAAAAAAGGCACAATGCCGCCTTAAGTACAAGAATAGAGACTCTTCTTACAGTCGGTGCTTTGAGCATTCCCTGTGAGACCAGTATTAGTTTCCGATACACCACTGCAGGTTCAATGTATTCCTTGGACCTTCACATTTACGATGAAACACTGAATTTACATCGGAATTAAATACAAAACGCACAATGCCGCCTTAAGTGCAAGAAGAGTGAGACTTCTTAGGGTCTGTGCTTTGATCCTTTCCTGTGAGACCAGTATTAGTTTCCGATACACTACTGCAGGTTCAAGGTAATCCTTGGACCTTCACATTGACGATAAAACAAAGAAACCGCATCGTAATTATATACAAAAGGCACAATGCCGCCTTAAGTACAAGAATAGAGACTCTTCTTACAGTCGTTGCTTTGAGCATTACCTGTGAGACCAGTATTAGTTTCCGATACACCACCGCAGGTTCAATGTATTCCTTGGACCTTCAAATTGAAGATAAAACACAGAAATCGCATCGGAATTAAATACAAAAGGCACAATGCGGCCTTAAGTACAAGAATAGAGACTCTTCTTACAGTCGGTGCTTTTAGCATTCCCTGTGAGACCAGTATTAGTTCCAATACACCACTGCAGGTTCAGTGTATTCCTTGGACAAACACATTGACGATGAAACACTGAAATTACATCGGAATTAAATACAAAAGGCACAATGCCGCTTTCAGTGTAAGATGAGTGAGACTTCTTAGAGTCTGTGCTTTGATCTTTTCCTCTGAGACCAGTATTAGTTTCTGATATACTACTGCAGGTTGAAGGTAATCCTTGGACCTTCACATTGAGGATAAAACAAAGAAACCGCATCGGAATTATATACAAAAGGCACAATGCCGCCTTAAGTACAAGAATAGAGGCTCTTCTTACAGTCGGTGCTTTGAGCATTCCCTGTGAGACCAGTATTAGTTTCCGATACACCACTGCAGGTTCAATGTATTCCTTGGACATACATATTGACGATGTAACACATAAATTACATCGGAATTAAATACAAAAGTCACAATGCCGCCTTAAGTACAAGAATGTAGACTCTTCTTACAGTCGGTGCTTTGAGCATTCCCTGTGAGACCAGTATTAGTTTCCAACACACCACTGCAGGTTCAATGTATTCCTTGGACATACACATTGACGATGAAACACTGAAATTACATCGGAATTAAATACAAATGGCACAATGCCGCTTTCAGTGCAAGAAGAGTGAGACTTCTTAGTGTCTGTGCTTTGTTCCTTTCCTGTGAGACCAGTATTAGTTTCCGATACACTACTGCAGGCTCAAAGTAATCCTTGGACCTTAGCGTTGATGATGAAACACAGAAATTACATCGGAATTAAATTCAAAAGACACAATGCCGCCGTAAGTACAAGAGTAGAGACTCTTCGTACAGTCGGTGCTTTGACCATTCCCTGTGAGAGCAGTATTAGTTTCCGATACACCACTGCAGGTTCAATTTATTCTGTGGACATTGAAATTGACGATGAAACACTGAAATTATCTCAGAATTTAATACAAAAGGCATAATGCCGCCTTAAGTGCAACAAGAGTGAGACTTCTTAGAATCTGTGCTTTGATCCTTTCCTGTGAGACCAGTATTAGTTTCCGGTACACTACTGCAGGTTCAATGTATTCCTTGGACCATCACATTTACGATGAAACACAGAAATCGCATCGGAATTAAATACCAAAGGCACAATGCCGCCTTAAGTACAAGAATAGAGACTCTTCTTACAGTCGGTGCTTTGAGCATTCCCTGTGAGACCAGTATTAGTTTCCGATACACCACTTCAGGTTCAATGTATTCCTTGTACATACACATTGACGATGAAACACTGAAATTACATTGGAATTAAATACAAAAGGCACAATGCCGCCTTAAGTACAAGAATAGAGACTCTTCTTACAGGCGGTGTTTTTGAGCATTCCCTTTGAGACCAGTATTAGTTTCCGATACACCACTGCAGGTTCAATGTATTCCTTGGACCTTCACATTGACGATGAAACACAGAAATCGCAACGGAATTAAATACAAAAGTCATAATGCCGCCTTAAGTACAAGAATAAGGACTCTTCTTACAGTCAGTGCATTGAGCATTCCCTGTGAGACCAGTATTAGTTTCCGATACACCACTGCCGGTTCAATTTATCACTTGGACTTTCACATTGACCATAAAACACAGAAATCGCATCGCAATTACATACAAAAAGCACAATGCCGCCTTAAGTACAAGAATAGAGACTTTTCTTACAGTCGTTGCTTTGAGCATTCCCTGTGAGACCAGTATTAGTTTCCGATACAGCACTGCACGTTCAGTGTATTCTTTGGACATTCACATTGACGATGAAGCACAGAAATTGCATCGGAATTAAATACAGAAGGCACAATGCCGCCTTAAGTACAAGAATAGAGACTCTTCTTACAGTCATTGCTTTGAGCATTCCCTGTGAGACCAGTATTAAATTTCCGATACACCACTGCAGGTTCAATGTATTCCTTCGACCATAACATTGAAGATGAAACACAGAAATCGCATCGGAATTATATACAAAAGGCACAATGCCGCCTTAAGTACAAGAATAGAGACTCTTCTTACTGTCGGAGCTTTGAGTATTCCCTGTGAGACCAGTATTAGTTTCCGATACACCACTGCAGGTTCAATGTATTCCTTGGACCTTCACATTGACGATTAAACACAGAAATCTCATCGGAATGAAATATAAAAGGCATAATGCCGCCTTAAGTACAAGAATAGAGGCACTTCTTACAGTCGGTGCTTTGAGAATTCCCTGTGAGACCAGTATTAGTTTCCAATACACCACTGCAGGTTCAATGTATTCCTTGGACATACACATTGACGATGAAACACTGAGATTACATCGGAATTAAATACAAAAGGCACAATGCCGCCTGAAGTACAAGAATAGAGACTCTTCTTGCAGTCGGTGCTTTGAGCATTCCCTGTGCGACCAGTATTAGTTTCCGATACAACACTGCAAGTTCAATGTATTCCCTGGACCTTCACATTGACGATGAAACACAGAAATCGCATCGGAATTAAATACAAAAGACACAATGCCGCCTTAAGTACAAGAATTGAGACTCGTCTTACAGTCTGTGCTTTGATCCTTTCCTGTGAGACCAGTATTAGTTTCCGATACATCACTGCAGGTTCAATGTATTCCTTTGACCTTTACATTGACGATGAAACACAGAAATCGCATCGGAATTAAATACAAAAATTGTAATGCCGCCTTAAGTACAAGAATAGAGACTCTTCTTACAGTCAGTGATTTGATCCTTTCCTGTGAGACCAGTATTAGTTTCCGATACACCACTGCAGGTTCAATGTATTCCTTTGACTTTCACATTGACAATGAAACACAGATATCGCATCGAAATAAATACAAAAGGCATGATGCCACCTTAGGTACAAGAATAGAGACTCTTCTTACAGTCGGGGCTTTGATCCTTTCCTGTGAGACCAATTTTAGTTTCCGATACACCACTGCAGGTTCAATAAATTCCTTAGACCTTCACATTCACGATGAAACACAGAAATCGCATCGGAATTAAATACAAAAGGCACAATGCCGCCTTAAGTACAGGAATAGAGACACTTCTTACAGTCTGTGCTTTGATCCTTTCCTGTGAGACCAGTATTAGTTTCCGATACACCACTGCTGGTTCAATGTATTCCTTGGACATACACATTGTCAATGAAACACTGAAATTACATCGGAGTTAAATACAAAAGGATAATGCCGGCTTAAGTGCAAGAGGAATGAGACTTCTTAGAGTCTGGGCTTTGATCCTTTTCTGTGAGACCAGTATTAGTTTCCGATACACCACTGGAGGTTCAATGTATTCCTTGGACTTTCACATTGACGATGAAACACAGAAATCGCATCGGAATTAAATACAAAAGGCACAATGCCGCCTTAAGTACAAGAATAGAGACTCTTCTTACAGTCGGTGTTTTGAGCATTCCCTGTGAGACATGTATTAGTTTCCAATACACCACTGCAGGTTCAGTGTATTCCTTGGACATACACATTGACGATGAAACACTGAAATTACATCGGAATTAAATACAAAAGGCACAATGCCATTTCAGTGCAAGAAGAGTGAGACTTCTTAGAGTCTGTGCTTTGATTTTTTCCTGTGAGACCAGTATTAGTCTCCGATACACTACTGCAGGTTCAAGGTAATCCTTGGACGTTAGCATTGAAGATTAAACACAGAAATTACATCGGAATTAAATTCAAAGAGCACAATGCCGCCTTAAGTACAAGAATAGAGACTCTTCTTACAGTCGGTGCTTTGAGCATTCCCAGTGAGACCAATATTAGTTTCCGATACACCAGTGCAGGTTCAATGTATTCCTTGGACCTTCACATTTACGATGAAACACTGAATTTACATCGGAATTAAATACAAAAGGCACAATGCCGCCTTAAGTGCAAGAAGAGTGAGACTTCTTGGGGTCTGTGCTTTGATCCTTTACTGTGACACCAGTATTAGTTTCCGATACACTACTGCAGGTTCAAGGTAATCCTTGGACCTTCACATTGACGATAAAACAAAGAAACCGCATCGGAATTATATACAAAAGGCACAATGCCGCCTTAAGTATAAGAATAGAGACTCTTATTACAGTCGTTGCTTTGAGCATTCCCTGTGAGACCAGTATTAGTTTCCGATACACCACTGCAGGTTCAATGTATTCCTTGGACATACACATTGACGATGGAACACTGAAATTACATCGGAATTAAATACAAAAGGCACAATGCCGCTTTCAGATCAAGAAGAGTGAGACTTCTTAGAGTCAGTGCTTTGATCCTTTCCTGTGCGTCCAGTATTAGTCTCCGATACACTACTGCAGGTTCAAGGTAATCCTTGGACCTTCACATTGACGATAAAACAAAGAAACCGCATCGGAATTATATACAAAAGGCACAATGCCGCCTTAAGTACAAGAATAGAGACACTTCTTACTGTCGATGCTTGGAGCATTCCCTGTGAGACCAGTATTAGTTTCCGATGTACCACTGCAGGTTCCATGTATTCCTTGGACATACACATTGACGATGAAACACTGAAATTACATCGGAATTAAATACAAAAGCCACAATGCCGCCTTAAGTGCAAGAAGAGTGAGACATCTTAGAGTCTGTGCTTTGATCCTTTCCTGTGAGACCAGTATTAGTTTCCGATACACCACTGCAGGTTCAGTTTATTCCTTGGACCTTCACATTGACGATGAAACACAGAAATCTCATTGGAATAATATACAAAAGGCACAATGCCGCCTTAAGTACAAGAATAGAGACTCTTCTTACAGTCGGTGCTTTGAGCATTCCCTGTGAGACCAGTATTTGTATCCGATACACCACTGCAGGTTCAATGTATTCCTTAGACATTCACATTGACGATGAAACACAGAAATCGCATCGGAATTAAATACAAAAGGCACAATGCCGCCTTAAGTACAAGAATAGAGGCTCTTCTTACAGTCTGTGCATTGATCCTTTCCTGTGAGACCGGTATTAGTTTCCGATTCACCACTGCAGGTTCAATGTATTCCATTGACCGTCACATTGACGATGAAACACAGAATTCGCATCGGAATTAAATACAAAATGCACAATGCCGCCTTAAGTTCAAGAATAGAGACTCTTCTTACAGTCCGTGTTTGATACTTTCCTGTGAGACCAGTATTAGTTTCCGATACACCACTGCTGGTTCAATGTATTCCTTGGATCTTCACATTGACGATGAAATACAGAAATCACATCGAAATTAAATGCAAAAGGCACAATGCCGCCTTAAGTACAAGAATAGAGATTCTTCTTACAGTCGGTGCTTTGTGCATTCCCTGTGAGACCAGTATTAGTTTCCGATACACCACTGCAGGTTCAATGTATTCCTTGGACCATCACATTGACGATGAAGGACAGAAATCGCATTGGAATTAAATACAAAACGCACAATGCCGCCTTAAGTACAAGAATAGAGACTCATCTTACAGTCGGTGTTTTGAGCATACCCTGTGAGACCAGTATTAGTTTCCGATACACCACTGCAGGTTCAATGTATTCCTTGGACGTAAACATTGACGATGAAACACTGAAATTACATCGGAATAAAATACAAGAGGCACAATGCCGCCTTTAGTACAAGAATAGAGACTCTTCTTACGGTCGGTGCTTTGAGCATTGCCCGTGAGACCAGTGTTAGTTTCCGATACACCACTGCAGGTTCAATGTATTCCTTGGACCTTTACATTGACGATGAAACACAGTAATAGTATAGGAATTAAATACAAAAGCCAAATTCCGTCATAGGTACAAGAATAGAGACTCTCCTTACAGTCGGTGATTTAAGGATTCGTGTGAGACCAGTATTAGTTTCCGATACATCACTGCAGGTTCAATGTATTCCTTGGACATACACATTGACGATGAAACATTGTATTTATATCGGAATTAAATACAAAAGGCACAATGCCGAATTAAGTGTAAGAAGAGTGAGACTTCTTAGAGTCTGTGTTTGATCCTTTTCTGTGAGACCAGTATTAGATTCCGATACACTACTGCAGGTTCAATGCAATCCTTGGACCTTCACATTGACGATGAAACACAGAAATCGCATCAGAATTAAAAGCAAAAGGAGCAACGCCGCCTTAACTACAAGAATAGAGACTCTTTTTACAGTCTGTGCCTTGAAAACTCCCTGTGAGACCAGTATTAGTTACCGATACACCACTGCAGGCTCAATAGATTCCTTGGACTTTCACATTGGCGATGAAACACTGAAATTACATCGGAATTAAATACAAAAGGCACAATGCCGCCTTAAGTGCAAGAAGAGTGAGACTTCTTAGAGTCTGTGCTTTGATCCTTTCCTGTGAGCCCAGTATTAGTTTCCGATACACCACTGCAGGTTCGAAGTATTCCTTGGACCTTCACGTTGACGATGAAACATAGAAATCGCATCGGAGTTGAATACAAAACGCACAATGCCGCCTTAAGTACAAGAATAGAGATTCTTCTTACAGTCGGTGATTTGAGCATTCCCTGTGAGACCAGTATTAGTTTCCGATACACCACTGCAGGTTCAATGTATTCATTGGACCTTCACATTGACGATGAAACACAGAAATCGCATCGGAATTAAATGCAAAAGGCACAATGCCGCCTTAAGTACAAGAATAGAGATTCTTCTTACAGTCGGTGCTTTGAGCATTCCCTGTGAGACCAGTATTACTTTCCGATACACCACTGCAGGTTCAATGTATACCTTGGACCATCACATTGACGATGAAACACAGAAATCGCATTGGATTTAAATACAAAACGCACAATGCCGCCTTAAGTAAAAGAATAGAGACTCTTCTTATTGTCGGTGCTTTGAGCATTCCCTGTGAGACCAGTATTAGTTTCCGATACAGCACTGCATGTTCAATGTGTTCCTTGGACGTAAACATTGAAGATGAAACACTCAAATTACATCGGAATTAAATACAAAAGGCACAATGCCGCCTTAAGTACAAGAATAGAGACTCTTCTTACTGTCAGTGCTTTGAGCATTCCCAGTGAGACCAGTATTACTTTCCGATACACCACTGCACGTTCAATGTATTCCTTGGACCTTCACATTGACGATGAATCACAGAAATCGCATCGGAATTAAATACAAAAGACACAATGACGCCATAAGTACAAGAATTGAGACTCTTCTTACAGTGTGTGCTTTGATCCTTTCCTGTGAGACCAGTATTAGTTTCCGATACACCACTGCAGGTTCAATGTATTCCTTTGACCTTTACAATGACGATGAAGGACAGAAATCGCATCGGAATTAAATACAAAAATTACATTCCGCCTTAAGTAGAAGAATAGAAACTCTTCTTACAGTCTGTGATTTGATCCTTTCCTGTGAGACCAGTATTAGTTTCCGATACACCACTGCAGGTTCAATGTATTCGTTTGACCTTCACATTGTCGATGAAACACAGAAATCGCATCGGAATTAAATACAAAAGGCACAAAGCCGCCTTAGGGACAAGAATAGAGAGTCTTCTTACAGTCGGTGCTTTGATCCTTTCCCGTGAGACCAGTATTAGTTTCCGATACACCACTGCAGGTTTAATGTATTCCTTAGACGTAAACATTGTCAATGAAACACTGAAATTACATCGGAATTAAATAGAAAAGGCACAATACCGCCTTAAGTACAAGAATAGAGACTCTTCTTACTTTCTGTGCTTTGATCCTTTCCTGTGAGACCAGTATTAGTTTCCGATACACCAATGCAGGTTTAATGTATTTCTTGGACATACACATTGTCAATGAAACACTGAAATTACATCGGAATTAAATACAAAAGGCACAATGCCGCCGTAAGTGCAAGAGGAATGAAGCTTCTTAGTGTCTGGGCTTTGATCCTTTCCTGTGAGACCAGTATTAGTTTCCGATACACCTCTGCAGGTTCAATATATTCCATTGACCCTCACATTGACGATGAAACACAGAAATCGCATCGGACTTAAATACAAAAGGCACAATGCAACCTTAAGTACAAGAATAGAGACTCTTCTTACAGTCTGTGCTTTGATCCTTTCCTGTGAGAGCAGTATTAGTTTCCGATACACCACTGCAGGTTCAATGTATTCCTTTGACATACATATTGTCGATGAAACACTGAAATTACATCGGAATTAAATACAAAAGGCACAATGCCGCCTTAAGTACAAGAATAGAGATTCTTCTTGCAGTCGGTGCTTTGTGCATTCCCTGTGAGACCAGTATTAGTTTCCGATACACCACTGCAGGTTCAATATATTCCATTGAACCTCACATTGACGATGAAAGACAGAAATCGCATCGGACTTAAATACAAAAGGCACAATGCAACCTTAAGTACAAGAATAGAGACTCTTCTACAGTCTGTGCTTTGATCCTTTCCTGTGAGAGCAGTATTAGTTTCCGATACACCACTGCAGGTTCAATGTATTCCTTGGACCATCACATTGACGATGAAACACAGAAATCGCATTGGATTTAAATACAAAACGCACAATGCCACCTTAAGTAAGAGAATAGAGACTCTTCTTACAGTCGGTGCTTTGAGCATTCCCTGTGAGACCAGTATTAGTTTCCGATACAGCACTGCATGTTCAATGTATTCCTTGGACGTAAACATTGACAATGAAACACTGAAATTACATCGGAATTAAATACAAAAGGCACAATGCCGCCTTAAGTACAAGAATAGAGACTCTTTTTACTGTCAGTGCTTTGGGCATTCCCTGTGAGACCAGTATTAGTTTCCGATACAAGACTGCACGTTCAATGTATTCCTTGGACCTTCACATTGACGATGAAACACAGAATTCGCATCGGACTTAAATACAAAAGGCACAATGCTGCCTAAAGTACAAGATTTGAGACTCTTCTTACAGTCGGTGCTTTGAGCATTCCCTGTGAGACCAATATTAGTTTCCGATACACCACTGCAGGTTCAGTGTATTCCTTGGAACTTCATATTGACGATGAAACACAGAAATACCATAGGAATTAAATACAAGAGGCACAATGCGGCCATAAGTACAAGCATAGAGATTCTTCTTACAGTCGGTGCTTTGAGCATTCGCTGTGAGACCAGTATTAGTTTCCGATACACCACTGCCGCTTCAATGTATTTCGTGGACATACACATTGTCGATGAAACACTGAAATTACATCGGAATTAAATAAAAAAGGCACCATGCCGCCTTACTGGCAAGAAGAGTGAGACTTCTTAGAGTTTGTGCTTTGATCCTTTCCTGTGAGACCAGTATTAGTTTCCGATACACCACTACAGGTTCAATATATTCCTTGGACCTTCACATTGACGATGAATCACCGAAATCGCATCGGAATTAAATACAAAAGACACAATGACGCCATAAGTACAAGAATAGAGACTCTTCTTACAGTGTGTGCTTTGAACCTTTACTGTGAGACCAGTATTAGTTTCCGATACATCACTGCAGGTTCAATGTATTCCTTTGACCTTTACATTGACGATGAAAGACAGAAATCGCATCGGAATTAAATACAAAAATTACAATGCCGCCCTAAGTACAAGAATAGAGACTCTTCTTACAGTCTGTGATTTGATCCTTTCCTGTGAGACCAGTATTAGTTTCCGATACACCACTGCAGGTTCAATGTATTCGTTTGACCTTCACATTGACGATGAAACACAGAAATCGCATCGGAATTAAATACAAAAGGCACAATGCCGCCATAGGGACAAGAATAGAGAGTCTTCTTACAGTCGGTGTTTTGATCCTTTCCTGTGAGGCCAGTATTAGTTTCCGATACACCACTGCAGGTTTAATGTATTCCTTGGACGTAAACATTGACGATGAAACACACAAATCGCATCGGAATTAAATACAAAAGGCACAATACAGCCTTAAGTACAAGAATAGAGACTCTTCTTACAGTCTGTGCTTTGATCCATTCCTGTGAGACCAGTATTAGTTTCCGATACACCACTGCAGGTTCAATGTATTCCTTTGACCTTTACATTGACGATGAAACACAGAAATATCATCGGAATTAAATACAACAGGCACAATGCCGCCTTAAGTACAAGAATAGAGACCCTTCTTACAGTCTGTGCTTTGATCCTTTCCTGTGAGACCAGTATTAGTTTCCGGTACACCACTGCAGGTTCAATGTATTCCTTGGACCTTCACATTCACGATGAAACACATAAAATCCCATCGGAATTAAATACAAAAGGCACAATACCGCCTTAAGTACAAGAATAGAGAAACTTGTTACTATCTGTGCTTTGATCCTTTCCTGGGAGACCAGTATTAGTTTCCGATACACCACTGCAGGTTCAATGTATTCCTTGGACATACACATTGTGAATGAAACACTGAAATTACATCGGAATTAAATACAAAAGGCACAATGCCGCCTAAAGTGCAAGAGGAATGAGGCTTCTTAGTGTCTGGGCCTTGATCCTTTCCTGTGAGACCAGTATTAGATTCCGATACACCTCTGCAGGTTCAATATATTCCATTGACCCTCACATTGACGATGAAACACAGAAATCGCACCGGACTTAAATACAAAAGGCACAATGCATCCTTAAGTACAAGAATAGAGACTCTTCTTACAGTCTGTGCTTTGATCCTTTCCTGTGAGAGCAGTATTAGTTTCCGATACACCACTGCAGGTTCAATGTATTCCTTGGACATACACATTGTCGATGAAACACTGAAATTTCATCGGAATTAAATACAAAAGGCACAATGCTGCCTTAAGTGAAAGAGGAATGAGGCTTCTTAGAGTCTGGGCTTTGATCCTTTCCTGTGAGACCACAATTATTTACCGATACACCACTGCAGGTTCAATGTATTCCTTTGACCTTCACATTGACGATGAAACACAGAAATCGCATCGGAATTAAATACAAAAGGCACAATGCCGCCTTAAGTACAAGAATAGAGACTCTTCTTACAGTCGATGATTTGAGCATTCCCTGAGAGACCAGTATTAGTTTCCGATACACCACTGCAGGTTCAATGTATTCCTTCGACATTCACATTGACGATGAAACACAGAAATCGCATCGGAATTAAATACAAAAGGCACAATGCCGCCTTAAGTACAAGAATAGAGACTCTTCTTACAGTCTGTGCTTTGATCCTTTCCTGTGAGACCAGTATTAGTTTCCGATACACCAGTGCAGGTTCATTGTATTCCTTTGATCTTCACATTGACGATGAAACACAGAAATCGCATCGGAATTAAATACAAAAGGCACAATGCCGCCTTAAGTACAAGAATAGAGACTCTTCTTACAGTCTGTGCTTTGATCCTTTCCTGTGAGACCACTATTAGTTTCCGATACACCACTGCAGGTTCAATGTATTCCTTGGACATACACATTGTCGATGAAACACCGAAATTACATCGGAATTAAATACAAAAGGCACAATGCCGCCATAGGTGCAAGAGGAATGAGGCTTCTTAGAGTCTGGGCTTTGATCCTTTCCTGTGAGACCAGTATTATTTTCCGATACACCACTGCCGGTTCAATGTATTCCTTTCACCTTCACATTGACGATGACACACAGAAATCGCATCGCAATTAAATACAAAAGGCAAAATGCCGCCTTAGGTACAAGAATGTAGTCTCTTCATACAGTCTGTGCTTTGAGAATTGCCTCTTAGACCAGTATTATTTTCCGATACAACACTGCAGGTTCAATGTATTCCTTGGACCTTCACGTTCACGATGAAACACAGAAATCGCATAGGAATTAAATACAAAATGCACAATGCCGCCTTAAGTACAAGAATAGAGACACTTCCTACAGTCTGTGCTTTGATCCTTTCCTGTGAGACCAGTATTAGTTTCCGATACACCACTGCAGGTTCAATGTATTCCTTGGACATTCGCATTGTCAATGAAACACAGAAATTACATCAGAAATAAATACAAAAGGCACAATGCCGTCTTAAGTGCAAGAGGAATGAGGCTTCTTAGACTCTGGGCTTTGATCCTTTCCTGTGAGCCCAGTATTAGTTTCCGATACACCACTGCAGGTTCAATGTATACCTTGGACCATCACATTGACGATGAAACACAGAAATCGCATTGGATTTAAATACAAAACGCACAAAGCCGCCTTAAGTAAAAGAATAGAGACTCTTCTTACAGTCGGTGCATTGAGCATTCCCTGTGAGACCAGTATTAGTTTCCGATACAGCACTGCATGTTCAATGTATTCCTTGGACGTAAACATTGACGATGAAACACTGAAATTACATCGGAATTAAATACAAAAGGCACAATGTCGCCTTAAGTACAAGAATAGAGACTCTTCTTACTGTCAGTGCTTTGAGCATTCCCAGTGAGACCAGTATTAGTTTCCGATACACCACTGCACGTTCAATGTATTCCTTGGACCTTCACATTGACGATGAATCACAGAAATCGCATCGGAATGAAATACAAAAGACACAATGACGCCATAAGTACAAGAATTGAGACTCTTCTTACAGCGTGTGCTTTGATCCTTTCCTGTGAGACCAGTATTAGTTTCCGATACACCACTGCAGGTTCAATGTATTCCTTTGACCTTTACAATGACGATGAAAGACAGAAATCGCATCGGAATTAAATACAAAAATTACAATGCCGTCTTAAGTACAAGAATAGAGACTCTTCTTACAGTCTGTGATTTGATCCTTTCCTGTGAGACCAGTATTAGTTTCCGATACACCACTGCAGGTTCAATGTATCCGTTTGACCTTCACATTGACGATGAAACACAGAAATCGCACCGGAATTAAATATAAAAGGCACAAAGCCGCCTTAGGGACAAGAACAGAGAGTCTTCTTACAGTCGGTGCTTTGATCCTTTCCTCTGACTCCAGTATTAGTTTCCGATACACCACTGCAGGTTTAATGTATTCCTTGGACGTAAACATTGACGATGAAACACACAAATCGCATCGGAATTAAATACAAAAGGCACAATGCAGCCTTAAGTACAAGAATAGAGACTCTTCTTACAGTCTGTGCTTTGATCCTTTCCAGTGAGACCAGTATTAGTTTCCGATACATCTCTGCATGTTCAATATATTCCATTGACCAACACATTGACGATGAATCACAGAAATCGCATCGGAATGAAATACAAAAGACACAATGACGCCATAAGTACAAGAATTGAGACTCTTCTTACAGCGTGTGCTTTGATCCTTTCCTGTGAGACCAGTATTAGTTTCCGATACACCACTGCAGGTTCAATGTATTCCTTTGACCTTTACAATGACGATGAAAGACAGAAATCGCATCGGAATTAAATACAAAAATTACAATGCAGTCTTAAGTACAAGAATAGAGACTCTTCTTACAGTCTGTGATTTGATCCTTTCCTGTGAGACCAGTATTAGTTTCCGATACACCACTGCAGGTTCAATGTATTCGTTTGACCTTCACATTGACGATGAAACACAGAAATCGCATCGGAATTAAATACAAAAGGCACAATGCCGCCATAGGGACAAGAATAGAGAGTCTTCTTACAGTCGGTGTTTTGATCCTTTCCTGTGAGGCCAGTATTAGTTTCCGATACACCACTGCAGGTTTAATGTATTCCTTGGACGTCAACATTGACGATGAAACACACAAATCGCATCGGAATTAAATACAAAAGGCACAATACAGCCTTAAGTACAAGAATAGAGACTCTTCTTACAGTCTGTGCTTTGATCCTTTCCTGTGAGACCAGTATTAGTTTCCGATACACCACTGCAGGTTCAATGTATTCCTTTGACCTTTACATTGACGATGAAACACAGAAATATCATCGGAATTAAATACAACAGGCACAATGCCGCCTTAAGTACAAGAATAGAGACCCTTCTTACAGTCTGTGCTTTGATCCTTTCCTGTGAAACCAGTATTAGTTTCCGGTACACCACTGCAGGTTCAATGTATTCCTTGGACCTTCACATTCACGATGAAACACATAAAATCCCATCGGAATTAAATACAAAAGGCACAATACCGCCTTAAGTACAAGAATAGAGAAACTTGTTACTATCTGTGCTTTGATCCTTTCCTGGGAGACCAGTATTAGTTTCCGATACACCACTGCAGGTTCAATGTATTCCTTGGACATACACATTGTGAATGAAACACTGAAATTACATCGGAATTAAATACAAAAGGCACAATGCCGCCTAAAGTGCAAGAGGAATGAGGCTTCTTAGTGTCTGGGCCTTGATCCTTTCCTGTGAGACCAGTATTAGATTCCGATACACCTCTGCAGGTTCAATATATTCCATTGACCCTCACATTGACGATGAAACACAGAAATCGCACCGGACTTAAATACAAAAGGCACAATGCATCCTTAAGTACAAGAATAGAGACTCTTCTTACAGTCTGTGCTTTGATCCTTTCCTGTGAGAGCAGTATTAGTTTCCGATACACCACTGCAGGTTCAATGTATTCCTTGGACATACACATTGTCGATGAAACACTGAAATTTCATCGGAATTAAATACAAAAGGCACAATGCTGCCTTAAGTGAAAGAGGAATGAGGCTTCTTAGAGTCTGGGCTTTGATCCTTTCCTGTGAGACCACAATTATTTACCGATACACCACTGCAGGTTCAATGTATTCCTTTGACCTTCACATTGACGATGAAACACAGAAATCGCATCGGAATTAAATACAAAAGGCACAATGCCGCCTTAAGTACAAGAATAGAGACTCTTCTTACAGTCGATGATTTGAGCATTCCCTGAGAGACCAGTATTAGTTTCCGATACACCACTGCAGGTTCAATGTATTCCTTCGACATTCACATTGACGATGAAACACAGAAATCGCATCGGAATTAAATACAAAAGGCACAATGCCGCCTTAAGTACAAGAATAGAGACTCTTCTTACAGTCTGTGCTTTGATCCTTTCCTGTGAGACCAGTATTAGTTTCCGATACACCAGTGCAGGTTCATTGTATTCCTTTGATCTTCACATTGACGATGAAACACAGAAATCGCATCGGAATTAAATACAAAAGGCACAATGCCGCCTTAAGTACAAGAATAGAGACTCTTCTTACAGTCTGTGCTTTGATCCTTTCCTGTGAGACCACTATTAGTTTCCGATACACCACTGCAGGTTCAATGTATTCCTTGGACATACACATTGTCGATGAAACACCGAAATTACATCGGAATTAAATACAAAAGGCACAATGCCGCCATAGGTGCAAGAGGAATGAGGCTTCTTAGAGTCTGGGCTTAGATCCTTTCCTGTGAGACCAGTATTATTTTCCGATACACCACTGCCGGTTCAATGTATTCCTTTCACCTTCACATTGACGATGACACACAGAAATCGCATCGCAATTAAATACAAAAGGCAAAATGCCGCCTTAGGTACAAGAATGTAGTCTCTTCATACAGTCTGTGCTTTGAGAATTGCCTCTTAGACCAGTATTATTTTCCGATACAACACTGCAGGTTCAATGTATTCCTTGGACCTTCACGTTCACGATGAAACACAGAAATCGCATAGGAATTAAATACAAAATGCACAATGCCGCCTTAAGTACAAGAATAGAGACACTTCCTACAGTCTGTGCTTTGATCCTTTCCTGTGAGACCAGTATTAGTTTCCGATACACCACTGCAGGTTCAATGTATTCCTTGGACATTCGCATTGTCAATGAAACACAGAAATTACATCAGAAATAAATACAAAAGGCACAATGCCGTCTTAAGTGCAAGAGGAATGAGGCTTCTTAGACTCTGGGCTTTGATCCTTTCCTGTGAGCCCAGTATTAGTTTCCGATACACCACTGCAGGTTCAATGTATACCTTGGACCATCACATTGACGATGAAACACAGAAATCGCATTGGATTTAAATACAAAACGCACAAAGCCGCCTTAAGTAAAAGAATAGAGACTCTTCTTACAGTCGGTGCATTGAGCATTCCCTGTGAGACCAGTATTAGTTTCCGATACAGCACTGCATGTTCAATGTATTCCTTGGACGTAAACATTGACGATGAAACACTGAAATTACATCGGAATTAAATACAAAAGGCACAATGTCGCCTTAAGTACAAGAATAGAGACTCTTCTTACTGTCAGTGCTTTGAGCATTCCCAGTGAGACCAGTATTAGTTTCCGATACACCACTGCACGTTCAATGTATTCCTTGGACCTTCACATTGACGATGAATCACAGAAATCGCATCGGAATGAAATACAAAAGACACAATGACGCCATAAGTACAAGAATTGAGACTCTTCTTACAGCGTGTGCTTTGATCCTTTCCTGTGAGACCAGTATTAGTTTCCGATACACCACTGCAGGTTCAATGTATTCCTTTGACCTTTACAATGACGATGAAAGACAGAAATCGCATCGGAGTTAAATACAAAAATTACAATGCCGTCTTAAGTACAAGAATAGAGACTCTTCTTACAGTCTGTGATTTGATCCTTTCCTGTGAGACCAGTATTAGTTTCCGATACACCACTGCAGGTTCAATGTATCCGTTTGACCTTCACATTGACGATGAAACACAGAAATCGCACCGGAATTAAATATAAAAGGCACAAAGCCGCCTTAGGGACAAGAACAGAGAGTCTTCTTACAGTCGGTGCTTTGATCCTTTCCTCTGACTCCAGTATTAGTTTCCGATACACCACTGCAGGTTTAATGTATTCCTTGGACGTAAACATTGACGATGAAACACACAAATCGCATCGGAATTAAATACAAAAGGCACAATGCAGCCTTAAGTACAAGAATAGAGACTCTTCTTACAGTCTGTGCTTTGATCCTTTCCAGTGAGACCAGTATTAGTTTCCGATACATCTCTGCATGTTCAATATATTCCATTGACCAACACATTGACGATGAAACACAGAAATCGCATCGGACATAAATACAAAAGGCACAATGCAACCTTAAGTACAAGAATAGAGACTCTTCTTACAGTCTGTGCTTTGATCCTTTCCTGTGAGAGCAGTATTAGTATCCGATACACCACTGCAGGTTCAATGTATTCCTTGGACATACACATTGTCGATGAAACACAGAAATTACATCGGAATTAAATACAAAATTCACAATGCCGAATTAAGTACAAGAATAGAGATTCATTTTGCAGTCGGTGCTTTGTGCATTCCCTGTGAGACCAGTATTAGTTTCCGATACACCACTGCAGGTTCAATATATTCCATTGACCCTCACATTGACGATGAAACACAGAAATCGCATCGGACTTAAATACAAAAGGCACAATGCAACCTTAAGTACAAGAATAGAGACTCTTCTTACAGACTGTGCTTTGATCCTTTCCTGTGAGAGCAGTATTAGTTTCCGATACACCACTGCTGGTTCAATGTATTCCTTGGATCTTCACATTGACGATGAAACACAGAAATCACATCGAAATTAAATGCAAAACGCACAATGCCGCCTTAAGTACAAGAATAGAGATTCCTCTTACAGTCAGTGCTTTGTGCATTCCCTGTGAGACCAGTATTAGTTTCCGATACACCACTGCAGGTTCAATGTATTCCTTGGACCATCACATTGACGATGAAAGACAGAAATCGCATTGGAATTAAATACAAAACGCACAATGCCGCCTTAAGTACAAGAATAGAGACTCATCTTACAGTCGGTGTTTTGAGCATACCCTGTGAGACCAGTATTAGTTTCCGATACAGCACTGCAGGTTCAATGTATTCCTTGGACGTAAACATTGACGATGAAACTCTGAAATTACATCGGAATTAAATACAAAAGGCACAATGCCGCCTTTAGTACAAGAATAGAGACTCTTCTTACGGTCGGTGCTTTGAGCATTGCCTGTGAGACCAGTGTTAGTTTCCGATACACCACTGCAGGTCGAATGTATTCCTTGGACCTTCACATTGACGATGAAACACAGTAATCGTATAGGAATTAAATACAAAGGCCACAATGCCGTCATAGGTACAAGAATAGAGACTCTCGTTACAGTCGGTGATTTAAGCATTCGTGTGAGACCAGTATTAGTTTCCGATACACCACTGCAGTTTCAATGTATTCCTTGGACATACACATTGACGATGAACCATTGTATTTACATCGGAATTAAATACAAAAGGCACAATGCCGCCTTAAGTGTAAGAAGAGTGAGACTTCTTAGAGTCAGTGTTTGATCCTTTTCTGTGAGACCAGTATTAGATTCCGATACACTACTGGAGGTTCAATGGAATCCTTGGACCTTCACATTGACGATGAAACACAGAAATCGCATCAGAATTAAAAACAAAAGGAACAACGCCGCCTTATGTACAAGAATAGAGACTCTTTTTACAGTCTGTGCCTTGAACACAACCGGTGAGACCAGTATTAGTTACCGACACACCACTGCAGGCTCAATAGATTCCTTGGACTTTCACATTGGCGATGAAACACTGAAATTACATCGGAATTAAATACAAAAGGCACAATGCCGCCTTTAGTGCAAGAAGAGTGAGACTTCTTAGAGTCTGTGCTTTGATCCTTTCCTGTGAGCCCAGTATTAGTTTCCGATACACCACTGCGGGTTCAATGTGTTCCTTGGACCTTCACATTGACGATGAAACACAGAAATCGCAACGGAATGAAATACAAAAGGCGCAATGCCGCCATAGGTACAAGAATAGAGACTCTTCTCACAGTCGGTGCTTTGAGCATTCCCTGTGAGACCAGTATTAGTTTCCGATACACCACTGCAGGTTCAATGTATTCCTTGGACCTTCACATTGACGATGAAACACAGAAATCGCATCGGAATTAAATGCAAAAGGCACAATGCCGCCTTAAGTACAAGAATAGAGATTCTTCTTACAGTCGGTGCTTTGAGCATTCCCTGTGAGACCAGTATTACTTTCCGATACACCACTGCAGGTTCAATGTATACCTTGGACCATCACATTGACGATGAAACACAGAAATCGCATTGGATTTAAATACAAAACGCAAAATGCCACCTTAAGTAAGAGAATAGAGACTCTTCTTACAGTCGGTGCTTTGAGCATTCCCTGTGAGACCAGTATTAGTTTCCGATACAGCATTGCATGTTCAATTAATTCCTTGGACGTAAACATTGACAATGAAACACTGAAATTACATCGGAATTAAATACAAAAGGCACAATGCCGCCTTAAGTACAAGAATAGAGACTCTTTTTACTGTCAGTGCTTTGTGCATTCCCTGTGAGACCAGTATTAGTTTCCGATACACCACTGCACGTTCAATGTATTCCTTGGACCTTCACATTGACGATGAAACACAGAATTCGCATCGGAATTAAATACAAAAGGCACAATGCCGCCTAAAGTACAAGATTTGAGACTCTTCTTACAGTCGGTGCTTTGAGCATTCCCTGTGAGACCAATATTAGTTTCCGATACACCACTGCAGGTTCAGTGTATTCCTTGGAACTTCATATTGACGATGAAACACAGAAATACCATAGGAATTAAATACAAGAGGCACAATGCGGCCATAAGTACAAGCATAGAGATTCTTCTTACAGTCGGTGCTTTGAGGATGCCCTGTGAGACCAGTATTAGTTTCCGATACACCACTGCAGGTTCAATGTAGTTCGTGGACATACACATTGACGATGAAACACTGAAATTACTTCGGAATTAAATAAAAAAGGCACCATGCCGCCTTAAGTGCAAGAAGAGTGAGACTTCTTAGAGTTTGTGCTTTGATCCTTTCCTGTGAGACCAGTATTAGTTTCCGATACACCACTGCAGGTTCAATGTATTCCTTTGACCTTCACATTGACGATGAAACACAGAAGTCGCATCGGAATTTAATACAAAAGGCACAATGCCGCCTTAAGTACAAGAATAGAGACTCTACCTACAGTCGGTTATTTGAGCATTCCCCGTGAGACCAGTATTTGTTTCCGATACACCACTGCAGGTTCAATATATTCCTTGGGCCTTCACATTGACGATGAATCACAGAAATCGCATCGGAATTAAATACAAAAGACACAATGACGCCATAAGTACAAGAATTGAGACTCTTCTTACAGTGTGTGCTTTGAACCTTTCCTGTGAGACCAGTATTAGTTTCCGATACACCACTGCAGGTTCAATGTATTCCTTTGACCTTTACATTGACGATGAAAGACAGAAATCGCATCGGAATTAAATACAAAAATTACAATGCGCCTTAAGTACAAGAATAGAGACTCTTCTTACAGTCTGTGATTTGATCCTTTCCTGTGAGACCAGTATTAGTTTCCGATACACCACTGCAGGTTCAATGTTTCGTTTGACCTTCACATTGACGATGAAACACAGAAATTGCATCGGAATTAAATACAAAAGGCACAATGCCGCCATAGGGACAAGAATAGAGAGTCTTCTTACAGTCGGTGCTTTGATCCTTTCCTGTGAGGCCAGTATTAGTTTCTGATACACCACTGCAGGTTTAATGTATTCCTTGGACGTAAACATTGACGATGAAACACACAAATCGCATCGGAATTAAATACAAAAGGCACAATGCAGCCTTAAGTACAAGAATAGAGACTCTTCTTACAGTCTGTGCTTTGATCCTTTCCTGTGAGACCAGTATTAGTTTCCGGTACACCACTGCAGGTTCAATGTATTCCTTGGACCTTCACATTCACGATGAAACACAGAAATCCCATCGGAATTAAATACAAAGGGCACAATACCGCCTTAAGTACAAGAATAGAGAAACTTCTTACTTTCTGTGCTTTGATCCTTTCCTGTGAGACCAGTATTAGTTTCCGATACACCACTGCAGGTTCAATGTATTCCTTGGACATACACATTGTGAATGAAACACTGAAATTACATCAGAATTAAATACAAAAGGCACAATGCCGCCTAAAGTGCAAGAGGGATGAGGCTTCTTAGTGTCTGGGCCTTGATCCTTTCCTGTGAGACCAGTATTAGTTTCCGATACACCACTGCAGGTTCAATGTATTCCTTGGACCTTCACATTGACGATGAAACACAGATATCGCTTCGGAATTAAATAGAAAAGGCACAATGCCGCCTTAAGTACAAGAATTGAGACTCTTCTTACAGTCGGTGCTTTGAGCATTCCCTGTGAGACCAGTATTAGTTTCCGATACACCACTGCAGGTTCAGTGTATTCCTTCGACATTCACATTGACGATGAAACACAGAAATCGCATCGGAATTAAATACAAAAAGCACAATGAAGCCTTAAGTACAAGAATAGAGACTCTTCTTACAGTCTGTACTTTGATCTTTTCCTGTGAGACCAGTATTAGTTTCCGATACACCACTGCAGGTTCAATGTATTCCTTGAACATACACATTGTCCATGAAACACTGAAATTCCATCGGAATTAAATACAAAAGGCACAATGCCACCTTAAGTGCAAGAGGAATGAGTCTTCTAAGAGTCTGGGTTTGATCCTTTCCTGTGAGACCAGTGCTATTTTCCGATACACCACTGCAGGTTCAATGTATTCCTTGGACCTTCACATTGACGATGAAACACAGAAAAATCATCGGAATTAAATACAAGTGGCACAATTCCGCCTTAAGTACAAGAATAGAGACACTTCTTACAGTCGAAGCTTTGAGCATTCCCTGTGAGACCAGTATTAGTTTCCGATACACCACTGCAGGTTCAATGTATTCCTTTGACCTTCACATTGACAATGACACACAGAAATCGCATCGGAATTAAATACAAAAGGCACAATGCCGCCTTAGGTACAAGAATGTAGACTCTTCATGCAGTCGCTGCTTTGAGAATTCCCTGTTAGACCAGTCTTAGTTTCCGATACAACACTGCAGGTTCAATGTATTCCTTGGACATACACATGGACGATGAAACACTGAAATTACATCGGAATTAAATACAAAAGGCACAATGCCGCCTTATGTGCAAGAAGAGAGAGACTTCTTAGAGTCTGTGCTTTGATCCTTTCCTGTGAGACCAGTATTAGTTTCCGATACACCACTGCTGGTTCAATTTATTCCTTAGATCTTCACATTGACGATGAAACACAGAAATTACATCGGAATTAAATGCAAAAGGCTCAATCCCGGCTTAAGTACAAGAATAGATATTCTTTTTACAGTCGGTGCTTTGAGCATATCCTGTGAGACCAGTATTAGTTTCCGATACACCACCGCAGGTTCAATGTATTCCTTTGACCTTCACATTGACGATGAAACACAGAAATCGCATCGGAATTAAATACAAAAGGCACAAGGCCGCCTTAAGTACAAGAATAAAGACTCTCCTTACAGTCTGTGCTTTGATCCTTTCCTGTGAGACCAGTATTAGTTTCCGATACACCACTGCAGGTTCAATGTATTCCTTGGACATACACATTGTCGATGAAACACTGATATTACATCGGAATTAAATACAAAAGGCACAATGCCGCCTTAGGTACAAGAATGTAGACTCTTCATACAGTCGCTGCTTTGAGAATTCCCTGTTAGACCAGTATTAGTTTCCGATACAACACTTCAGGTTCAATGTATTCCTTGGACCTTCACATTCACGATGAAACACAGAAATCGTATCGGAATTAAATACAAAAGGCACAATGCCGCCTTAAGTGCAGGAGGAATGAGGCTTCTTAGAGTCTGGGCTTTGATCCTTTCCTGTGAGACCAGTATTAGTTTCCGATACACCTCTGCAGGTTAAATGTATTCCTTGGACCATCACATTGATGATAAAACACAGAAATCGCATCGGAATTAAATACAAATGGCACAATGCCACCTTAAGTACAAGAATAGAGACACTTCTTACTGTCGATACTTTGAGCATTCCCTGTGAGACCAGTATTAGTTTCCGATACACCACTGCAGGTTAAATGTATTCCTTGAACCTACACATTGACGATGAAACACCGAAATCGCTTCGGAATCATATACAAAAGGCAGAATGCCGCCTTAAGTACAAGAATAGAGACTCTTCTTACAGTCGGTGCTTTGAGCATTCCCTGTGTGACCAGTATTAGTTTCCGATACACCACTGCAGGTTCAATGTATTCCTTCGACATTCGCATTGACGATGAAACACAGAAATCGCATCGGAATTAAATACAAAAGGCACAATGAAGCCTTAAGTACAAGAATAGAGACTCTTCTTACAGTCTGTGCTTTGATCCTTTCCTGTGAGACCAGTAATAGTTTCCGATACACCTCTGCAGGTTCAATGTATTCCTTTGAACTTCACATTGACGATGAAACACAGAAATCGCATCGGAATTAAATACAAAAGGCACAATGCCGCCTTAAGTGCAAGAAGAGAGAGACTTCTTAGAGTCTGTGCTTTGTTCCTTTCCTGTGAGACCAGTATTAGTTTCCGATACACCACTGCTGGTTCAATGTATTCCTTCGCCATTCACATTGACGATGAAACACAGAAATCGCATCGGAATTAAATACAAAAGGCACAATGAAGCCTTAAGTACAAGAATAGAGACTCTTCTTACAGCCTGTGCTTTGATCCTTTCCTTTGATACCATTATTAGTTTCCGATACACCACTGCAGGTTCAATGTATTCCATTGACCCTCACATTGATGATGAAACACAGAAATCGCATCGGAATTAAATACAAAAGGCACAATGCCGCCTTAAGTGCAAGAGGAATGAGGCTTCTTAGAGTCTGGGCATTTATCCTTCCCTGTGAGACCAGTATTATTTTCCGATACTCCACTGCAGGTTCAATGTATTCCTTGGACCTCCACATTGACGATGAAACACAGAAATCGCATCTGAATTAAATACAAAAGGCACAATGCCGCCTTAGGTACAAGAATGTAGACTCTTCATAGATTCGCTGCTTTGAGAATTCCCTGTTAGACCAGTATTAGTTTCCGATACTACACTGCAGGTTCAATGTATTCCTTGGACCTTCACATTCACGATGAAACACAGAAATCGCATCGGCATTAAATACAAAAGGCACAATGCCGCCTTAGGTACAAGAGTAGAGACACTTCTTACAGTCTGTGCTTTGATCCTTTCCTGTGAGACCAGTATTAGTTTCCGATACACAACTGCAGGTTCAATGTTTTCCTTGGAAATGCAAATTGTCAATGAAACACTGAAATTACATCAGAATTAAATACATAAGGCACAATGCCGCCTTAAGTGGAAAAGGAATGAGGCTTCTTAGAGTCTGGGCTTTGATCCTTTCCTGTGAGTCCAGTATAAGTTTCCGATACACCATTGCAAGTTCAATGTATTCCTTAAACCCTCACATTGATGATAAAACAAAGAAATCGCATCGGAATTAAATACAAATGGCACAATGCCGCATTAAATACAAGAATAGAGACACTTCTTACAGTCGATGTTTTGAGCATTCCCTGTGAGACCAGTATTAGTTTCCGATGTACCATTGCAGTTCAATGTATTCCGTGGACATACACATTGACGATGAAACACTGAAATTACATCGGAATTAAATACAAAAGCCACAATGCCGCCTTAAGTGCAAGAAGAGTGAGACTTCTTAGAGTCTGTGCTTTGATCCTTTCCTGTGAGACCAGTATTAGTTTCCGATACACCATTGCAGGTTCAATGTATTCCTTGGACCTTCACATTGACGATGAAACACAGAAATCGCATCGGAATTCAATACAAATGGCACAATGCCGGCTTAAGTACAAGAATAGAGATTCCATTTTACAGTCGGAGCTTTGAGCATTCCCTGTGAGACCAGTATTAGTTTCCGAAACAGCACTGCAGGTTCAATGTATTCCTTGGACGTAAACATTGACGATGAAACATTGAAAATACATCGGAATTAAATACAAAAGCCACAATGCCACCATAGGTACAAGAATAGAGACTCTTCTCACAGTCGGTGCTTTGAGCATTCCCTGTGAGACCAGTATTAGTTTCCGATACACCACTGCAGGTTCGAAGTATTAATTGGACCTTCACGTTGAAGATGAAACACAGAAATCGCATCGGAATTAAATACAAAACGCACAATGCCGCCTTAAGTACAAGAATCGAGATTCTTCTTACAGTCGGTGTTTTGAGCATTCCCTGTGAGACCAGTATTTGTTTCCGTTTCGCCACTGCAGGTTCAATGTATTCCTTGGACCATCACATTGACGATGAAACACAGAAATCCCATCGGAAATAAATGCAAAAGGCACAATGCCGCCTTAAGTACAAGATTAGAGATTGTTCTTACAGTCGGTGCTTTGAGCATTCCCTGTGAGACCAGTATTAGTTTCCGATACACCACTGCTGGTTCTTTGTATTCCTTGGACCATCACATTGACGATGAAACACAGAAATCGCATTGGAATTAAATACAAAACACACAATGCCGCCGTAAGTATGAGAATAGAGACACTTCTTACAGTCGGTGCTTTGAGCATTCCCTGTGAGACCGGTATTAGTTTCCGATACACCACTGCAGGTTCAATGTATTCCTTGGACATACACATTGACGATGAAACACTGAAATTACATCGGAATTACATACTAAAGGCACAATGCCGCCTTAAGTGCAAGAAGAGTGAGACTTCTTAGAGTCTGTGCTTTGATCCTTTCCTATGAGACCAGCATTAGTTTTCGATACACCACTGCAGGTTAAATGTATTCCTTTTACATACACATTGACGATGAAACACTGATATTACATCAGAATTAAATACAAAAGGCACAATGCAGCCTTAAGTGCAAGAAGGGTGAGACTTCTTAGAGTCTGTGCTTTGATCCTTTCCTATGAGACCAGTATTAGTTTCCGATACACCTATGCAGGTTCAATGTATTCCTTTTACTATCACATTGACGATGAAACACTGAAATTACATCGGAATTAAATACAAAAGGCACAATGCCGCCTTAAGTTCATAAAGAGTGAGACTTCTTAGAGTCTGTGATTTGATCCTTTCCTATGAGACCAGTATTAGTTTCCGATACACCACTGCAGGTTCAAAGTATCCCTTTTACTAACACATTGATGATGAAACACTGAAATTACATCGGAATTAAATACAAAAGGCACAATGCCGCCTTAAGCGCAAGAAGAGTGAGACTTCTTAGAGTCTGTGCTTTGATCCTTTCCTGTGAGACCAGTATTAGTTTCCGATACACCACTGCAGGTTCAATGTATACCTTGGACCTTCACACTGACGATGAAACACAGAAATCGCATCGGAATTAAATACAAAAGGCACAATGCCGCCTTAAGTACAAGAACAGAGACTCTTCTCAGTGTCGGTGCTTTGAGCATTCCCTGTGAGACCAGTATTAGTTTCCGATACACCACTGCAGGTTCAATGTATTCCTTGGACCTTCACGTTGACGATGAAACACAGAAATCGCATCGGAATTAAATACAAAACGCACAATGCCGCCTTAAGCACAAGAATAGAGACTCTTCCTACAGTCAGTGCTTTGAGCATTCAGTGTGAGACCAGTATAAGTTTCCGATACACAACTGCAAGTTCAATGTATTCCTTGGACCTTCAGAATGACGATGAGACACAGAAATCGCATCGGAATTAAATACAAAAGGCACAATGCCGCCTTAAGTACAAGAATACAGACTCTTCTTACAGTCGGTGATTTGAGCATTCCCTGTGAGAGCAGTATTCGTTTCCGATACACCACTGCATTTACAATGTATTTCTTGGTCCTTCACATTGACGATGAAACACAGATATCGCATCGGAATTAAATAGAAAATGCACAATGCCGCCTTAAGTACAAGAATAGAGACTCTTCTAACAGTCGATGTTTGAAGCATTCCCTGTGAGACCAGTATTAGTTTCCGATATGCCACTGCAGGTTCAATGTTTTTCTTGGACATACACATTGACGATGAAACACTGAATTTACATTGTAATTAAATACAAAATGCACAATGCCGCCATAAGTGCAAGAAGAGTGAGACTTCTTAGAGTCTGTGCTTTGATCCTTTCCTGTGAGACCAGTATTAGTTTCCGATACACCACTGCAGGTTCAATTTCTTCCTTGGACCTTCACATTGTCATCGAAACACAGAAATCGAATCGGAATTAAATACAAAAGGCACAATGCCGCCTTAAGTACAAGAATAGAGACTCTTCTTACAGTCGGTGATTTGAGCATTCCCTGTGAGAGCAGTATTCGTTTCCGATACACCACTGCAGGTTCAATGTAGTCCTTGGACCTTCACATTGACGATGAATCACAGATATCGCATCGGAATTAAATAGAAAAGGCACACTGCCGCCTTAAGTACAAGAATAGAGACTCTTCTTACAGTCGTTGCTTTGATCCATTCCTGTGAGACTAGTATTAGTTTCCGATAAACCACTGCAGGTTCAATGTATTCCTTGGACTTTCACATTGACGATGAAACACTGAAATTATATCGGAATTACATACAAAAGGCACAATGCCGCCTTAAGTGCAAGAAGAGTGAGACTTCTTAGAGTCTGTGCTTTGATCCTTTCCTATGAGACCAGTATTAGTTTCCGATACACCACTGCAGGTTTAATGTATTACTTAGACCTTCACATTGACGATGAAACACAGAAATCGCATGGGAATTAAATACAAAAGGCGCAATGCCGCCTTAAGTACATGAATCGAGACTCTTCTTACAGTCGGTGCTTTGAGAATTCCCTGTGAGACCAGTATTAGTCTCCGATACACCACTGCAGGTTCAATGTCCTCCTTGGAAATGCACATTGCCGATGAAACACAGAAATCGCATCGGAATTAAATACAAAAGGCACAATGCCGCCTTAAGTACAAGAATAGAGACTCTTCTTACAGTCGGTGCTTTGAGCATTCCCTGTGAGACCAGTATTCGATTCCGATACACCACTGCAGGATCAATGTATACCTTGGACCTTCACATTGACGATGAAACACAGAGGTCGCATCGGAATTAAATACAAAAGGCGCAAAGCCGCATTAAGTACAAGAATAGAGACTCTTCTTACAGTCGGTTCTTTGATCCTTTCCTGTGAGACCAGTATTAGTTTCTGATACACCGCTGCAGGTTCAATGTATTCCTTGGACATTCACATTGACGATGAAACACTGAAATTACATCGGAATTAAATACAAAAGGCACAATGCCGCCGTAAATGCAAGAAGAGTGAGACTTCTTTCAGTCTGTGCTTTGATCCTTTCCTATGAGACCAGTATTAGTTTCCGATACACCACTGCAGGTTCAATGTATTCCTTTTACATACACATTGACGATGAAACACTGAAATTACATCTGAATTAAATACAAAAGGCACAATGCCACCTTATGAGCAAGAAGAGAGAGACTTCATAGAGTCTGAGCTTTGATCTTATCCTATGAGACCTGTATTAGTTTCCGATACACCTATGCAGGTTCAATGTATTCCTTCTACTTACACATTGACGATGAAACACTGAAATTACATCGGAATTAAATACAAAAGGCACAATGCCGCCTTAAGTTCAAGACGAGTGAGACTTCTTAGAGTCTGTGATTTGATCCATTCCTATGAGACCAGTATTAGTTTCCGATACACCACTGCAGGTTCAATGTATTCCTTTTACAAACAAATTGATGATGAAACGCTGAAATTACATCGGAATTAAATACAAAAGGCACAATGCCGCATTAAGCGCAAGAAGAGTGAGACTTCTTAGAGTCTGTGCTTTGATCCTTTCCTGTGAGACCAGTATTAGGTTCCGATACACCACTGCAGGTTCAATGTATACCTTGGACCTTCACATTGACGATGAAACACAGAAATCACATCGGAATTAAATTCAAAAGGCACAATGCCGCCTTAAGTACAAGAACAGAGACTCTTCTCAGAGTCGGTGCTTTGAGCATTCCCTGTGAGACCAGTATTAGTTTCCGATACACCACTGCAGGTTGAATGTATTCCTTGGACCTTCACGTTGACGATGAAACACAGAAATCGCATCGGAATTAAATACAAAAGGCACAATGCCGCCTTATGCACAAGAATAGAGACTCTTCCTACAGTCAGTGCTTTGAGCATTCAGTGTGAGACCAGTATAAGTTTCCGATACACCACTGCAGGTTCAATGTATTCCTTAGACCTTCACAGTGACGATGAAACACAGAAATCGCATCGGAATTAAATACAAAAGGCACAATGCCGCCTTAAGTACAAGAATAGAGACTCTTCTTACAGTCGGTGATTTGAGCATTCCCTGTGAGAGCAGTATTCGTTTCCGATACACCACTGCAGGTTCAATGTATTTCTTGGACTCTCACATTGACGATGAAACACAGATATCGCATCGGAATTGAATACAAATGGCACAATGCCGCCTTAAGTACAAGAATAGAGACTCTTCTAACAATCGATGCTTTGATCCATTCCTGTGAGACTAGTATTAGTTTCCGATAAACCACTGCAGGTTCAATGATTTCTTTGGACTTTCACATTGACGATGAAACACTGACATTACATCGGAATTACATACAAAAGGCACAATGCCGCCTTAAGTGCAAGAAGAGTGAGACTTCTTAGAGTCTGTGCTTTGATCCTTTACTATGAGACCAGTATTAGTTTCCGATACACCACTGCAGGTTTAATGTATTCCTTAGACCTTGACATTGACGATGAAACACAGAAATCGCATGGGAATTAAATACGAAAGGCGCAATGCCGCTTTAAGTACATGAATCGAGACTCTTCTTACAGTCGGTGTTTTGAGATTTCCCTGTGAGAACAGTATTAGTTTCCGATACACCACTGCTGGTTCAATGGATTTCTCGGACTTACACATTGACGATTAAACACTGAATCTACATCGGAATTACATAGAAAAGGCACAATGCCGCCTAAAGTGCAAGAAGAGTGAGACTTCTTTGACTCTGTGCTTTGATCCTTTCTAGTGAGACCAGTATTAGTTTCCGATACACCACTGCAGGTTCAATGTATTCCTTGGACCTTCACATTGACGACGAAACACAGAAATCGCATCGGAATTAAATACAAAAGGCACAATGCCACCTTAAGTACAAGAATAGAGACTCTTCTTACAGTCGGTGCTATGAGCATTCCCTGTGAGACCAGTATTAGTTTCCGATACAACACTGCAGGTTCAATGTATTCCTTGCAAATACACATTGACGATGAAACACTGAAATTTCATCGGAATTAAATACAAATGGCAGAATGCCGCCTTAAGTGCAAGAAGAGTGAGACTTTTTAGAGTCTGTGTTTTGATCCTTTCCTGTGAGACCAGTATTAGTTTCCGATACACCACTGCAGGTTCAATGTATACCTTGGAACTTCACATTGACGATGAAACACAGAAATCGCATTGGAATTATATACAAAAGGCACAATGCCGCCTTAAGTACAAGAATAGAGACTCTTCTAACAGTCGATGCTTTAAGCATTCCCTGTGAGACCAGTGTTAGTTTCCGATACGCCACTGCAGGTTCAAAGTTTTTCTTGGACATACACATTGACGATGAAACACTGACATTACATTGTAATTAAATACAAAATGCACAATGGCACCATAAGTGCAAGAAGAGTGAGACTTCATAGAGTCTGTGCTTTGTTCCTTTCCTGTGAGACCAGTATTAGTTTCCGATACACCACTGCAGGTTCAATGCATTCCTTAGACCTTCACATTGTCGTCGAAACACAGAAATCGCATCGGAATGAAATACAAAAGGCACAATGCCGCCTTAAGTACAAGAATAGAGACTCTTCTTACTGTCGGTGATTTGAGCATCCCTGTGAGAGCAGTATTCGTTTCCGATACACCACTGCAGGTTCAATGTATTCCTTGGACCCTAACATTGACGATGAATCACAGATATCGCATCGGAGTTAAATAGAAAAGGCACAATGCCGCCTTAAGTACAAGAATAGAGACTTTTCTTACTTTCGGTGCTTTGATCCATTCCTGTGAGACTAGTATTAGTTTCCGATAAACCACTGCAGGTTCAATGTATTCCTTGGACTTTCACATTGACGATGACACTCTGACATTACATCGGAATTACATACAAAAGGCACAATGCCGCCTTAAGTGCAAGAAGAGTGGAACTTCTCAGAGTCTGTGCATCGATCCTTTCCTGTGAGACCAGTATTAGTTTCCGATACACCACTGCAGGTTCAATGTATTCCTTGGACCTTCACATTGACGATGAAACACAGAAATCGCATCGGAATTAAATACAAAAGTCACAATGCCACATTAAGTACAAGAATAGAGACTTTTCTTACAGTCGGTTCTTTGATCCATTCCTGTGAGACCAGTATTAGTTTCCGATACTCCACTGCAGGTTCAATGTATTCCTTGGAGATTCACATTGACGATGAAACACTGAAATTACATCGGAGTTAAATACAAAAGGCACAATGCCGCCTTAAATGCAAGTAGAGTGAGACTTCTTAGAGTCTGTGCTTTGATCCTTTCCTATGAGACCAGTATTAGTTTCCGATACACCACTGCAGGTTCAATGTATTCCTTTTACATACACATTGACGATGAAACACTAACATTACATCGGGATAAAATACAAAAGGCACAATGCCGCCTTAAGTGCAAGAAGGGTGAGACTTCTTAGAGTCTGTGCTTTGATCCTTTCCTGTGAGACCAGTATTAGTTTCCGATACACCACTGCAGGTTCAATGTATTACTTTTACATACACATTGACGATGAAACACTGAAATTACATCGGAATTAAATTCAAAAGGCAAAATGCCGTCTTAAGTGCAAGAAGAGTGAGACTTCTTAGAGTCTGTGCTTTGATCCTTTCCTGACAGACCAGTATTAGTTTCCGATACACCACTGCAGGTTTAATGTATTCCTTGGACTTTCGCATTGACGATGAAATACAGAAATCGCATCGGAATTAAATACAAAATGCACAATGCCGCTTTCAGTACAAGAATAGAGACTCTTGTTACTGTCGGTGTTTTTATCCCTTCCTGTGAGACCAGTATTAGTTTCCGATACACCACTGCAGTTTCAATGTATTCCTTTGACATTCACATTGACGATGAAACACTGAAATTACCTCATAATTACATAGAAAAGGCACAATGCCGCCTTAAATACAAGAAGAGTGAGACTTCTTAGAGTCTGTGCTTCGATCCTTTCCTGTGAGCACAGTATTAGTTTCCGATACACCACTGCAGGCTCAATGTATTCCTTTTACTTACACATTGACGATGAAACACTGAAATTACATCGGAATTAAATACAAAAGGCACAATGCCGCCTTAAGTGCAAGAAGAGTGAGACTTCTTAGGGTCTGTGCTTTGATCTTTTCCTATGACACCAGCATTAGTTTCCGATACACCACTGCAGGTTCAATGTATTCCATTTACTTACACATTGACGATGAAACACTGAAATCTCATAGGAATTAAATACAAAAGGCACAATGCCGCCTTAAGTTCAAGAAGAGTGAGACTTCTTAGAGTCTGTGCTTTGATCCTTTCCCATGAGTCCAGTATTAGTTTCCGATACACCATTGCAGTTTCAAAGTAATCCTTTTACATACACATTGACGATGAAACACTAACATTACATCGGAATTAAATACAAAAGGCACAATGCCGCCTTAAGTACGAGAATAGAGACGCTTCTTACAGTCGGTGCTCTGATCCATTCCTGTGAGACCAGTATTATTTTCCGATACACCACTGCAGGTTCAATGTATTCCTTGGACATTCACATTTACAATGAAACACTGAAATTACATCGGAATTAAATACAAAAGTCACAATGCCGCTTTAAGGGCAAGAAGAGTGAGACTTCTTAGAGTCTGTGCTTTGATCCTTTCCTGTGAGACCAGTATTAGTTTCTGATACACCACTGCAGACTCAATGTATTCCTTGGTCATACACATTGACGATGAAACACAGAAATCGCATCGGAATTGAATACAAAAGGCACAATGCCGCATTAAGTAGAAGAATTGAGACTCTTCTTACAGTCGGTGCTTTGAACATTCCCTGTGAGGCCAGTATTAGTTTCCGATACACCACTGCAGTTTCAATGTATTCCTTGCACCTTCACATTGACGATGGAACACAGAAATCGCATCGGAATTAAATACAAAAGGCACAATGCCGCCTTAAGTACAAGAATCGAGACTCTTCCTACAGTCGGCGCTTTGAGAATTCCCTGTGGGACCATTATTAGTTTCCGATACAGCACTGCAGGTTCAATGTTTTCCTTGGACATACACATTTACGACGAAACACTGAAATCGCATCGAAATTAAATACAAAAGGCACAATGCCGCCTTAAGTACAAGAATAGGGACTCATTTTGCAGTCGGTGATTTGAGCACTCCCTGTGGGACCAGTATTAGTTTCCGATACACCACTGCACTTTCAATGTATACCTTGGACCTTCACATTGACGATGAACCACAGATATCGCATCGGAATTAAATACAAAAGGCACAATGCCGCCTTAAGAACGAGACTAGAAACTCTTCTTATAGTCGGTGCTTTGATCCATTTCTGTGAGACCAACATTAATTTCCGATACACCACTGCCGGTTCAATGTATTCCTTGGACATTCACATTGACGATGAAACACTGAAATTACATCGGAATTACATACAAAAGGCACAATGCCGCCTTAAGTGCAAGAAGAGTGAGACTTCTTAGAGTCTGCGCTTTGATCCTGTCCTATGAAACCAATTGTAGTTTCCGATACATCACTGCAGGTTCAATGTATTCTTTTTACATACACATTGAGGATGAAACACTGAAATTAGATCGGAATTAAATACAAAAGGCACAATGCCGCCTTAAGTGCAAGAAGAGTGTAACTTCTTAGAGTCTGTGCATTGATCTGTTCCTTTGAGACCAGTATTAGTTTCCGATACACCACTGCAGGTTCAATGTTTTCCTTGGACATTCACATTGACGATGAAACACTGAAATTACATCGGAATTAAATACAAAAGGCACATTGCCGCCTTAAGTGCAAGAAGAGTGAGACTCCTTAGAGTCTGTGCTTTGATCCTTTTCCTGTGGGACAAGTATTAGTTTCCGATACACCACTGCAGGTTCAATGTATTCCTTGGACCTGCACATTGACGATGAAACACAGAAATCGCATCGGAAATAAATACAAAAGGCACAATGCCGCCTTAAGTACAAGAATCGACACTCTTCTTACGGTCGGTGGTTTGAGCATTCCCTGGGAGACCAGTATTAGTTTCCGATACACCACTGCAGGTTCAATGTTATCCTTGGACATACACATTTACGATGAAACACTGAAATCGCATCGGAATTAAATACAAAATGCACAATGCCGCCTTAAGTACAAGAATAGAGACTCTTCTTGCAGTCGGTGATTTGAGCATTCCCTGTGAGACCAGTATTAGTTTCCGATACACCTCTGCACTTTCAATGTATACCTTGGACTTTCACATTGACGATGAAACACAGATATCGCATCGGAATTAAACACAATAGGCACAATGGCGCCTTAAGTACGAGAATAGAAACTCTTCTTATAGTCGGTGCTTTGATCCATTTCTGTGAGACCAATATTAGTTTCCAATACACCACAGCAGGTTCAATGTTTTTCTTGGACTTTCACATTGACGATGAAACACTGAAATTACATCGGAATCACATACAAAAGGCATAATGCCGCCTTAAGTGCAAGAAGAGTGAGACTTCTTAGAGTCTGTACTTTGATCCTTTCCTGTGGGGCCAGTATTAGTTTCCGATTCACCACTGCAGGTTCAGTGTATTCCTTGGACCTTCACATTGACGATGAAACACAAAAATCGCATCGGAATTAAATACAAAAGGCAGAATGCCGCCTTAAGTACAAGAATAGAGACACTTCTTACAGTCGGTGCTTTGAGCATCCCTGTGAGACCAGTATTAGTTTCCGATACACCACTGCACTTTCAATGTATACCTTGGAGCTTCACATTGACGATGAAACACAGATGTCGCATCAGAATTAAATACAAAAGGCACAATGCCGCCTTAAGTACGAGAATAGAGACTCTTCTTACAGTCGGTGCTTTGATCCATTTCTGTGAGACCAATATTATTTTCCGATACACCACTGCAGGTTCAATGTATTCCTTGGACATACACATTGACGATGAAACACTGAATATACATCGGAATTTAACACAAAAGGCACAATGCAGCCTTACGTGCAAGAAGAGTGAGACTTCTTAGAGTCTGCGCTTTGATCCTTTCCTATGAGACCAATATTAGTTTCCGATACATCACTGCAGGTTCAATGTATTCTTCTTACATACACATTGAGGATGAAACACTGAAGTTTCATCGGAATTAAATACAAAAGGAACAATGCCGCCTTAAGTGCAAGAAGTGTGAGACTTCTTAGAGTCTGTGCATCGATCCTTTCCTGTGAGACCAGTATTAGTTTCCGATACACAACTGCAGGTTCAATGTATTCCTTGGACCTTCACATTGACGATGAAACACAGAAATCGCATCGGAATTCAATACAAAAGGCACAATGCCGCCTTAAGTTAAAGAATAAAGAGACTTCTTAGAGTCTGTGAATTGATCCTTTCCTATGGGACCAGTATTAGTTAGCGATACACCACTGCAGGTTTAATGTATTCCTTGGACTTTCGCATTGACGATGAAATACAGAAATCGCATCGGAATTAAATACAAAAGGCACAATGCCGCTTTTAGTACAAGCATAGAGACTCTTGTTACTGTCGGTGTTTTTATCCCTTCCTGTTAGACCAGTATTAGTTTCCGATACACCACTGCAGTTTCAATGTATTCCTTTGACATTCACATTGACGATGAAACACTGAAATTACCTCATAATTACATAGAAAAGGCACAATGCCGCCTTAAGTGCAAGAAGAGTGAGAATTCTTAGAGTCTGCGCTTTGATCCTGTCCTATGAAACCAATTGTAGTTTCCGATACATCACTGCAGGTTCAATGTATTCTTTTTACATACACATTGAGGATGAAACACTGAAATTACATCGGAATTAAATACAAAAGGCACAATGCCGCCTTAAGTGCAAGAAGAGTGTAACTTCTTAGAGTCTGTGCATTGATCTGTTCCTTTGAGACCAGTATTAGTTTCCGATACACCACTGCAGGTTCAATGTTTTCCTTGGACATTCACATTGACGATGAAACACTGAAATTACATCGGAATTAAATACAAAAGGCACATTGCCGCCTTAAGTGGAAGAAGAGTGAGACTTCTTAGAGTCTGTGCTTTGATCCTTTTCCTGTGGGACAAGTATTAGTTTCCGATACACCACTGCAGGTTCAATGTATTCCTTGGACCTGCACATTGACGATGAAACACAGAAATCGCATCGGAAATAAATACAAAAGGCACAATGCCGCCTTAAGTACAAGAATTGAGACTCTTCTTACGGTCGGTGGTTTGAGCATTCCCTGGGAGACCAGTATTAGTTTCCGATACACCACTGCAGGTTCAATGTTATCCTTGGACATACACATTTACGATGAAACACTGAAATCGCATCGGAATTAAATACAAAATGCACAATGCCGCCTTAAGTACAAGAATAGAGACTCTTCTTGCAGTCGGTGATTTGAGCATTCCCTGTGAGACCAGTATTAGTTTCCGATACAACTCTGCACTTTCAATGTATACCTTGGACTTTCACATTGACGATGAAACACAGATATCGCATCGGAATTAAATACAATAGGCACAATGGCGCCTTAAGTACGAGAATAGAAACTCTTCTTACAGTCGGTGCTTTGATCCATTTCTGTGAGACCAATATTAGTTTCCAATACACCACAGCAGGTTCAATGTATTTCTTGGACTTTCACATTGACGATGAAACACTGAAATTACATCGGAATCACATACAAAAGGCATAATGCCGCCTTAAGTGCAAGAAGAGTAAGACTTCTTAGAGTCTGTACTTTGATCCTTTCCTGTGGGGCCAGTATTAGTTTCCGATTCACCACTGCAGGTTCAGTGTATTCTTTGGACCTTCACATTGACGATGAAACACAAAAATCGCATCGGAATTAAATACAAAAGGCAGAATGCCGCCTTAAGTACAAGAATAGAGACACTTCTTGCAGTCGGTGATTTGAGCATTCCCTGTGAGACCAGTATTAGTTTCCGATACACAACTGCAGGTTCAATGTATTCCTTGGACCTTCACATTGACGATGAAACACAGAAATCGCATCGGAATTCAATACAAAAGGCACAATGCCGCCTTAAGTTCAAGAATAAAGAGACTTCTTAGAGTCTGTGAATTGATCCTTTCCTATGGGACCAGTATTAGTTTCCGATACACCACTGCAGGTTCAATGTATTCCATTAACATACACATTGATGATGAAACACTGAAATTACATCGGAATTAAATACAAAAGGCATAATGCCGCCTTAAGTGCAAGAAGAGTAAGACTTCTTAGAGTCTGTGCTTTGATCCTTTGCTGTGGGACCAGTATTAGTTTCCGATACACCACTGCAGGTTCAATGTATTCCTTGGACCTTCACATTGACGATGAAACACAGAAATCGCATCGGAATTAAAAACAAAATGCACAATGCCGCCTTAAGTACGAGAGTAGAGACTCTTCATACAGTCGGTGCTTTGATCCATTTCTGTGAGATCAATATTATTTTCCGATACACCACTGCAGGTTCAATGTATTCCTTGGACATTTACATTGACAATGGAACACTGAAATTACATCATAATTACATAGAAAAGGCACAATGCTGCCTTAAGTGCAAGAAGAGTGAGATTTCTTAGAGTCTGCGCTTTCATCCTTTCCTATGAGACCAATATTAGTTTCCGATACATCACTGCAGGTTCAATGTATTCTTTTTACATACACATTGAGGATGAAACACTGAAATTACATCGGAATTAAATACAAAATGCACAATGCCGCCCTAAGTGCAAGAAGAGTGAGACTTCTTAGAGTCTGTGCATTGATCCTTTCCTGTGAGACCAGTATTAGTTTCCGATACACCACTGCAGGTTCAATGTATTCCTTGGACCTTCACATTGACGATGAAACACAGAGATCGCATCGGAATAAATACAAAACGCACAAAGCCGCATTAAGTACAAGAATAGAAACTCTTCTTACAGTCGGTTCTTTGATCCTTTCCTGTGAGACCAGTATTAGTTTCCGATACAGCACTGCAGGTTCAATGTGTTCCCTTTACATACACATTGACGATGAAACAGTGAAATTACATCGGAATTAAATACAAAAGGTATAATGCCGCCTTAAGTGCAAGAAGAGTGAGACTTCTTAGAGTCTGTGCTTTTTCCTTTCCTGTGCGACCAGTATTAGTTTCCGATACACCACTGCAGGTTCAATGTATTCCTTGGACATTCACATTGACGATGAAACACTGAAATTACATCAAAATTAAATACAAAAGGCACAATGCCGCATTAAATGCAAGAAGAGTGAGACTTCTTAGAGTCTATGCTTTGATCCTTTCCTATGAGACCAGTATTAGTTTCCGATACAGCACTGCAGGTTCAATGTATTTCTTGGACCTTCACATTGACGACGAAAGACAGAAATCGCATCGGAATTAAATACAAAAGGCACAATGCCGCCTTAAGTACAAGAATATAGACTCGTCTTACATTCGGTTTTTTGATCCTTTCCTGTGAGTACAGTATTAGTTTCCGATACACCACTGCAGGTTCAATGTATTCCTTGGACATTCACATTGACGGTGAAACACTGAAATTACATCGGAATTAAATACAAAAGGCACAATGACGCCTTAAATGCAAGAAGAGTGAGACTTCTTAGAGTCTGTGCTTTGATCCTTTCCTATGAGACCAGTATTAGTTTCCGATACACCACTGCATGTTCAATGTATTCCTTTTACATACACATTGACGATGAAACACTAACATTACATCGGAATTAAAAACAAAAGGCACAATGCCGCCTTAAGTGCTAGAAGAGTGAGACTTCTTAGAGTCTGTGATTTGATCCTTTCCTGTGAGACCAGTATTAGTTTCCGAACACCACTGCAGCCTCAATGTGTTCCATTTACATACACATTGACGATGAAACACAGAATTTACATCGGAATTAAATACAAAAGGCACAATGCCGCATTAAATGCAAGAAGAGTGAGACTTCTTAGAGTCTGTGCATTGATCCTTCCTGTGAGACCAGTACTAGTTTCCGATACACCACTGCAGGTTCAATGTATTCCTTGGACATTCACATTGACGATGAAAAACTGCAATTACATCGGAATTAAATACAAAAGGCACAATGCCGCCATAAGTACAAGAATATAGACTCTTCTTACAGTCGCTTATTTGATCCTTTCCTGTGAGACCAGTATTAGTTTCCGATACACCACTGCAGGTTCAATGTATTCCTTGGACTTTCACATTGACGATGAATCACTGAAATTACATCGGAATTAAATACAAAAGGCACAATGCCGCCTTAAATGCAAGAAGAGTGAGACTTCTTAGAGTCTGTACTTTGATCCTTTCCTGTGAGGCCAGTATTAGTTTCCGATACACCACTGCAGATTCAAAGTAATCGTTGGACCTTCACATTGACGATGAAACACAGAAATCGCATCGGAATTAAATACAAAAGGCACAATGCCGCCTTAAGTACAATAATAGAGGCTCTTCTTACAGTCTGTGCCTTGAACACTCTCTGTGTGACCGGTATTAGTTTACGATACACCACCGCCGGCTCAATGTATTCCTTGGACCTTCACATTGACGATGAAACACTGAAATTACATCGGAATTAAATACAAAAGGCACAATCCGGCTTAAGTGCAAGAAGAGTGAGACTTCTTAGAGTCTGTCCTTTGATACTTTCCTGTGAGGCAAGTATTAGTTTCCGATACACCACTGCAAGATCAATGTATTCCTTGGACGTTCATATTGACGATGAAACACTGAAATTACATCGGAATTAAAAACAAAAGGCACAACGCCGCCTTCAGTGCAAGAAGAGTGAGAATTCTTAGAGTCTGTGCTTTGATCCTTTACTGTGAGGCCAGTATTAGTTTCCGATACACCACTGCAGGTTCAATGCATTCCTTGGACCTTCACATTGACGATGAAACACAGAAATCGCATCGGAATTTAATACAAAAATCAAAATGCCACCTTAAGTAAGAGAATAAAGACTCTTCTTACAGTCGGTGCTTTGATCCATTTCTGTGAGACCAATATTAGTTTCCGATACACCACTGAAGGTTCAATGTATTCCTTGGACATTCACATTAACGATGAAACACTGAAATTACATTGGAATTACATACAAAAGGTACAAAGCCGCCTTAAGTGCAAGAAGAGTGAGACTTCTTAGAGTCTGCGCTTTGATCCTTTCCTATGAGACTAATTTTCGTTTCCGATACATCACCGCAGGTTCAATGTATTCTTTTTACATACACATTGAGGATGACACACTGAAATTACATCGGAATAAAATACAATAGGCACTATGCCGCCTTAAGTGCAAGAAGAGTGAGACTTCTTAGAGTCTGTGCTTTGATCCTTTCCTATGAGACCAGTATTAGTTTCCGAACACCACTGCAGGTTCAATGTATTCCATTTACATACACATTGACGTTGAAACACTAACATTACATCGGACTTAAATACAAAAGGATTAATGCCGCCTTAAGTGGAAGAAGAGTGAGTCTTCTTAGAGTCTGTGCTTTGATCCTTTACTGTGAGACCAGTATTATTTTCCGATACACCACTGCAGGTTCAATGTATTCCTTTTACATACACATTGACGATGAAACACTGATATTACATCGGAATTAAATGCAAAAGGCAAAATGCCGTCTTAAGTGCAAGAAGAGTGATTATTCTTAGAGTCTGTGCTTTGATCCTTTCCTGACAGACCAGTATTAGTTCCCGATACACCACTGCAGGTTCAATGTATTCCTTGGACCTTCGCATTGACGATGAAATACAGAAATCGGATCGGAATTAAATACAAAAGGCACAATGCCGCCTTTAGTACAAGAATAGAGACTTTTCTTACTGTTGGTGTTTGATCCTTTCCTGTGAGACCAGTATTAGTTTCCGATACACCACTGCTGGTTCAATGTATTCCTTGGACCTTCACATTGACTATGAAACACAGAGATCGCATCGGAATTAAATACAAAAGGCACAAAGCCGCATTAAGTACAAGAATAGAGACACTTCTTACAGTCGGTTCTTTGATCCTTTCCTGTGAGACCAGCATTAGTTTCCGATACACCACTGCAGGTTCAATATATTCCTTGGACATTCACATTGACGATGAAACACTGAAATTACATCGGAATTAAATACAAATGGCACAATGCCGCCTTAAATGCAAGAAGAGTGAGACGTCTTAGTGTCTGTGCTTTGATCCTTTCCTATGAGACCAGTATTAGTTTCCGATACACCACTGCAGGTTCAATGTATTCCTTTTACATACACATTGACGATGAAACACTAACATTACATCGGAATTAAATACAAAAGGCACAATGCCGCCTTAAGTGCAAGAAGAGTGAGACTTCTTAGGGTCTGTGATTTGATCCTTTCCTATGAGACCAGTATTAGTTTCCGTACACCACTGCAGGTTCAATGTGTTCCTTGGACCTGCACATTGTCGATGAAACACAGAAATTACATCGGAATTAAATACAAAAGGAATAATGCCGCCTTAAGTGCAAGAGGAGTGAGACTTCTTAGAGTCTGTGCTTTGATCCTTTCCTGTGAGACCAGGATTAGTTTCCGATACACCACTGCAGGTTCAATGTATTCCTTGGACCTTCACATTGACGATGAAACACAGAAATTACACCGGAATTAAATACAAAAGGCACAATGACGCCTTAAATGCAAGAAGAGTGAGACTTCTTAGAGTCTGTGCTTTGTTCCTTTCCCGTGAGACCAGTATTAGTTTCCGATACACCACTGCAGGTTCAATGTATTCCTTGGACTTTCACATTGACGATGAAACACTGAAATTACATCAAAATTAAATACAAAAGGCACAATGCCGCATTAAATGCAAGAAGAGTGAGACTTCTTAGAGTCTGTGCTTTGATCCTTTCCTATGAGACCAGTATTAGATTCCGATACACCACTGCAGGTTCAATATATTCCTTGGACATTCACATTGCCGATGAAACACTAAAATTTCATCGGAATTAAATACAAATGGCACAATGCCGCCTTAAATGCAAGAAGAGTGAGACGTCTTAGTGTCTGTGCTTTGATCCTTTCCTATGAGACCAGTATTAGTTTCCGATACACCACTGCAGGTTCAATGTATTCCTTTTACATACACATTGACGATGAAACACTAACATTACATCGGAATTAAATACAAAAGGCACAATGCCGCCTTAAGTGCAAGAAGAGAGAGACTTCTTAGGGTCTGTGATTTGATCCTTTCCTATGAGACCAGTATTAGTTTCCGTTCACCACTGCAGGTTCAATGTGTTCCATGGACCTGCACATAGACGATGAAACACAGAAATTACATCGGAATTAAATACAAAAGGAATAATGCCGCCTTAAGTGCAAGAAGAGTGAGACTTCTTAGAGTCTGTGCTTTGACCCTTTCCTGTGAGACCAGGATTAGTTTCCGATACACCACTGCAGGTTCAGTGTATTCCTTGGACGTTCATATTGACGATGAAACACAGAAATTACATCGGAATTAAATACAAAAGGCACAATGACGCCTTAAATGCAAGGAGAGTGAGACTTCTTAGAGTCTGTGCTTTGATCCTTTCCTGTGAGACCAGTATTAGTTTCCGATACACCACTGCAGGTTCAATGTATTCCTTGGACATTTACAATGACGATGAAACACTGAAATTACATCAAAATTAAATACAAAAGGCAGAATGCCGCATTAAATGCAAGAAGAGTGAGACTTCTTAGAGTCTGTGCATTGATCCTTTCCTGTGAGACCAGTACTAGTTTCCGATACACCACTGCAGGTTCAATGTATTCCTTGGACATTCACATTGACGATGAAAAACTGCAATTACATCGGAATTAAATACAAAAGGCACAATGCCGCCTTAAGTACAAGAATATAGACTCTTCTTACAGTCGGTTCTTTGATCCTTTCCTGTGAGACCAGTATTAGTTTCCGATACACCACTGCAGGTTCAATGTATTCCTTGGACTTTCACATTGACGATGAAACACTGAAATTACATCGGAATTAAATACAAAAGGCACAATGCCGCCTTAAATACAAGAAGAGTGAGACTTCTTAGAGTCTGTACTTTGATCCTTTTTTGTGAGACCAGTATTAGTTTCCGATACACCACTGCAGGTTCAAAGTAATCCTTGGACCTTCACATTGACGATGAAACACAGAAATCGCATCGAAATTAAATACAAATGGCACAATGCCGCCTTAAGTACAATAATAGAGGCTCTTCTTACAGTCTGTGCCTTGAACACTCTCTGTGAGACCGGTATTAGTTTTCGATACACCACTGCCGGCTCAATGTATTCCTTGGACCTTCACATTGACGATGAAACACTGAAATTACATCGGAATGAAATACAAAAGGCACAATGCCGGCTTAAGTGCAAGAACAGTGAGACTTCTTAGAGTCTGTGCTTTGATCCTTTACTGTGAGGCCAGTATTAGTTTCCGATACACCACTGCAGGTTCAATGTATTCCTTGGACCTTCACATTGACGATGAAACACAGAAATCGCATCGGAATTTAATACAAAAATCAAAATGCCACCTTAAGTAAGAGAATAGAGACTCTTCTTACAGTCGGTGCTTTGATCCATTTCTGTGAGACCAATATTAGTTTCCGATACACCACTGAAGGTTCAATGTATTCCTTGGACATTCACATTAACGATGAAACACTGAAATTTCATTGGAATTACATACAAAAGGTACAAAGCCGCCTTAAGTGCAAGAAGAGTGAGACTTCTTAGTGTCTGCGCTTTGATCCTTTCCTATGAGACTAATTTTCGTTTCCGATACATCACCGCAGGTTCAATGTATTCTTTTTACATACACATTGAGGATGACACACTGAAATTACATCGGAATAAAATACAAAAGGCACAATGCCGCCATAAGTACAATAATAGAGGCTCTTCTTACAGTCTGTGCCTTGAACACTCTCTGTGAGACCGGTATTAGTTTTCGATACACCACTGCCGGCTCAATGTATTCCTTGGACCTTCACATTGACGATGAAACACTGAAATTACATCGGAATGAAATACAAAAGGCACAATGCCGGCTTAAGTGCAAGAACAGTGAGACTTCTTAGAGTCTGTGCTTTGATCCTTTACTGTGAGGCCAGTATTAGTTCCCGATACACCACTGCAGGTTCAATGTATTCCTTGGACCCTCGCATTGATGATGAAATACAGAAATCGGATCGGAATTAAATACAAAAGGCACAATGCCGCCTTTAGTACAAGAATAGAGACTCTTCTTACTGTTGGTGTTTGATCCTTTCCTGTGAGACCAGTATTAGTTTCCGATACACCACTGCAGGTTCAATATATTCCTTGGACATTCACATTGACGATGAAACACTGAAATTACATCGGAATTAAATACAAATGGCACAATGCCGCTTTAAATGCAAGAAGAGTGAGACGTCTTAGTGTCTGTGCTTTGATCCTTTCCTATGAGACCAGTATTGGTTTCCGATACACCACTGCAGGTTCAATGTATTCCTTTTACATACACATTGACGATGAAACACTAACATTACATCGGAATTAAATACAAAAGGCACAATGCCGCCTTAAGTGCAAGAAGAGTGAGACTTCTTAGGGTCTGTGATTTGATCCTTTCCTATGAGACCAGTATTAGTTTCCGTACACCACTGCAGGTTCAATGTATTCCTTGGACATTCACATTGACAGATGAAACACTGAAATTACATCAAAATTAAATACAAAAGGCACAATGCCGCATTAAATGCAAGAAGAGTGAGACTTCTTAGAGTCTGTGCTTTGATCCTTTCCTATGAGACCAGTATTAGATTCCGATACACCACAGCAGGTTCAATGTATTCCTTGGACCTTCAAATTGACGACGAAACACAGAAATCGCATCGGAATTAAATAAAAAAGGCACAAAGCCGCATTAAGTACAAGAATAGAGACTCTTCTTACAGTCGGTTCTTTGATCCCTTCCTGTGAGACCAGTATTAGTTTCCGATACACGACTGCAGGGTCAATGTATTCCTTGGACCTTCACATTGACAATGAAACACTGAAATTACATCGGAACTAAATACAAAAAGCACAATGTTGCCTTAAGAACAAGAAGAGTGAGACTTCTTGAGTATGTGCTTTGATCCTTTCCTGTGAGGCAAGTATTAGTTTACGATACACCACTGCAAGATCAATGTATTCCTTGGACGTTCACATTGACGATGAAACACTGAAATTACATCGGAACTAAAAACAAAAGGCACAACGCCGCCTTCAGTGCAAGAAGAGTGAGAATTCTTAGAGTCTGTGCTTTGATCCTTTCCTGTGAGGCCAGTATTAGTTTCCGATACAACACTGCAGGTTCAATGTATTCCTTGGACCTGCACATTGACGATGAAACACAGAAATCGCATCGGAATTAAATACAAAAATCACAATGCCGCCATAAGTACGAGAATAGAGACTCTTCTTACAGTTGGTGCTTTGATCCATTTCTGTGAGACCAATATCAGTTTCCGATACACCACTGCAGGTTCAATGTATTCCTTGGACATTCACATTGACCATGAAACACTGAAATTACATCGGAATTACATACAAAAGGCACAATGCCGCCTTAAGTGCAAGAAGAGTGAGACTTCTGAGAGTCTGCCCTTTGATCCTTTCCTATGAGACCAATTTTAGTTTCCCATACATCGCCGCAGGTTAAATGTATTCTTTTTACATACACATTGACGATGAAACACTGAAATTACATCGGACTTAAATACAAAAGCAATAATGCCGAGTTAAGTGCAAGAAGAGTGAGTCTTCTTAGAGTCTGTGCTTTGATCCTTTACTGTGAGACCAGTATTATTTTCCGATTCACCACTGCAGGTTCAATGTATTCCTTTTACATACACATTGACGATGAAACACTGATATTACATCGGAATTAAATGCAAAAGGCAAAATGCCGTCTTAAGTGCAAGAAGAGTGAGAATTCTTAGAGTCTGTGCATTGATCTTTTCCTGACAGACCAGTATTAGTTCCCGATACACCACTGCAGGTTCAATGTATTCCTTGGACCTTGGCATTGACGATGAAATACAGAAATCGGATCGGAATTAAATACAAAATCCACAATGCCGCCTTCAGTACAAGAATAGAGACTCTTCTTACTGTTGGTGTTTGATCCTTTCCTGTGAGACCAGTATTAGTTTCCGATACACCACTGCAGGTTCAATGTATTCCTTGGACCATCACATTGACTCTGAAACACAGAGATCGCATCGGAATTAAAAACAAAAATCACAATGCCGCCATAAGTACGAGAATAGAGACTCTTCTTACAGTTGGTGCTTTGATTCATTTCTGTGAGACCAATATTAGTTTCCGATACACCACTGCAGGTTCAATGTATTCCTTGGACATTCACATTCACGATGAAACACAGAAATCGCATCGGAATTAAATACAAAAGGCACAATGCCGCCTTAAGAACAAGAATAGAGACCCTCCTTACAGTTGGTGCATTGATCCTTTCTTCTGAGATCAGTATTAGTTTCCCATATACCACTGCTGGTTCAATGTATTTCTTGTACAATCACATTGACGATGAAACACTGAAATTACATCGGAATTAAATACAAATGGCACAACGCCGCCTTAAGTGCAAGAAGAGTGAGACTTCTTAGAGTCTGTGGTTAGATCCTTTCCTATGAGACCAGTATTAGTTTCCGATACACCACTGCAGGTTCAATGTATTCCTTGGACCTTCACATTCACGACGAAACACAGAAATCGCATCGCAAATAAATACAAAAGGCACAATGCCACCTTAAGTACAAGAATATAGACTCTTCTTAGGGTCGGTGCTTTAATCCTTTCCTATGAGACCAGTATTATTTTCCGATACACCACTGCAGGTTCAATGTATTCCTTTTACGTACACATTGACGATGAAACACTGAAATTACATAGGAATTATATACAAAAGGAACAATGCCGCCTTAAGTGCAAGAAGAGTGAGACTTCTTGGAGTCTGTGCTTTGATTCCTTCCAATGAGACCAGTATTAGTTTCCGATACACCACTGCCGGTTCAATGTATTTCTTTGACCTTCACATTGACGACGAAACACAGAAATCGCATTGGAATTAAATACAAAAGGCACAATGCCGCCTTAAGTACAAGAATATAGACTCTTCTTAGTCGGTGCTTTGATCCTCTCCTGTGAGACCAGTACTAGTTTCCGATACACCACTGCAGGTTCAATGTATTCCTGGGACATTCACATTGACGATGAAAAACTGCAATTACATCGGAATTAAATACAAATGGCACAACGCCGCCTTAAGTGCAAGAAGAGTGAGACTTCTTAGAGTCTGTGCTTTGATCCTTTCCTATGAGACCAGTATTAGTTTCCGATACACCACTGCAGGTTCAATGAATTTCTTGGACCTTCACATTGACGATGAAACACAGAGATCGCATCGGAATTAAATACAAAAGGCACAAAGCCGCATTAAGTACAAGAGTAGAGACTCTTCTTACAGTCGGTTCTTTGATCCTTTCCTGTGTTACCAGTATTAGTTTCCGATACACCACTGCAGGTGCAATGTATTCCTTGGACATTCACATTGACGATGAAACACTGAAATTACATCGGAATTAAATACAAATGCACAATGCTGCCTTAAATGCAAGAAGAGTGAGACGTCTTAGAGTCTGTGCTTTGATCCATTCCTATGAGACCAGTATTATTTTCCGTACACCACAGCAGGTTAAATGTGTTCCTTTTACATACACATTGACGATGAAACTCTGAAATTACATCGGAATTAAATACAAAAGGAATAATTCCGCCTTAAGTGCAACAAGAGTGAGACTTCTTAGAGTCTGTGCTTTGATCCTTTCCTGTGAGACCAGGATTAGTTTCCGATACACCACTGCAGGTTCAATGTATTCCTTTTACATACACATTGACGATGAAACACTGATATTACATCGGAATTAAATGCAAAAGGCAAAATGCCGTCTTAAGTGCAAGAAGAGTGAGAATTCTTAGAGTCTGTGCTTTGATCCTTTCCTGACAGACCAGTATTAGTTCCCGATACACCACTGCAGTTTCAATGTATTCCTTGGACCTTCGCATTGACGATGAAATACAGAAATCGGATCGGAATTAAATACAAAAGGCACAATGCCGCCTTTAGTACAAGAATAGAGACTCTTCTACTGTTGGTGTTTGATTCTATCCTGTGAGACCAGTATTAGTTTCCGATACACCACTGCAGGTTCAATGTATTCCTTGGACCTTCACATTGACTATGAAACACGGAGATCGCATCGGAATTAAATACAAAAGGCACAAAGCCGCATTAAGTACAAGAATAGAGACTCTTCTTACAGTCGGTTTTTTGATCCTTTCCTGTGAGACCAGTATTAGTACCGATACACCACTGCAGGTTCAATGTATTCCTTGGATATTCACATTGACGATGAAACACTGAAATTACATCGGAATTAAATACAAAAGGCACAATGCCGCCTCAAATTCAAGAAGAGTGAGACGTCTTAGAGTCTGTGCTTTGATCCTTTCCTATGAGACCAGTATTAGTTTCCGATACACCACTGCAGGTTCAATGTATTCCTTTTACATACACATTGACGATGAAAGACTAACATTACATCGGAATTAAATACAAAAGGCACAATGCCGCCTTAAGTGCAAGAAGAGAGAGACTTCTTAGGGTCTGTTATTTGATCCTTTCCTATGAGACCAGTATTAGTTTCCGTACACCACTGCAGGTTCAATGTGTTCCTTTTACATACACATTGACGATTAAACACTGAAATTACATCGGAATTAAATACAAAAGGAATAATGCCGCCTTAAGTGCAAGAAGAGTGAGACTTCTTAGAGTCTGACCTTTGATCCATTCCTGTGAGACCAATATTAGTTTCCGATACACCACTGCAGGTTCAATGTATTCCTTGGACCTTCACATTGACGATGAAACACAGAAATTACATCGGAATTAAATACAAAAGGCACAATGACGCCTTAAATGCAAGAAGAGTGAGACTTCTTAGAGTCTGTGCTTTGTTCCTTTCCTGTGAGACCAGTATTAGTTTCCGATACACCACTGCAGGTTCAATGTATTCCTTGGAAATTCACATTGACGATGAAACACTGAAATTACATCAAAATTAAATACAAAAGGCACAATGCCGCCTCAAATGCAAGAAGAGTGAGACTTCTTAGAGTCTTTTTTTGATCCTTTCCTATGAGACCAGTATTAGTTTCCGATACACCATTGCAGGTTCAATGTATTCCTTGGACCTTCACATTGACGACGAAACACAGAAATCGCATCGGAATTAAATACAAAAGGCACAATGCCGCCTTAAGTACAAGAATGTACTCTTCTTAGAGTCGGTGCTTTGATCCTTTCCTATGAGACCAGTATTAGTTTCCGAACACCACTGCAGCCTCAATGTGTTCCTTTTACATACACATTGACGATGAAACACCGAAATTACATCGGAATTAAATACAAAAGTAATAATGCCGCCTTAAGAGCAAGAAGAGTGAGACATCTTAGAGTCTGTTTATTGATCCTTTACTGTGAGACCATTATTAGTTTCCGATACACCACTGAAGGTTCAATGTATTCCTTGGACCCTCACATTGACGATGAAACACAGAAATTACATAGGAATTAAATACAAAAGGCACAATGACGCCTTAAATGCAAGGAGAGTGAGACTTCTTAGAGTCTGTGCATTGATCCTTTACTGTGAGACCAGTATTAGTTTCCGATACACCACTGCAGGTTCAATGTATTCCTTGGACATTTACAGTGACGATGAAACACTGAATTTACATCAAAATTAAATACAAAAGGCACAATGCCGCATTAAATGCAAGAAGAGTGAGACTTCTTAGAGTCTGTGCATTGATCCTTTACTGTGAGACCAGTACTAGTTTCCGATACACCACTGCAGGTTCAATGTATTCCTTGGACATTCACATTGACGATGAAAAACTGCAATTACATAGGAATTAAATACAAAGGGCACAATGCCGCCTTAAGTACAATAATATAGACTCTTCTTACAGTCGGTTCTTTGATCCTTTCCTGTGAGACCAGTCTTAGTTTCCGTACACCACTGCAGGTTCAATGAATTCCTTGGACATTCACATTGACGATGAAACACTGAAATTACATCAGAATTAAATACAAAAGGCACAATGCCGCCTTAAATGCAAGAAAAGTGAGACTTCTTAGAGTCTGTGCTTTGATCCTTTCCTGTAAGACCAGTATTAGTTTCCGTTACACCACTGCAGGTTCAAAGTAATTCTTGGACCTTCACATTGACAATGAAACACAGAAATCGCATCGGAATTAAATACAAAAGGCACAATGCCGCCATAAGTACAATAATAGAGGCTCTTCTTACAGTCTGTGCCTTGAGCACTCTCTGTGAGACAAGTATTAGTTTTCGATACAACACTGCCGGCTCAATGTATTCCTTGGACTTTGACATTGACGATGAAACACTGAAATTACATCGGAATTAAATACAAAAGGCACAATGCCGGCTTCAGTGCAAGAAGAGTGAGACTTCTTAGAGTCTGTCCTTTGATCCTTTCCTGTGAGACCAGTATTAGTTTCCGATAGACCACTGCAGGGTCAATGTATTCCTTGGACCTTCACATTGACGATGAAACACAGAAATCGCATCGAAATTAAATACAAAAGGCACAATGCCGGCTTAAGTGCAAGAAGAGTGAGACTTCCTAGAGTCCGTGCTTTGATCTTTTCCTGTGAGACCAGTATTAGTTTCCGATACACCACTGCAGGTTCTATGTATTCCTAGGACATTCACATTGACGATGAAACACTGAAATTTCATCAGAATTACATAGAAAAGGCACAATGCCGCCTTAAATGCAAGAAGAGTGAGTCATCTTAGAGTCTGTGATTTGATCCTTTCCTATGAGAACAGTATTAGTTTCCGATACACCACTGCAGGTTCAATGTATTCCTTTGACCTTCACATTGACGATGATATACAGAAATTACATCGGAATTCAATACAAAAGGCACAATGACGCCGTAAATGAAAGAAGAGTGAGATATCTTAGAGTCTGTGCTTTGATACTTTCCTATGAGACCAGTATTAGTTTCCGATACAACACTGCAGGTTCAATGTATTCCTTTTACATACATATTGACGATGAAACACTGAAATTACATGGGAATTAAGTAGAAAAAGCACAATGCCGCCTTAAGTGCAAGAAGAGTGAGACTTCTTAGAGTCCGTGCTTTGATCTTTTCCTGTGAGACCAGTATTAGTTTCCGATACACCACTGCAGGATCAATGAATTCCTTAGAAATTCACATTGACGATCAAACACTAAATTTACATCGGAGTTAAATACAAATAGCACAATGCCGCCCTAAGTGCAAGAAGAGTGAGACTTCTTAGAGTCTGTGCCTTGATACTTTCCTATGAGACCAGTATTAGTTTCCGATACACCACTGCAGGTTTAATGTATTCCTTTTACATACACATTGACGATGAAACACTGAAATTACATCGGAATTAAATACAAAAGGCACAATGCCGCCATAAGTGAAAGAAGAGGGAGACTTCTTAGAGTCTGTGCTTTGATCCTTTCCTGTGAGACCATTATTATTTTCCGATACACAACTGCAGGTTCAATGTATTCCTTGGACCTTCACAATGACGACAAAAAACAGAAATCGTATCGGAATTAAATACAAAAGGCACAATGCCGCCTTAAGTACAAGAATAGAGACTCTTCTTACAGTTGGTGCATTGATCCTATCTTCTGAGACCAGTATTAGTTTCCGATATACCACTGCAGGTTCAATGTATTCCTTGTACAATCACATTGACGATGTAACACTGAAATTACATCGGAATTAAATACAAATGGCACAATGCCGCCTTAAATGCAAGAAGAGTGAGACTTCTTAGAGTCTGTGCTTTGATCCTTGCCTATGAGACCAGTATTAGTTTCCGATACACCACTGCAGTTTCAATGTATTCCTTGGACCTTCACATTGACGATGAAACACAGAAATTACATCGGAATTAAATACAAAAGGCACAATGACGCCTTAATTGCAAGAAGAGTGAGACTTCGAAGAGTCTGTGCTTTGATCCTTTCCTGTGAGACCAGTATTAGTTTCCGATGCACCACTGCAGGTTCTGTGTATTCCTTGGACATTCACATTGACGATGAAACACTGAAATTACATCAAAATTAATTACAAAAGGCACAATGCCGCATTAAATGCAAGAAGAGTGAGACTTCTTAGAGTCTGTGCTTAGATCCTTTCCTATGAGACCAGTATTAGTTTCCGATACACCACTGCAGGTTCAATGTATTCCTTGGACCTTCACATTGACGACGAAACACAGAAATGGCATCGGAATTAAATACAAAAGCTACAATGTCACATTAAGTTCAAGAATATAGACTCTTCTTAGGGTCGGTGCTTTTATCCTTTCCTATGAGACCAGTATTAGTTTCCGATACACCACTGCAGGTTCAATGTATTCCTTTTACATACACATTGAAGATGAAACACTGAAATTACATAGGAATTATATAAAAAAGGAACAATGCCGCCTTAAGTGCAAGAAGAGTGAGACTTCTTGGAGTCTGTGCTTGGATTCTTTCCAATGAGACCAGTATTAGTTTCCGATACACCACTGCAAGTTCAAAGTAATCCTTGGACCTTCGCATTGATGATGAAACAACGAAATTACATCGGAAGTAAATACAAAAGGCAAAATGCCGCCTAAAGTACAAGAAGAGGGAGACTTCTTAGAGTCTGTGCTTTGATCCTTTCCTGTGAGACCAGTATTAGTTTCCGATAGACCACTGCAAGTTCAATGTATTCCTTGGACGTTCACATTGACGATGAAACACTGAAATTACATCGGAATTAAAAACAAAAGGCACAACGCCGCCGCGGTTCTAGCGCTGCAGTCCGAAACCGCGCGGCTGCTACGGTCGCAGGTTCGAATCCTGCCTCGGGCATGGATGTGTGTGATGTCCTTAGGTTAGTTAGGTTTAAGTAGTTCTAAGTTGTAGGGGACTGATGACCTAAGATGTTAAGTCCCATAGTGCTCAGAGCCATTTGAACCACAATGCCGCCTTAAGTGCAAGAAGAGTGAGAATTCTTAGAGTCTGTGCCTTGATCCTTTTCTGTGAGACCAGTATTAGGTTCCGATACACCACTGCAGGTGCAATGTATTCCTTGGATATTCAAATTGACGTTGAAACACTGAAATTACATCGGAATTACATACAAAAGGCACAATGCCGCCTTAAGTACAAGAATAGAGACTCTTCTTACAGTCGGTGCTTTGATCCTTTCCTGTGAGACCAGTATTACTTTGCGATACCCCACTGCAGGTTCAATGTATTCCTTTTACATTCAGTTTGACGATGAAACACTGAAATTACATCGGAATTAAATACAAAAGGCACAATGCCGTCTTAAGTGCAAGAAGAGTGAGACTTCTTAGAGTCTGTGCTTTGAATCTTTCCTATGAGGCCAGTATTAGTTTCCGATACACCACTGCAGGTTCAATGTATTCCTTGCACATTCACATTCACGATGAAACACAGAAATCGCATCGGAAGTAAATACAAAAGGCACAATGCCACCTTAAGTACAAGAATATAGACTCTTCTTAGGGTCGGTGCTTTGATCCTTTCCTATGAGACTAGTATTATTTTCCGATACACCACTGCAGGTTCAATGTATTCCTTTTACGTACACATTGACGATGAAACACTGAAATTACATAGGAATTATATACAAAAGGAACAATGCCGCCTTAAGTGCAAGAAGAGTGAGACTTCTTGGAGTCTGTGCTTTGATTCCTTCCAATGAGACCAGTATTAGTTTCCGATACACCACTGCCGGTTCAATGAATTTCTTTGACCTTCACATTGACGACGAAACACAGAAATCGCATCGGAATTAAATACAAAAGGCACAATGCCGCCTTAAGTACAAGAATATAGACTCTTCTTAGTCGGTGCTTTGATCCTTTCCTGTGAGACCAGTACTAGTTTCCGATACACCACTGCAGGTTCAATGTATTCCTGGGACATTCACATTGACGATGAAAAACTGCAATTTCATCGGAATTAAATACAAATGGCACAACGCCGCCTTAAGTGCAAGAAGAGTGAGACTTCTTAGAGTCTGTGCTTTGATCCGTTCCTATGAGACCAGTATTAGTTTCCGATACACCACTGCAGGTTCAATGTATTCCTTCGACCCTCACATTGACGATGACACACAGAGATCGCATCGGAATTAAATACAAAAGGCACAAAGCCGCATTAAGTACAAGAATAGAGACTCTTCTTACAGTCGGTTCTTTGATCCTTTCCTGTGGGACCAGTATTAGTTTCCGATACAACACTGCAGGTTCAATGTATTCCTTGGACATTCACATTGACGATGAAACACTGAAATTACATCGGAATTAAATAGAAGTGCACAATGCCGCCTTAAATGCAAGAAGAGTGAGACGTCTTAGAGTCTGTGCTTTGATCCTTTCCTATGAGACCAGTATTATTTTCCGTACACCACTGCAGGTTCAATGTGTTCCTTTTACATACACATTGACGATGAAACTCTGAAATTACATCGGAAAATAAATACAAAAGGAATAATTCCGCCTTAAGTGCAAGAAAAGTGAGACTTCTTAGAGTCTGTGCTTTGATCCTTTCCTGTGAGACCAGGATTAGTTTCCGATACACCACTGCTGGTTCAATGTATTCCTTGGACCTTCACATTGACGATGAAACACAGAAATTACATCGGAATTAAATACAAAAGGCACATTGACGCCTTAAATGCAAGAAGAGTAGACTTCTTACAGTCTGTGCTTTGGTCCTTTCCGGTGAGACCAGTATTAGTTTCCGATACACCACTGCAGGTTCAATGTATTCCTTGGACATTCACATTGACGATGAAACTCTGAAATTACATCAAAATTGAAATACAAAAGCCACAATGCCGCATTAAATGCAAGAAGAGTGAGACTTCTTAGAGTCTGTGCTTTGATCCTTCCCTATGAGACCAGTGTTAGTTTCCGATACACCACTGCAGGTTCAGTGTATTCCTTGGACCTTCACATTGACGACGAAACACAGAAATCGCATCGGAATTAAATACAAAAGGCACAATGCCACCTTAAGTACAAGAATGTAGACTCTTCTTAGAGTCGGTGCCTTGATCCTTTCCTATGAGACGAGTATTAGTTTCCGATACACCATTGCAGGTTCAATGTATTCCTTGTACATACACATTGACGATGAAACACTGAAATTACATAGGAAATAAATACAAAAGGCACAATGCCGCCTTAAGTGCAAGAAGAGTGAGACATATTGGAGTCTGTGCTTTGATTCTTTCCTATGAGACCTGTATTAGTTTCCGATACACCACTGCAGGTTCAATGTATTTCTTGGACCTTCACATTGACGACGAGACGCAGAAATCGCATCGGAATTAAATACAAAAGGCACAATGCCGCCTTAAGTACAAGAATATAGACTCCTCTTACAGTCGGTTCTTTGATCCTTTCCTGTGAGTTCAGTATTAGTTTCCGATACACCACTGCAGGTTCAATGTATTCCTTGGACATTCACATTGACGATGAAACACAGAAATTACATCGGAATTAAATACAAAAGGCACAATGCCGCCTTAAATGCAAGAAGAGTGAGACTTCTTAGAGTCTGTGCTTTGATCCTTTCCTATGAGACCAGTATTAGTTTCCGATACACCACTGCATTTTCAATGTATTCCTTTTACATACACATTGACGATGAAACACTGAAATTACATCGGAATTAAATACAAAAGTAATAATGCCGCCTTAAGTGCAAGAAGAGTGAGACTTCTTAGAGTCTGTGCATCGATCCTTCCCTGTGAGACCAGTATTAGTTTCCGATACACCACTGCAGGTTCAATGTATTCCTTGGACCTTCACATTGACGATGAAACACAGAAATTACATCGGAATTAAATACAAAAGGCACAATGACGCCTTAAATGCAAGGAGAGTGAGACTTCTTAGAGTCTGTGCTTTGATCCTTTCCTGTGAGACCAGTATTAGTTTCCGATACACCACTGCAGGTTCAATGTATTCCTTGGACATTTACATTGACGATGAAACACTGAAATTACATCAAAATTAAATACAAAAGGCACAATGCCGAATTAAATGCAAGAAGAGTGTGACTTCTTAGAGTCTGTGCATTGATCCTTTCCTGTGAGACCAGTACTAGTTTCCGATACACCACAGCAGGTTCAATGTATTCCTTGGACATTCACATTGATGATGAAACACTGAAATTACACCGGAATTAAATACAAAAGGCACAATGCCGCCTTAAATGCAAGAAGAATGAGACTTCTTACAGTCTGTGCTTTGATCCTCTCCTGTAAGACCAGTATTAGTTTCCGTTACACCACTGCAGGTTCAAAGTAATCCTTGGACCTTCACATTGACGATGAAACACAGAAATCGCATCGGAATTAAATACAAAAGGCACAATGTCGCCTTAAGTACAATAATAGAGGCTCTTCTTACAGTCTGTGCCTTGAGCACTCTCTGTGAGACAAGTGTTAGTTTTCGATACACCACTGCCTGCTCAATGTATTCCTTGGACCTTGACGATGACGATGAAACACCGAAATTACATCGGAATTAAATACAAAAGGCACAATGCCGGCTTAAGGGCAAGAAGAGTGAGACTTCTTAGAGTCTGTCCTTTGATCCTTTCCTGAGAGACCAGCATTAGTTTCCGATAGACCACTGCAGGGTCAATGTATTCCTTGGACCTTCACATTGACAATGAAACACTGAAATTACATCGGAATTAAATACAAAAGGCACAATGACGCCATAAGAACAAGAAGAGTGAGACTTCTTAGAGTATGTGCTTTGATCCTTTCCTGTGAGGCAAGTATTAGTTTCCGATACACCACTTCAAGATCAATGTATTCCTTGGACGTTCACATTGACGATGAAACACTGAAATTACATCGGAATTAAAAACAAAAGCCACAACGCCGCCTTCAGTGCAAGAAGAGTGAGAATTCTTAGAGTCTGTGCTTTGATCCTTTCCAGTGAGGCCAGTATTAGTTTCCGATACACCACTGCAGGTTCAATGTATTTCTTGGACCTTCACATTGGCGATGAAACACAGAAATCGCATCGGAATTAAATACAAAAGGCACAATGCCGACTTAAGTGCAAGTAGAGTGAGACTTCTTAGAGTCCGTGCTTTGATCTTTCCCTGTGAGACCAGTATTAGTTTCCGATACACCACTGCAGGTTCAATGTATTCCTTTTACATACACATTGACGATGAAACACTGATATTATATCGGAATTAAATGCAAATGCAAAATGCCGTCTTAAGTGCAAGAAGAGTGAGAATTCTTAGAGTCTGTGCTTTGATCCTTTCCTGACAGACCAGTATTAGTTTCCGATACACCACTGCAGGTTCAATGTATTCCTTGGACCTTCGCATTGACGATGAAATACAGAAATCGGATCGGAATTAAATACAAAAGGCACAATGCCGCCTTTAGTACAAGAATAGAGACTCTTCTTACTGTTGGTGTTTGATCCTTTCTGTGAGACCAGTATTAGTTTCAAAACACCACTGCAGGTTCAATGTATTCCTAGGACATTCACATTGACGATGAAACACTGAAATTACATCAGAATTACATAGAAAAGGCACAATACCGCCTTAAATGCAAGAAGAGTGAGACATCTTAGAGTCTGTGCTTTGATCCTTTCCTATGAGAACAGTATTAGTTCCCGATACACCACTGCAGGTTCAATGTATTCCTTGGACGTTCACATTGACGATGAAACACTGAAATTACATCGGAATTCAATACAAAAGGCACAATGACGCCGTAAATGAAAGAAGAATGAGACTTCTTAGAGTCTGTGCTTTGATCCTTTCCTATGAGATCAGTATTACTTTCCGATACACCACTGCAGGTTCAATGTATTTCTTGGACGTTCACATTGACAACGAAACACAGAAATCGCATCGGAATTAAATACAAAAGGCGCAATGCCGCCTTAAGTACAAGAATATGGACTCTTCTTACAGTCGGTGCATTGATCCTTTCCTGTGAGACCAGTATTAGTTTCTGATACACCACTGCAGGTTCAATGTATTCCTTTTACATACACATTGACGATGAAACACTGAAATTATATCGGAATTAAATACAAAAGGCACAATGCCGCCTTAAATGCATGAAGAGAGAGACTTCTTCGAGTCTGTGCTTTGATTCTTTCCTATGAGACCAGTATTAGTTTCCGATACACCAGTGTAGGTTCAATGTATTCCTTTTACATACACATTGACGATGAAACACTGAAATTACATCGGAATTAAATACAAAAGGCACAATGCCGCCATAAGTGAAAGAAGAGTGAGACTTCTTAGAGTCTGTGCTTTGATCCTTCTCCTGTGAGACCAGTATTATTTTCCGATACACCACTGCAGGTTCAATGTATTCCTTGGACCTTCACATTGACGGCAAAAAACAGAAATCGTATCGGAATTAAATACAAAAGGCACAATGCCGCCTTAAGTACAAGAATAGAGACTCTTCTTACAGTTGGTGCATTGATCCTTTCTTCTGAGACCAGTATTAGTTTCCGATATACCACTGCAGGTTCAATGTATTCCTTGTACAATCACATTGACGATGAAACACTGAAATTACATCAAAATTAATTACAAAATGCACAATGCCGCATTAAATGCAAGAAGAGTGAGACTTCTTAGAGTCTGTTCTTAGATCCATTCCTATGAGACCAGTATTAGTTTCCGATACACCACTGCAGGTTCAATGTATTCCTTGGACCTTCACATTGACGACGAAACACAGATATCGCATAGGAATTAAATACAAAAGCTTCAATGCCACCTTAAGTTCAAGAATATGGACTCCTCTTAGGGTCTGTGCTTTGATCCTTTCCAATGAGAACAGTATTAGTTTCCGATACACCACTGCAGGTTCAATGTATTCCTTTTGCATACACATTGACGATGAAACACTGAAATTACATAGGAATTATATACAAAAGGAACAATGCCGCCTTAAGTGCAAGAAGAGTGAGACTTCTTGGAGTCTGTGCTTTGATTCTTTCCAATGAGACCAGTATTAGTTTCCGATACACCACTGCCGGTTCAATGTATTTCTTGGACCTTCACATTGACGACGAAACACAGGAATCGCATCGGTATTAAATACAAAAGGCACAATGCCGCCTTAAGTACAAGAATATAGACTCTTCTTAGAGTCGGTGCTTTGATCCTTTCCTGTGAGACCAGTACTAGTTTCCGATACACCACTGCAGGTTCAATGAATTCCTGGGACATTCACATTGACGATGAAAAACTGCAATTATATCGGAATTAAATACAAATGGCACAACGCCGCCTTAAGTGCAAGAAGAGTGAGACTTCTTAGAGTGTGTGCTTTGATCCTTTCCTGTGAGACCAGTATTAGTTTCCGATAGACCACTGCAGGTTCAATGTATTCCTTGGACATTCACATTGATGATGAAACACTGAAATTACACCGGAATTAAATACAAAAGGCACAATGCCGCCTTAAATGCAAGAAGAATGTGACTTCTTACAGTCTGTGCTTTGATCCTTTCCTGTAAGACCAGTATTAGTTTCCGTTACACCGCTGCAGGTTCAAAGTAATCCTTGGACCTTCACATTGACGATGAAACACAGAAATCGCATCGGAATTAAATACAAAAGGCACAATGTTGCCTTAAGTACAATAATAGAGGCTCTTCTTACAGTCTGTGCCTTGAGCACTCTCTGTGAGACAAGTATTAGTTTTCGATACACCACTGCCTGCTCAATGTATTCCTTGGACCTTGACATTGACGATGAAACACTGAAATTACATCGGAATTAAATACAAAAGGCACAATGCCGGCTTAAGGGCAAGAAGAGTGAGACTTCTTAGAGTCTGTCCTTTGATCCTTTCCTGAGAGACCAGCATTAGTTTCCGATAGACCACTGCAGGGTCAATGTATTCCTTGGACCTTCACATTGACAATGAAACACTGAAATTACATCGGAATTAAATACAAAAGGCACAATGACGCCATAAGAACAAGAAGAGTGAAACTTCTTAGAGTATCTGCTTTGATCCTTTCCATTGAGGCAAGTATTAGTTTCCGATACACCACTTCAAGATCAATGTATTCCTTGGACGTTCACATTGACGATGAAACACTGAAATTACATCGGAATTAAAAACAAAAGGCACAACGCCGCCTTCAGTGCAAGAAGAGTGAGAATTCTTAGAGTCTGTGCTTTGATCCTTTCTAGTGAGGCCAGTAATAGTTTCCGATACACCACTGCAGGTTCAATGTATTCCTTGGACCTTCACATTGGCGATGAAACACAGAAATCGCATCGGAATTAAATACAAAAGGCACAATGCCGACTTAAGTGCAAGTAGAGTGAGACTTCTTAGAGTCCGTGCTTTGAATTTTTCCTGTGAGACCAGTATTAGTTTCCGATACACCACTGCAGGTTCAATGTATTCCTTTTACATACACATTGACGATGAAACACTGATATTACATCGGAATTAAATGCAAAAGGCAAAATGCCGTCTTAAGTGCAAGAGGAGTGAGAATTCTTAGAGTCTGTGCTTTGATCCTTTCCTGACAGACCAGTATTAGTTTCCGATACACCACTGCAGGCTCAATGTATTCCTTGGACCTTCGCATTGACGATGAAATACAGAAATCGGATCGGAATTAAATACAAAAGGCACATTGCCGCCTTTAGTACAAGAATAGAGACTCTTCTTACTGTTGGTGTTTGATCCTTTCTGTGAGACCAGTATTAGTTTCCAAAACACCACTGCAGGTTCAATGTATTCCTAGGACATTCACATTGACGATGAAACACTGAAATTACATCAGAATTACATAGAAAAGGCACAATACCGCCTTAAATGCAAGAAGAGTGAGACATTTTAGAGTCTGTGCTTTGATCCTTTCCTATGAGAACAGTATTAGTTCCCGATACACCACTGCAGGTTCAATGTATTCCTAGGACGTTCACATTGACGATGAAACACTGAAATTACATCGGAATTCAATACCAAAGGCACAATGACGCCGTAAATGAAAGAAGAATGAGACTTCTTAGAGTCTGTGCTTTGATAGTTTCCTATGAGATCAGTATAACTTTCCGATACACCACTGCAGGTTCAATGTATTTCTTGGACGTTCACATTGACAACGAAACACAGAAATCGCATCGGAATTAAATACAAAACGCACAATGCCGCCTTAAGTACAAGAATATGGACTCTTCTTACAGTCGGTGCTTTGATCCTTTCCTGTGAGACCAGTATTAGTTTCTGATACACCACTGCAGGTTCAATGTATTCCTTTTACATACACATTGACGATGAAACACTGAAATTACATCGGAATTAAATACAAAAGGCTCAATGCCGCCTTAAATGCATGAAGAGAGAGACGTCATCGAGTCTGTGCTTTGATTCTTTCCTATGAGACCAGTATTAGTTTCCGATACACCACTGCAGGTTCAATGTATTCCTTTTACTTACACATTGACGATGAAACACTGAAATTACATCGGAATTAAATACAAAAGGCACAATGCCGCCATAAGTGAAAGAAGAGTGAGACTTCTTAGAGTCTGTGCTTTGATCCTTCTCCTGTGAGACCAGTATTATTTTCCGATACACCACTGCAGGTTCAATGTATTCCTTGGACCTTCACATTGACGACAAAAAACAGAAATCGTATCGGAATTAAATACAAAAGGCACCATGCCGCCTTAAGTACAAGAATAGAGACTCTTCTTACAGTTGGTGCATTGATCCTTTCTTCTGAGACCAGTATTAGTTTCCGATATACCACTGCAGGTTCAATGTATTCCTTGTACAATCACATTGACGATGAAACACTGAAATTACATCGGAATTAAATACAAATGACACAATGCCGCCTTAAATGCAAGAAGAGTGAGACTTCTTAGAGTCTGTGCTTTGATCCTTGCCTATGAGAGCAGTATTAGTTTCCGATACACCACTGCAGTTTCAATGTATTCCCTGGACCTTCACATTGACGATGAATCACAGAAATTACATCGGAATTAAATACAAAAGGCAAAATGACGCCTTAATTGCAAGAAGAGTGAGACTTCTTAGAGTCTGTGCTTTGATCCTTCCCTGTGAGACCAGTATTAGTTTCCGATGCACCACTGCAGGTTCTATGTATTCCTTAGACATTCACATTGACGATGAAAAACTGAAATTACATCAAAATTAATTACAAAAGGCACAATGCCGCATTAAATGCAAGAAGAGTGAGACTTCTTAGAGTCTGTGCTTAGATCCATTCCTATGAGACCAGTATTAGTTTCCGATACACCACTGCAGGTTCAATGTATTCCTTGGACCTTCACATTGACAACGAAACACAGAATCGCATAGGAATTAAATACAAAAGCTTCAATGCCACCTTAAGTTCAAGAATATGGACTCCTCTTAGGGTCGGTGCTTTGATCCTTTCCAATGAGACCAGTATTAGTTTCCGATACACCACTGCAGGTTCAATGTATTCCTTTTGCATACACATTGACGATGAAACACTGAAATTACATAGGAATTATATACAAAAGGAACAATGCCGCCTTAAGTGCAAGAAGAGTGAGACTTCTTGGAGTCTGTGCTTTGATTCTTTCCAATGAGACCAGTATTAGTTTCCGATACAATACTGCCGGTTCAATGTATTTCTTGGACCTTCACATTGACGACGAAACACAGAAATCGCCTCGGTATTAAATTCAAAAGGCACAATGCCGCCTTAAGTACAAGAATATAGACTCTTCTTAGAGTCGGTGCTTTGATCCTTTCCTGTGAGACCAGTACTAGTTTCCGATACACCACTGCAGGTTCAATGAATTCCTGGGACATTCACATTGACGATGAAAAACTGCAATTATATCGGAATTAAATACAAATGGCACAACGCCGCCTTAAGTGCAAGAAGAGTGAGACTGCTTAGAGTGTGTGCTTTGATCCTTTCCTGACAGACCAGTATTAGTTTCCGATAGACCACTGCAGGTTCAATGTATTCCTTGGACATTCACATTGATGATGAAACACTGAAATTACACCGGAATTAAATACAAAAGGCACAATGCCGCCTTAATTCCAAGAAGAATGAGACTTCTTACAGTCTGTGCTTTGATTATTTCCTGTAAGACCAGTATTAGTTTCCGTTACACCGCTAGGTTCAAAGTAATCCTTGGACCTTCACATTGACGATGAAACACAGAAATCGCATCGGGATTAAATACAAAAGGCACAATGTCGCCTTAAGTACAATAATAGAGGCTCTTCTTACAGTCTGTGCCTTGAGCACTCTCTGTGAGACAAGTATTAGTTTTCGATACACCACTGCCTGCTCAATGTATTCCTTGGACCTTGACATTGACGATGAAACACTGAAATTACATCGGAATTAAATACAAAAGGCACAATGCCGGCTTAAGGGCAAGAAGAGTGAGACTTCTTAGAGTCTGTCCTTTGATCCTTTCCTGAGAGACCAGCATTAGTTTCCGATACACCACTTCAAGATCAATGTATTCCTTGGACGTTCACATTGACGATGAAACACTGAAATTACATCGGAATTAATAACAAAAGGCACAACGCCGCCTTCAGTGCAAGAAGAGTGAGAATTCTTAGAGTCTGTGCTTTGATCCTATCTAGTGAGGCCAGTATTAGTTTCCGATACACCACTGCAGGTTCAATGTATTCCTTGGACCTTCACATTGGCGATGAAACACAGAAATCGCATCGGAATTAAATACAAAAGGCACAATGCCGACTTAAGTGCAAGTAGAGTGAGACTTCTTAGAGTCCGTGCTTTGATCTTTTCCTGTGAGACCAGTATTAGTTTCCGATACACCACTGCAGGTTCAATGTATTCCTTTTACATACACATTGACGATGAAACACTGATATTACATCGGAATTAAATGCAAAAGGCAAAATGCCGTCTTAAGTGCTAGAAGAGTGAGAATTCTTAGAGTCTGTGCTTTGATCCTTTCCTGACAGACCAGTATTAGTTTCCGATACACCACTGCAGGTTCAATGTATTCCTTGGACCTTCGCATTGACGATGAAATACAGAAATCGGATCGGAATTAAATACAAATGGCACAATGCCGCCTTTAGTACAAGAATAGAGACTCTTCTTACTGTTGGTGTTTGATCCTTTCTGTGAGACCAGTATTAGTTTCCAAAACACCACTGCAGGTTCAATGTATTCCTAGGACATTCACATTGACGATGAAACACTGAAATTACATCAGAATTACATAGAAAAGGCACAATACCGCCTTAAATGCAAGAAGAGTGAGACATCTTAAAGTCTGTGCTTGATCCTTTCCTATGAGAACAGTATTAGTTCCCGATACACCACTGCAGGTTCAATGTATTCCTTGGACGTTCACATTGACGATGAAACACTGAAATTACATCGGAATTCAATACAAAAGGCACAATGACGCCGTATATGAAAGAAGAATGAGACTTCTTAGAGTCTGTGCTTTGATACTTTCCTATGAGATCAGTATTACTTTCCGATACACCACTGCAGGTTCAATGTATTTCTTGGACGTTCACATTGACAACGAAACACAGAAATCGCATCGGAATTAAATACAAAAGGCACAATGCCGCCTTAAGTACAAGAATATGGACTCTTCTTACAGTCGGTGCTTTGATCCTTTCCTGTGAGACCAGTATTAGTTTCTGATACACCACTGCAGGTTCAATGTATTCCTTTTACATACACATTGACGATGAAACACTGAAATTACATCGGAATTAAATACAAAAGGCACAATGCCGCCTTAAATGCATGAAGAGCTAGACTTCTTCGAGTCTGTGCTTTGATTCTTTCCTATGAGACCAGTATTAGTTTCCGATACACCACTGCAGGTTCAATGTATTCCTTTTACAAACACATTGACGATGAAACACTGAAATTACATCGGAATTAAATACAAAAGGCACAATGCCGCCATAAGTGAAAGAAGAGTGAGACTTCTTAGAGTCTGTGCTTTGATCCATTCCTGTGAGACCAGTATTATTTTCCGATACACCACTGCAGGTTCAATGTATTCCTTGGACCTTCACATTGACGACAAAAAACAGAAATCGTATCGGAATTAAATACAAAAGGCACAATGCCGCCTTAAGTACAAGAATAGAGACTCTTCTTACAGTTGGTGCATTGATCCTTTCTTCTGAGACCAGTATTAGTTTCCGATATACCACTGCAGGTTCAATGTATTCCTTGTACAATCACATTGACGATGAATCACTGAAATTACATCGGAATTAAATACAAATGGCACAATGCCGCCTTAAATGCAAGAAGAGTGAGACTTCTTAGAGTCTGTGCTTTGATCCTTGACTATGAGACCAGTATTAGTTTCCGATACACCACTGCAAGTTCAATGTATTCCTTTTACATTCACTTTGACGATGAAACTCTGAAATTACATCGGAATTAAATACAAAAGGCACAATGCCGTTTTAAGTGCAAGAAGAGTGAGACTTCTTAGAGTCTGTGCTTTGAATCTTTCCTATGAGACCAGTATTAGTTTCCGATACACCACTGCAGGTTCAATGTATTCCTTTTACAAACACATTCACGATGAAACACTGAAATTACAGCCGAAATAAAGACAAAAGGCACGATGCCACCTTAAGTGAAAGAATAGTGAGACTTCTTAGAGTCTGTGCTTTGTTCCTTTCCTGTGAGACCAGTATTATTTTCCGATACACCACTGCAGGTTCAATGTATTCCTTGGACCATCACATTCACGATGAAACACAGAAATCGCATCGGAAATAAATACAAAAGGCACAATGCCGCCTTAAATACAAGAATAGAGACCCTTCTTACAGTTGGTGAATTGATCCTTTCATCTGAGACCAGTATTAGTTTCCGATATACCACTGCAGGTTCAATGTACTCCTTGTACAATCACATTGACGATGAAACATTGAAATTACATCGGAATTAAATACAAAAGGCAAAATGCCGCCTAAAGTACAAGAAGAGTGAGACTTCTTCGAATCTGTGATTTGATCCTTTCCTGTGAGACCAGAATTTGTTTCCGATAGACCACTGCAGGTTCAATGTATTCCTTGGACATTCACGCTGACGATGAAACACTGAAATTACATCGGAATTAAATACAAAAGGCCCAAGACGCCATTAGTACAAGAAGAGTGAGATTTCTTAGAGTATGTGCTTTGATCCTTTCCTGTGAGGCAAGTATTAGTTTCCGATACACCACTGCAAGTTCAATGTATTCCTTGGACGTTCACATTGACGATGAAACACTGAAATTACATCGGAATTAAAAACAAAAGGCACAACGCCGCCTTAAGTGCAAGAAGAGTGGGAATTCTTAGAGTCTGTGCTTTGATCCTTTCCTGTGAGGCCAGTATTAGTTTCCGATATACCACTGCAGGTTCAATGTATTCCTTATTCATACACATTGACGATGAAACACTGAAATTACATCGGAATAAAATACAAAAGGCAGTATGCCGCCTTAAGTACAAGAAGAGTGAGACTTCTTAGAGTCTGTGCTTTGATCCTTTCCTGTGAGACCAGTATTAGGTTCCGATACACCACTGCAGGTGCAATGTATTCCTTTTACATACACATTGACGATGAAACACTGAAATTACATAGGAATTATATACAAAAGGAACAATGCCGCATTAAATGCAAGAACAGTGTGACTTCTTGGAGTCTGTGCTTTGATTCTTTCCAATGAGACCAGTATTACTTTCCGATACACCACTGCCGGTTCAATGTATTTCTTGGACCTTCACATTGACGACGAAACACAGAAATCGCATCGGAATTAAATACAAAAGGCACAATGCCGCCTTAAGTACAAGAATATAGACTCTTCTTAGAGTCGGTGCTTTGATCCTTTCCTGTGAGACCAGTATTAGTTTCCGATACACCACTGAAGGTTCAATGTATTCCTGGGACATTCACATTGACGATGAAAAACTGCAATTACATCGGAATTAAATACAAATGGCACAACGCCCCCTTAAGTGCAAGAAGAGTGAGACTTCTTAGGGTCTGTGCTTTGATCCTTTCCTGACAGACCAGTATTAGTTTCCGATACACCACTGCACGTTCAATGTATTCCTTGGACATACACATTGAAGATGAAACACTGAATTTACATCGGAATTGCATACAAAAGGCACAATGCTGCCTTAAGTGCAAGAAGAGTGAAACTTCTTTGACTCTGTGCTTTGATCCTTTCCTGTGAGACCAGTATAAGTTTCCGATACACCACTGCAGGTTCAAAGTAATCCTTGGACCTTCACATTGATGATGAAACACCGAAATTACATCGCAATTAATACAAATGGCAAAATGCCGCCTAAAGTACAAGAAGAGTGAGACTTCTTAGAGTCTGTGCTTTGATCCTTTCCTGTGAGACCAGTATTAGTTTCCAATAGACCACTGCAGGTTCAATGTATTCGTTGGACATTCACACTCACGATGAAACACTGAAATTACATCGGAATTAAATACAAAAGGCACAATGACGCCATAAGTACAAGAAGAGAGAGATTTCTTAGAGTATGTGCTTTGATCCTTTCCTGTGAGGCAGGTATTAGTTTCCGATACACCACTGCAAGTTCAATGTATTCCTTGGACGTTCACATTGACGATGAAACACTGAAATTACATCGGAATTAAAAACAAAAGGCACAACGCTGCCTTAAGTGCAAGAAGAGTGAGAATTCTTAGAGTCTGTGCTTTGATCCTTTCCTGTGAGACCAGTATTAGGTTCCGATACACCACTGCAGGTACAATGTATTCCTTGGATATTCAAATTGACGATGAAACACTGAAATTACATCGGAATTACATACAAAAGTCACAATGCCGCCTTAAGTACAAGAATAGAGACTCTTCTTACAGTCGGTGCTTTGATCCTTTCCTGTGAGGCCAGTATTACTTTGCGATACCCCACTGCAGGTTCAATGTATTCCTTTTACATTCACTTTGACGATGAAACACTGAAATTACATCGGAATTAAATACAAAAGGCACAATGCCGTCTTAAGTGCAAGAAGAGTGAGACTTCTTAGAGTCTGTGCTTTGAATCTATCCTATGAGACCAGTATTAGTTTCCGATACACCACTGCAGGTTCAATGTATTCCTTTTACATACACATTCAAGACGAAACACTGAAATTACATCGGAATTAAATACAAAAGGCACGATGCCGATTTAAGTGCAAGAAGAGTGAGACTTCTTAGAGTCTGTGCTTTGATTCTTTCCTGTGAGACCAGTATTATTTTCCGATACACCACTGCAGGTTCAATGTATCCCTTGGACCTTCACATTCACGATGAAACACAGAAATCGCATCGGAATTAAATACAAAAGGCACAATGCCGCCTTAAGTACAAGAATAGAGACTCTTCTTACAGTTAGTGCATTGTTCCTTTCTTCTGAGACCAGTATTAGTTTCCGATACACCACTGCACGATCAATGTATTCCTTGGACATACACATTGACGATGAAACACTGAATTTACATCGGAATTGCATACAAATGTCACAATGCTGCCTTAAGTGCAAGAAGAGTGAGACTTCTTTGACTCTGTGCTTTGATCCTTTCCTGTGAGACCAGTATTAGTTTCCGATAGACCACTGCAGGTTCAATGTATTCCTTGGACATTCACACTGACGATGAAACACTGAAAGTACATCGGAATTAAATACAAAAGGCACAATGACCCCATTAGTACAAGAAGAGTGAGATTTCTTAGAGTATGTGCTTTGATCCTTTCCTGTGAGTCAAGAATTAGATTCCGATACACCACTGCAAGTTCAATGTATTCCTTGGACGTTCACATTGACGATGAAACACTGAAATTACGTCGGAATTAAAAACAAAAGGCACAACGCCGCCTTAAGTGCAAAAAGAGTGAGAATTCTTAGAGTCTGTGCTTTGATCCTTTCCTGTGAGGCCAGTATTAGTTTCCGATACACCACTGCAGGTTCAATGTATTCCTTGGACCTTCACATTGACGATGAAGCACAGAAATCGCATCGGAATTAAGTACAAAAGGCACAATGCCGCCTTAAGTACAAGAATAGAGACTTTTCTTACAGTCGGTGCTTTGAGCATTCCCTGTGAGACCAGTATTGACTTCTTAGAGTCTGTTCTTTGATCCTTTCCTATGACACCAGTATTAGTTTCCGGTACACCACTGTAGGTTCAATGTATGCCTTAGACATACACATTGACGATGAAACACTGAAATTACATCGGAATTAAATATAAATGGCACAACGCCGCCTTAAGTGCAAGAAGAGTGAGACTTCTTAGAGTCTGTGTTTTGATCCTTTCCTATGAGACCAGTATTAGTTTCCGATACACCACTGCACGTTCAATGTATTCCTTGGACGTACACATTGACGAAGAAACACTGAATTTACATCGGAATTGCATACAAATGTCACAATGCTGCCTTAAGTGCAAGAAGAGTGAGACATCTTTGACTCTGTGTTTTGATCCTTTCCTGTGAGAACAGTATTAGTTTCCGATAGACCACTGCAGGTTCAATGTATTCCTTGGACATTCACACTGACGATGAAACACTGAAATTACATCGGAATTAAATACAAAAGGCACAATGACCCCATTAGTACAAGAAGAGTGAGATTTCTTAGAGTATGTGCTTTGATCCTTTCCTGTGAGGCAAGTATTACTTTCCAATACACCACTGCAGTGTCAATGTATTCCTTGGAACTTCACATTGACGATGAAACACAGAAATTACATTGGAATTAAATACAAAAGGCACACTGACGCCTTAATTGCAAGAAGAGTGAGACTTCTTAGAGTCTGTGCTTTGATCCTTTCCTTTGAGACCAGTATTAGTTTCCGATACACCACTGCAGGTTCAATGTATTCCATTTACATTCACATTGACGATGAAACACTGAAATTTCATAGGAATTATATACAAAAGGAACAATGCCGCCTTAAGTGCAAGAAGAGTTAGACTTATTGGAGTCTGTGCTTTGATTCTTTCCAATGAGACCAGTATTAGTTTCCGATACATCACTCCCGGTTCAATGTATTTCTTGGACCTTCACATTGACGACGAAACACAGAAATCGCATCGGAATTAAATACAAAAGGCACAATGCCGCCTTAAGTACAAGAATATAGACTCTTCTTAGAGTCGGTGCTCTGATCCTTTCCTGTGAGACCAGTACTAGTTTCCGATACACCACTGCAGGTTCAATGTATTCCTGGGACATTCACATTGACGATGAAAAACTGCAATTACATCGGAATTAAATACAAATGGCACAACGCCGCCTTAAGTGCAAGAAGAGTGAGACTTCTTAGAGTCTGTGCTTTGATCCTTTCCTATGAGACCAGTATTAGTTTTCGATACACCACTGCACGTTCAATGTATTCCTTGGACATACACATTGACGATGAAACACTGAATTTACATCGGAATTGCATACAAATGTCACAATGCTGCCTTAAGTGCAAGAAGAGTGAGACTTCTTTGACTCTGTGCTTTGATCCTTTCCTGTGAGACCAGTATTAGGTTCCGATACACCACTGCAGGTGCAATGTATTCTTTGGATATTCAAATTGACGATGGAACTCTGAAATTACATAGGAATTACATACAAAAGGCACAATGCCGCCTTAAGTACAAGAATAGAGACTCTTCATAGAGTCGGTGCTTTGATCCTTTCCTGTGAGACCAGTATTACTTTGCGATACCCCACTGCAGGTTCAATGTATTCCTTGGTCATTCACTTTGACGATGAAACACTGAAATTACATCGGAATTAAATACAAAAGGCACAATGCCGTCTTAAGTGCAAGAAGAGTGAGACTTCTTAGAGTCTGTGCTTTGAATCTTTCCTATGAGACCAGTATTAGTTTCCGATACACCACTGCAGGTTCAATGTATTCCTTTTACATACACATTGACGATGAAACACGGAAATTACATCGGAATTAAATACAAAAGCACGATGCCGCCGTAAGTGCAAGAAGAGTGAGACTTCTTAGAGTCTGTGCTTTGATCCTTTCCTGTGAGACCAGTATTATTTTCCGATACACCACTGCAGCTTCACAGTATTCCTTGGATTTTCACATTGACGACAAAACACAGAAATCGCATCGTAATTAAATACAAAAGGCACAATGCCGCCTTAAGTACTAGAATAGAGACTCTTCTTACAGTCGGTGCTTTGATCCATTCCCGTAAGACCAGTATTAGTTTCCGATACACCACTGCAGGTTCAATGTATTCCTTGGACATTCACATTGACGATGAAACACTGAAATTACATCGGAATTAAATACAAAAGGCACAATGCCGCCTTAAATGCAAGAAGAGTGAGACTTCCTCGAGTCTGTGCTTATATCCTTTCCTATGAGACCAGTATTAGTTTCCGATACACCACTGCAGGATCAATGTATTCCTTTTACATACACATTGACGATGAAACACTGAAATTACATCGGAATTAAATGCAAAAGGCACAATGCCACCTTAAGTGCAAAAGAAGAGAGACCTCGTAGAGTCTGTGCTTTGATCCTTTCCTATGAGACCAGTATTAGTTTCCGATACACCACTGCACGTTCAATGTATTCCTTTTACATACACATTGACGATGAAACACTGAAATTACATCGGAATTAAATACAAAAGGCACAATGCCGTCTTAAGTGCAAGAAGAGTGAGACTTCTTAGAGTCTGTGCTTTGAATCTTTCCTATGAGACCAGTATTAGTTTCCGATACACCACTGCAGGTTCAATGTATTCCTTTTACATACACATTCCCGATGAAACACTGAAATTACATAGGAATTAAATACAAAAGGCATGATGCCGCCTTAAGTGCAAGAAGAGTGAGACTTCTTAGAGTCTGTGCTTTGATCCTTTCCTGTGAGACAAGTATTATTTTCCGATACACCACTGCAGGTTCAATGTATTCCTTGGACCTTCACATTCACGATGAAACACAGAAATCGCATCGGAATTAAATACAAAAGGCACAATGCCGCCTTAAGTACAAGAATAGAGACTCTTCTTACAGTTGGTGCATTGATCCTTTCTTCTCAGACCAGTATTAGTTTCCGCTATACCACTGCAGGTTCAATGTATTCGTTGTACAATCACATTGACGATGAAACACTGAAATTACATCGGAATTTAATACAAATGGCACAATGCCACCTTATATGCAAGACGAGTGAGACTTCTTAGAGTCTGTGCTATGATCCTTTCCTATGAGACCAGTATTAGTTTCCGATGCAACACTGCAGTTTCAATGTATTCCTTGGACCTTCACATTGACGATGAAACACAGAAATTACATCGGAATTAAATACAAAAGGCACAATGACGCCTTAATTGCAAGAAGAGTGAGACTTCTTAGAGTCTGTGCTTTGATCCTTTCCTGTGAGACCAGTATTAGTTTCCGATACACTATTGCAGGTTCTATGTATTCCTTGGACATTCACATTGACGATGGAACTCTGAAATTACATCAAAATTAATTACAAAAGACACAATGCCGCATTAAATGCAAGAAGAGTGAGAATTCTTAGAGTCTGTGATTAGATCCTTTCCTATGAGACCAGTATTAGTTTCCGATACTCCACTGCAGGTTCAATGTATTCCTTGGACCTTCACATTGACGACGAAACACAGAAATCGCATCGGAATTAAATACAAAAAGCACAATGCCACCATAAGTACAAGAATATAGACTCTTCTTAGGGTCGGTGCTTTGATCCTTTGCTATGAGACCAGTATTAGTTTCCGATACACCACTGCAGGTTCAATGTATTCCTTTTACATACACATTAACGATGAAACACTGAAATTACATAGGAATTATATACAAAAGGAACAATGCCGCCTTAAGTGCAAGAAGAGTGAGACTTCTTGGAGTCTGTGCTTTGATTCTTTCCAATGAGACCAGTATTAGTTTCCGATACACCACTCCCGGTTCAATGTATTTCTTGGACCTTCACATTGACGACGAAACACAGAAATCGCATCGGAATTAAATACAAAAGGCACAATGCCGCCTTAAGTACAAGAATATAGACTCTTCTTAGAGTCGGTGCTTTGATCCTTTCCTGTGAGACCAGTACTAGTTTCCGATACACCACTGCAAGTTCAATGTATTCCTGGGACATTCACATTGACGATGAAAAACTGCAATTACGCGGAATTAAATACAAATGGCACAACGCCGCCTTAAGTGCAAGAAGAGTGAGACTTCTTAGAGTCTATGCTTTGATCCTTTCCTATGAGACCAGTATTAGTTTCCGATACACCACTGCACGTTCAATGTATTCCTTGGACATACACATTGACGATGAAACACTGAATTTACATCGGAATTGCATACAAAAGTCACAATGCTGCCTTAAGGGCAAGAAGAGTGACACTTCTTTGACTCTGTGCTTTGATCCTTTCCTGTGAGACCAGTATTAGTTTCCGATACACCACTGCAGGTTCAAAGTAATCCTTGGACCTTCACATTGACGATGAAACACCGAAATTACATCGGAATTAAATACAAAAGGCACAATGACGCCATTAGTACAAGAAGAGTGAGATTTCTTAGAGTATGTGCTTTGATCCTTTCCTGTGAGGCAAGTATTAGTTTCCAATACACCACTGCAAGTTCAATGTATTCCTTGGACGTTCACATTGACGATGAAACACTGAAATTACATAGGAATTAAAAACAAAAGGCACAACGCCGCCTTAAGTGCAAAAAGTGTGAGAATTCTTAGAGTCTGTGATTTGATCCTTTGCTGTGAGGCCGGTATTAGTTTCCGATACACCACTGCAGGTTCAATGTATTCCTTGGACCTTCACATTGACAATGAAACACAGAAATCGCATCGGAATTAAGTACAAAAGGCACAATGCCGCCTTAAATACAAGAATAGAGACTTTTCTTACAGTCGGTGCTTTGAGCATTCCCTGTGAGACCAGTATTCGATTGCGATACACCACTGCTGGTTCAATGTATATCTTGGACCTTCACATTGAAGATGAAACACAGATATTGCATCGGAATTAAATACAAAAGGCACAATGCCGCCCTAAGTTCAAGAGGAGTGAGACTTCTTAGAGTCTGTTCTTTGATCCTTTCCTATGACACCAGTATTAGTTTCCGATACACCACTGTAGGTTCAATGTATTCCTTAGACATACACATTGACGATGAAACACTGAAATGACATCGGAATTAAATACAAAAGGCACTATGCCGCCTTAAGTACAAGAAGAGTGAGACTTCTTAGAGTCTGTGTTTTGATCCTTTCCTGTGAGACCAGTATTAGGGTCCGATACACCACTGCAGGTGCAATGTATTCCTTGGATATTCAAATTGACGATGAAACACTGAAATTACATCGGAATTACATACAAAAGGCACAATGCCGCCTTAAGTACAAGAATAGAGACTCTTCTTACAGTCGGTGCTTTGATCCTTTCCTGTGAGACCAGTATTACTTTGCGATACCCCACTGCAGGTTCAATGTATTCCTTGGTCATTCACTTTGACGATGAATTACTGAAATTACATCGGAATTAAATATAAAAGGCACAATGCCGTCTTAAGTGCAGGAAGAGTGAGACTTCTTAGAGTCTGTGCTTTGAATCCTTCCTATGAGACCAGTATTAGTTTCCGATACACCACTGCAGGTTCAATGTATTCCTTTTACATACACATTGACGATGAAACACTGAAATTACATCGGAATTAAATACAAAAGGCACAATGCCGCCTTAAGTGAAAGAAGAGGAGACTTCTTAGAGTCTGTGCTTTGATCCTTTCCTCTGAGACCAGTATTATTTTCCGATACACCACTGCAGGTTCAATGTATTCCTTGTACATTCACATTGACGATCAAACACTAAAATTACATCGGAATTAAATACAAATGGCACAACGCCGCCTTAAGTGCAAGAAGAGTGAGACTTCTTAGAGTCTGTGCTTTGATCCTTTCCTATGAGACCAGTATTAGGTTCCGATACACCACGCACGTTCAATGTATTCCTTGGAGATACACATTGACGATGAAACACTGAATTTACATCGGAATTGCATACAAAAGGCACAAAGCTGCCTTAAGTACAACAAGAGTGAGACTTCTTTGACTCTGTGCTTTGATCCTTTCCTGTGAGACCAGTATTAGTTTCCGACACACCACTGCAGGTTCAAAGTAATCCTTGGACCGTCACATTAACGATGAAACACTGAAATTACATCGGAATTAAATACAAAAGGCACAATGACGCCATAAGTACAAGAAGAGTGAGATTTCTTAGAGTATGTGCTTTGATCCTTTCCTGTGAGGCAAGTATTAGTTTCCGATACACCACTGCAAGTTCAATGTATTCCTTGGACGGTCACATTGACGATGAAACACTGAAATTACATCGGAGTTAAAACAAAAGGCACAACGCCGCCTTAAGAGCAAGAAGAGTGAGAATTCTTAGAGTCTGTGCTTTGATCCTTTCCTGTGAGGCCAGTATTAGTTTCCGATACACCACTGCAGGTTCAATGTATTCCTTGGACCTTCACATTTACGATGAAACACAGAAATCGCATCGGAAATAAGTACAAAAGGCACAATGCCGCTTTAAGTACGAGAATAGAGACTCTTCTTACAGTCGGTGCTTTGATCCATTTCTGTGAGACCAATATTAGTTTCCGATACACCACTGCAGGTTCAATGTATTCCTTGGATATTCACATTGACGATGAAACACTGAAATTACATCGGAATTACATACAAAAGGCACAATGCGCCTTAAGTGCAAGAAGAGTGAGACTTCTTAGAATCTGCGTTTTGATCCTTTCCTATGAGACCATTATTAGTTTCTGATACATCACTGCCGGTTCAATGTATTCTTTTTACATACACATTGAGGATGAAAAACTGAAATTACATCGGAATTAAATACAAAAGGCACAATGCCGCCTTAAGTGCACGAAGAGTGACACTTCTTGGAGTCTGTGATTTGATCCTTTCCTATGAGACCAGTATTAGTTTCCGAACACCTCTGCAGGTTCAATGTATTCCTTTTACATACACATTGACGATGAAACCCTGAAATTACATCGGAATTAAATACAAAAGGAATAATGCCGCCATAAGTGCAAGATGAGTGAGACTTCTTAGAGTCTGTGCTTTGATCCTTTCCTGTGAGACCAGTATTATTTTCCGATACACCACTGCAGGTTCAATGTATTCCTTTTACATACACATTGACGAAGAAACACTGATATTACATCGGAAATAATGCAATAGGCAAAATGCCGTCTTAAGTGCCAGATGAGTGAGACTTCTTAGAGTCTGTGCTTTGATCCTTTCCTGACAGACCAGTATTAGTTTCCGATACACCACTGCAGGTTCAATGTATTCCTTGGACCTTCGCATTGACGATGAAATACAGAAATCGGATCGGAATTAAATACAAAAGGCACAATGCCGTCTTTAGTACAAGAATAGAGACTCTTCTTACTGTCGGTGTTTTGATCCTTTCCTGTGAGACCAGTATTAGTTTCCGATACACCACTGCAGGTTCAATGTGTCCCTTGGACTTTCACATTGACGACAATACACAGAAATTGCATCGGAATTAAATACAAAAGGCACTATGCCGACATAAGTACAAGAATAGAGACTCTTCTTACAGTCGGTGCTTTGATCCTTTCCTGTGAGACCAGTATTAGTTACCGATATACCACTGCATGTTCAATGTATTCCTTTTACATACACAATGACGATGAAACACTGAAATTACATAGGAATTATATACAAAAGGAACAATGCTGCCTTAAGTGCAAGAAGAGTGAGACTTCTTGGAGTCTGTGCTTTGATTCTTTCCAATGAGACCAGTATTAGTTTCCGATACACCACTCCCGGTTCAATGTATTTCTTGGACCTTCACATTGACGACGAAACACAGAAATCGCATCGGAATTAAATACAAAAGGCACAATGCCGCCTTAAGTACAAGAATATAGACTCTTCTTACAGTCGGTGCTTTGATCCTTTCCTGTGAGACCAGTACTAGTTTCCGATACACCACTGCAGGTTCAATGTATTCCTGGGACATTCACATTGACGATGAAAAACTGCAATTGCATCGGAATTAAATACAAATGGCACAACGCCGCCTTAAGTGCAAGAAGAGTGAGACTTCTTAGTGTCTGTGCTTTGATCCTTTCCTGTGAGACCAGTATTAGTTTCCGATAGACCACTGCAGGTTCAATGTATTCCTTGGATATTCACACTGACGATGAAACACTGAAATTACATCGGAATTAAATACAAAAGGCACAATGACGCCATTAGTACAAGAAGAGTGAGTTTTTTTAGAGTATGTGCTTTGATCCTTTCCTGTGAGGCAAGTATTAGTTTCCGATACACCACTGCAAGTTCAATGTATTCCTTAGACGTTCACATTGACGATGAAACACTGAAATTACATAGGAATTAAAAACAAAAGGCACAACGCCGCCTTAACTGCAAAAAGAGTGAGAAATCTTAGAGTCTGTGCTTTGATCCTTTCCTGTGAGGCCAGTATTAGTTTCCGATACACCACTGCAGGTTCAATGTATTCCTTGGACCTTCACATTGACGATGAAACACAGAAATTGCATCGGAATTAAGTACAAAAGGCACAATGCCGCCGTAAGTACGAGAATAGAGACTTTCCTTACAGTCGGTGCTTTGAGCATTCCCTGTGAGACCAGTATTCGATTGCGATACACCACTGCTGGTTCAATGTATATCTTGGACCTTCACATTGAAGATGAAACACAGATATTGCATCGGAATTAAATACAAAAGGCACAATGCCGCCCTAAGTTCAAGAGGAGTGAGACTTCTTAGAGTCTGTTCTTTGATCCTTTCCTATGACACCAGTATTATTTTCCGATACACCACTGTAGGTTCAATGTATTCCGTAGACATATACATTGACGATGAAACACTGAAATTACATCGGAATTAAATACAAAAGGCACTATGCCGCCTTAAGTACAAGAAGAGTGAGACTTCTTAGAGTCTGTGCTTTGATCCTTTCCTGTGAGACCAGTATTAGGTCCGATACACCACTGCAGGTGCAATGTATTCCTTGGATATTCAAATTGACGATGAAACACTGAAATTACATCGGAATTACATACAGAAGGCACAATGCCGCCTTAAGTACAAGAATAGAGACTCTTCTTACAGTCGGTGCTTTGATCCTTTCCTGTGAGACCAGTATTACTTTGCGATACCCCACTGCAGGTTCAATGCATTCCTTGGTCATTCACTTTGACGATGAAACACTGAAATTACATCGGAATTAAATACAAAAGGCACAATGCCGTCTTAAGTGCAAGAAGAGTGAGACTTCTTAGAGTCTGTGCTTTGAATCCTTCCTATGAGACCAGTATTAGTTTCCGATACACCACTGCAGGTTCAATGTATTCCTTTTACATACTCATTGACGATGAAACACTGAAATTACATCGGAATTAAATACAAAAGGCACAATACCGCCTTAAGTGAAAGAAGAGGAGACTTCTTAGAGTCTGTGCTTTGATCCTTTCCTGTGAGACCAGTATTATTTTCCGATACACCACTACAGGTTCAATGTATTCCTTGGACCTTCACATTGACGACAAAAAACAGAAATCGCATCGGAATTAAATACAAAAGGCACAATACCGCCTTAAGTACAAGAATAGAGACTCTTCTTACAGTCGGTGCTTTGATCCTTTCCTCTGAGACCAGTATTAGTTTCCGATATACCACTGCAGGTTCAATGTATTCCTTGTACATTCACATTGACGACCAAACACTATAATTACATCGGAATTAAATACAAATGGCACAACGCCGCCTTAAGTGCAAGAAGAGTGAGACTTCTTAGAGTCTGTGCTTTGATCCTTTCCTGTGAGGCCTCTAAATGCTCCACAAAAAACTGGGGCTTGGTCGTCATGAAAGATTCTCCATCAACCCGCGTACACACGAGGTACCGGGGTTAATATTCTCCACTGCCTTCTTTAGCATGTCGTTCCTCCCATGGAGTAGCTAGGGAGGGAAACGATCTCTGATCCAATTTCTTCACGTTGAGGTTAGACCTCGATCGCTTAGAGACTGCTGGTGGAGGCCCACCAGCGATAGATGATGTACCACGCTTCATTGCGGGTCATCCGCCCTGATGCCACCTACTCCGACCAAGGGCCCTCCCGACGGGCGCCACCCAGCCACAGCAAAGGCCACCTGGCAGGATGGCCATTGCCGGGAGTCCTGATGCCCCACGGGGATGGGCATCTACTCCTTGGCATACGAGGGGAGTGAACGGCGCAGGCATCAGTAGAGCGATCCCTGTGTTGTCAGGGGGCTACAACCAAGAGGGTACATGGCGACCCCACCACAACGGACTGGCTACCGTGCTGGATCTTAGGTGCAAAAATGGCCAAGGTCGTCGTCACAGTTAAAAGAAACACTGCAGAGGGCAGCGTGGTATTCGCCCAAGAGATCGAAAACGAGCGGGACACCATGGCAACGACGAGAAAGACGGCTATAGGTCTAATTGCACGAAGGATACAGTGCACCATGTAAGGTGCCCTTCCCCAATTGGCTCGCTCTTCGGAATAATTTAGATAGATGGAGGTCAAACCCGAGAGGGGACCATCACATAAGGCCGAAAAGTTTGAGACTCCTTTTAGTCGCCTCTTACGACAGGCAGGAATACCGCGGGCCTATTCTAACCCCCGAACTTGCAGGGGGGTCGGAATTAAATACAAAAGGCACAAAGCCGCCTTTAGTACAAGAATAGAGACTCTTCTTACTGTCGGTATTTTGATCCTTTCCTGTGCGACCAGTATTAGGTTCCGATACACCACTGCAGGTTCAATGTGTCCCTTGGACATTCACATTGACGACAAAACACAGAAATCGCATCGGAATTAAATACAAAAGGCACTATGCCGACATAAGTACAAGAATAGAGACTCTTCTTACAGTCGGTGCTTTGATCCTTTCCTGTGAGACCAGTATTAGTTTCCGATACCCCACTGCAGGATCAATGTATTCCTTGGACATTCACTTTGACGATGAAACACTGAAATTACATCGGCATTAAATACAAAAGGCACAATGCCCTCTTAAGTGCCGGAAGAGTGAGACTTCTTAGAGTCTGTGCTTTGAATCTTTCCTATGAGACCAGTATTAGTTTCCGATACACCACTACAGGCTCAATGTATTCCTTTTACATACACATTGACGATGAATTACTGAAATTACATCGGAATTAAATACAAAAGGCACGATGCCGCTATGTGCAAGAAGAGTGGGACTTCTTAGAGTCTGAGCTTTGATCCTTTCCAGTGAGACCAGTATTATTTTCCGATACACGACAGCAGCTTCAATGTATTCCTTGGACTTTCACATTGACGACAAAACACAGAAATCGCATTGTAATTAAATACAAAAGGCACAATGCTGCCTTAAGTACAAGAATAGAGACTCTTCTTACAGTCGGTGCTTTGATCCATTCCTGTGAGACCAGTATTTGTTTCCGATGCACCACTGCAGGTTCAATGTATTCCTTGGACATTCACATTGACGATGAAACACTGAAATTACATCGGAATTAAATACAAAAGGCACAATGCCGCCTTAAATGCAAGAAGAGTGAGACTTCTTAGAGTCAGTGCTTTTATCCTTTCCTATGAGACCAGTATTAGTTTCCGATACACCACTGCAGGTTCAATGTATTCCTTTTAACTACACATTGACAATGAAACACTGAAATTAGATCGGAATTAAATACAAAAGGCACAATGCCACCTTAAGTGCAAAAGGAGAGAGACTTCTTAGAGTCTGTACTTTGATCCTTTCCTATGAGACCAGTATTAGTTTCCGATACACCACTGCAGGTTCAATGTATTACTTTTACATACACATTGACGATGAAACACTGAAATTACATCGGAATTAAATACAAAAGGCTCAATGCCGCCTTAAGTGCAAGAAGAGTGAGACTTCTTAGAGTCTGTGATTTGATCCTTTCCTGTGAGACCAGTATTAGTTTCCGATACACCACTGGAGGTTCTATGTATTCCTTGGACATTCACATTGACGTTGAAACACAGAAGTCGCATCGGAATTAAATACAAAAGGCACAATGCCGCCTTAAGTACATGAATAGAGACTCTTCTTACAGTCGGTTCTTTGATCCTTTCTTGTGAGACCAGTATTAGTTTTCGATACACCACTGGAGGTTCTATGTATTCCTTGGACATTCACATTGACGTTGGAACACAGAAGTCGCATCGGAATTAAATACAAAAGGCACAATGCCGCCTTAAGTACGAGAATAGAGACTCTTCTTACAGTCGGTGCTTTGATCCATTTCTGTGACACCAATATTAGTTTCCGATACACCACTGCAGGCTCAATGTATTCCTTGGATATTCACATTGACGATGAAACACTGAAATTACATCGGAATTACATACAAAAGGCACAATGCGCCTTAAGTGCAAGAAGAGTGAGACTTCTTAGAATCTGCGTTTTCATCCTTTCCTATGAGACCATTATTAGTTTCTGATACATCACTGCCGGTTCAATGTATTCTTTTTACATACACATTGAGGATGAAACACTGAAATTACATCGGAATTAAATACAAAAGGCACAATGCCGCCTTAAGTGCAAGAAGAGTGACACTTCTTGGAGTCTGTGATTTGACCCTTTCCTATGAGACCAGTATTAGTTTCCGAACACCTTTGCAGGTTCAATGTATTCCTTTTACATACACATTGACGATGAAACCCTGATATTACATCTGAAATAATGCAATAGGCAAAATGCCGTCTTAAGTGCCAGAGGAGTGAGACTTCTTAGAGTCTGTGCTTTGATCCTTTCCTGACAGACCAGTATTAGTTTCCGATACACCACTGCAGGTTCAATGTATTCCTTGGACCTTCGCATTGACGATGAAATACAGAAATCGGATCGGAATTAAATACAAAAGACACAATGCCGCCTTTAGTACAAGAATAGAGACTCTTCTTACTGTCGGTGTTTTGATCCTTTCCTGTGCGACCAGTATTAGTTTCCGATACACCACTGCAGGTTCAATGTGTCCCTTGGACATTCACATTGACGACAATACACAGAAATTGCATCGGAATTAAATACAAAAGGCACTATGCCGACATAAGTACAAGAATAGAGACTCTTCTTACAGTCGGTGCTTTGATCCTTTCCTGTGAGACCAGTATTAGTTTCCGATATACCACTGCATGTTCAATGTATTCCTTTTACATACACATTGACGATGAAACACTGAAATTACATAGGAATTATATACAAAATGAACAATGCTGCCTTAAGTGCAAGAAGAGTGAGACTTCTTGGAGTCTGTGATTTGATTCTTTCCAATGAGACCAGTATTAGTTTCCGATACACCACTCCCGGTTCAATGTATTTCTTGGACCTTCACATTGACGACGAAACACAGAAATCGCATCGGAATTAAATACAAAAGGCACAATGCCGCCTTAAGTACAAGAATATAGACTCTTCTTACAGTCGGTGCTTTGATCCTTTCCTGTGAGACCAGTACTAGTTTCCGATACACCACTGCAGGTTCAATGTATTCCTGGGACATTCACATTGACGATGAAAAACTGCAATTGCATCGGAATTAAATACAAATGGCACAACGCCGTCTTAAGTGCAAGAAGAGTGAGACTTCTTAGAGTCTGTGCTTTGATCCTTTCCTATGAGACCAGTATTAGTTTCCGATACACCACTGCACGTTCAATGTATTCCTTGGACATACACATTGACGATGAAACACTGAATTTACATCGGAATTGCATACAAAAGGCACAATGCTGCCTTAAGTGCAAGAAGAGTGACTCTTCTTTGACTCTGTGCTATGATCCTTTCCTGTGAGGCCAGTATTAGTTTACGATACACCACTGCAGGTTCAAAGTAATCCTTGGACCTTCACATTGACGATGAAACACCGAAATTACATCGGAATTAAATACAAAAGGCAAAATGCCGCCTAAAGTACAAGAAGAGTGAGACTTCTTAGAGTCTGTGCTTTGATCCTTTCCTGTGAGACCAGTATTAGTTTCCGATAGACCACTGCAGGTTCAATGTATTCCTTGGACATTCACACTGTCGATGAAACACTGAAATTACATCGGAATTAAATACAAAAGGCACAATGACGCCATTAGTACAAGAAGAGTGAGTTTTTTTAGAGTATGTGCTTTGATCCTTTCCTGTGAGGCAAGTATTAGTTTCAGATACACCACTGCAAGTTCAATGTATTCCTTGGACGTTCACATTGACGATGAAACACTGAAATTACATAGGAATTAAAAAAAAAAGGCACAACGCCGCCTTAACTGCAAAAAGAGTGAGAATTCTTAGAGTCTGTGCTTTGATCCTTTCCTGTGAGGCCAGTATTAGTTTCCGATACACCACTGCAGGTTCAATGTATTCCTTGGACCTTCACATTGACGATGAAACACAGAAATTGCATCGGAATTAAGTACAAAAGGCACAATGCCGCCGTAAGTACAAGAATAGAGACTTTTCTTACAGTCGGTGCTTTGAGCATTCCCTGTGAGACCAGTATTCGATTGCGATACACCACTGCTGGTTCAATGTATATCTTGGACCTTCACATTGAAGATGAAACACAGATATTGCATCGGAATTAAATACAAAAGGCACAATGCCGCCCTAAGTTCAAGAGGAGTGAGACTTCTTAGAGTCTGTTCTTTGATCCTTTCCTATGACACCAGTATTAGTTTCCGATACACCACTGTAGGTTCAATGTATTCCTTAGAAATACACATTGACGATGAAGCACTGAAATTACATCGGAATTAAATACAAAAGGCACTATGCCGCCTTAAGTACAAGAAGAGTGAGACTTCTTAGAGTCTGTGCTTTGATCCTTTCCTGTGAGACCAGTATTAGGTTCCGATACACCACTGCAGGTGCAATGTATTCCTTGGATATTCAAATTGACGATGAAACACTGAAATTACGTCGGAATTACATACAAAAGGCACAATGCCGCCTTAAGTACAAGAATAGAGACTCTTCTTACAGTCGGTGCTTTGATCCTTTCCTGTGAGACCAGTATTACTTTGCGATACCCCACTGTAAGCTCAATGTATTCCTTGGTCATTCACTTTGACGATGAAACACTGAAATTACATCGGAATTAAATACAAAAGGCACAATGCCGTCTTAAGTGCAAGAAGAGTGAGACTTCTTAGAGTCTGTGCTTTGAATCCTTCCTATGAGACCAGTATTAATTTCCGATACACCACTGCAGGTTCAATGTATTCCTTTTACATACACATTGACGATGAAACACTGAAATTGCATCGGAATTAAATACAAAAGGCACAATACCGCCTAAAGTGAAAGAAGAGGAGTCTTCTTAGAGTCTGTGCTATGATCCTTTCCTGTGAGACCAGTATTATTTTCCGATACACCACTGCAGGTTCAATATATTCCTTGGACCTTCACATTGACGACAAAAAACAGAAATCGCATCGGAATTAAATACAAAAGGCACAATGCCGCCTTAAGTACTAGAATAGATACTCTTCTTACAGTCGGTGCTTTGATCCTTTCCTCTGAGACCAGTATTAGTTTCCGATATACCACTGCAGGTTCAATGTATTCCTTGTACATTCACATTGACGACCAAACACTAAAATTACATCGGAATTAAATACAAATTGCACAACGCCGCCTTAAGTGCAAGAAGAGTGAGACTTCTTAGAGTCTGTGCTTTGATCCTTTCCTATGAGACCAGTATTAGTTTCCGATACACCACGCACGTTCAATGTATTCCTTGGACATACACATTGACGATGAAACACTGAATTTACATCGGAATTGCATACAAAAGGCACAATGCTGCCTTAAGTGCAAGAAGAGTGAGACTTCTTTGACTCTGTGCTTTGATCCTTTCCTGTGAGACCAGTATTAGTTTCCGATACACCACTGCAGGTTCAAAGTAATCCTTGGACCGTCACATTGACGATGAAACACTGAAATTACATCGGAATTAAATACAAAAGGCACAATGACGCCATAAGTACAAGAAGAGTGAGATTTCTTAGAGTATGTGCTTTGATCCTTTCCTGGGAGGCAAGTATTAGTTTCCGATACACCACTGCTAGTTCAATGTATTCCTTGGACGGTCACATTGACGATGAAACACTGAAATTACATCGGAGTTAAAAACAAAAGGCACAACGCCGCCTTAAGAGCAAGAAGAGTGAGAATTCTTACAGTCTGTGCTTTGATCCTTTCCTGTGAGGCCAGTATTAGTTTCCGATACACCACTGCAGGTTCAATGTATTCCTTGGACCTTCACATTTACGATGAAACACAGAAATCGCATCGGAAATAAGTACAAAAGGCACAATGCCGCCTTAAGTACAAGAATAGAGAGTCTTCTTACAGTCGGTGCTTTGAGCATTCCCTGTGAGACCAGTATTCGATTGGGATACACCACTGCTGGTTCAATGTATATCTTGGACCTTCACATTGAAGATGAAACACAGATATCGCATCGGAATTAAATCCTATGACACCAGTATTAGCTTCCGATACACCACTGTACATTCAATGTATTCCTTAGACATTCACATTGACGACAAAACACAGAAATCGCATCGGAATTAAATACAAAAGGCACAATGCCGCCTTAAGTACGAGAATAGAGACTCTTCTTACAGTCGGGGCTTTGATCCATTTCTGTGAGACCAATATTAGATTCCGATACACCACTGCAGGTTCAATGTATTCCTTGGATATTCACATTGACGATGAAACACTGAAATTACATCGCAATTACATACAAAAGGCACAATGCCGCCTTAAATGCAAGAAGAGTGAGACTTCTTAGAATCTGCGTTTTGATCCTTTCCTATGAGACCAATATTAGTTTCTGATACATCACTGCCGGTTCAATGTATTCTTTTTACATACACATTGAGGATGAAACACTGAAATTGCATCGGAATTAAATACAAAAGGCACAATGCCGCCTCAAGTGCAAGAAGAGTGACACTTCTTGGAGTCTGTGATCTGATCCTTTCCTATGAGACCAGTATTAGTTTCCGAACACCTATGCAGGTTCAATGTATTCGTTTTACATACACATTGACGATGAAACCCTGAAATTACATCTGAATTAAATACAAAAGGAATAATGCCGCCATAAGTGCAAGATGAGTGAGACATCTTAGAGTCTGTGCTTTGATCCTTTCCTGTGAGACCAGTATTATTTTCCGATACACCACTGCAGGTTCAATGTATTCCTTTTACATACACATTGACGATGAAACACTGATATTACATCGGAAATAATGCAATAGGCAAAATGCCGTCTTAAGTGCCAGAAGAGTGAGACTTCTTAGAGTCTGTGCTTTGATCCTTTCCTGACAGACCAGTATTAGATTCCGATACACCACTGCAGGTTCAATGTATTCCTTGGACCTTCGCATTGACGATGAAACACAGAAATCGGATCGGAATTAAATACAAAAGGCACAATGCCGCCTTAAGTACAAGAATAGAGACTCTTCTTACTGTCGGTGTTTTGATCCTTTCCTGTGCGACCAGTATTAGTTTCCGATACAACACTGCAGGTTCAATGTGTCCCTTGGACATTCACATTGACGACAAAACACAGAAATCGCATCGGAATTAAATACAAAAGGCACTATGCCGACATAAGTACAAGAATAGAGACTCTTCTTACAGACGGTGCTTTGATCCTTTCCTGTGAGACCAGTATTAGTTTCCGATACCCCACTGCAGGATCAATGTATTCCTTGGACATTCACTTTGACGATGAAACACTGAAATTACTTCAGCATTAAATACAAAAGGCACAATGCTCTCTTAAGTGCCGGAAGAGTGAGACTTCTTAGAGTCTGTGCTTTGAATCTTTCCTATGAGACCAGTATTAGTTTCCGATACACCACTACAGGCTCAATGTATTCCTTTTACATACACAATGACGATGAATTACTGAAATTACATCGGAATTAAATACAAAAGGCACGATGCCGCCTTGTGCAAGAAGAGTGGGACTTCTTAGAGTCTGAGCTTTGATCCTTTCCAGTGAGACCAGTATTATTTTCCGATACACCACAGCAGCTTCAATGTATTCCTTGGACTTTCACATTGACGACAAAACACAGAAATCGCATTGTAATTAAATACAAAAGGCACAATGCTGCCTTAAGTACAAGAATAGAGACTCTTCTTACAGTCGGTGCTTTGATCCATTCCTGTGAGACCAGTATTAGTTTCCGATGCACCACTGCAGGTTCAATGTACTCCTTGGACATTCACATTGATGATGAAACACTGAAATTACATCGGAATTAAATACAAAAGGCACAATGCCGCCTTAAATGCAATAAGAGTGAGACTTCTTAGAGTCTGTGCTTTTATCCTTTCCTATGAGACCAGTATTAGTTTCCGATACACCACTGCAGGTTCAATGTATTCCTTTTAACTACACATTGACGATGATACACTGAAATTACATCGGAATTAAATACAAAAGGCACAATGCCACCTTAAGTGCAAAAGGAGAGAGACTTCTTAGAGTCTGTACTTTGATCATTTCCTATGAGACCAGTATTAGTTTCCGATACACCACTGCAGTTTCAATGTATTACTTTTACATACACATTGACGATGAAACACTGAAATTACATCGGAATTAAATACAAAAGGCTCAATGCCGCCTTAAGTGCAAGAAGAGTGAAACTTCTTAGAGTCTGTGATTTGATCCTTTCCTGTGAGACCAGTATTAGTTTCCGATACACCACTGCAGGTTCAATGTATTTCTTGGACCTTCACATGAACGATGAAACACAGAAATCGCGTCGGAATTAAATACAAAAGGCTCAATGCCGCCTTAGGTACAATATTAGAGACTCTTCTTACATTTGGTGCTTTGATCCTTTCCTGTGAGACCAGTATTAGTTTCCGATACACCACTGGAGGTTCTATGTATTCCTTGGACATTCACATTGACGTTAAAACACAGAAGTCGCATCGGAATTAAATACAAAAGGCACAATGCCGCCTTAAGTACATGAATAGAGACTCTTCTTACAGTCGGTTCTTTGATCCTTTCTTGTGAGACCAGTATTAGTTTTCGATACACCACTGCAGGTTCAATGTATTCCTTGGACATTCACATTGACGATGAAACACTGCAATTACATCGGAATTAAATACAACAGGCACAATGCCGTCTTTAGTGCAAGAAGAGTGAGACTTCTTAGAGTCTGTGCTTTGATCCTTTCCTGTGAGAGCAGTATTATTTTCCGATTCATCACTGCAGGTTCAATGTATTCCTTGGACCTTCACATTGACGACAAAACACAGATATCGCATCGGAATTAAATACGAAAGGCACAATGCCACCTTAAGTACAAGAATAGAGACTCTTCTTACAGTCGGTGCTTTGATCCTTTCTTATGAGACCAGTATTAGTTTCCGATACACCACTGCAGGTTCAATGAATTCCTTAAACATTCACATTGATGATGAAACACTGAAATTACATTGTAATTAAATACAAAAGGCACAATGCCGCCTTAAGAGCAAGAAGAGTGAGACTATTTAGGGTCTGTGATATGATCCTTTCGGTGAGACCAGTATTAGTATCCGATAAAGCACTGCAGGTTCTATGTATTCCGTGCACATTCACATTGACGATGAAACACAGAAATCGCATAGGAATTAAATACAAAAAGCACAATGCCGCTTTAAGTACAAGAATATAGACTCTTCTTACAGTCGATGCTTTAATCATTTCCTGTGAGACCAGTATTAGTTTCCGATACGCCACTGCAGGTTCAATGTATTCCTTGGACATTCACATTGACGATGAAATACTGAAATTACATCGGAATTAAATACAAAAGGCACAATGCCGCCTGAAGTGCAAGAAGAGTGAGAATTCTTAGAGTCTGTGCTTTGATCCTTTCCTGTGACACCACTATTTGTTTCTGATACACCACTGCAGGTTCAATGTATTCATTTCACATACACATTGACGATGAAACACTGAAATTACATCGGAATTAAATACAAACGGCACAATACCACCTTAAGTGCAAAAGGAGTGAGACTTCTTAGAGTATGTGCATTGATCCTTTCCTATGAGACCTGTATTAGTTTCCGATACATCACTGCAGGTTCAATGTATTCCTTTTACATACACATTGACGATGAAATACTGAAATTACATCGGAATTAAATACAAAAGTCACAATGCCGCCTTAAGTGCAAGAAGAGTGAGACTTCTTAGAGTCTTTGCTTTGATCCTTTCCTATGAGACCAGTTATATATTCCGATACAGCCCTGCAGGTTCAGTGTATTCCTTGGCCTTCACATTAACGATGAAACGCAGAAATGAAGTCGGAATTAAATACAAAACGCACAAAGCCACCTTAAGTACAAGAATAGAGACTCTTCTTACAGTCGGTGTTTTGATCCTTTCCTGTGAGACCAGTATTAGTTTGCGATACACCACTGCAGATTCAATGTATTCCTTGTACATACACATTGACGATGAATTCTGAAATTACACCGGAATTATATACAAAAGGCACAATGCCGCCTGAAGTGCAAGAAGAGTGAGAATTCTTAGAGTCTGTGCTTTGATCCTTTCCTGTGAGACCAGTATTAGTTTCCGATACACCACTGCAGGTTCAATGTATTCATTTCACATACACATTGACGATGAAACACTGAAATTATATCGGAATTAAATACAAACGGCACAATGCCACCTTAAGCGCAAAAGGAGTGAGACTTCTTAGAGTATGTGCTTTGATCCTTTTCTATGAGACCAGTATTAGTTTCCGATACACCACTGCAGGTTCAATGTAGTCCTTTTACATACACATTGACGATGAAACACTGTAATTACATCGGAATTAAATACAAAAGGCACAATGCCGCCTTAAGTGCAAGAAGAGTGAGACTTCTTAGAGTCTTTGCTTTGATCCTTTCCTATGAGACCAGTTATAGTTTCCGATACACCACTGTAGGTTCAATGTATTCCTTGGACCTTCACATTAACAATGAAACACAGAAATCAAGTCGGAATTAAATACAAAAGGCACAATGCCTCCTTAAGTACAAGAATAGAGACTCTTCTTACAGTCTGTGTTTTGATCCTTTTCTGTGAGACCAGTATTAGTTTGCGATACACCACTGCAGGTTCAATGTATTCCTTCTACATACACATTGACGATGAATTCTGAAATTACATCGGAATTAAATACAAAAGGCAAAATGCCACCTTAACGGCAAAAGGAGTGAGACTTCTTAGAGTATGTGCTTTGATCATTTCCTATGAGACCAGTATTAGTTTCCGATACACCACTGCAGGTTCAATGTATTCCTTTTACATACACATTGACGATGAATTCTGAAATTACATCGGAATTAAATACAAACGGCACAATGCCACCTGAAGTGCAAAAGGAGTGAGACTTCTTAGAGTATGTGCTTTGATCCTTTCCTATGAGACCAGTATTAGCTTCCGATACACCACTGCAGGTTCAATGTATTCCTTTTACATACACATTGACGATGAAACACTGAAATTACATCAGAATAAAATACAAAAGGCACAATGCCGCCTTAAGTGCAAGAAGAGTGAGACTTCTTAGAGTCTGTGCTTTGAATCTTTCCTATGAGACCAGTATTGGTTTCCGATACACCACTGCAGGTTCAATGTATTCCTTGGACCTTCACATTAACGATGAAACACAGAAATCAAGTCGGAATTAAATACAAAAGGGACAATGCCGCCTTAAGTACATGAATAGAGACTCTTCTTACAGTCGGTGTTTTGATACTTTCCAGTGAGACCAGTATTAGTTTGCGATACACCACTGCAGGTTCAATGTATTCCTTTTACATACACATTGACGATGAAACACTGAAATTACATCGGAATTAAATACAAAAGGCACAATGCCACCTTAAGTGAAAAGGAGTGAGACTTCTTAGAGTATGTGCTTTGATCCTTTCCTATGAGATCAGTATTAGTTTCCGATACACCACTGCAGGTTCAATGTATTCCTACTACATACACATTGACGATGAAGCACCGAAATTACATCGGAATTAAATACAAAAGGCACAATGCCGACTTAAGCGCAAGAAGAGTGAGACTTCTTAGAGTCTTTGCTTTGATCCTTTCCTATGAGACCAGTTATAGTTTCCGATACACCACTGCAGGTTCAATGTATTCCTTGGACCTTCACATTAACGATGAAACACAGAAATCAAGTCGGAATTAAATACAAAAGGCACAATGCCGCCTTAAGTACAAGAATAGAGACTCTTCTTACAGTCGGTGTTTTGATCCTTTCCTGTGAGACCAGTATTAGTTTGCGATACACCACTTCAGGTTCAATGTATTCCTTTTACATACACATTGACGATGAATTCTGATATTTCATCGGAATTAAATACAAAAGGCACAATGCCGCCTGAAGTGCAAGAAGAGTGAGAATTCTTAGAGTCTGTGCTTTGATCCTTTCCTGTGAGACCAGTATTAGTTTCCTATACACCACTGCAGGTTCAATGTATTCATTTCACATACACATTGACGATGAAACACTGAAATTACATCGGAATTAAATAAAAACGGCTCAATGCTACCTGAAGTGCAAAAGGAGTGAGACTTCTTAGAGTATGTGCTTTGATCCTTTCCTATGAGACCAGTATTAGTTTCCGATACACCACTGCAGGTTCAATGTATTTCTTTTACATACACATTGACGATGAAACACTGAAATTACATCGGAGTTAAATACAAAAGGCACAAGGCCGCCCTAAGTGCAAGAAGAGTGAGACTTCTTAGAGTCTTTGCTTTGATCCTTTCCTATGAGACCAGTTATAGTTTCCGATACACCACTGCAGGTTCAATGTATTCCTTGGACCTTCACATTAACGATGAAACACAGAAATCAAGTCGGAATTAAATACAAAAGGCACAATGCCGCCTTAAGTACAAGTATAGAGACTCTTCTTACAGTCGTTGTTTTGATCCTTTCCTGTGAGACCAGTATTAGTTTCCGATACCCCTCTGCAGGTTCAATGTATTCCTATTACATACACATTGACGATGAAACACTGAAATTACATCCCAATTAAATACAAAAGACTCAATGCTGCCTTAAGTACAAGAAGAGTGAGACTTGTTAGAGTCTGTGTTTTTAACCTTTCCTGTGAGACCAGTATTAGTTTCCGATACACCACTGCAGGTTCAATGTATTCCTGTGACCTTCACATTAACGATGAAACACAGAAATCAAGTCGGAATTAAATACAAAATGTACAATGCCGCCTGAAGTACAAGAATAGAGACTCTTCTTACAGACGGTGTTTGATACTTTCCTGTGAGACCAGTATGAGTTTGCGATACACCATTGCAGGTTCAATGTATTCTTTTTACATACACATTGACGATGAAACACTGAAATTACATCGAAATTAAATACTTAAGGCACAATGAAACATTAAGTGCATAAGGAGTGAGACTTCTTAGAGTATGTGCTTTGATCCTTTCCCATGAGACCAGTATTAGTTTTCCGATACACCACTGCAGGTTCAATGTATTCCTTGGACCTTCACATTGGCGATGAAGCACGGATATCGCATCGGAATTAAATACAAAAGGCACAATGGCGCCTTAAGTACAAGAATAGAGACTCTTCTTACGTTCGGTGCTTTGAGCATTCCCTGTGAGACCAGTATTAATTTCCGATACACCACTGCAGGTTCAATGTATTCTACGGAGCTTCACATTGATGATGAAACACAGAAATCGCATCGGAATTAAATACAATAGGCACAATGCCGCCTTAAATACAAGAATAGAGACTCTTCTTACAGTCGGTATTTTGAGTATACCCTGTGAGACCAGTATTAGTTTCCTATACACCACTGCAGGTGCAATGTATTCCATGGACATACCCATTGACGATGAAACACTGAAATTACATCCCAATTAAATACAAAAGACTCAATGCTGCCATAAGTACAAGAAGAGTGAGACTTGTTAGAGTCTGTGTTTTTAACCTTTCCTGTGAGACCAGTATTAGTTTCCGATACACCACTGCAGGTTCAATGTATTCCTTGGACATACACATTGACGATGAAACACAGAAATCGCATCGGAATTGAATACAAAAGGCACAATGCCACCTTAAGTACAAGAATAGAGACTCTTCTTACAGTCGGTGTTTTGAGCATTCCCTGTGAGACCAGTATTAGTTTCCGATACACCACTCCAGGTTCAATGTATTCCTTGGACATACACCTTGAGGATGAAACACAGAAATCGCATCGGAATTAAATACAATAGGCACAATGCCCCCTTAAGTACCAGAATAGAGACTCTTCTTACAGTCCTACAGTCGGTGTTTTGAGCATTCCCTGTGAGACCATGAAATTAGTACAAGTATGGAGACTCTTCTTACAGTCGGTGCTTTGAGCATTCCCTGTGAGACCAGTATTAGTTTCCGATACACCACTCCAGGTTCAATGCATTCCTTGGCCATACACATTGAAGATGAAACACTGAAATTACATCGGAATTAAATACAAAAGGGACAATGCCGCCTTAAGTGTAAGATGTGTGAGACTTCTTAGAGTCCGTGCTTTGATCCTTTCCTGTGAGACCAGTATTAGTTTCCGATACATCACTGCAGGTTCAATGTGTTCCTTGGACCTTCACATTGACGATGATACACAGAAATCGCATTGGAATTAAATACAAAAGGCACAATGCCACCTTAAGTACAAGAATAAGGCTCTTCTTACAGTCGGTGTTTAGATCCTTTCCTGTGAGACCAGTATTAGTTTGCGATACACAACTGCTGGTTCAATGTATTCCTTTTACATACACATTGACGATGAATTCTGAAATTACATCGGAATTAAATACAAAAGGCACAATGCCGCCTGAAGTGCAAGAAGAGTGAGAATTCTTAGAGTCTGTGCTTTGATCCTTTCCTGTGACACCACTATTTGTTTCTGATACACCACTGCAGGTTCAATGTATTCCTTTTACATACACATTGACGATGAAACACTGAAATTACATCGGAATTAAATAGAAAAGGCACAATGCCGCCTTAAGTTCAAGAAGAGTGAGACTTCTTAGAGTCTTCGCTTTGATCCTTTCCTATGAGACCAGTTATAGTTTCCGATACACCACTGCAGGTTCAATGTATTCCTTCGACCTTCACATGAACGATGAAACAGAGAAATCAAGTCGGAATTAAATCCAAAAGGCACAATGCCACCTTAAGTACAAGAATAGAGACTCTTCTTACAGTCTTTGTTTTGATCCTCTCCTGTGAGACCAGTATTAGTTTGCGATACACCACTGCAGGTTCAATGTATTCCTTGGACCTTCACATTAACGATGAAACACAGAAATCAAGTCGGAATTAAATACAAAAGGCACAATGCCGCCTTAAGTACAAGAATAGAGACTCTTCTTACAGTCGGTGCTTTGATACTTTCCAGTGAGACCAGTATTAGTTTGCGATACACCACTGCAGGTTCAATGTATTCCTTTTACATACACATTGACGATGAAACACTGAAATTACATCGGAATTAAATACAAAAGGCACAATGCCACCTTAAGTGAAAAGGAGTGAGACTTCTTAGAGTATGTGCTTTGATCCTTTCCTATGAGATCAGTATTAGTTTCCGATACACCACTGCAGGTTCAATGTATTCCTACTACATACACATTGACGATGAAGCACCGAAATTACATCGGAATTAAATACAAAAGGCACAATGCCGCCTTAAGCGCAAGAAGAGTGAGACTTCTTAGAGTCTTTGCTTTGATCCTTTCCTATGAGACCAGTTATAGTTTCCGATACACCACTGCAGGTTCAATGTATTCCTTGGACTTTCACATTAACGATGAAACACAGAAATCAAGTCGGAATTAAATACAAAAGGCACAATGCCGCCTTAAGTACAAGAATAGAGACTCTTCTTACAGTCGGTGTTTTGATCATTTCCTGTGAGACCAGTATTAGTTTGCGATACACCACTTCAGGTTCAATGTATTCCTTTTACATACACATTGACGATGAATTCTGATATTTCATCGGAATTAAATACAAAAGGCACAATGCCGCCTGAAGTGCAAGAAGAGTGAGAATTCTTAGAGTCTGTGCTTTGATCCTTTCCTGTGAGACCAGTATTAGTTTCCTATACACCACTGCTGGTTCAATGTATTCATTTCACATACACATTGACGATGAAACACTGAAATTACATAGGAATTAAATAAAAACGGCTCAATGCCACCTGAAGTGCAAAAGGAGTGAGACTTCTTAGAGTATGTGCTTTGATCCTTTCCTATGAGACCAGTATTAGTTTCCGATACCCCACTGCAGGTTCAATGTATTCCTTTTACATACACATTGACGATGAAACACTGTAATTACATCGGAATTAAATACAAAAGGCACAAGGCCGCCTTAAGTGCAAGAAGAGTGAGACTTCTTAGAGTCTTTGCTTTGATCCTTTCCTATGAGACCAGTTATAGTTTCCGATACACCACTGCAGGTTCAATGTATTCCTTGGACCTTCACATTAACGATGAAACACAGAAATCAAGTCGGAATTAAATACAAAAGGCACAATGCCGCCTTAAGTACAAGTATAGAGACTCTTCTTACAGTCGGTGTTTTGATCCTTTCCTGTGAGACCAGTATTAGTTTGCGATACACCACTGCAGGTTCAATGTATTCCTTTTACATACACATTGACGATGAAACACTGAAATTACATCGGAATTAAATACAAAAGGCACAATGCCACCTTAAGTGAAAAGGAGTGAGACTTCTTAGAGTATGTGCTTTGATCCTTTCCTATGAGACCAGTATTAGTTTCCGATACACCTCTGCAGGTTCAATGTATTCCTATTACATACACATTGACGATGAAACACTGAAATTACATCGGAATTAAATACAAAAGGCACAATGCCGCCATAAGTGCAAGAAGAGTGAGACTTCTTAGACTCTTTGCTTTGATCCTTTCCTATGAGACCAGTTATAGTTTCCGATACACCACTGCAGGTTCAATGTATTCTACGGAGCTTCACATTGATGATGAAACACAGAAATCGCATCGGAATTAAATACAATAGGCACAATGCCGCCTTAAATACAAGAATAGAGACTCTTCTTACAGTCGGTATTTTGAGTATACCCTGTGAGACCAGTATTAGTTTCCGATACACCACTGCAGGTGCAATGTATTCCATGGACATACCCATTGACGATGAAACACTGAAATTACATCCCAATTAAATACAAAAGACTCAATGCTGCCTTAAGTACAAGAAGAGTGAGACTTGTTAGAGTATGTGTTTTTAACCTTTCCTGTGAGACCAGTATTAGTTTCCGACACACCACTGCAGGTTCAATGTATTCCTGTGACCTTCACATTAACGATGAAACACAGAAATCAAGTCGGAATTAAATACAAAATGTACAATGCCGCCTGAAGTACAAGAATAGAGACTCTTCTTACAGACGGTGTTTGATACTTTCCTGTGAGACCAGTATTAGTTTGCGATACACCACTGCAGGTTCAATGTATTCCTTTTACAAACACAATGACGATGAAACACTGAAATTACATCGGAATTAAATACAAAAGGCACAATGCCGCCTTAAGTACAAGAATAGAGACTCTTCTTACGTTCGGTGCTTTGAGCATTCCCTGTGAGACCAGTATTAGTTTGCGATACACCACTGCAGGTTCAATGTACACCTTAGACATACACATTGACGATGAAACACTGAAATTACATCGGAATTAAATACAAAAGGCACAATGCCGCCATAAGTGCAAGAATAGAGACTCGTCTTACAGTCGGTGCTTTGAGCATTCCACAGCAGGTTCAATGTATTCCTTGGACATACACATTGACGATGAAACACAGAAATCAAGTCGGAATTTAATACAAAAGGCACAATGAGGCCTTAAGTACAAGAATAGAGACTCTTCTTACAGTCGGTGTTTTGATCCTTTCCTGTGAGACCAGTATTAGTTTGCGATACACCATTGCAGGTTCAATGTATTGCTTTTACATACACATTGACGATGAAACACTGAAATTACATCGAAATTAAATACTTAAGGCACAATGCCACATTAAGTGCATAAGGAGTGAGACTTCTTAGAGTATGTGCTTTGATCCTTTCCCATGAGACCAGTATTAGTTTCCGATACACCACTGCAGGTTCAATGTATGCCTTGGACCTTCACATTGGCGATGAAGCACGGATATCGCATCGGAATTTAATACAAAAGGCACAATGGCGCCTTAAGTACTAGAATAGAGACTCTTCTTACGTTCGGTGCTTTGAGCATTCCCTGTGAGACCAGTATTAATTTCCGATACACCACTGCAGGTTCAATGTATTCTACGGAGCTTCACATTGGTGATGAAACACAGAAATCGCATCGGAATTTAATACAATAGGCACAATGCCGCATTAAATACAAGAATAGAGACTCTTCTTACAGTCGGTATTTTGAGTATACCCTGTGAGACCAGTATTAGTTTCCTATACACCACTGCAGGTGCAATGTATTCCATGGACATACCCTTTGACGATGAAACACTGAAATTACATCCCAATTAAATACAAAAGACTCAATGCTGCCTTAAGTACAAGAAGAGTGAGACTGGTTAGAGTCTGTGTTTTTAACCTTTCCTGTGAGACCAGTATTAGTTTCCGATACACCACTGCAGGTTCAATGTATTCCTTGGACATACACATTGACGATGAAACACAGAAATCGCATCGGAATTGAATACAAAAGGCACAATGCCACCTTAAGTACAAGAATAGAGACTCTTCTTACAGTCGGTGTTTTGAGCATTCCCTGTGAGACCAGTATTAGTTTCCGATACACCACTCCAGGTTCAATGTATTCCTTGGACATACACCTTGAGGATGAAACACAGAAATCGCATCGGAATTAAATTCAATAGGCACAATGCCCCCTTAAGTACAAGAATAGAGACTCTTCTTACAGTCCTACAGTCGGTGTTTTGAGCATTCCCTGTGAGACCATGAAATTAGTACAAGTATGGAGACTCTTCTTACAGTCGGTGCTTTGAGCATTCCCTGTGAGACCAGTATTAGTTTCCGATACACCACTCCAGGTTCAATGCATTCCTTGGCCATACACATTGAAGATGAAACACTGAAATTACATCGGAATTAAATACAAAAGGGACAATGCCGCCTTAAGTGTAAGATGTGTGAGACTTCTTAGAGTCCGTGCTTTGATCCTTTCCTGAGAGACCAGTATTAGTTTCCGATACATCACTGCAGGTTCAATGTGTTCCTTGGACCTTCACATTGACGATGACACACAGAAATCGCATTGGAATTAAATACAAAAGGCACAATGCCACCTTAAGTACAAGAATAAGGCTCTTCTTACAGTCGGTGTTTTGATCCTTTCCTGTGAGACCAGTATTAGTTTGCGATACACAACTGCTGGTTCAATGTATTCCTTTTACATACACATTGACGATGAATTCTGAAATTACATCGGAATTAAATATAAAAGGCACAATGCCGCCTGAAGTGCAAGAAGAGTGAGAATTCTTAGAGTCTGTGCTTTGATCCTTTCCTGTGACACCACTATTTGTTTCTGATACACCACTGCAGGTTCAATGTATTCCTTTTACATACACATTGACGATGAAACACTGAAATTACATCGGAATTAAATAGAAAAGGCACAATGCCGCCTTAAGTGCAAGAAGAGTGAGACTTCTTAGAGTCTTCGCTTTGATCCTTTCCTATGAGACCAGTTATAGTTTCCGATACACCACTGCAGGTTCAATGTATTCCTTCGACCTTCACATTAACGATGAAACAGAGAAATCAAGTCGGAATTAAATCCAAAAGGCACAATGCCACCTTAAGTACAAGAATAGAGACTCTTCTTACAGTCTTTGTTTTGATCCTCTCCTGTGAGACCAGTATTAGTTTGCGAAACACCACTGCAGGTTCAACGTATTCCTTTTACATACACAATTACGATGAAACACTGAAATTACATCGGAATTAAATACAAAAGGCACATTGCATCCTTAAGTGCAAAAGGAGTGAGACTTCTTGGAGTATGTGCTTTGATCCTTTCCTATGAGACCAGTATTAGTTTCCGATACACCACTGCAGATTCAATGTATTCCTTGTACATACACATTGACGATGAATTCTGAAATTACATCGGAATTATATACAAAAGGCACAATGCCGCCTGAAGTGCAAGAAGAGTGAGAATTCTTAGAGTCTGTGCTTTGATCCTTTCCTGTGAGACCAGTATTAGTTTCCGATACACCACTGCAGGTTCAATGTATTCATTTCACATACACATTGACGATGAAACACTGAAATTATATCGGAATTAGATACAAACGGCACAATGCCACCTTAAGTGCAAAAGGTGTGAGACTTCTTAGAGTATGTGCTTTGATCCTTTTCTATGAGACCAGTATTCGTTTCCGATACACCACTGCAGGTTCAATGTAGTCCTTTTACATACACATTGACGATGAAACACTGTAATTACATCGGAATTAAATACAAAAGGCACAATGCCGCCTTAAGTGCAAGAAGAGTGAGACTTCTTAGAGTCTTTGCTTTGATCCTTTCCTATGAGACCAGTTATAGTTTCCGATACACCACTGTAGGTTCAATGTATTCCTTGGACCTTCACATTAACAATGAAACACAGAAATCAAGTCGGAATTAAATACAAAAGGCACAATGCCTCCTTAAGTACAAGAATAGAGACTCTTCTTACAGTCTGTGTTTTGATCCTTTTCTGTGAGACCAGTATTAGTTTGCGATACACCACTGCAGGTTCAATGTATTCCTTCTACATACACATTGACGATGAATTCTGAAATTACATCGGAATTAAATACAAAAGGCACAATGCCACCTTAACGGCAAAAGGAGTGAGACTTCTTAGAGTATGTGCTTTGATCATTTCCTATGAGACCAGTATTAGTTTCCGATACACCACTGCAGGTTCAATGTATTCCTTTTACATACACATTGACGATGAATTCTGAAATTACATCGGAATTAAATACAAAAGGCACAATGCCGCCTGATGTGCAAGAAGAGTGAGAATTCTTAGAGTCTGTGCTTTGATCCTTTCCTGTGAGACCAGTATTAGAATCCGATACACCACTGCAGGTTAAATGTATTCCTTTTACATACACATTGACGATGAAACACTGAAATTACATCGGAATTAAATACAAAAGGCACAATTCCACCTTATGTGCAAAAGGAGTGAGACTTCTTAGGGTATGTGCTTTGATCCTTTCCTATGAAACCAGTATTAGTTTCCGATACACCACTGCAGGTTCAATGTATTCCTTTTACATACACATTGACGATGAAACACTGAAATTACATCGGAATTAAATACAAAAGGCACAATGCCGCCGTAAGTACAAGAATAGAGACTTTTCTTACAGTCGGTGTTTTGATCCTTTCCTGTGAGACCAGTATTAGTTTGCGATACATCACTGCAGGTTCAATGTATTAGTTTTACATACACATTGACGATGAATTCTGAAATTACATTGGAATTAAATACAAAAGGCACAATGCCGCCTGAAGTGCAAGAAGAATGAGAATTCTTAGAGTCTGTGATTTGATCCTTTCCTGTGAGCCCAGTATCAGTTTCCGATACACCACTGCAGGTTCAATGTATTCATTTCACATACACATTGACGATGAAACACTGAAATTACATCGAAATTAAATACAAACGGCACAATGCCACCTGAAGTGCAAAAGGAGTGAGACTTCTTAGAGTATGTGCTTTGATCCTTTCCTATGAGACCAGTATTAGCTTCCGATACACCACTGCAGGTTCAATGTATTCCTTTTACATACACATTGACGATGAAACACTGAAATTACATCAGAATTAAATACAAAAGGCACAATGCCGCCTTAAGTGCAAGAAGAGTGAGACTTCTTAGAGTCTGTGCTTTGAATCTTTCCTATGAGACCAGTATTAGTTTCCGATACACCACTGCAGGTTCAATGTATTCCTTGGACCTTCACATAAACGATGAAACACAGATATCAAGTCGGAATTAAATACAAAAGGGACAATGCCGCCTTAAGTACATGAATAGAGACTCTTCTTACAGTCGGTGTTTTGATACTTTCCTGTGAGACCAGTATTAGTTTGCGATACACCACTGCAGGTTCAATGTATTCCTTTTACATACACATTGACGATGAAACACTGAAATTACATCGGAATTAAATACAAAAGGCACAATGCCACCTTAAGTGAAAAGGAGTGAGACTTCTTAGAGTATGTGCTTTGATCCTTTCCTATGAGATCAGTATTAGTTTCCGATACACCACTGCAGGTTCAATGTATTTCTACTACATATACATTGACGATGAAGCACCGAAATTACATCGGAATTAAATACAAAAGGCACAATGCCGCCTTAAGTGCAAGAAGAGTGAGACTTCTTAGAGTCTTTGCTTTGATCCTTTCCTATGAGACCAGTTATAGTTTCCGATACACCACTGCAGGTTCAAAGTATTCCTTGGACCTTCACATTAACGATGAAACACAGAAATCAAGTCGGAATTAAATACAAAAGGCCCAATGCCGCCTTAAGTACAAGAATAGAGACTCTTCTTACAGTCGGTGTTTTGATCCTTTCCTGTGAGACCAGTATTAGTTTGCGATACACCACTTCAGGTTCAATGTATTCCTTTTACATACACATTGACGATGAATTCTGATATTTCATCGGAATTAAATACAAAAGGCACAATGCCGCCTGAAGTGCAAGAAGAGTGAGAATTCTTAGAGTCTGTGCTTTGATCCTTTCCTGTGAGACCAGTATTAGTTTCCGATAAACCACTGCAGGTTCAATGTATTCATTTCACATACACATTGACGATGAAACACTGAAATTACATCGGAATTAAATAAAAACGGCTCAATGCCACCTGAAGTGCAAACGGAGTGAGACTTCTTAGAGTATGTGCTTTGATCCTTTCCTATGAGACCAGTATTAGTTTCCGATACACCACTGCCGGTTCAATGTATTCCTTTTACATACACATTGACGATGAAACACTGAAATTACATCGGAATTAAATACAAAAGGCACAAGGCCGCCTTAAGTGCAAGAAGAGTGAGACTTCTTAGAGTCTTTGCTTTGATCCTTTCCTATGAGACCAGTTATAGTTTCCGATACACCACTGCAGGTTCAAAGTATTTCTTGGACCTTCACATTAACGATGAAACACAGAAATCAAGTCGGAATTAAATACAAAAGGCACAATGCCGCCTTAAGTACAAGTATAGAGACTCTTCTTACAGTCGGTGTTTTGATCCTTTCCTGTGAGCCCAGTATTAGTTTGCGATACACCACTGCAGGTTCAATGTATTCCTTTTACATACACATTGACGATGAAACACTGAAATTACATCGGAATTAAATACAAAAGGCACAATGCCACCTTAAGTGAAAAGGAGTGAGACTTCTTAGAGTATGTGCTTTGATCCTTTCCTATGAGATCAGTATTAGTTTCCGATACACCTCTGCAGGTTCAATGTATTCCTATTACATACACATTGAAGATGAAACACTGAAATTACATCGGAATTAAATACAAAAGGCACAATGCCGCCATAAGTGCAAGAAGAGTGAGACTTCTTAGACTCTTTGCTTTGATCCTTTCCTATGAGACCAGTTATAGTTTCCGATACACCACTGCAGGTTCAATGTATTCCTTGGACCTTCACATTGGCGATGAAGCACGGATATCGCATCGGAACTAAATAGAAAAGGCACAATGGCGCCTTAAGTACAAGAATAGAGACTCTTCTTACGTTCGGTGCTTTGAGCATTCCCTGTGAGACCAGTATTAGTTTCCGATACACCACTGCAGGTTCAATGTATTCTACGGAGCTTCACATTGATGATGAAACACAGAAATCGCATCGGAATTAAATACAATAGGCACAATGCCGCCTTAAATACAAGAATAGAGACTCTTCTTACAGTCGGTATTTTGAGTATACCCTGTGAGACCAGTATTAGTTTCCAATACACCACTGCAATTGCAATGTATTCCATGGACATACCCATTGACGATGATACACTGAATTTACATCCCAATTAAATACAAAAGACTCAATGCTGCCTTAAGTACAAGAAGAGTGAGACTTGTTAAAGTCTGTGTTTTTAACCTTTCCTGTGAGACCAGTATTAGTTTCCGATACACCACTGCAGGTTCAATGTATTCCTGTGACCTTCAAATTAACGATGAAACACAGAAATCAAGTCGGAATTAAATACAAAATGTACAATGCCGCCTGAAGTACAAGAATAGAGACTCTTCTTACAGACGGTGTTTGATACTTTCCTGTGAGACCAGTATTAGTTTGCGATACACCACTGCAGGTTCAATGTATTCCTTTTACATACACAATGACGATGAAACACTGAAATTACATCGGAATTAAATACAAAAGGCACAATGCCGCCTTAAGTACAAGAATAGAGACTCTTCTTACAGTCCTACAGTCGGTGTTTTGAGCATTCCCTGTAAGACCATGAAATTAGTACAAGTATGGAGACTCTTCTTACAGTCGGTGCTTTGAGCATTCCCTGTGAGACCAGTATTAGTTTCCGATACACCACTCCAGGTTCAATGCATTCCTTGGCCATACACATTGAAGATGAAACACTGAAATTACATCGGAATTAAATACAAAAGGGACAATGCCGCCTTAAGTGTAAGATGTGTGAGACTTCTTAGAGTCCGTGCTTTGATCCTTTCCTGTGAGACCAGTATTAGTTTCCGATACATCACTGCAGGTTCAATGTGTTCCTTGGACCTTCACATTGACGATGATACACAGAAATCGCATTGGAATTAAATACAAAAGGCACAATGCCACCTTAAGTACAAGAATAGAGACTCTTCTTACAGTCGGTGTTTTGAGCATTCCCTGTGAGACCAGTATTTGTTTCCGATACACCACTGCTGGTTCAATGTATTCCTTGGACATACACGTTGACGATGAAACACTGAAATTACATCAGAATTAAATACAAAAGGCACAATGCCGCCTTAAGTGCAAGAGTAGAGGCTCTTCTTAATGTCGGTGCTTTGAGCATTCCCTGCGGGACCGGTATTAGTTTCCGATACACCACTGCAAGTTCAATGTACTCCTTGGACATACACATTGACGATGAAACACTGAAATTACATCCCAATTAAATACAAAAGACTCAATGCTGCCTTAAGTACAAGAAGAGTGAGACTTCTTAGAGTCTGTGTTTTATTCTTTCATGTGCGACCAGTATTAGTATCCGATACGCCACTGCAGGTTCAATGTATTCCTTGGACCTTCACATTGACGATGAAACACAGAAATCGCATTGGAATTAAATACAAATGGCACAATGCCGCCTTATGTACAAGAATAGAGACTCTTCTTACAGTCGGTGCTTTGAGCATTCCCTGTGAGACCAGTATTAGTTTCCGATACACCACTGCAGGTTCAATGTATTCCTTGGACCTGCACATTGACGATGAATCACAGAAATCCCATCGGAATTAAATACAAAAGGCACAATGCCGCCTTAAGTACAAGAATAGAGACTCTTCTTACAGTCGGTGCTTTGAGCATTCCCCGTGAGACCAGTATTACCTTGCGATACACCACTGCAGGTTCAATATATTCCTTGGACATACACATTGACGATGAAACACTGAAATTACATCGGACTTAAATACAAAACGCACAACGCCGCCTTAAGTGCAAGAAGAGTGAGACTTCTTAGTGTCTGTGCTTTGATCCATTCCTCTGAGACCAGTACCAGCTTCCATACGCCACTTCAGGTTCAATGTATTCCTTGGACATACACATTGACGATGAAACACAGAAATCGCATCGCAATGAAATACAAAAGGCACAATGCCGCCTTAAGTACAAGAATAGAGACTCTTCTTACAGTCGGTGTTTGAGCATTCCCTGTGAGACCAGTATTAGTTTCCGTAACACCACAGCAGGTTCAATGCATTCCTTGGACCTTCACATTGACGATGAAACACAGAAACGCATCGGAAATAAATACAAAAGGCACAATGCCGCCTTCAGTGCAAGAATAAAGTATCTTCTTACAGACGGTGAATTGAGCATTCCCTGTGAGACCAGTATTAGTTTCCGTTGCACCACTGCAGGTTCAATTTACTCCTTTGACATACACATTGACGATGAAACACTGAAATTACATCGGAATTAAATACAAAAGGCACAATGCCGCCTTAAGTACAAATATAGAGACTCTTCTTACAGTCGGGGCTTTGAGCATTCCCTGAGAGACCAGTATTAGTTTCCGATACACCACTGCAGGTTCAATGTATTCCTTCGACATACACATTGAAGACGAAACACCGAAATTACATTGGAATTAAATACAAAAGGCACAATGCCGCCTTAAGTGCAAGAAGAGTGAGACTTCTTAGAGTCTGTGCTTTGATCCTTTCCTTTGAGACCAGTATTAGTTTCCGATATACCACTGCAGGTTCAATGTATTCCTTGGACATACGCATTGACGATGAAACACAGAAATCGCATCGGATTTAAATACAAAAGGCACAATGCCGCTTTAAGTACAAGAATAGAGAGTCTTCTTACAGTCGGTGCTTTGAGCATTCCCTGTGAGACCAGTATTAGTTTGCGATACACCATTGCAGGTTCAATGTACTCCTAAGACATACACATTGACGATGAAACACAGAAATCGCATCGGAATTAAATACAAAAGGCACAATGCCGCCATAAGTGCAAGAATAGAGACTCTTCTTACAGTCGTTGCTTTGAGCATTCCACTGCAGGTTCAATGTATTCCTTGGACATACACATTGACGATGAAACACAGAAAACGCATTGGAATTAAATACAAAATTCACAATGCCGCCTTAAGTACAAGAATAGAGACTCTTCTTACAGTCGGTGTTTTGAGCATTCCCTGTGAGACCAGTATTTGTTTCCTATACACCACTGCAGGTCAATGTATTCCTTGGACATACACGTTGACGATGAAACACTGAAATTACATCAGAATTAAATACAAAAGGCACAATGCCGCCTTAAGTGCAAGAGTAGAGGCTCTTCTTACTGTCGGTGCTTTGAGCATTCCCTGCGGGACCAGTATTAGTTTCCGATACACCACTGCAAGTTCAATGTATTCCTTGGACATACAAATTGACGATGAAACACTGAAATTACATCGTAATTAAATACAAAAGGTACAATGCCGCCTTAAGTGCAAAAAGAGTGTGACTTCTTAGAGTCTATGCTTTTATCCTTTCCTGTGCGACCAGTATTAGTATCCGATACGCCACTGCAGCTTCAATGTATTCTTTGGACCTTCACATTGACGATGAAACACAGAAATCGCATCGGAATTGAATACAAATGGCACAATGCTGCCTTAAGTACAAGAATAGAGACTCTTCTTACAGTCGGCGCTTTGAGCATTCCCCGTGAGACCAGTATTAGCTTGCGATACCCCACTGCAGGTTCAATGTATTCCTTTTACATACACATTGACGATGAAACACTGAAATTACATCGGAATTAAATACAAAAGGCAAATCGCCGCCTTATGTGCAAGAAGAGTCAGACTTCTTAGAGTCTTCGCTTTGATCCTTTCCTATGAGAAAAGTTATAGTTTGCGATACACCACTGCAGGTTCCATGTATTCCTTGGACATACACATTTCGATGAAACACAGAAATCAAGTCGGAATTAAATACAAAAGGCACAATGCCGCCTTAAGTACAAGCATAGAGACTCTTCTTACAGTCGGTGTTTTGATCCTTGCTTGTGAGACCAGTATTAGTTTGCGATACACCACTGCAGGTTCAATGTATTCCTTTTACATACACATTGACGATGAAACACTGAAATTACATCGGAATTAAATACTTAAGGCACAATGCCACCTTAAGTGCAAAAGGAGTGAGAGTTCTTATCGTATGTGCTTTGATCCTTTCCTATGACACCAGTATTAGTTTCCGATACACCACTGCAGGTTCAATGTATTCCTTGGACCTTCACATTAACGATGAAACACAGAATTCAAGTCGGAATTAAATACAAAAGTCACAATGCCGCCTTAAGTACAAGAATAGAGACTCTTCTTACAGTCGGTGCCTTGAGCATTCCCTGTGAGTCCAGTATTAGTTTCCGATACACCACTGCAGGTTCAATGTATTCCTAGGACCTTCACATTGGCGATGAAACACGGAAATCGCATCGGAATTAAATACAAAAGGAACAATGCCGCCTTAAGTACAAGAATAGATACTCTTCTTACGTTCGGTGCTTTGAGCATTCCCTGTGAGACCAGTATTAGTATCCGATACACTACTGCAGATTCAATGTATTCTACGGAGCTTCACATTGTTGATGAAACACAGAAATCGCATCGGAATTAAATACAATAGGCACAATGCCGCCTTAAATACAAGAATAGAGACTCTTCTTACAGTCGGTATTTTGAGTATACCCAGTGAGACCAGTATTAGTTTCCGATACACCACTGCAGGTGCAATGTATTCCATGGACATACACATTGACGATGAAACACTGAAAGTACATCCCAATTAAATACAAAAGACTCAATGCTGCCTTAAGTACAAGAAGAGTGAGACTTGTTAGAGTCTGTGTTTTTAACCTTTCCTGTGAGACCAGTATTAGTTTCCGATACACCACTGCAGGTTCAATGTATTCCTTGGACCTTCACATTAACGATGAAACATAGAAATCAAGTCGGAATTAAATAAAAAAGGTACAATGCCGCCTGAAGTACAAGAATAGAGACTCTTCTTACAGTCGGTGTTTTGATACTTTCCTGTGAGACCAGTATTAGTTTGCGATTCACCACTGCAGGTTCAATGTATTCCTTTTACAAACACAATGACGATGAAACTCTGAAATTACATCGGAATTAAATACAAAAGGCACAATGCCGCCTTAAGTACAAGAACAGAGACTCTTCTTACGTTAGGTGCTTTGAGCATTCCCTTTGAGACCAGTATTAGTTTGCGATACACCACTGCAGGTTCAATGTACTCCTTAGACATACACATTGACGATGAAACACTGAAATTACATCGGAATTAAATACAAAAGGCACAATGCCGCCATAAGTGCAAGAATAGAGACTCTTCTTACAGTCGGTGCTTTGAGCATTCCACTGCAGGTTCAATGTATTCCTTGGACATACACATTGACGATGAAACACAGATATCGCATCGGAATTAAATACAAAAGGCACAATGCCGCCTTAAGTACAAGAATAGAGACTCTTCTTACAGTCGGTGTTTAGAGCATTCCCTGTGAGACCAGTATTAGTTTCCGATACACCACTCCAGGTTCAATGTATGCCTTGGACATACACCTTGACGATGAAACACAGAAATCGCATCGGAATTACATACAAAAGGCACAATGCCCCCTTAAGCACATGAATAGAGACTCTTCTTACAGTCCTACAGTCGGTGTTTTGAGCATACCCTGTGAGACCATGAAATTAGTACAAATATGGAGACTCTTCTTACAGTCGATGCTTTGAGCATTCCCTGTGAGACCAGTATTAGTTCCCGATATACCACTGCAGGTTCAATGTATTCCTTGGACATACGCATTGACGATGAAACACAGAAATCGCATCGGAATTAAATACAAAAGGCACAATGCCGCTTTAAGTACAAGAATAGAGACTCTTCTTACAGTCGGTGCTTTGAGCATTCCCTGTGAGACCAGTATTAGTTTGCGATACACCATTGCAGGTTCAATGTACTCCTAAGACATACACATTGACGATGAAACACAGAAATCGCATCGGAATTAAATACAAAAGGCACAATGCCGCCATAAGTGCAAGAATAGAGACTCTTCTTACAGTCGTTGCTTTGAGCATTCCACTGCAGGTTCAATGTATTCCTTGGACATACACATTGACGATGAAACACAGAAAACGCATTGGAATTAAATACAAAATTCACAATGCCGCCTTAAGTACAAGAATAGTGACTCTTCTTACAGTCGGTGTTTTGAGCATTCCCTGTGTGACCAGTATTTGTTTCCTATACACCACTGCAGGTTCAATGTATTCCTTGGACATACACGTTGACGATGAAACACTGAAATTACATCAGAATTAAATACAAAAGGCACAATGCCGCCTTAAGTGCAAGAGTAGAGGCTCTTCTTACTATCGGTGCTTTGAGCATTCCCTGCGGGACCAGTATTAGTTTCCGATACACCACTGCAAGTTCAATGTATTCCTTGGACATACACATTGACGATGAAACACTCAAATTACATCGTAATTAAATACAAAAGGGACAATGCCGCCTTAAGTGCAAGAAGAGTGAGACTTCTTAGAGTCTATGCTTTTATCCTTTCCTGTGCGACCAGTATTAGTATCCGATACGCCACTGCAGGTTCAATGTATTCCTTGGACCTTCACATTGACGATGAAACACAGAAATCGCATCGGAATTGAATACAAATGGCACAATGCCGCCTTAAGTACAAGAATAGAGACTCTTCTTACAGTCGGTTCTTTGAGCATTCCCTTTGAGACCAGTATTAGTTTCCGATACACCATAGCAGGTTCAGTGTATTCCTTGGACCTTCACATTGACGATGAAACACAGAAAACGCATCGAAATTAAAAACAAAAGGCACAATGGCGCCTTAAGTACAAGAATAGAGACTCTTCTTACAGTCGGCGCTTTGAGCATTCCCCGTGAGACCAGTATTAGCTTGCGAACCCCACTGCAGGTTCAATGTATCCCTTTTACATACACATTGACGATGCAACACTGAAATTACATCGGAATTAAATACTTAAGGCACAATGCCACCTTAAGTGCAAAAGGAGTGAGAGTTCTTATCGTATGTGCTTTGATCCTTTCCTATGACACCAGTATTAGTTTCCGATACACCACTGCAGGTTCAATGTATTCCTTGGACCTTCACATTAACGATGAAACACAGAATTCATGTCGGAATTAAATACAAAAGGCACAATGCCGCCTTAAGTACAAGAATAGAGACTCTTCTTACAGTCGGTGCTTTGAGCATTCCCTGTGAGTCCAGTATTAGTTTCCGATACACCACTGCAGGTTCAATTTATTCCTAGGACCTTCACATTGGCGATGAAACACGGAAATCGCATCGGAATTAAATACAAAAGGCACAATGCCGCCTTAAGTACAAGAATAGATACTCTTCTTACGTTCGGTGCTTTGAGCATTCCCTGTGAGACCAGTATTAGTTTCCGATACACCACTGCAGGTTCAATGTATTCTACGGAGCTTCACATTGATGATCAAACACAGAAATCGCATCGGAATTAAATACAATAGGCACAATGCCGCCTTAAATACAAGAATAGAGACTCTTCTTACATTCGGTATTTTGAGTATACCCTGTGAGACCAGTATTAGTTTCCGATACACCACTGCAGGTGCAATGTATTCCATGGACATACACATTGACGATGAAACACTGAAAGTACATCCCAATTAAATACAAAAGACTCAATGCTGCCTTAAGTACAAGAAGAGTGAGACTTGTTAGAGTCTGTGTTTTTAACCTTTCCTGTGAGACCAGTATTAGTTTCCGATACACCACTGCAGGTTCAATGTATTCCTTGGACCTTCACATTAACGATGAAACATAGAAATCAAGTCGGAATTAAATACAAAAGGTACAATGCCGCCTGAAGTACAAGAATAGAGACTCTTCTCACAGTCGGTGTTTGAATACTTTCCTGTGAGACCAGTATTAGTTTCCGATACATCACTGCAGGTTCAATGTGTTCCTTGGACCTTCACATTGACGATGATACACAGAAATCGCATTGGAATTAAATACAAAAGGCACAATGCCGCCTTAAGTACAAGAATAGAGAATCTTCTTACAGTCGGTGTTTTGTGCATTCCCTGTGAGACCAGTATTTGTTTCCGATACACCACTGCAGGTTCATTAAATACAAAAGGCACAATGCTGCCTTAAGTACAAGAAAAGAGACTCTTCTAACAGTCGGTGCTTTGAGCATTCCCCGTGAGACCAGTATTAGCTTGCGATACACCACTGCAGGATCAATGTATTCCTTAGACATACACATTGACGATGAAACACTGAAATTACATCGGAATTAAATGCAAAACGCACAATGCCGCCTTAAGTGCAAGAAGAGTGAGACTTCTTAGAGTCTGTGCTTTGATCCATTCCTCTGAGACCAGTACCAGCTTCCATACGCCACTGCAGGTTCAATGAATCCCTTGGACATACACATTGACGATGAAACACAGAATTCGCATCGCAATGAAATACAAAAGGCACAATGCCGCCTTAAGTATAAGAATAGAGACTCTTCTTACAGTCGGTGTTTGAACATTCCCTGTGAGACCAGTATTAGTTTCCGTAACACCACAGCAGGTTCAATGTATTCCTTGGACCTTCACATTGACGATGAACACAGAAACGCATCGGAAATAAATACAAAAGGCACAATGCCGCCTTCAGTGCAAAAATAAAGTCTCTTCTTACAGTCGGTGCTTTCAGCATTCCCTGTGAGACCAGTATTCGTTTCCGTTGCACCACTTCAGGTTCAATTTATTCCTTTGACATACACATTGACGATGAAACACTGAAATTACATCGGAATTAAATACAAAAGGCACAATGCCGCCTTAAGTACAAGAAAAGTGAGACTTCTTTGAGTGTGTGCTTTGATCCTTTCCTGTGAGACCAGTATTAGTTTCCGAGTCACCACTGCAGGTTCAATGTATTTCTTCGACCTTCACATTGACTATCAAACACAGAAATCGCATCGGAATTAAATACAAAAGGCACAATGCCGCCTTAAGTACAAGATTAGAGACTCTTCTTACAGTCGGTGATTTGAGCATTCCCTGTGAGACCAGTATTAGTTTCCGATACACCACTGCAGGTTCAATATATTCCTTGGACCTTCACATTGACGATGAAATACAGAAATCGCATCGGAATTAAATACAAAAGGCACAATGCCGCCTTAAGTACAAGAATAGAGACTCTTCTTACAGTCGGGGCTTTGAGCATTCCCTGTGAGTCCAGTATTAGTTTCAGATACACCACTGCAGGTTCAATGTATTTTTTCGACATACACATTGAAGACGAAACACCGAAATTACATCGGAATTAAATACAAAAAGCACAATGCCGCCTTAAGTGCAAGAAGAGTGAGACTTCTTAGAGTCTGTGATTTGATCCTTTCCTGTGAGACCAGTATTAGTTTGCGAAACACCACTGCAGGTTCAATGTATCCCTTGGACCTTCACACTGACGATGAAACACAGAAATCACATCGCAATTATATACAAAAGGCACAATGCCGCCTTAAGTACAAGAATAGTGACTCTTCTTACAGTCGGTGCTTTCAGCATTCCTTGTGAGACCAGTATTAGTTTCCGATATACCACTGCAGGTTCAATGTATTCCTTGGACATACGCATTGACGATGAAACACAGAAACCAAGTCGGAATTAAATACTAAAGGCACAATGCCGCTTTACGTACAAGAATAGAGACCCTTCTACAGTCGGTGCTTTGAGCATTCCCTGTGAGACCAGTAATAGTTTGCGATACACCACTGCAGGTTCAATGTATTCCTAAGACATACACATTGACGATGAAACACTGAAATTACATCGGAATTAAATACAAAAGGCACAATGCCGCCATAAGTGCAAGAATAGAGACTCTTCTTACAGTCGTTGCTTTGAGCATTCTACTGCAGGATCAATGTATTCCTTGGATATACACACTGACGATGAAACACAGAAATCGCATTGGAATTAAATACAAAAGGCACAATGCCGCCTTAAGTACAAGAATAGAGACTCTTCTTACAGTCGGTGTTTTGAGCATTCCCTGTGAGACCAGTATTTGTTTCCGATACACCACTGCAGGTTCAATGTATTCCTTTTACATACACATTGACGATGAAACACTGAAATTACATCGTAATTAAATAGAAAAGGTTCAATGCCGCCTTAAGTGCAAGAAGAGTGAGACTTCTTAGAGTCTGTGCTTTTATCCTTTCCTGTGCGACCAGTATTAGTATCCGATCCGCCACTGCAGGTTCAATGTATTCCTTGGACCTTCACATTGACGATGAAACACAGATATCGCATCGGAATTAAATACAAATGGCACAATGCGGCCTTCAGTGCAAGAAGAGTGAGACTTCTTAGAGTCTGTGCTTTGATCCATTCCTCTGAGACCAGTACCAGCTTCCATACGCCACTGCAGGTTCGATGTATTCCTTGGACATACACATTGACGATGAAACACAGATATCGCATCGCAATGAAATACAAAAGGCACAATGCCGCCTTCAGTGCAAGAATAAAGTCTCTTCTTACAGTCGGTGCTTTGAGCATTCCCTGTGAGACCAGTATTAGTTTCCGTTGCACCACTGCAGGTTCAATTTATTCCTTTGACATACACATTGACGATGAAACACTGAAATTATATCGGAATTGAATACAAAAGGCTCAATGCCGTCTTAAGTACAAGAAAAGTGAGACTTCTTTGAGTGTGTGCTTTGATCCTTTCGTGTGAGACCAGTATTAGTTTCCGATTCACCACTGCAGGTTCAATGTATTTGTTCGACCTTCACATTGACTATCAAACACAGAAATCGCATCGGAATTAAATACAAAAGGCACAATGCCGCCTTAAGTACAAGACAAGAGACTCTTCTTACAGTCGGTGACTTGAGCATTCCCTGTGAGACCAGTATTAGTTTCCGATACACCACTGCAGGTTCAATATATTATTTGGACCTTCACATTGACGATGAAATACAGAATTCGCATCGGAATTAAATACAAAAGGCACAATGCCGCCTTAAGTACAAGAATAGAGACTCTTCTTACAGTCGGGGCTTTGAGCACTCCCTGTGAGACCAGTATTAGTTTCCGATACACCACTGCAGGTTCAATGTATTTTTGCGACATACGCATTGAAGAGGAACACCGAAATTACATCGGAATTAAATACAAAAAGCACAATGCCGCCTTAAGTGCAAGAAGAGTGAGACTTCTTAGAGTCTGTGCTTTGATCCTTTCCTGTGAGACCAGTATTAGTTTCCGATACACCACTGCAGGTTCAATGTATTCCTTGGACCTTCACATTGACGATGAAACACAGAAATCACATCGGAATTATATACAAAAGGCACAATGCCGCCTTAAGTACAAGAATAGTGACTCTTCTTACAGTCGGTGATTTGAGCATTCCCTGTGAGACCAGTATTAGTTTCCGATATACCACTGCAGGTTCAATGTATTCCTTGGACATACGCATTTACGATGAAACACAGAAATCGCATCGGAATTAAATACTAAAGGCACAATGCCGCCTTACGTACAAGAATAGAGACCCTTCTTACAGTCGGTGCTTTGAGCATTCCATGTGAGACCAGTATTAGTTTGCGATACACCACTGCAGGTTCAATGTATTCCTAAGACATACACATTGACGATGAAACACTGAAATTACATCTGAATTAAATACAAAAGGCACAATGCCGCCATAAGTGCAAGAATAGAGACTCTTCTTACAGTCGTTGCTTTGAGCATTCCACTGCAGGTTCAATGTATTCCTTGGACATACACATTGACGATGAAACACAGAAATCGCATTGGATTTAAATACCAAAGGCACAAAGCCGCCTTAAGTACAAGAATAGAGACTCTTCTTACAGTCGGTGTTTTGAGCATTCCCTGTGAGACCAGTATTTGTTTCCGATACACCACTGCAGGTTCAATGGATTCCTTGGACATACACGTTGACGATGAAACACTGAAATTACATCAGAATTAAATACAAAAGGCACAATGCCACCTTAAGTGCAAGAGTAGAGGCTCTTCTTACTGTCGGTGCTTTGAGCATTCCCTGCGGGACCAGTATTAGTTTCCGATACACCACTGCAAGGTCAATGTATTCCTCGGACACACACATTGACGATGAAACACTGAAATTACATCGTAATTAAATACAAAAGGTACAATGCCGCCTTAAGTGCAAGAAGAGTGAGACTTCTTAGAGTCTGTGCTTTAATCCTTTCCTGTGCGACCAGTATTATGTTTCCGATACGCCACTGCAGGTTCAATGTATTCCTTGGACCGTCACATTGACGACGAAACACAGAAATCGCATCGGAATTAAATACAAATGGCACAATGCCGCCTTAAGTACAAGAATAGAATCTCTTCTTACAGTCGGTGCTTTGAGCATTCCCTGTGAGACCAGTATTAGTTTCCGATACACCACTGCAGGTTCAATGAATTCCTTGGACCTTCACATTTACGATGAAACACAGAAATCGCATCGGAATTAAGTACTAAAGGCACAATGCCGCCTTACGTACAAGAATAGAGACCCTTCTTACAGTCGGTGCTTTGAGCATTCCATGTGAGACCAGTATTAGTTTGCGATACACCACTGCAGGTTCAATGTATTCCTAAGACATACACATTGACGATGAAACACTGAAATTACATCTGAATTAAATACAAAAGGCACAATGCCGCCATAAGTGCAAGAATAGAGACTCTTCTTACAGTCGTTGCTTTGAGCATTCCACTGCAGGTTCAATGTATTCCTTGGACATACACATTGACGATGAAACACAGAAATCGCATTGGAATTAAATACCAAAGGCACAAAGCCGCCTTAAGTACAAGAATAGAGACTCTTCTTACAGTCGGTGTTTTGAGCATTCCCTGTGAGACCAGTATTTGTTTCCGATACACCACTGCAGGTTCAATGGATTCCTTGGACATACACGTTGACGATGAAACACTGAAATTACATCAGAATTAAAAACAAAAGGCACAATGCCGCCTTAAGTACAAGAATAGAGACTCTTCTTACAGTCGGTGCTTTGAGCATTCCCCGTGAGACCAGTATTAGCTTGCGATACACCACTGCAGGTTCAATGTATTCCTTGGACATACACATTGACGATGAAACACTGAAATTACATCGGAATTAAATACAAAACGCACAATGCCGCCTTAAGTGCAAGAAGAGTGAGACTTCTTAGAGTCTGTGCTTTGATCCATTCCTGTGAGACCAGTACCAGCTTCCATACGCCACTGCAGGTTCAATGTATTCCTTGGACATACACATTGACGATGAAACGCAGAAATCGCATCGGAATGAAATACAAAAGGCACAATGCCGCCTTAAGTACAAGAATAGAGACTCTTCTTACAGTCGGTGTTTGAGCATTCCCTGTGAGACCAGTATTTGTTTCCGTAGCACCACAGCAGGTTCAATGTATTCCTTGGACCTTCACATTCACGATGAAACACAGAAACGCATCGGAAATAAATACAAAAGGCACAATGCCACCTTAAGTGCAAGAATAAAGTCTGTTCTTACAGTCGGTGCTTTGAGCATTCCCTGTGAGCCCAGTATTAGTTTCCGTTGCACCACTGCAGGTTCAATTTATTCTTTTGACATACACATTGACGATGAAACACTGAAATTTCATCGGAATTAAATACAAAAGGCACAATGCCGCCTAAAGTACAAGAAAAGTGTGACTTCTTTGAGTGTGTGCTTTGATCCTTTGCTGTGAGACCAGTATTAGTTTCCGATTCACCACTGCATGTTCAATGTATTTCTTCGACCTTCACATTGACTATCAAACACAGAAATCGCATCGGAATTAAATACAAAAGGCACAATGCCGCCTTAAGTACAAGATTAGAGACTCTTCTTACAGTCGGTGATGTGAGCATTCCCTGTGAGACCAGTATTAGTTTCCGACAGACCACTGCAGGTTCAATATATTCCTTGGACCTTCACATTGTCGATGAAATACAGAAATCGCATTGGAATTAAATACAAAAGGCACAATGCCGCCTTAAGTACAAGAATAGAGACTCTTCATACAGTCGGGGCTTTGAGCATTCCCTGTGAGACCACTATTAGTTTCCGATAGACCACTGCAGGTTCAATGTATTCCTTCGACATACACATTGAAGACGAAACACCGAAATTACATCGGAATTAAATACAAAAGGCACAATGCCGCCTTAAGTGCAAGAAGAGTGAGCCTTCTTAGTGTCTGTGCTTTGATCCTTTCCTGTGAGACCAGTATTAGTTTCCGATACACCACTGCAGGTTCAATGTATTCCTTGGACCTTGACATTGACGATGAAACACAGAAATCACATCGGAATTATATACAAAAGGCACAATGCCGCCTTAAGTACAAGAATAGAGACTCTTCTTACAGTCGGTGCTTTGAGCATTCCCTGTGAGACCAGTATTAGTTTCCGATACACCACTGCAGGTTCAATGTATTCCTTGGACATACGCATTGACGATGAAACACAGAAATCGCATCGGAATTAAATACAAAAGGCACAATGCCGCCTTACGTACAAGAATAGAGACTCTTCTTACAGTCGGTGCTTTGAGCATTCCCTGTGAGACCAGTATTAGTTTCCGATACACCACTGCAGGTTCAATGTATTCCTTAGACATACACATTGACGATGAAACACTGAAATTACATCGTAATTAAATACAAAAGGTACAATGCCGCCTTAAGTGCATGAAGAGTGAGACTTCTTAGGGTCTGTGCTTTTATCCTTTCCTGTGCGACCAGTATTAGTATCCGATACGCCACTGCATGTTCAATGTATTCCTTGGACCTTCACATTGACGATGAAACACAGAAATCGCATCGGAATTAAATACAAATGGCACAATGCCGCCTTAAGTACAAGAATAGAGACTCTTCTTACAGTCGGTGCTTTGAGCATTCCCTGTGAGACCAGTATTAGTTTCCGATACACCACTGCAGTTTCAATGTATTCCTTGGACATACACATTGACGATGAAACACTGAAATTAAATCGGAATTGAATACAAAACGCACAATGCCGCCTTAAGTGCAAGAAGAGTGAGACTTCTTAGAGTCTGTGCTTTGATCCATTCCTCTGAGACCAGTACCAGCTTATATACGCCACTGCAGGTTCAATGTATTCCTTGGACATACACATTGACGATGAAACACAGAAATCGCATCGGAAATAAATACAAAAGGCACAATTCCGCCTTCAGTGCAAGAATAAAGTCTCATCTTACAGTAGGTGCTTCGAGCATTCCCTGTGAGACCAGTATTAGTTTCCGTTGCACCACTGCATTTTCAATTTATTCCTTTGACATACACATTGACGATGAAACACTGAAATTACATCGGAGTTAAATACAAAAGACACAATGCCGCCTTAAGTACAAGAAAAGTGAGACTTCTTTGAGTGTGTGCTTTGATCCTTTCCTGTGAGACCAGTATTAGTTTCCGATTCACCACTGCAGGTTCAATGTACACTCCTGGAAATTGAAATAAGAACACCGTGAATTCATTGTCCCAGGAAGGGGAGACTTTATTGACACATTCCTGGGGTCAGATGCATCACATGATCACACTGACAGAACCACAGGCACATAGACACAGGCAGCAGGGCACGCACAATGTCGGCACTAGTACAGTGTATATCCACATTTCGCAGCAATGCAGGCTGTTTTCTCCCATGGAGACGATCGTAGAGATGCTGGAAGTAGTCCTGTGGAACGGCTTGCCATGCCATTTCCACCTGGCGCCTCAGTTGGACCAGCGTTCGTGATGGACGTGCAGACCGCGTGAGACGACGCTTCATCCAGTCCCAAACATGCTCAATGGGGGACAGATCCGGAGATCTTGCTGGCCAGGGTAGTTGACTTACACCTTCTAGAGCACGTTGGGTGGCACGGGATACATGCGGACGTGCATTGTCCTGTTGGAACAGCAAGTTCCCTTTCCGGTCTAGGAATGGTGGAACGATGGGTTCGATGACGGTTTGGATGTACCGTGCACTATTCAGTGTCCCCTCGACGATCACCAGTGGTGTACGGCCAGTGTAGGAGATCGCTCCCCACACCATGATGCCGAGTGTTGGCCCTGTGTGCCTCGGTCGTATGCAGTCCTGATTGTGGCGCTCACCTGCACGGCGCCAAACACGCATACGACCATCATTGGCACCAAGGCAGAAGCGACTCTAATCGCTGAAGACGACACGTCTCCATGAGTCCCTCCATTCACGCCTGTCGCGACACCACTGGAGGCGGGCTGCAAGATGTTGGGGCGTGAGCGGAAGACGGCCTAACGGTGTGCGGGACCGTAGCCCAGCTTCATGGGGATGGTCGCGAATGGTCCTCGCCGATACCCCAGGAGCAACAGTGTCCCTAATTTGCTGGGAAGTGGCGGTGCGGTCCCCTACGACACTGCGTAGGATCCTACGGTCTTGGCGTGCATCCGTGCGTCGCTGCGGTCCGGTCCCAGGTCGACGGGCACGTGCACCTTCCGCCGACCACTGGCGACAACATCGATGTACTGTGGAGACCTCACGCCCCACGTGTTGAGCAATTCGGCGGTACGTCCACCCGGCCTCCCGCATGCCCACTATACGCCCTCGCTCAAAGTCCGTCAACTGCACATACGTTTCACGTCCACGCTGTCGCGGCATGCTACCAGTGTTAAAGACTGCGATGGAGCTCCGTATGCCACGGCAAACTGTTTGACACTGACGGCGGCGGTGCACAAATGCTGCGCAGCTAGCGCCATTCGACGGCCAACACCGCGGTTCCTGGTGTGTCCGCTGTGCCGTGCGTGTGATCATTGCTTGTACAGCCCTCTCGCAGTGTCCGGAGCAAGTATGGTGGGTCTGACACAACGGTGTCAATGTGTTCTTTTTTCCATTTCCAGGAGTGTATTTCTTCGACCTTCACATTGACTATCAAACACAGAAATCGCATCGGAATTAAATACAAAAGGCACAATGCCGCCTTAAGTACAAGATTAGAGACTCTTCTTACTGTCGGTGTTTGAGCATTCCCTGTGAGACCAGTATTAGTTTCCGTAACACCACAGCAGGTTCAATGTATTCCTTGGATCTTCACATTGACAATGAAACACAGAAACGCATCGGAAATAAATACAAAAGGCACAATGCCGCCTTCAGTGCAAGAATCAAGTCTCTTCTTACAGTCGGTGCTTCGAGCATTCCCTGTGAGACCAGTATTAGTTTCCGTTGAACCACTGCAGGTTCAATTTATTCCTTTGACATACACATTGACGATGAAACACTGAAATTACATCGGAATTAAATACAAAAGGCACAATGCCGCCTTAAGTGCAAGAACAGTGAGACTTCTTAGAGTCTGTGCTTTGATCCTTTCCTGTGAGAACAGTATTAGTTTCAGATACACCACTGCAGGTTCAATGTATTCCTTGGACCTTCACATTGACGATGAAACACAGAAATCACATCGGAATTATATACAAAAGGCACAATGCCGCCTTAAGTACAAGAATAGTGACTCTTCTTACAGTCGGTGATTTGAGCATTCCCTGTGAGACCAGTATTAGTTTCCGATATACCACTGCAGGTTCAATGTATTCCTTGGACATACGCATTGACGATGAAACACAGAATTCGCATCGGAATTAAATACTAAAGGCACAATGCCGCCTTACGTACAAGAATAGAGACTCTTCTTACAGTCGGTACTTTGAGCATTCCCTGTGAGACCAGTATAAGTTTGCGATACACCACTGCAGGTTCAATGTATTCCTAAGACATACACATTGACGATGAAACACTGAAATTACATCGGAATTAAATACAAAAGGCACAATGCCACCATAAGTGCAAGAATAGAGACTCTTCTTACAGTCGGTGCTTTGAGCATTCCACTGCAGGTTCAATGTATTCCTTGGACATACACATTGACGATGAAACACACAAATCGCATCGGAATTAAATACAAAAGGCACAATGCCGCCTTAAGTACAAGAATAGAGACTCTTCTTACAGTCGGTGTTTTGAGCATACCCTGTGAGACCAGTATTTGTTTCCGATACACCACTGCAAGTTCAATGTATTCCTTGGACATACACGTTGACGATGAAACACTGAAATTACATCAGAATAAAATACAAAAGGCACAATGCCGCCTTAAGTGCAAGAGTAGAGGCTCTTCTTACTGTCGGTGCTTTGAGCATTCCCTGCGTGACCGGTATTAGTTTCCGATACACCACTGCAAGTTCAATGTACTCCTTGGACATACACATTGACGATGAAACACTGAAATTACATCGTAATTAAATACAAAAGGTACAATGCCGCCTTAAGTGCAAGAAGAGTGAGACTTCTTAGAGTCTGTGCTTTTATCCTTTCCTGTGCGACCAGTATTAGTATCCGATACGCCACTGCAGGTTCAATGTATTCCTTGGACCTTCACATTGACGATGAAACACAGAATTCGCATCGGAATTAAATACAAATGGCACAATGCCGCCTTAAGTGCAAGAATAGAGACTCTTCTTACAGTCGGTGCTTTGAGCATTCCCTGTGAGACCAGTATTAGTTTCCGATACACCACTGCAGGTTCAATGTATTCCTTGGAGCTTCACATTGACGAGGAAGCACAGAAATCCCATCGGAATTAAATACAATAGGCACAATGCCGCCTTAAGTACAAGAATAGAGACTCTTCTTACAGTCGGTGCTTTGAGCATTCCCCGTGAGACCAGTATTAGCTTGCGATACACCACTGCAGGTTCAATGTATTCCTTGGACGTACACATTCACGATGAAACACTGAAATTACATCGGAATTAAATACAAATCGCACAATGCCGCCTTAAGTACAAGAAGGGTGAGACTTCTTAGAGTCTGTGCTTTGATCCATTCCTCTGAGACCAGTACCAGCTTCCATACGCCACTGCAGGTTCAATGTATTCCTTGGACATACACATTGACGATGAAACACAGAAACGCATCGGAAATAAGTACAAAAGGCACAATGCCGCCTTCAGTGCAAGAATAAAGTCTCCTCTTACAGTCGGTGCTTTGAGCATTCCCTGTGAGACCAGTATTAGTTTCCGTTGCACCACTGTAGGTTCAATTTATTCCTTTGACATACACATTGACGATGAAACACTGAAATTACATCGGAATTTAATACAAAAGGCTCAATGCCGTCTTAAGTACAAGAAAAGTGAGACTTCTTTGAGTGTGTGCTTTGATCCTTTCCAGTGAGACAAGTATTAGTTTCCGATTCACCACTGCAGGTTCAATGTATTTCTTCGACCTTCACATTGACTATCAAACACAGAAATCGCATCGGAATTAAATACAAAAGGCACAATGCCGTCTTAAGTACAAGATTAGAGACTCTTCTTACAGTCGGTGATTTGAGCATTCCCTGTGAGACCAGTATTAGTTTCCGATACACCACTGCAGGTTCAATATATTCCTTTGACCTTCACATTGACGATGAAATACAGAAATCGCATCGGAATTAAATACAAAAGGCACAATGCCGCCTTAAGTACAAGAATAGAGACTCATCTTACAGTCGGGGCTTTGAGCATTCCCTGTGAGAGCAGTGTTAGTTTCCGATACACCACAGCAGGTTCAATGTATTTTCTCGACATACACATAGAAGACGAAACACCGAAATTACATCGGAATTAAATACAAAAGGCACAATGCCGCCTTAAGTGCAAGAAAAGTGAGACTTCTTAGAGTCTGTGCTTAGATCCTTTCCTGTGTGACCAGTATTAGTTTCCGATACACCACAGCAGGTTCAATGTATTCCTTGGACCTTCACATTGACGATGAAACACAGAAATCACATCGGAATTATATACAAAAGGCACAATGCCGCCTTAAGTGCAAGATTAGTGACTCTTCTTACACTCGGTGCTTTGAGCATTCCCTGTGAGACCAGTATTAGTTTCCGATATACCATTGCAGGTTCAATGTATTCCTTGGACATACGCATTGACGATGAAACACAGAAATCGCATCGGAATTAAATACAAAAGGCAAAATGCCGCCTTACGTACAAGAATAGATACTCTTCTTACAGTCGGTGCTTTGAGCATACCCTGTGAGACCAGTATTAGTTTGCAATAGACCACTGCAGGTTCAATGTGTTCCTAAGACATACACATTGACGATGAAACACTGAAATTACATCGGAATTAAATACAAAAGGCACAATGCCGCCATAAGTGCAAGAATAGAGACTCTTCTTACAGTCGTTGCTTTGAGCATTCCATTGCAGGTTCAATGTATTCCGTGGACATACACATTGACGATGAAACACAGAAATCGCATTGGAATTAAATACAAAAGGCACAATGCCGCCTTAAGTACAAGAATAGAGACTCTTCTTACAGTCGGTGTTTTGAGCATTCCCTGTGAGACCAGTATTTGTATCCGATACACCACTGCAGGTTCAATGTATTCCTTGGACATACACGTTGACGATGAAACACTGAAATTACATCAGAATTAAATACAAAAGGCACAATGCCGCCTTAAGTGCAAGAGTAGAGGCTCTTCTTACTGTCAGTGCTTTGAGCATTCCCTGCGGGACCAGTATTAGTTTCCGATACACCACTGCTAGTTCAATGTATTCCTTGGACATACACATTGACGATGAAACACTGAAATTACATCGTAATTAAATACAAAAGGTACAATGCCGCCTTAAGTGCAAGAAGAGTGAGACTTCTTTGAGTCTGTGCTTTTATCCTTTCCTGTGCGACCAGTATTAGTATCCGATACACCACTGCAGGTTCAATGTATTCCTTGGACCTTCACATTGACGATGAGACACAGAAATCGCATCGAAATTAAATTTAAAAGGCACAATTTCGCCTTAAGTATAAGAATAGAGACTCTTCTTACAGTCGGTTCTTTGAGCATTCCCTTTGAGTCCAGTATTAGTTTCCGATACACCATAGCACGTTCAGTGTATTCCTTGGACCTTCGCATTGAAGATGAAACACAGAAAACGCATCGAAATTAAAAACAAAAGGCACAATGCCGCCTTAAGTACAAGAATAGAGACTCTTCTTACAGTCGTTGCTTTGAGCATTCCCCGTGAGACCAGTATTAGCTTGCGATACACCACTGCAGGTTCAATGTATTCCTTGGACATACACATTGACGATGAAACACTGAAATTACATCGGAATTAAATACAAAACGCACAGTGCCGCCTTAAGTGCAAGAAGAGTGAGACTTCTTAGAGTCTGTGCTTTGATCCTTTGCTGTGAGACCAGGATCAGCTTCCATACGCCACTGCAGGTTCAATGCATTCCTTGGACATACACATTGACGATGAAACACAGAAATCGCATCGGAATTAAATACAAAAGGCACAATGCCGCCTTAAGTACAAGATTAGAGACTCTTCTTACAGTCGGTGATTTGAGCATTCCCTGTGAGACCAGTATTAGTTTCCGATAGACCACTGCAGGTTCAATGTATTCCTTCGACATACACATTGAAGACGAAACACCGAAATTACATCGGAATTTAATACAAAAGGCACAATGCCGCCTTAAGTGCAAGAAGAGTGAGACTTCTTAGTGTCTGTGCTTTGATCCTTTCCTGTGAGACCAGTATTAGTTTCCGATACACCACTGCAGGTTCAATGTATTCCTTGGACATACGCATTGACGATGAAACACAGAAATCGCATCGGAATTAAATACAAAAGGCACAATGCCGCCTTACGTACAAGAATAGAGACTCTTCTTACAGTCGGTGCTTTGAGCATTCCCTGTGAGACCAGTATTAGTTTCCGATACACCACTGCAGGTTCAATGTATTCCTTAGACATACACATTGACGATGAAACACTGAAATTACATCGGAATTAAATACAAAAGGCACAATGCCGTCTTAAGTACAAGAATAGAGACTCTTCTTACAGTCGGTGCTTTGAGCATTCCCTTTGAGACCAGTATTGGTTTCCGATACACCACTGCTGGTTCAATGTATTCCTTGGACATACACATTGACAATGAAACACAGAAATCGCATCGGAATTAAACAGAAAAGGCACAATGCTGCCATAAGTGAGAGAATAGAGACCCTTCTTAAGTCGGTGCTTTGAGCATTCCCTGTGAGACCAGTATTAGTTTCCGATACACCACAGCAGGTACAATGTATTCCTTGGAACTTCCCATTGACGATGAAACACAGAAATCGCATCGGAATTAAATACAAAAGGCACAATGGCGCCTTAAGTACAAGGATAGAGACTTTTCTTACAGTCGGTGCTTTGAACATTCCCTGTGAGACCAGTATTAGTTTCCGATACACCACTGCCGGTTCAGTGTATTCCTTGGACATACACATTGACGATGAAACACAGAAATCGCATCGGAATTAAATACAAAAGGCACAATGCCGCCTTACGTACAAGAATAGAGACTCTTCTTACAGTCGGTGCTTTGAGCATTCTCTTTGAGACCAGTATTGGTTTCCGATACACCACTGCAGGTTCAATGTATTCCTTGGACATACGCATTGACAATGAAACACAGAAATCGCATCGGAATTAAACACAAAAGGCACAATGCCGCAATAAGTGCCAGAATAGTGACCCTTCTTACAGTCGGTGCTTTGAACATTCCCTGTGAGACCAGTAATAGTTTCCGATTCACCACATCAGGTACAATGTATTCCTTGGAACTTCACATTGACGATGAAACACAGAAATCGCATCGGAATTAAATACAAAAGGCACAATGCCGCTTAAGTACAAGAATTGAGACTCTTCCTACAGTCGATGCTTTGAGCATTCCCTGTGAGACCAGTATTAGTTTCCGATACACCACTGCCGGTTCAGTGTATTCCTTGGACATACACATTGACGATGAAACACAGAAATCGCATCGGAATTAAATACAAAAGGCACAATGCCGCCTTACGTACAAGAATAGAGACTCTTCTTACAGTCGGTGCTTTTAGCATTCTCTACGAGACCAGTATTGGTTTCCGATACACCACTGCAGGTTCAATGTATTCCTTGGACATACACATTGACAATGAAACACAGAAATCGCATCGGAATTAAACACAAAAGGCACAATGCCGCCGTAAGTGCCAGAATAGTGACCCTTCTTACAGTCGGTGCTTTGAGCATTCCCTGTGAGACCAGTAATAGTTTCCGATTCACCACAGCAGGTACAATGTATTCCTTGGAACTTCACATTGACGATGAAACACAGAAAAGGCATCGGAATTAAATACAAATGGCACAATGCCGCCTTAAGTACAAGAATAGAGAGTCCTCTTACAGTCGGTACTTTGAGTATTCCCTGTGAGACCAGTATTAGCTTCCCATACACCACTGCAGGTCCTATGTATTCCATGGACCTTCACATTGACGATGAAACACAGAAATCGCATCGGAATTAAATACAAAAGGCACAATGCCGCCTTAATTGCAAGAATAGAGACTCTTCTTACAGTCGGTGCTTTGAGCATTCCCTGTGAGACCAGTATTAGTTTCCGATACACCACTCCAGGTTCAATGTATTCCTTGGACATACTCAATGACGATGATACACTGAAATTACATCGGAATTAAATACAAAAGGAACAATGCCGCCTTAACTGCAAGATGAGTGAGACTTCTTAGAGTCTGTGCTTTGATCCTTTCCTGTGAGTCCGGTATTAGTTTCCGATACACCTTTGTAGGTTCAATGCATTCCTTGGACCTTCGCATTGACGATGAAACACAGAAATCGCATCGGAACTAAATACAAAATGCACATTGCCGCAATATGTACAAGAATAGATACTCTTCTTACAGTCGGTGCATTGAGCATTCCCTGTGAGACCAGTATTACTTTCCGATACACCACTGCAGGTTCAATGAATTCATTAGACATACACATTGACGATGAAACGCTGAAATTACATCGGAATTAAATACAAAAGGCACAATGCCGCCATAAGTGCAAGAATAGAGACTCTTCTTACAGTCGGTGCTTTGAGCTTTCCCTGTGACGCCAGTATTAGTTTCCGATACACCACTGCAGGTTCAATGTATTCCTTGGACATACTCATTGACGATGAAACACTGAAATAACATCGGAATTAAATACAAAAGGAACAATGCCGCCTTAACGGCAAGATGATTAAGACTTCTTAGAGTCTGTGCTCTGATCCTTTCGTGTGAGACCAGTATTAGTTTCCGATACACCACTGCAGGTTCAATGTATTCCTTGGACTTTCGCATTGACGATGAAGCACAGAAATCGAATCGGAACTAAATACAAAAGGCACAATGCCGCAATAAGTACAAGAATAGAGACTCTTCTTACAGTCGGTGCTTTGAGCACTCCCTGTGAGACCAGTATTAGTTTCCGATACACCACTGCAGGTTCAATGTATTCCTTAGACATACACACTGACGATGAAACACTGAAATTACATCGGAATTAAATACAAATGGCACAATGCCGCCATAAGTGCAAGAATAGAGCCTCCTCTTACAGTCGGTGCTTTGAGCATTCCCTGTGAGACCAGTATTAGTTTCCGATACACCACTGCAGGTTCAATGTATTCCTTGGACATACACATTGACGATGAAACACAGAAATCACATCGGAATTAAATACAAAAGGCACAATGCCGCCTTACGTACAAGAATGGAGACTCTTCTTTCAGTCGGTGCTTTGAGCATTACGTGTGAGACCAGTATTAGTTTCCGATACACCACTCCACGTTCAATGTATTCCTTGGACATACTCATTGACGATGAAACACTGAAATTACATCGGAATTAAATACGAAAGGTGAAGTGGACTGACAAGGCAGTCAGTCCACAGTGACGGGTAGCGAAAGAAAGGCACGCGTACACACACACGCCGACGGGCGTCAAGTACTGCAACAGGCTACGTAATTAATGCTATGAAAAAAAGTACGTAGCTGGATTAATACTTATCTTTAATCAATCATTGTGGGACATCGCTCTTGACGATACTCAGGAGACTTTAATTACAATCACTGTAAGGTTAATGGCGCCTTGCTAGTTCGTAGCCATTAACTTAGCTGAAGGCTATTCTGTCTCTCGGCTAAAGAGAGTGAAAGGCTTCGTACATCTAGTCGCTAGCTAGGTCGTCCGTCCAACTGGGGCGAGTGCTTGTTCGTATCACGAGACCTGTCTTGTGGTGGCGCTAGGTCTGTGATCACACAGTGGCGACACGCGGGTCCGACATTTACGAAATGGACCGCGGCCGATTTAAACTACCACCTAGCAAGTGTGGTGTCTAACGGTGACACCACAAAAGGAACAATGCCGCCTTAACTGCAAGATGAGTGAGACTTCTTAGAGTCTGTGCTTTGATCCTTTCCTGTGAGACCAGTATTAGTTTCCGATACACCACTGCAGGTTCAATGTATTTCTTGGACCTTCGCATTGACGATGAAACACAATAATCGCATCGGAACTAAATACAAAAGCACAATGCCGCAATAAATACAAGAATAGAGACTCTTCTTACAGTTGGTCCTTTGAGCATTCCCTGTGGGACCAGCATTAGTTTCCGATACACCACTGCAGGTTCAATGTATTTCTTAGACATACACATTGACGATGAAACACTGAAATTACATCGGTATTAAATACAAAAGGCAAAATGCCGCCATAAGTGCAAGAATAGAGACTCTTCTTCCAGTCGGTGCTTTGACCATTCCCTGTGAGACTAGTATTAGTTTTCGATACACCACAGCAGGTACAATGTATTCCATGGACCTTCACATTGACGATGAAACACAGAAATCGCATCGGAATTAAATACAAAAGGCACAATGCCGCCTTAAGTACAAGAATAGAGACCCTTCCTACAGTCGATGATTTGAGCATTCCCTGTGAGACCAGTATTAGTTTCAGATACACCACTGCTGGTTCAATGTATTCCTTGGACATACACATTGACGATGAAACACAGAAATCGCATCGGAATTAAATACAAAAGGCACAATGCCGCCTTACGTACAAGAATAGAAACTCCTCTTACAGTCGGTGATTTGAGCATTCCCTGTGAGACCAGTATTAGTTTCCGATACACCACTCCAGGTTCAATGTATTCCTTGGACATACTCATTGACGATGAAACACTGAAATTACATCGCTATTAAATACAAAAGGAACAATGCCGCCTTAACTGCAAGATGAGTGAGACTTCTTAGAGTCTGTGCTTTGATCCTCTGCTGAGAGACCAGCATTAGTTTCCGATACACCACTGCAGGTTCAATGTATTCCTTGGACGTTCGCATTGACGAAGATACACAGAAATCAGATCGGAACTAAATACAAAAGGCACAATGCCGCAATAAGTACAAGAATAGAGACTCTTCTTCCAGTCGGTGCTTTGAGCATTCCCTGTGAGACCAGTATTAGTTTCCGATACACCACTGCAGGTTCAATGAATCCCTTAGACATACACATTGACGAAGAAACACTGAAATTACACTGGAATTAAATACAAAATGCACAATGCCATCATAAGTGCAAGAATAGAGACTCCTCTTACAGTCGGTGCTTTGAGCATTCCCTGTGAGAATAGTATTAGTTTCCGGTACACCACTGCAGATACAATGTATTCCTTGTACCTTCACATTGACGATGAAACACAGAAATCGCATCGGAATTAAATACAAAAGGCAAAATGCCGCTTCAGTACAAGAATAGAGACTCTTCTTACAGTCGGTGTTTTGAGCATTTCCTGTGAGACCAGTATTAGTTTCTGATACACCACTGCAGGTTCAATGTATTGCTTGGTCATACACATTGACGATGAAAAACAGAAATCGCATCCGAATTAAATACAAAAGGCACAATGCCGCCTTATGTACAAGAATAGAGACTTTTCTTACAGTCGGTGCTTTGAACATTCCCTGTGAGACCAGTATTAGATTCCGATACACCACTGCAGGTTAAATGTATTCCTTGGACCTTCACATTGACGAGGAAAAACAGAAATCGCATTGCAATTAAATACAAAAGGCACAATGCCGCCTTAAGTACAAGAATAGAGACTGTTTTTACAGTCGGTGATTTGAGCATTACCTGTGAGACCAGTATTAGTTTCCGATACACCACTGCAGGTTCAATGTATTGCTCGGACATACACAATGACGATGAAACACAGAAATCGCATCGGAATTAAATACAAAAGGGACAATGCCGCCTTACGTACAAGAATAGAGACTCTTCTTACAGTCGTTGTTTTGAGCATTCCCTGTGAGACCGGTATTAGTTTCCGATACACCACTCCAGGTTCAATGTACTCCTTGGACATACTCATTGACGATGAAACACTGAAATTTCATCGGAATTAAATACAAAAGGAACAATGTCGCATTAACTGCAAGATGAGTGAGATTTCTTAGAGTCTGTGCTTTGATCATTTCCTGTGAGACCAGTATTAGTTTCCGATACACCACGGCAGGTTCAATGTAATCCTTAGACATACACATTGACGATGCAACACTGTAATTACATCGCAATTAAATACAAAAGGCACAATGCCGCCATAAGTGCAAGAATAGAGAGTCTTCTTCCAGTCGGTGGTATGAGCATTCCCTGCGAGACCAGTATTAGTTTCCGATACACCACTGCAGGTACAATGTATTTCTTGGACCTTCACATTGACGATGAAACACAGAAATGGCATCGGAATTAGATACAAATGTCAAAATGCCGCCTTAAGTACAAGAATAGAGAGTCTTCTTACAGTCGGTGCTTTGAGCATTCCCTGTGAGACCAGTATTAGTTTCCCATTCACCACTGCAGGTTCAATGTATTCTTTGGACCTTCACATTGACGATGAAATACAGAAATGGAATCGGAATTAAATACAAAATGCACAATGCCGCCTTAAGTGTAAGAATACAGACACTTCTTACAGTCGGTGCTTTGAGCATTCCCTGTAAGACCAGTATTAGCTTCCGATCCACCATTGCAGATTGCATGTATTCCTTGGACATACACATTGACGATGAAATACTGAAATTTCATCGGAAATAAATACAAAAGGCACAATGCCGACTTAAGTACAAGAATAGAGACTCTTCTTACAGTCGGTGCTTTGAGCATTCCTTGTGAGACAAGTATTAGTTTCCGATACCCCACTGCAGGTGCAATGTATTCCTTGGACATACACATTGACGATGAAACACTGAAATTACATCAGCATTAAATACAAAAGGCACAATGCCGCCTTAAGTGCAAGAAGCGTGAGACTTCTTAGACTCTGTGCTTTGATCCTTTCCTGTGAGACCAGTATTAGTTTCCGATACACCACTGCAGGTTCAATGTGTTCCTTGCACCTTCATGTGTACAATGAAACGCAGAAATCGCATAGTAATTGAATACAAAAGGCACAATGCCGCCTTAAGTACAAGAATAGAGACTCATCTTACAGTCGGTGCTTTGAGCATTCCCTGTGTGAACAGTATTAGTTTGCGATACACCACAGCAGGTTCAATGTTTTCCTTGGACCTTCACATTGACGATGAATCACAGAAATTGCATCGGAATTTAATACAAAAGCCACAATGCCGCCATAAGTACAAGAATAGAGACTCTTCGTACAGTCGATGCTTTGAGCATTCCCTGTGAGACCAGTATTAGTTTCCGATACACGACTCCAGGTTCAATGTATTCCTTGGTCCTTCATATTGACGATTAAACACAGAAATCGCATCGGAATTAAATGCAAAAGCCACAATGCCGCCTTAAGTACAAATATAGAGACTCTTCTTACAGTCGGTGCTTTGAGCATTCCCTGTGAGACCAGTATTAGTTTCCGGTACACCACTCCAGGTTCAATGTATTCCTTGGACATACTCATTGACGATGAAACACTGAAATTACATCGCTATTAAATACAAAAGAAACAATGCCGCCTTAACTGCAAGATGAGTGAGACTTCTTAGAGTCTGTGCTTTGATCCTCTGCTGAGAGACCAGCATTAGTTTCCGATACACCACTGCAGGTTCAATGTATTCCTTGGACATTCGCATTGACGAAGAAACACAGAAATCAGATCGGAACTAAATACAAAAGGCACAATGCCGCAATAAGTACAAGAATAGAGACTCTTCTTCCAGTCGGTGCTTTGAGCATTCCCTGTGAGACCAGTATTAGTTTCCGATACACCACTGCAGGTTCAATGTATCCCTTAGACATACACATTGACGAAGAAACACTGAAATTACACTGGAATTAAATACAAAATGCACAATGCCATCATAAGTGCAAGAATAGAGACTCCTCTTACAGTCGGTGCTTTGAGCATTCCCTGTGAGAATAGTATTAGTTTCCGATACACCACTGCAGATACAATGTATTCCTTGTACCTTCACATTGACGATGAAACACAGAAATCGCATCGGAATTAAATACAAAAGGCAAAATGCCGCTTCAGTTCAAGAATAGAGACTCTTCTTACAGTCGGTGCTTTGAGCATTTCCTGTGAGACCAGTATTAGTTTCTGATACACCACTGCAGGTTCAATGTATTGCTTGGTCATACACATTGACGATGAAAAACAGAAATCGCATCCGAATTAAATACAAAAGGCACAATGCCGCCTTATGTACAAGAATAGAGATTTTTCTTACAGTCGGTGCTTTGAACATTCCCTGTGAGACCAGTATTAGATTCCGATACACCACTGCAGGTTAAATGAATTCCTTGGACCTTCACATTGACGAGGAAAAACAGAAATCGCATTGCAATTAAATACAAAAGGCACAATGCCGCCTTAAGTACAAGAATAGAGACTGTTTTTACAGTCGGTGATTTGAGCATTACCTGTGAGACCAGTATTAGTTTCCGATACACCACTGCAGGTTCAATGTATTGCTCGGACATACACATTGACGATGACACACAGAAATCGCATCGGAATTAAATACAAAAGGGACAATGCCGCCTTACGTACAAGAATAGAGACTCTTCTTACAGTCGGTGTTTTGAGCATTCCCTGTGAGACCGGTATTAGTTTCCGATACACCACTCCAGGTTCAATGTACTCCTTGGACATACTCATTGACGATGAAACACAGAAATTTCATCGGAATTAAATACAAAAGGAACAATGTCGCATTAACTGCAAGATGAGTGAGATTTCTTAGAGTCTGTGCTTTGATCATTTCCTGTGAGTCCAGTATTAGTTTCCGATACACCACGGCAGGTTCAATGTAATCCTTAGACATACACATTGACGATGCAACACTGTAATTACATCGCAAGTAAATACAAAAGGCACAATGCCGCCATAAGTGTAAGAATAGAGAGTCTTCTTCCAGTCGGTGGTATGAGCATTCCCTGCGAGACCAGTATTAGTTTCCGATACACCACTGCAGGTACAATGTATTTCTTGGACCTTCACATTGACGATGAAACACAGAAATGGCATCGGAATTAGATACAAATGTCAAAATGCCGCCTTAAGTACAAGAATAGAGAGTCTTCTTACAGTCGGTGCTTTGAGCATTCCCTGTGAGACCAGTATTAGTTTCCCATTCACCACTGCAGGTTCAATGTATTCCTTGGATCTTCACATTGACGATGAAATGCAGAAATGGCATCGGAATTAAATACAAAATGCACAATGCCGCCTTAAGTGTAAGAATACAGACACTTCTTACAGTCGGTGCTTTGAGCATTCCCTGTAAGACCAGTATTAGCTTCCGATCCACCATTGCAGATTGCATGTATTCCTTGGACATACACATTGACGATGAAATACTGAAAATTCATCGGAAATAGATACAAAAGGCACAATGCCGACTTAAGTACAAGAATAGAGACTCTTCTTACAGTCGGTGCTTTGAGCATTCCTTGTGAGACAAGTATTAGTTTCCGATACACCACTGCAGGTGCAATGTATTCCTTGGACATACACATTGACGATGAAACACTGAAATTACATCAGCATTAAATACAAAAGGCACAATGCCGCCTTAAGTGCAAGAAGCGTGAGACTTCTTAGACTCTGTGCTTTGATCCTTTCCTGTGAGACCAGTATTAGTTTCCGATACACCACTGCAGGTTCAATGTGTTCCTTGCACCTTCATATGTGCAATGAAACGCAGAAATCGCATAGTAATTGAATACAAAAGGCACAATGCCGCCTTAAGTACAAGAATAGAGACTCTTCTTCCAGTCGGTGCTTTGAGCATTCCCTGTGAGACCAGTATTAGTTTCCGATACACCACTGCAGGTTCAATGTATCCCTTAGACATACACATTGACGAAGAAACACTGAAATTACACTGGAATTAAATACAAAATGCACAATGCCATCATAAGTGCAAGAATAGAGACTCCTCTTACAGTCGGTGCTTTGAGCATTCCCTGTGAGAATAGTATTAGTTTCCGATACACCACTGCAGATACAATGTATTCCTTGTACCTTCACATTGACGATGAAACACAGAAATCGCATCGGAATTAAATACAAAAGGCAAAATGCCGCTTCAGTTCAAGAATAGAGACTCTTCTTACAGTCGGTGCTTTGAGCATTTCCTGTGAGACCAGTATTAGTTTCTGATACACCACTGCAGGTTCAATGTATTGCTTGGTCATACACATTGACGATGAAAAACAGAAATCGCATCCGAATTAAATACAAAAGGCACAATGCCGCCTTATGTACAAGAATAGAGATTTTTCTTACAGTCGGTGCTTTGAACATTCCCTGTGAGACCAGTATTAGATTCCGATACACCACTGCAGGTTAAATGAATTCCTTGGACCTTCACATTGACGAGGAAAAACAGAAATCGCATTGCAATTAAATACAAAAGGCACAATGCCGCCTTAAGTACAAGAATAGAGACTGTTTTTACAGTCGGTGATTTGAGCATTACCTGTGAGACCAGTATTAGTTTCCGATACACCACTGCAGGTTCAATGTATTGCTCGGACATACACATTGACGATGAAACACAGAAATCGCATCGGAATTAAATACAAAAGGGACAATGCCGCCTTACGTACAAGAATAGAGACTCTTCTTACAGTCGGTGTTTTGAGCATTCCCTGTGAGACCGGTATTAGTTTCCGATACACCACTCCAGGTTCAATGTACTCCTTGGACATACTCATTGACGATGAAACACTGAAATTTCATCGGAATTAAATACAAAAGGAACAATGTCGCATTAACTGCAAGATGAGTGAGATTTCTTAGAGTCTGTGCTTTGATCATTTCCTGTGAGTCCAGTATTAGTTTCCGATACACCACGGCAGGTTCAATGTAATCCTTAGACATACACATTGACGATGCAACACTGTCATTACATCGCAAGTAAATACAAAAGGCACAATGCCGCCATAAGTGTAAGAATAGAGAGTCTTCTTCCAGTCGGTGGTATGAGCATTCCCTGCGAGACCAGTATTAGTTTCCGATACACCACTGCAGGTACAATGTATTTCTTGGACCTTCACATTGACGATGAAACACAGAAATGGCATCGGAATTAGATACAAATGTCAAAATGCCGCCTTAAGTACAAGAATAGAGAGTCTTCTTACAGTCGGTGCTTTGAGCATTCCCTGTGAGACCAGTATTAGTTTCCCATTCACCACTGCAGGTTCAATGTATTCCTTGGACCTTCACATTGACGATGAAATACAGAAATGGCATCGGAATTAAATACAAAAGGCACAATGCCGACTTAAGTACAAGAATAGAGACTCTTCTTACAGTCGGTGCTTTGAGCATTCCTTGTGAGACAAGTATTAGTTTCCGATACACCACTGCAGGTGCAATGTATTCCTTGGACATACACATTGACGATGAAACACTGAAATTACATCAGCATTAAATACAAAAGGCACAATGCCGCCTTAAGTGCAAGAAGCGTGAGACTTCTTAGACTCTGTGCTTTGATCCTTTCCTGTGAGACCAGTATTAGTTTCCGATACACCACTGCAGGTTCAATGTGTTCCTTGCACCTTCATATGTGCAATGAAACGCAGAAATCGCATAGTAATTGAATACAAAAGGCACAATGCCGCCTTAAGTACAAGAATAGAGACTCTTCTTACAGTCGGTGCTTTGAGCATTCCCTGTGAGAACAGTATTAGTTTGCGATACACCACAGCAGGTTCAATGTTTTCCTTGGACCTTCACATTGACGATGAATCACAGAAATTGCATCGGAATTAAATACAAAAGCCACAATGCCGCCATAAGTAAAAGAATAGAGACTCTTCTTACAGTCGATGCTTTGAGCATTCCCTGTGAGACCAGTATTAGTTTCCGATACACGACTCCAGGTTCAATGTATTCCTTGGTCCTTGATATTGACGATTAAACACAGAAATCGCATCGGGATTAAATGCAAAAGCCACAATGCCGCCTTAAGTACAAATATAGAGACTCTTCTTACAGTCGGTGCTTTGAGCATTCCCTGTGAGACCAGTATTAGTTTCCGATACACCACTGCAGGTTCAGTGCATTCCTTGGACCTTCACATTGACGATGAAACACAGAAATGGCAACGGAATTAAATACAAAAGGCACAATGCTGCCTTAAGTACAAGAATAGGGCCTATTCTCACAGCCGGTGCGTCGAGTATTCCCTGTGATACCAGTATTAGTTTCCGATACACCACTGCAGGTTCAATGTATTCCTTGGACCTTCACATTGACGATGACACACAGAAATTGCATCGTAATTATATACAAAAGCCACAATGACGCCTTAAGTACAAGAATAGAGACTCTTCTTACAGTCGGTGCTTTGAGCATTCCCTGTGAGACCAGTATTAGTTTCCGATACACCACTGGAGGTTCAATGTATTCCTTGGACCTTCACATTGACGATGACACACAGAAATTGCATCGTAATTATATACAAAAGCCACAATGACGCCTTAAGTACAAGAATAGAGACTCTTCTTACAGTCGGTGCTTTGAGCATTCCCTGTGAGACCAGTATTAGTTTCCGATACACCACTGCAGGTTCAATGTATTCCTTGGACCTTCAAATTGACGCTGAAACACAGAAATCACATTGGAATTAAATACATAAGGCACAATGCCGCTTTAAGTACAAGAATAGAGACTATTCTTACAGTCTGTGCTTTGAGCGTTCCCTGTGAGACCAGTATTAGTATCCGATACACCACTGCAGATTCAATGTATTCCTTGGACATACAAATTGACTATGAAACACTGCAATTATATCGGAATTAAATACAAAAGGCACATTGTCGCCCTAAGTACAAGAATGGAGACTCATCTTACAATCGGTGCTTCGAGCATTCCCTGAGAGACCAGTATTAATTTCCGATACACCACTGCAGGTTCAATGTATTCCTTGGACCTTCACATTGACGATGAAACACAGAAATCGCATCGGAATTAAATACCAAAGGCACAATGCCGCCTTAAGTACAAGAATAGAGAGTATTCTCACAGCCGGTGCGTCGAGTATTCCCTGTGATACCAGTATTAGTTTCCGATACACCACTGCAGGTTCAATGTATTCCTTCAACATACACATTGACGATGAAACACTGAAATTACATCGGAATTAAATACAAAGGGCACTATGACGCCTTAAGTGCAAGAAGAGTGAGACTTCTTAGAGTCTGTGCTTTGATCCTATACTGTGACACCAGTATTAGTTTCCGATACAATACTGCAGATTCAATGTATTCCTTGGACCTTCACATTGACGATTAAACACAGAAATCGGATTGGAATTAAATACAAAAGGCACAATGCCGCCTTATGAACAAGAATAGGGACTCTTCTTACAGTCGGTGCTTTGAGCATTCCCTGTGAGACCAGTATTAGTTTCCAATGCATTAGTGCGGGATCAGTGTATTCCTTGGACCTTCACATTGACGATGAAACACAGAAATCGCATCGGAATTAAATACAAAAGTCACAATGGCGCCATAACAACAAGAATAGAGACACTTCTTACAGTCGGGGCTTTGAGCATTGCCTGTGAGACCAGTATTAGTTGCGATACACCACTGAAGGTTCAATGTATTCCTTGGAGCTTCACATTGACGATGAAACACAGAAATGGCATCGGAATTAGATACAAATGTCAAAATGCCGCCTTAAGTACAAGAATAGAGAGTCTTCTTACAGTCGGTGCTTTGAGCATTCCCTGTAAGACCAGTATTAGCTTCCGATCCACCATTGCAGATTGCATGTATTCCTTGGACATACACATTGACGATGAAATACTGAAATTTCATCGGAAATAAATACAAAAGGCACAATGCCGACTTAAGTACAAGAATAGAGACTCTTCTTACAGTCGGTGCTTTGAGCATTCCTTGTGAGACAAGTATTAGTTTCCGATACACCACTGCAGGTGCAATGTATTCCTTGGACATACACATTGACGATGAAACACTGAAATTACATCAGCATTAAATACAAAAGGCACAATGCCGCCTTAAGTGCAAGAAGCGTGAGACTTCTTAGACTCTGTGCTTTGATCCTTTCCTGTGAGACCAGTATTAGTTTACGATACACCACTGCAGGTTCAATGTGTTCCTTGCACCTTCATATGTACAATGAAACGCAGAAATCGCATAGTAATTGAATACAAAAGGCACAATGCCGCCTTAAGTACAAGAATAGAGACTCTTCTTACAGTCGGTGCTTTGAGCATTCCCTGTGAGAACAGTATTAGTTTGCGATACACCACAGCAGGTTCAATGTTTTCCTTGGACCTTCACATTGACGATGAATCACAGAAATTGCATCGGAATTAAATACAAAAGCCACAATGCCGCCATAAGTACAAGAATAGAGACTCTTCGTACAGTCGATGCTTTGAGCATTCCCTGTGAGACCAGTATTAGTTTCCGATACACGACTCCAGGTTCAATGTATTCCTTGGTCCTTCATATTGACGATTAAACACAGAAATCGCATCGGATGTAAATGCAAAAGCCACAATGCCGCCTTAAGTACAAATATAGAGACTCTTCTTACAGTCGGTGCTTTGAGCATTCCCTGTGAGACCAGTATTAGTTTCCGGTACACCACTCCAGGTTCAATGTATTCCTTGGACATACTCATTGACGATGAAACACTGAAATTACATCGCTATTAAATACAAAAGAAACAATGCCGCCTTAACTGCAAGATGAGTGAGACTTCTTAGAGTCTGTGCTTTGATCCTCTGCTGAGAGACCAGCATTAGTTTCCGATACACCACTGCAGGTTCAATGTATTCCTTGGACGTTCGCATTGACGAAGAAACACAGAAATCAGATCGGAACTAAATACAAAAGGCACAATGCCGCAATAAGTACAAGAATAGAGACTCTTCTTCCAGTCGGTGCTTTGAGCATTCCCTGTGAGACCAGTATTAGTTTCCGATACACCACTGCAGGTTCAATGTATCCCTTAGACATACACATTGACGAAGAAACACTGAAATTACACTGGAATTAAATACAAAATGCACAATGCCATCATAAGTGCAAGAATAGAGACTCCTCTTACAGTCGGTGCTTTGAGCATTCCCTGTGAGAATAGTATTAGTTTCCGATACACCACTGCAGATACAATGTATTCCTTGTACCTTCACATTGACGATGAAACACAGAAATCGCATCGGAATTAAATACAAAAGGCAAAATGCCGCTTCAGTTCAAGAATAGAGACTCTTCTTACAGTCGGTGCTTTGAGCATTTCCTGTGAGACCAGTATTAGTTTCTGATACACCACTGCAGGTTCAATGTATTGCTTGGTCATACACATTGACGATGAAAAGAAGAAATCGCATCCGAATTAAATACAAAAGGCACAATGCCGCCTTATGTACAAGAATAGAGATTTTTCTTACAGTCGGTGCTTTGAACATTCCCTGTGAGACCAGTATTAGATTCCGATACACCACTGCAGGTTAAATGAATTCCTTGGACCTTCACATTGACGAGGAAAAACAGAAATCGCATTGCAATTAAATACAAAAGGCACAATGCCGCCTTAAGTACAAGAATAGAGACTGTTTTTACAGTCGGTGATTTGAGCATTACCTGTGAGACCAGTATTAGTTTCCGATACACCACTGCAGGTTCAATGTATTGCTCGGACATACACATTGACGATGAAACACAGAAATCGCATCGGAATTAAATACAAAAGGGACAATGCCGCCTTACGTACAAGAATAGAGACTCTTCTTACAGTCGGTGTTTTGAGCATTCCCTGTGAGACCGGTATTAGTTTCCGATACACCACTCCAGGTTCAATGTACTCCTTGGACATACTCATTGACGATGAAACACTGAAATTTCATCGGAATTAAATACAAAAGGAACAATGTCGCATTAACTGCAAGATGAGTGAGATTTCTTAGAGTCTGTGCTTTGATCATTTCCTGTGAGTCCAGTATTAGTTTCCGATACACCACAGCAGGTTCAATGTAATCCTTAGACATACACATTGACGATGCAACACTGTCATTACATCGCAAGTAAATACAAAAGGCACAATGCCGCCATAAGTGCAAGAATAGAGAGTCTTCTTCCAGTCGGTGGTATGAGCATTCCCTGCGAGACCAGTATTAGTTTCCGATACACCACTGCAGGTACAATGTATTTCTTGGACCTTCACATTGACGATGAAACACAGAAATGGCATCGGAATTAGATACAAATGTCAAAATGCCGCCTTAAGTACAAGAATAGAGAGTCTTCTTACAGTCGGTGCTTTGAGCATTCCCTGTGAGACCAGTATTAGTTTCCCATTCACCACTGCAGGTTCAATATATTCCTTGGACCTTCACATTGACGATGAAATACAGAAATGGCATCGGAATTAAATACAAAATGCACAATGCCGCCTTAAGTGTAAGAATACAGACACTTCTTACAGTCGGTGCTTTGAGCATTCCCTGTAAGACCAGTATTAGCTTCCGATCCACCATTGCAGATTGCATGTATTCCTTGGACATACACATTGACGATGAAATACTGAAAATTCATCGGAAATAAATACAAAAGGCACAATGCCGACTTAAGTACAAGAATAGAGACTCTTCTTACAGTCGGTGCTTTGAGCATTCCTTGTGAGACAAGTATTAGTTTCCGATACACCACTGCAGGTGCAATGTATTCCTTGGACATACACATTGACGATGAAACACTGAAATTACATCAGCATTAAATACAAAAGGCACAATGCCGCCTTAAGTGCAAGAAGCGTGAGACTTCTTAGAGTCTGTGCTTTGATCCTATACTGTGACACCAGTATTAGTTTCCGATACAATACTGCAGATTCAATGTATTCCTTGGACCTTCACATTGACGATTAAACACAGAAATCGGATCGGAATTAAATACAAAAGGCACAATGCCGCCTTATGAACAAGAATAGGGACTCTTCTTACAGTCGGTGCTTTGAGCATTCCCTGTGAGACCAGTATTAGTTTCCAATGCATTAGTGCGGGATCAGTGTATTCCTTGGACCTTCACATTGACGATGAAACACAGAAATCGCATCGGAATTAAATACAAAAGTCACAATGGCGCCATAACAACAAGAATAGAGACACTTCTTACAGTCGGGGCTTTGAGCATTGCCTGTGAGACCAGTATTAGTTGCGATACACCACTGAAGGTTCAATGTATTCCTTGGAGCTTCACATTGACGATTAAACACAGAAATCGCATCGGAATTAAATACAAAAGCCACAATGCCGCCTTAAGGACAGGAATAGAGACTCTTCTTACAGTCGGTGCTTTGAGCATTCCCTGTGAGACCAGTATTAGTTTCCGATACACCACTGCAGGTTCAATGTATTCCTTGGACCTTCAAATTGACGCTGAAACACAGAAATCGCATTGGAATTAAATACATAAGGCACAATGCCGCTTTAAGTAAAAGAATAGAGACTATTCTTACAGTCTGTGTTTTGATCGTTCTCTGTGAGACCAGTATTAGTATCCGATACACCACTGCAGATTCAATGTATTCCTTGGACATACACATTGACGATGAAATACTGCAATTACATCGGAATTAAATACAAAAGGCACATTGCCGCCCTAAGTACAAGAATGGAGACTCATCTTACAATCGGTGCTTCGAGCATTCCCTGAGAGACCAGTATTAATTTCCGATACACCACTGCAGGTTCAATGTATTCCTTGGACCTTCACATTGACGATGAAACACTGAAACTACATCGGAATTATATACAAAAGTCACAATGCCGCCATAAGTGCAAGAAGAGTGAGACTTCTTAGAGTCTGTGTTTTGATCCTTTCCTGTGCGACCCGTATTAGTTTTCGATACGCCACTGCAAGTTAAGTGTATTCCTTGGACTTTCACATTGACGATGAAACACAGAAATGGCATCGGAATGAAATACAAAGGGCACAATGCCGCCTTAAGTACAAGAATAAACACTCAATGCTTTGAGCATTCCCTGTGTGACCAGTATTAGTTTCCGATACACCACTGCAGGTTCAATGTATTCCTTGGACATACACATTGACGATGAAACACTGAAACTACATCAGAATTAAATACAAAAGGCAAAATGCCGACATAAGTGCAAGAAGAGTGAGACTTCTTAGAGTCTGTGTTTTGATCCTTTCCTGTGCGACCCGTATTAGTTTTCGATACGCCACTGCAGCTTCAATGTATTCCTTGGACCTTCAAATTGACGATGAAACACAGAAATCGCATCGGAAATAAATACAAAAGGCACAATACCGCCTTAAGTACAAGAATAGAGGCTCTTCCTACAGTCGGTGGTTTGAGCATTCCCTGTGAGAGCAGTATTAGTTTCCGATACACCACTGCAGGTTCAATCTATTCCTTGGACCTTCACATTTACGATTAAACACAGAAATCACATCGAAATTAAATACAAAAGGCACAATGCCGCCTTAAGTACAAGAATAGAGACTCTACTTACAGTCGGTGCTTTGAGCTTTCCCTGTGAGACCAGTATTAGTTTCCGATACACCACTGCAGATTCAGTGTATTCCTTGGACCTTCACATTGACGATGAAACACAGAAATGGCATCGGAATTAAATACAAAAGGAACAATCCCGCATTAAGTACAGGAATAGACAGTCAGTGCTTTATGCATTCCCTGTGAGACCAGTATTAGTTTCCGATACACCACTGCAAGTTCAGTGTGTTCCTTGGACGTTCACATTGAGGATGAAAGATAGAAATCGCATCGGAATTAAACACAAAAGGCACAATGGCGCCTTAAGTACAAGAATACAGACTCTACTTACAGTCGGTGCTTTGAGCATTCCCTGTGAGACCAGTATTAGTTACCGATGCACCACTGCAGGTTCAATGTATTCCTTGGACCTTCACATTGACGATTAAACACAGTAATCGCATCGGAATTAAATTCAGTAGGCACAATGCCGCCTTAAGTACAAGAATAGTGACTCCTCTTACAGTCGGTGCTTTGAGCATTCCTTGTGAGACCAGTATTAGTGTCCGATACACCACTGGAGGTTCAATGTATTCCTTGGACCTTCACATTGACGAAGACACACAGAAATTGCATCGTAACTATATACAAAAGCCACAATGCCACCTTAAGTACAAGAATAGAGACTCTTCTTACAGTCGGTGTTTTGAGCATTCCCTGTGAGACCATTATTAGTTTCCGATACACCACTGCAGGTTCAATGTATTCCTTGGACCTTCAAATTGACGATGAAACACAGAAATCGCATTGGAATTAAATACATAAGGCACAATGCCGCTTTAAGTTCAGGAATAGAGACTATTCTTACAGTCTGTGCTTTGAGCGTTCCCTGTGAGACCAGTATTAGTATGCGATACACCACTGCAGATTCAAATGTATTGATTGGACATACACATTGAAGATGAAACACTGCAATTACATCGGAATTTAATACAAAAGGCACAATGCAGCCTTAAGAACAAGAATGGGGACTCTTCTTACAGTCGGTGCTTTGAGCATTCCCTTTGAGACCAGTATTAGTTTCCGCTACAACTCTGCAGGTTCAGTTTATTCCTTGGCCCTTCACATTGACGATGAAACACAGAAACGGCATCGGAATTAAATACAAAACTCACAATGCCGCCTGAAGTACAAGAATTGAGACTTTTCTTACAGTCGGTGCTTTGAGCATTCCCTGTGAGACCAGTATTAGTTTCCGATACACCACTGCAGGTTCAATGTATTTCTCGGACATACTCATTGACGATGAAACACTAAAATCACATCGGAATTAAATACAAAAGGCACAATGCCGCCATAAGTGCAAGAAGAGTGAGACTTCTTAGAGTCTGTGTTTTGATCCTTTCCTGTGCGACCTGTATTAGTTTTCGATACGCCACTGCAGGATCAATGTATTCCCTGGACCTTCAAATTGACGATGATACTTAGAAATCGCATCGGAATTAAATACAAAAGGCACAATGCCGCCATAAGTACAAGAATAGAGACTCTTCTTACAGTCGGTGGATTGAGCATTCCCTGTGAGACCAGTATTAGTTTCCGATACACCACTGCAGGTTCAATGTATTCCTTGGACCATCAAATTGACAATGATACACAGAATTCGCAACGGAATTAAATACAAAAGGCACAATGCCGCCTTCAGTACAAGAATAGAGACTCTTCTTACAGTCGGTTCTTTGAGCATTCCCTGTGAGACCAGTATTAGTTTCCGATACTCCTCTGCAGGTTCAATGCATTCCTTGGACCTTCACATTGACGATTAGACACAGAAATCGCATCGGAATTAAATACAAAAGGCACAATGCCGCCTTAAGTAGAAGAATAGAGACTCTTCTTACTATCGGTGCTTTGAACATTCCCTGTGGGACCAGTATTAGTTTCCGATACACCACTGCAGGTTCAGTGTATTCCTTGGACATTCACATTGACGATGAAACACTGAATTTACATCGGAATTAAATACAAAAGGCACAATGCCGCCATAAGTGCAAGAAGAGTGAGACTTCTTAGAGTCTGTGTTTTGATCCTCTCCTATGCGACCCGTATTAGTTTCCGATACGCCACTGCAGGTTCAATGCATTCCTTCGACCTTCACATTGACGATGAAACACAGAAATCGCATTCGAATTAAATACAAAAGGCACAATGCCGCCCTAAGTACGAGAATATAGTCTCTTCTCACAGTCGGTGTCTCGAGTATTCCCTGTGAGACCAGTATTAGTTTCCGATACACCACTGCAGGTTGAATGTATTCCTTGGACATTCACATTGACTATGAAACACTAAAATTACAACGGAATTAAATACAAAAGGCACAATGCCGCCATAAGTGCAAGAAGAGTGAGATTTCTTAGAGCCTGTGATTTTATCCTTTCCTGTGCGACCCGTATTAGTTTCCGATACGCCACTGCAGGTTCTATGTATTCCTTGGACCTTCACATTGACCATTAAACACAGAAATCGCATCGGAATTAAATACAAACGGCACAATGCCGCCTTAAGTACAAGAATAGGGACTCTTCTTACAGTCGGTGCTTTGAGCATTCCCTGTGAGACCAGTATTAGTTTCCGATACACCACTGGAGGTTCAATGTATTCCTTGGACATACAAATTGACGATGAAACACTGAAATTACATCGGAATTAAATGCAAATGGCACAATGATGCCTTAAGTACATGAATAGAGACTCTTCTAACAGTCGGTGCTTTGAGCATTCCCAGTAAGACCACTATTAGTATCCGATTCACCACTGCAAGTTCAGTGTATTCCTTGGACCTTCACATTGACGATGAAACACAGAAATGGCATCGGAATTAAATACAAAAGGAACAATGCCGCATTAAGTACAGGAATAGACACTTTTCTTACAGTCAGTGCTTTGAGCATTCCCTGTGAGACCAGTATTAGTTTCCGATACACCAATGCAAGTTCAATGTATTCCTTGGACGTTCACTTTGACGATGAAAGACAGAAATCGCATCAGAAGTAAACACAAAAGGCACAATGCCGCCTTAAGTACAAGAATACAGACTCTACTTACAGTCGGTGCTTTGAGCATTCCCTGTGAGACAAGTATTAGTTTCCGATAGACCACTGCAATTTCAATTTATTCCTTGGACCTTCACATTGACGATTAAACACAGAAATCGCATCGGAATTAAATTCAAAAGGCACAATGCCTCCTTAAGTACAAGAATAGAGACTCTTCTTACAGTCGGTGTTTTGAGCATTCCCTGTGAGGCCAGTACTAGTTTCCGATACACCACTGGAGGTTCAATGTATTCCTTGGACTTTCACATTGACGATGACACACTGCAATTACATCGGAATTAAATACAAAAGGCACAATGCCGCCATAAGTACAAGAATGGAGACTCATCTTACAATCGGTGCTTCGAGCATTCCCTGAGAGACCAGTATTAATTTCCGATACACCACTGCAGGTTCAATGTATTCCTTGGACTTTCACATTGACGATGAAACACAGAAATCGCATCGGAATTAAATACCAAATGCACAATCCCGTTTTAAGTACAGGAATAGAGACTATTCTTACAGTCTGTGCTTTGAGCGTTGCCTGTGAGACCAGTATTAGTTTCCAATACGCCACTGGCGGTTCAATGTATTCCTTGGACATTCACATTGACGATTATACACAGAATTAGCATCGGAATTAAATACAAAAGGCACAATGCCGCCTTAAGTACAAGAATAGAGACTCTTCTTACAGTCGGTGCTTTGAGCATTCCCTGTGAGACCAGTATTAGTTTCTGGTACACCACTGCAGGTTCAATGTATTCCTTGGACCTTCACATTGACGATTAAACACAGAAATCGCGTCGGAATGAAATACAAAAGGCACAATGCCGCCTTAAGAAGAAAAATAGAGACTCTTCTTACTGTCGGTGCTTTGAGCATTCCCTGTGTGACCAGTATTAGTTTCCGATACACCACTGCAGGTTCAATGTATTCCATGGACATACACATTGACGATGAAACACTGAAACTACATCGGAATTAAATACAAAAGGCAAAATGCCACCATAAGTGCAAGAAGAGTGAGACTTCTTAGAGTCTGTGTTTTGATCCTTTCCTGTGGGACCCGTATTAGTTTTCGATACGCCACTGCAGCTTCAATGTATTCCTTGGACCTTCAAATTGACGATGAAACACAGAAATCGCATCGGAAATAAATACAAAAGGCACAATACCGCCTTAAGTACAAGAATAGAGGCTCTTCCTACAGTCGGTGCTTTGAGCATTCCCTGTGAGAGCAGTATTAGTTCCGATACACCACTGCAGGTTCAATCTATTCCTTGGACCTTCACATTGACGATTAAACACAGAAATCACATCGAAATTAAATACAAAAGTCACAATGCCGCCTTAAGTACAAGAATAGAGACTCTACTTACAGTCGGTGCTTTGAGCATTCCCTGTGAGACCAGTATTAGTTTCCGATACACCACTGCAGATTCAGTGTATTCCTTGGACCTTCACATTGACGATGAAACACAGAAATGGCATCGGAATTAAATACAAAAGGAACAATCCCGCATTAAGTACAGGAATAGACAGTCAGTGCTTTAAGCATTCCCTGTGAGACCAGTATTACTTTCCGATACACGACTGCAAGTTCAGTGTGTTCCTTGGACGTTCACATTGACGATGAAAGATAGAAATCGCATCGGAATTAAACACAAAAGGCACAATGCCGCCTTAAGTAAAAGAATACAGACTCTACTTACAGTCGGTGCTTTGAGCATTCCCTGTGAGACCAGTATTAGTTTCTGATACACCACTGCAGCTTCAATGAATTCCTTGGACCTTCACATTGACGATTAAACACAGAAATCGCATCGGAATTAAATACAAAAGGCACAATGCCGCCTTAAGTACAAGAATAGAGACTCCTCTTACAGTCGGTGCTTTGAGCATTCCTTGTGAGACCAGTATTAGTTTCCGATACACCACTGGAGGTTCAATGTATTCCTTGGACCTTCACATTGACGAAGACACACAGAAATTGCATCGTAACTATATACAAAAGCCACAATGCCACCTTAAGTACAAGAACAGAGACTCTTCTTACAGTCGGTGCTTTGAGCATTCCCTGTGAGACCATTATTAGTTTCCGATACACCACTGCAGGTTCAATGTATTCCATGGACCTTCAAATTGACGATGAAACACAGAAATCGCATTGGAATTAAACACAAAAGGCACAATGCAGCCTTAAGAACAAGAATGGGGACTCTTCTTACAGTCGGTGCTTTGAGCATTCCCTGTGAGACCAGTATTAGTTTCTGCTACAACTCTGCAGGTTCAGTTTATTCCTTGGACCTTCACATTGAAGATGAAACACTAAAATCACATCGGAATTAAATACAAAAGGCACAATGCCGCCATAAGTGCAAGAAGAGTGAGACATCTTAGAGTCTGTGTTTTGATCCTTTCCTGTGGGACCTGTATTAGTTTTCAATACGCCACTGCAGGATCAATGTATTCCCTGGACCTTCAAATTGACGATGATACTTAGAAATCGCATCGGAATTAAATACAAAAGGCACAATGCCGCCTTAAGTAGAAGAATAGAGACTCTTCTTACTATCGGTGCTTTGAGCATTCCCTGTGGGACCAGTATTAGTTAGCGATACACCACTGCAGGTTCGGTGCATTCCTTGGACCTTCACATTGACGATGAAACACAGAAATGGCAACGGAATTAAATACAAAAGGCACAATGCCGCCTTAAGTACAAGAATAGACACTCTTCTTACAGACGGTGTTTGAGCATTCCCTGTGAGACTAGTATTAGTTTCCGATACACCACTGCAGGTTCAATGTATTCCTTGGACCTTCAAATTGACGATGAAACACAGAAATCGCATCGGAATTAAATACAAAAGGCACAATGCCGCCTTAAGTACAAGAATACAGACTCTACTTACAGTCGGTGTTTTCAGCATTCCCTGTGAGACCAGTATTAGTTTCCGATACACCACTGCAGGTTCAATGTATTACTTGGACCTTCAAATTGACGATGAAACACAGAAATCGCATTGGAATTAAATACAAAAGGCACAATGCCGCTTTAAGTACAAGAATAGAGACTATTCTTACAGTCTGTGCTTTGAGCGTTCCCTGTGAGACCAGTATTAGTATCCGATACACCACTGCAGATTCAATGTATTCCTTGGACATACACATTGACGATGAAAAACTGAAATTATTTCGGAATTAAATACAAAAGGTCCAATGAAGCCATAAGCGCAAGAAGAGTGAGACTTCTTAGAGTCTGTGTTTTGATCCTTTCCTGTGCGACCCGTATTATTTTCCGATACGCCACTGCAGGTTCGATGTATCCTTTGGACCTTCACATTGACGATTACACACAGAAATCGCATCTGAATTAAATACAAAAAGGCACAATGTCGCCTTAAGTACAAGAATAGATACTCCTCTTGCATTCGGTGCTTTGAGCATTTCCTGTGAGAGCAGTATTAGTATCCGGTACCCCACTTCAGGTACAATGTATCCCTAGGACATACACATCGACGATGAAACACAGAAATGGCATCGGAATTATATACAAAGGGCACAATGCCGCCTTAATTACAAGAATAGACACTCTTCTTACAGTCGGTGCTTTGAGCATTCCCTGTGAGACCAGTATTAGTTTCCGATTCACCACTGCAGGTCCAATGTATTCCTTGGACCTTCACATTGACGACGAAACACAGAAATCGCATCGGAATTAAATACAAAAGGCACAATGCCGCCCTAAGTACAACAATAGAGACTCTTCTTACAGTCGGTGTTTTGAGCATTCCCTGTGAGACCAGTATTAATTTCCGACACACCACTGCAGGTTCAATGTATTCCTTAGACATTCACATTGACGATGAAACACCTAAAACGCATCGGAATTAAATACCAAAGGCACAATGCCGCCTTAAGTACAAGAATAGAGACTCTTCTTACAGTCGGTGTTTTGAGCATTCCCTGTGAGGCCAGTATTAATTTCCGATCCACCACTGCAGGTTCAATGTATTCCTTAGACATTCACATTGACGATGAAACACTGAAAACGCATCGGAATTAAATACAAAAGGCACAATGCCGCTTTATGTACAAGAATAGAGACTATTCTTACAGCCTGTGCTTTGAGCGTTCCCTGTGAGACCAGTATTAGTATCCGATACACCACTGCAGATTCAATGTATTCGTTGGACATACACATTGACGATGAAACACTGTAATTACATCGGAATTAAATACAAAATGAACAATGCCGCCTTAAGTACAAGAATAGAGACTCCTCTTACTGTCGGTGCTTTGAGCATTCCCCGTGAGACCAGTATTAGTTTCCGATACACCACTGCTGGTTCAGTGTATTCCTTGGACCTTCACATTGACAATGAAGCACAGAAATCGCATCGGAATTAAATACAAAAGGGACAATGCCGCCTTAAGTACAAGAATACAGACCCTACTTACAGTCGGTGATTTGAGCATTCCCTGTGAGACCAGTCTTAGTTTCCGTTACACCACTGCAGGTTCAATGTATTACTTGGAACTTCACATTGACGATGAAACACAGAAATCGCATTGGAATTAAACACAAAAGGCACAATGCCGCCTTAAGTACAAGAATAGAGACTCTTCTTACAGTCTGTGATTTCAGCATTCCCTGTGAGACCAGTATTACTATCCGATACACCACTGCAGATTCAATGTATTCCTTGGACATACACGTTGACGATGAAAAACTGAAATTACATCGGAATTAAATACAAAAGGTCCAATGTCGCCATAAGCGCAAGAAGAGTGAGACTTCTTAGAGTCTGTGTTTTGATCCTTTCCTGTGCGACCCGTATTAGTTTCCGATAGGCCACTGCAGGTTCGATGTATTCCTTGGACCTTCACATTGACGATTACTTACAGAAATCGCATCGGAATTAAATACAAAAAGGCACAATGTCGCCTTAAGTACAAGAATAGAGACTCCTCTTGCATTCGGTGCTTTGAGCATTTCCTGTAAGAGCAGTATTAATTTCCGATACATCACTGCAGGTTCAATGTATTCCTTAGACATTCACATTGACGATGAAACACTGAAATCGCATCGGAATTATATACAAAAGGCACAATGCCACCTTAAGTACAAGAATACATACTCTACTTACAGTCGGTGTTTTGAGCATTCCCTGTGAGATCAGTATTAGTTTCCGATACACCACTGCAGGTTCAATGTATTCCTTGGACATACACATTGACGATGAAACACTGAAATTACATCGGAATTAAGTACAAAAGGAACAATGTCGCCTTAAGTACAAGAATAGAGACTCTTCTTACTGTCGGTGTTTTGAGCATTCCCTGTGAGACTAGTATTAGTTTCCGATACACCACTGCAGGTCCAATGTATTCCTTGGACCTTCACATTGACGATGAAACACAGAAATCGCATCGGAATAAAATACAAAAGGCACAATGCCGCCCTAAGTACAATAATAGAGACTCTTCTTACAGACGGTGTTTTGAGCATTCCCTGTGAGACCAGTATTAATTTCCGATACATCACTGCAGGTTAAATGTATTCCTTAGACATTCACATTGACGATGAAACACTGAAATCGCATCGGAATTAAAAACCAAAGGCACAATGCCGCCTTAAGTACAAGAATAGAGACTCTTCTTACAGTCGGTGGTTTGAGCATTCCCTGTGAGACCAGTATTAGTATCCGATACACCACTGCAGGATCAATCTATTCCTTGGACATACACATTGACGATGAAACACTGAAATTACATCGTAATTAAATACAAAAAGAACAATGCCGCCTTAAGTACAAGAATAGAGACTCTTCTTACAGTCGGTGCTTTGAGCATTCCCTGCGAGGCCAGTATTAGTTTCCGATACACCACTGCAGGTTCAGTGCATTCCTTGGACCTTCACATTGACGATGAAACACAGAAATGGCAACGGAATTAAATTCCAAAGGCACAATGCCGCCTTAAGTACAGGAATAGACACTCTTCTTACAGACGGTGTTTGAGCAATCCCTGTGAGACAAGTATTAGTTTCCGATACACCACTGCAGGATCAATGTATTCCTTGGACCTGCACATTGACGATGAAACACAGAAATCGCATCGGAATTAAATACAAAAGGCACAATGCCGCCTTAAGTACAAGAACAGAGACTCTTCTTTCAGTCGGTGCTTTGAGTATTCCCTGTGAGACCAGTATTAGTTTCCGATACACCACTGCAGGTTCAATGTATTCCTTGGACCTTCACATTGACGATTAAACACAGAAATCACATCGGAATTAAATACAAAAAGAACAATGCCGCCTTAAGTACAAGAATAGAGAATCTTCTTACAGTCGGTGCTTTGAGCATTCCCTGCGAGGCCAGTATTAGTTTCCGATACACCACTGCAGGATCAGTGCATTCCTTGGACCTTCACATTGACGATGAAACACAGAAATGGCAACGGAATTAAATACAAAAGGCACAATGCCGCCTTAAGTACAAGAACACAGACTCTACTTACATTCGGTGCTTTGAGCATTCTCTGTGAGACCAGTATTAGTTTCCGATACACCACTGCAGGTTCAATGTATTACTTGGACATTCTAATTGACGATGAAACACAGAAATCGCATTGGAATTAAGTACAAAAGGCACAATGCCGCCTTAAGTACAAGAATAGAGACTCTTCATAGAGTCGGTGCTTTGAGCATTCCTGGTGAGACCAATATTAGTATCCGATACACCACTGCAGGTTCAATGTATTCCTTGGACATACACATTGAGGATGAAACACTGAAATTACATCGGAATTAAATACAAAAGGAACAATATCGCCTTAGGTACAAGAATAGAGACCCTTCTTACTGTCGGTGTTTTGAGCATTCCCTGTGAGACCAGTATTAGTTTCCGATACACCACTGCAGGTTCAATGTATTCCTTGGACCTTCACATTGACGATTAAACACAGAAAACACATCGGAATTAAATACAACAAGAACAATGCCGCCTTAAGTACAAGAAAAGAGACTCTTCTTACAGTCGGTGATTTGATCATTTCCTGTGAGACCAATCTTAGTTTCCGATACACCACTACAGGTTCAGTGTAATCCTTTGACTTTCACATCGACGATGAAAAACAGAAATGGCATCGGAATTAAATACAAAGGGCACAATGCCGCCTTAAGTACGAGAATAGACACTCTTCTTACAGTCGGTGCTTTGAGCATTCCCTGTGAGACCAGTAGTAGTTTCCGATACACCACTGCAGGTTCAAAGTATTCCTTGGACCTTCACATTGACTATGAAACACAGAAATCGCATCGGAATTATGTACAAAAAGGCACAATGTCGCCTTAAGTACAAGAATGGAGACTCTTCTTGCATTCGGTGCTTTGAGCATTCCCTGTGAGAGCAGTATTAGTATCCGGTACACCACTTCAGGTTCAATGTATTCCTTGGACATACACATCGACGATGAAACACAGAAATGGCATCGGAATTAAATACAAAGGGCACAATGCCGCCTTAAGTACAAGAATAGACACTCTTCTTACAGTCGGTGCTTTGAGCATTCCCTGTGAGACCAGTATTAGTTTCCGATACACCACGGCAGGTTCAATGTATTCCTTGGACCTTCACATTGACGATGAAACACAGAAATCGCATCGGAATTAAATACAAAAGGAACAATGTCGCCTTAAGTACAAGAATAGAGACTCTTCTTACTGTCGGTGTTTTGAGCATTCCCTGTGAGACCAGTATTAGTTTCCGATACACCACTGCAGGTGCAATGTATTCCTTGGACCTACACATTGACGATGAAACACAGAAATCGCATCGGAATTAAATACAAATGGCACAATGCCGCCCTAAGTACAACAATAGAGACTCTTCTTACAGACGGTGTTTTGAGCATTCCCTGTGAGACCAGTATAAGATTCCGATACACCACTGCTGGTTCAATGTTTTCCTTGGACCGTCACATTGACGATGACACACAGAAATTGCATCGTAATTATATACAAAAGCCACAATGCCGCCTTAAGTACAAGAATAGAGACTCTCCTTACAGTCGGTGCTTTGAGCATTCCCTGTGAGACCATTATTAGTTTCCGATACACCACTGCAGGTTCAATGTATTCCTTGGACATACACATTGACGATAAAAAACTGAAATTACATCGGAATTAAATACAAAGTGCACAATGTCGCCTTAAGTACAAGCAGAGTGAAACTTCTTAGTGTCTGTGCTTTGATCCTTTCCTGTGGGACCAGTATTGGTTTCCGATAAACCACTGCAGGTTCAATGTATTCCTTGGACCTTCACATTGACGAAGAAACACATAAATCGCATCGGAATTAAATACCAAAGGCACAATGCCGCCTTAAGTTCAAGAATAAAGACTCTTCTTACAGTCGGTGCTTTGAGCATTCCCTAAGAGACCAGTATTAGTTTCCGCTACACCTCTGCAGGTTCAGTTTATTCCTTGGACCTTCTAATTGACGATGAAACACAGAAATCGCATTGGAATTAAATACATAAGGCACAATGCCACTTTAAGTACACGAATAGAGACTATTCTTACAGTCTGTGCTTTGAGCGTTCCCTGTGAGACCAGTATTAGTATGCGATACACCACTGCAGATTCAAATGTATTCTTTGGACATACACATTGACGATGAAACACTGCAATTACATCAGAATTTAATACAAAAGGCACAATGCCGCCTTAGGAACAAGAATAGGGACTCTTCTTACAGTCGGTGCTTTGAGCATTCCCTGTGAGACCAGTATTAGTTTCCGCTACACCTCTGCAGGTTCAGTTTATTCCTTGGACGTTCACATTGACGATGAAACACAGAAATGGCATCGGAATTAAATACAAAAGTCACAATGCCGCCTGAAGTACAAGAATAGAGACTTTTCTTACAGTCGGTGCTTTGAGCATTCCCTGTGAGACCAGTATTAGTTTCCGATACACCACTGCAGGTTCAATGTATTTCTCGGACATACACATTGACGATGAAACACTAAAATCACATCAGAATTAAATACAAAAGGCACAATGCCGCCATAAGTGCTAGAAGAGTGAGACTTCTTAGAGTCTGTGTTTTGATCCTTTCCTGTGCGACCTGTATTAGTTTTCGATACGCCACTGCAGGTTCAATGTATTCCTTGGACCTTCAAATTGACGATGATACTTAGAAATCGCATCGGAATTAAATACAAAAGGCACAATGCCGCCATAAGTACAAGAATAGAGACTCTTCTTACAGTCGGTGGTTTGAGCATTCCCTCTGAGACCAGTATTAGTTTCCGATACACCACTGCAAGTTCAATGTATTCCTTGGACCTTCAAATTGACGATGATACACAGAATTCGCAACGGAATTAAATACAAAAGGCACAATGCCGCCATAAGTACAAGAATAGAGACTCTTCTTACAGTCGGTTCTTTGAGCTTTCCCTGTGAGACCAGTATTAGTTTCCGATACTCCTCTGCAGGTTCAATGTATTCCTTGGACCTTCACATTGACGATGAAACACAGAAATCGCATCGGAATTAAATACAAAAGGTACGCTGCCGCCCTAAGTACAAGAATATAGTCTCTTCCCACAGTCGGTGTCTCGAGTATTCCCTGTGAGACCAGTATTAGTTTCCGATACACCACAGCAGGTTCAATGTATTCCTTGGACCTTCACATTGATGATGAAACACAGAAATAGCATCGGAATTAAATACAAAAGCCACAATGCCGCCTTAAGTACAAGAATAGAGACTCTTCTTACTGTCGGTGCTTTGAACATTCCCTGTGAGACCAGTATTAGTTTCCGATACACCACTGCAAGTTCAGTGTATTCCTTGGACCTTCACATTGACGATGAAACACAGAAATGGCATCGGAATTAAATACAAAAGGAACAATGCTGCATTAAGTACAGGAATAGACACTCTTCTTACAGTCAGTGCCTTGAGCATTCCCTATGAGACCAGTATTAGTTTCCGATACACCACTGCAAGTTCAATGTATTCCTTGGACGTTCACTTTGACGATGAAAGACAGAAATCGCATCGGAATTAAACACAAAAGGCACAATGCCGCCTTAAGTACAAGAATAGAGACTCTTCTTACAGTCGGTGCTTTGAGCATTCCCTGTGAGACGAGTATTGGTTTCCGATACACCACTGGAGGTTCAATGTATTCCTTGGACCTTCACATTGACGATGACACACAGAAATTGCATCGTAATTATATACAAATGCCACAATGCCACTTTAAGTACAAGAATAGAGACTCTTCTTACAGTCGGTGCTTTGAGCATTCCCTGTGAGACCAGTATTAGATTCCGATACACCACTGCAGGTTCAATGTATTCCTTGGACCTTCAAATTGAAGATGAAACACTGAAATCGCTTTGGAATTAAATACATAAGGCACAATGCCGCTTTAAGTACAAGAATAGAGACTATTCTCACAGTCTGTGCTTTGAGCGTTGCCTGTGGGACCAGTATTAGTATCCGATACACCACTGCAGATTCAATGGATTCCTTGGACATACACATTGACGATGAAACACTGCAATTACATCGGAATTAAATACAAAAGGCACAATGCCGCCCTAAGTACAAGAATGGAGACTCTCCTTACAATCGGTACTTCGAGCATTCCCTGAGAGACCAGTATTAATTTCCGATACACCAATGCAGGTTCAATGTTTTCCTTGGACTTTCACATTGACGATGAAACACAGAAATCGCATCGGAATTGAATACCAAAGGCACAATGCCGCTTTAAGTACAAGAATAGAGACTATTCTTACAGTCTTTGCTTTGAGCGTTGCCTGTGAGACCAGTATTAGTTTGCAATACGCCACTGGCGGTACAATGTATTCCTTGGACATTCACATTGACGATGAAACACTGAAATTACATCGGACTTAAATACAAACGCACAATGTCGCCATAAGTGCAAGAAGAGTGAGACTTCATAGAGTCTGTGTTTTGATCCTCTCCTGTGCGACCCGTATTACTTTCCGATACGCCACTGCAGGTTCAATGCATTCCTTGGACCTTCACATTGACGATGAAACACAGAAATCGCATCGGAATTATATACAAAAGCCACAAGCCGCCTTAAGTACAAGAATAGAGACTCTTCTTACTGTCGGTGCTTTGAGCATTCCCTGTGAGACCAGTATTAGTTTCCGATACACCACTGCAGGTCCAATGTATTCCTTGGACCTTCACATTGACGATGAAACACAGAAATCGCATCGGAATTAAATACAAAATGCACAATGCCGCCCTAAGTACAATAATAGAGACCCTTCTTACAGACGGTGTTTAGAGCATTCCCTGTGAGACCAGTATTAATTTCCGATACACCACTGCAGGTTCAATGTATTCCTTAGACATTCACATTGACGATGAAACACTGAAATCGCATCGGAATTAAAAACCAAAGGCACAATGCCGCCTTACGTGCAAGAATAGAGACTCTTCTTACAGTCGGTAATTTGAGCATTCCCTGTGAGACCAGTATTAGTATCCGATACACCACTGCAGGTTCAATGTATTTCTTGGACATACACATTGACGATGAAACACTGAAATCTTATCGGAATTAAATACAAAAGGCACAATGCCGCCTTAAGTACAAGAACAGAGACTCTTCTTTCAGTCGGTGCTTTGAGTATTCCCTGTGAGACCAGTATTAGTTTCCGATACACCTTTGCAGGTTCAATGTATTCCTTGGACCTTCACATTGACGATTAAACACAGAAATGGCAACGGAATTAAATACAAAAGGCACAATACCGCCTTAAGTACAGGAATAGACACTCTTCTTACAGACGGTGTTTGAGCATTCCCTGTGAGACTAGTATTAGTTTCCGATACACCACTGCAGGTTCAATGTATTCCTTGGACCTTCACATTGACGATGAAACACAGAAGTCGCATCGGAATTAAATACAAAAGGCACAATGCCGCCTTAAGTACAAGAATACAGACTCTACTTACATTCGGTGCTTTGAGCATTCACTGTGAGACCAGTATTAGTTTCCGATACACCACTGCAGGTTCAATGTATTACTTGGACCGTCACATTGACGATGACACACAGAAATTGCATCGTAATTATATACAAAAGCTACAATGCCGCCTTATGTACAAGAATAGAGACTCTTCTTACAGTCGGTGCTTTGAGCATTCCCTGTGAGACCATTATTAGTTTCCGATACACCACTGCAGGTTCAATGTATTCCTTGGACATACACATTGACGATAAAAAACTGAAATTACATCGGAATTATATACAAAGGGCACAATGTCGCCTTAAGTACAAGCAGAGTGAAACTTCTTTGAGTCTGTGCTTTGATCCTTTCCTGTGAGACCAGTATTGGTTTCCGATAAACCACTGCAGGTTCAATGTATTCCTTGGACCTTCACATTGACGAAGAAACACATAAATCGCATCGGAATTAAATACCAAAGGCAGAATGCCGCCTTAAGTTCAAGAATAGAGACTCTTCTTACAGTCGGTGCTTTGAGCATTCCCTGTGAGACCAGTATTAGTTTCCGCTACACCTCTGCAGGTTCAGTTTATTCCTTGGACCTTCACATTGACGATGAAACACAGAAATCGCATTGGAATTAAATACATAAGACACAATGCCACTTTAAGTACACGAATAGAGACTATTCTTACAGTCTGTGCTTTGAGCGTTCCCTGTGAGACCAGTATTAGTATGCGATACACCACTGCAGATTCAAATGTATTCCTTGGACATACACATTGACGATGAAACACTGCAATTACATCGGAATTTAATACAAAAGGCACAATGCCGCCTTAAGAACAATAATAGGGACTCTTCTTACAGTCGGTGCTTTGAGCATTCCCTGTGAGACCAGTCTTAGTTTCCGTTACACCACTGCAGGTTCAATGTATTACTTGGAACTTCACATTGACGATGAAACACAGAAATCGCATTGGAATTAAACACAAAAGGCACAATGCCGCCTTAAGTACAAGAATAGAGACTCTTCTTACAGTCTGTGATTTCAGCATTCCCTGTGAGACCAGTATTACTATCCGATACACCACTGCAGATTCAATGTATTCCTTGGACATACACGTTGACGATGAAAAACTGAAATTACATCGGAATTAAATACAAAAGGTCCAATGTCGCCATAAGCGCAAGAAGAGTGAGACTTCTTAGAGTCTGTGTTTTGATCCTTTCCTGTGCGACCCGTATTAGTTTCCGATAGGCCACTGCAGGTTCGATGTATTCCTTGGACCTTCACATTGACGATTACTTACAGAAATCGCATCGGAATTAAATACAAAAAGGCACAATGTAGCCTTAAGTACAAGAATAGAGACTCCTCTTGCATTCGGTGCTTTGAGCATTTCCTGTAAGAGCAGTATTAATTTCCGATACATCACTGCAGGTTCAATGTATTCCTTAGACATTCACATTGACGATGAAACACTGAAATCGCATCGGAATTATATACAAAAGGCACAATGCCACCTTAAGTACAAGAATACATACTCTACTTACAGTCGGTGTTTTGAGCATTCCCTGTGAGATCAGTATTAGTTTCCGATACACCACTGCAGGTTCAATGTATTCCTTGGACATACACATTGACGATGAAACACTGAAATTACATCGGAATTAAGTACAAAAGGAACAATGTCGCCTTAAGTACAAGAATAGAGACTCTTCTTACTGTCGGTGTTTTGAGCATTCCCTGTGAGACTAGTATTAGTTTCCGATACACCACTGCAGGTCCAATGTATTCCTTGGACCTTCACATTGACGATGAAACACAGAAATCGCATCGGAATAAAATACAAAAGGCACAATGCCGCCCTAAGTACAATAATAGAGACTCTTCTTACAGACGGTGTTTTGAGCATTCCCTGTGAGACCAGTATTAATTTCCGATACATCACTGCAGGTTCAATGTAATCCTTAGACATTCACATTGACGATGAAACACTGAAATCGCATCGGAATTAAAAACCAAAGGCACAATGCCGCCTTAAGTAAAAGAATAGAGACTCTTCTTACAGTCGGTGGTTTGAGCATTCCCTGTGAGACCAGTATTAGTATCCGATACACCACTGCAGGATCAATCTATTCCTTGGACATACACATTGACGATGAAACACTGAAATTACATCGTAATTAAATACAAAAAGAACAATGCCGCCTTAAGTACAAGAATAGAGACTCTTCTTACAGTCGGTGCTTTGAGCATTCCCTGCGAGGCCAGTATTAGTTTCCGATACACCACTGCAGGTTCAGTGCATTCCTTGGACCTTCACATTGACGATGAAACACAGAAAAGGCAACGGAATTAAATTCCAAAGGCACAATGCCGCCTTAAGTACAGGAATAGACACTCTTCTTACAGACGGTGTTTGAGCAATCCCTGTGAGACAAGTATTAGTTTCCGATACACCACTGCAGGATCAATGTATTCCTTGGACCTGCACATTGACGATGAAACACAGAAATCGCATCGGAATTAAATACAAAAGGCACAATGCCGCCTTAAGTACAAGAACAGAGACTCTTCTTTCAGTCGGTGCTTTGAGTATTCCCTGTGAGACCAGTATTAGTTTCCGATACACCACTGCAGGTTCAATGTATTCCTTGGACCTTCACATTGACGATTAAACACAGAAATCACATCGGAATTAAATACAAAAAGAACAATGCCGCCTTAAGTACAAGAATAGAGAATCTTCTTACAGTCGGTGCTTTGAGCATTCCCTGCGAGGCCAGTATTAGTTTCCGATACACCACTGCAGGATCAGTGCATTCCTTGGACCTTCACATTGACGATGAAACACAGAAATGGCAACGGAATTAAATACAAAAGGCACAATGCCGCCTTAAGTACAGGAATAGACACTCTTCTTACACACGGTGTTTGAGCGTTCCCTGTGAGACTAGTATTAGTTTCCGATACACCACTGCAGGTTCAATGTATTCCTTGGACCTTCACATTGACGATGAAACACAGAAATCGCATCGGAATTAAATACAAAAGGCACAATGCCGCCTTAAGTACAAGAACACAGACTCTACTTACATTCGGTGCTTTGAGCATTCTCTGTGAGACCAGTATTAGTTTCCGATACACCACTGCAGGTTTAATGTATTACTTGGACATTCTAATTGACGATGAAACACAGAAATCGCATTGGAATTAAGTACAAAAGGCACAATGCCGCCTTAAGTACAAGAATAGAGACTCTTCATAGAGTCGGTGCTTTGAGCATTCCTGGTGAGACCAATATTAGTATCCGATACACCACTGCAGGTTCAATGTATTCCTTGGACATACACATTGAGGATGAAACACTGAAATTACATCGGAATTAAATACAAAAGGAACAATATCGCCTTAGGTACAAGAATAGAGACCCTTCTTACTGTCGGTGTTTTGAGCATTCCCTGTGAGACCAGTATTAGTTTCCGATACACCACTGCAGGTTCAATGTATTCCTTGGACCTTCACATTGACGATTAAACACAGAAAACACATCGGAATTAAATACAACAACAACAATGCCGCCTTAAGTACAAGAAAAGAGACTCTTCTTACAGTCGGTGATTTGATCATTTCCTGTGAGACCAATCTTAGTTTCCGATACACCACTACAGGTTCAGTGTAATCCTTTGACTTTCACATCGACGATGAAAAACAGAAATGGCATCGGAATTAAATACAAAGGGCACAATGCCGCCTTAAGTACGAGAATAGACACTCTTCTTACAGTCGGTGCTTTGAGCATTCCCTGTGAGACCAGTATTACTTTCCGATACACCACTGCTGGTTCAATGTATTTCTTGGACCTTCACATTGACAATGAAGCATAGAAATCGCATCGGAATTAAATACGAGACGCACAATGGCGCCTTAAGTACAAGAATACAGACTCTACTTACAGTCGGTGATTTGAGCATTCCCTGTGAGACCAGTAGTAGTTTCCGATACACCACTGCAGGTTCAAAGTATTCCTTGGACCTTCACATTGACTATGAAACACAGAAATCGCATCGGAATTATGTACAAAAAGGCACAATGTCGCCTTATTTACAAGAATGGAGACTCTTCTTGCATTCGGTGCTTTGAGCATTCCCTGTGAGAGCAGTATTAGTATCCGGTACACCACTTCAGGTTCAATGTATTACTTGGACATACACATCGACGATGAAACACAGAAATGGCATCGGAATTAAATACAAAGGGCACAATGCCGCCTTAAGTACAAGAATAGACACTCTTCTTACAGTCGGTGCTTTGAGCATTCCCTGTGAGACCAGTATTAGTTTCCGATACACCACGGCAGGTTCAATGTATTCCTTGGACCTTCACATTGACGATGAAACACAGAAATCGCATCGGAATTAAATACAAAAGGAACAATGTCGCCTTAAGTACAAGAATAGAGACTCTTCTTACTGTCGGTGTTTTGAGCATTCCCTGTGAGACCAGTATTAGTTTCCGATACACCACTGCAGGTGCAATGTATTCCTTGGACCTACACATTGACGATGAAACACAGAAATCGCATCGGAATTAAATACAAATGGCACAATGCCGCCCTAAGTACAACAATAGAGACTCTTCTTATAGACGGTGTTTTGAGCATTCCCTGTGAGACCAGTATAAGATTCCGATACACCACTGCTGGTTCAATGTATTCCTTGGACCGTCACATTGACGATGACACACAGAAATTGCATCGTAATTATATACAAAAGCCACAATGCCGCCTTAAGTACAAGAATAGAGACTCTCCTTACAGTCGGTGCTTTGAGCATTCCCTGTGAGACCATTATTAGTTTCCGATACACCACTGCAGGTTCAATGTATTCCTTGGACATACACATTGACGATAAAAAACTGAAATTACATCGGAATTAAATACAAAGGGCACAATGTCGCCTTAAGTACAAGCAGAGTGAAACTTCTTAGTGTCTGTGCTTTGATCCTTTCCTGTGGGACCAGTATTGGTTTCCGATAAACCACTGCAGGTTCAATGTATTCCTTGGACCTTCACATTGACGAAGAAACACATAAATCGCATCGGAATTAAATACCAAAGGCACAATGCCGCCTTAAGTTCAAGAATAAAGACTCTTCTTACAGTCGGTGCTTTGAGCATTCCCTAAGAGACCAGTATTAGTTTCCGCTACACCTCTGCAGGTTCAGTTTATTCCTTGGACCTTCTAATTGACGATGAAACACAGAAATCGCATTGGAATTAAATACATAAGGCACAATGCCACTTTAAGTACACGAATAGAGACTATTCTTACAGTCTGTGCTTTGAGCGTTCCCTGTGAGACCAGTATTAGTATGCGATACACCACTGCAGATTCAAATGTATTCTTTGGACATACACATTGACGATGAAACACTGCAATTACATCAGAATTTAATACAAAAGGCACAATGCCGCCTTAGGAACAAGAATAGGGACTCTTCTTACAGTCGGTGCTTTGAGCATTCCCTGTGAGACCAGTATTAGTTTCCGCTACACCTCTGCAGGTTCAGTTTATTCCTTGGACGTTCACATTGACGATGAAACACAGAAATGGCATCGGAATTAAATACAAAAGTCACAATGCCGCCTGAAGTACAAGAATAGAGACTTTTCTTACAGTCGGTGCTTTGAGCATTCCCTGTGAGACCAGTATTAGTTTCCGATACACCACTGCAGGTTCAATGTATTTCTCGGACATACACATTGACGATGAAACACTAAAATCACATCAGAATTAAATACAAAAGGCACAATGCCGCCATAAGTGCTAGAAGAGTGAGACTTCTTAGAGTCTGTGTTTTGATCCTTTCCTGTGCGACCTGTATTAGTTTTCGATACGCCACTGCAGGTTCAATGTATTCCTTGGACCTTCAAATTGACGATGATACTTAGAAATCGCATCGGAATTAAATACAAAAGGCACAATGCCGCCATAAGTACAAGAATAGAGACTCTTCTTACAGTCGGTGGTTTGAGCATTCCCTCTGAGACCAGTATTAGTTTCCGATACACCACTGCAAGTTCAATGTATTCCTTGGACCTTCAAATTGACGATGATACACAGAATTCGCAACGGAATTAAATACAAAAGGCACAATGCCGCCATAAGTACAAGAATAGAGACTCTTCTTACAGTCGGTTCTTTGAGCTTTCCCTGTGAGACCAGTATTAGTGTCCGATACTCCTCTGCAGGTTCAATGTATTCCTTGGACCTTCACATTGACGATGAAACACAGAAATCGCATCGGAATTAAATACAAAAGGTACGCTGCCGCCCTAAGTACAAGAATATAGTCTCTTCTCACAGTCGGTGTCTCGAGTATTCCCTGTGAGACCAGTATTAGTTTCCGATACACCACAGCAGGTTCAATGTATTCCTTGGACCTTCACATTGATGATGAAACACAGAAATAGCATCGGAATTAAATACAAAAGCCACAATGCCGCCTTAAGTACAAGAATAGAGACTCTTCTTACTGTCGGTGCTTTGAACATTCCCTGTGAGACCAGTATTAGTTTCCGATACACCACTGCAAGTTCAGTGTATTCCTTGGACCTTCACATTGACGATGAAACACAGAAATGGCATCGGAATTAAATACAAAAGGAACAATGCCGCATTAAGTACAGGAATAGACACTCTTCTTACAGTCAGTGCCTTGAGCATTCCCTGTGAGACCAGTATTAGTTTCCGATACACCACTGCAAGTTCAATGTATTCCTTGGACGTTCACTTTGACGATGAAAGACAGAAATCGCATCGGAATTAAACACAAAAGGCACAATGCCGCCTTAAGTACAAGAATACAGACTCTACTTACAGTCGGTGCTTTGAGCATTCCCTGTGAGACCAGTATTAGTTTCCGATACACCAATGAAGGTTCAATGTATTCCTTGGTCCTTCACATTGACGATTAAACATAGAATTCGCATCGGAATTAAATTCAAAAGGCACAATGCCGCCTTAAGTACAAGAATAGAGACTCTTCTTACAGTCGGTGCTTTGAGCATTCCCTGTGAGACGAGTATTGGTTTCCGATACACCACTGGAGGTTCAATGTATTCCTTGGACCTTCACATTGACGATGACACACAGAAATTGCATCGTAATTATATACAAATGCCACAATGCCACTTTAAGTACAAGAATAGAGACTCTTCTTACAGTCGGTGCTTTGAGCATTCCCTGTGAGACCAGTATTAGATTCCGATACACCACTGCAGGTTCAATGTATTCCTTGGACCTTCAAATTGAAGATGAAACACTGAAATCGCTTTGGAATTAAATACATAAGGCACAATGCCGCTTTAAGTACAAGAATAGAGACTATTCTCACAGTCTGTGCTTTGAGCGTTGCCTGTGGGACCAGTATTAGTATCCGATACACCACTGCAGATTCAATGGATTCCTTGGACATACACATTGACGATGAAACACTGCAATTACATCGGAATTAAATACAAAAGGCACAATGCCGCCCTAAGTACAAGAATGGAGACTCTCCTTACAATCGGTACTTCGAGCATTCCCTGAGAGACCAGTATTAATTTCCGATACACCAATGCAGGTTCAATGTTTTCCTTGGACTTTCACATTGACGATGAAACACAGAAATCGCATCGGAATTGAATACCAAAGGCACAATGCCGCTTTAAGTACAAGAATAGAGACTATTCTTACAGTCTTTGCTTTGAGCGTTGCCTGTGAGACCAGTATTAGTTTGCAATACGCCACAGGCGGTACAATGTATTCCTTGGACATTCACATTGACGATGAAACACTGAAATTACATCGGACTTAAATACAAACGCACAATGTCGCCATAAGTGCAAGAAGAGTGAGACTTCATAGAGTCTGTGTTTTGATCCTCTCCTGTGCGACCCGTATTAGTTTCCGGTACGCCACTGCAGGTTCAATGCATTCCTTGGACCTTCACATTGACGATGAAACACAGAAATCGCATCGGAATTATATACAAAAGCCACAAGCCGCCTTAAGTACAAGAATAGAGACTCTTCTTACTGTCGGTGCTTTGAGCATTCCCTGTGAGACCAGTATTAGTTTCCGATACACCACTGCAGGTCCAATGTATTCCTTGGACCTTCACATTGACGATGAAACACAGAAATCGCATCGGAATTAAATACAAAATGCACAATGCCGCCCTAAGTACAATAATAGAGACCCTTCTTACAGACGGTGTTTTGAGCATTCCCTTTGAGACCAGTATTAATTTCCGATACACCACTGCAGGTTCAATGTATTCCTTAGACATTCACATTGACGATGAAACACTGAAATCGCATCGGAATTAAAAACCAAAGGCGCAATGCCGCCTTACGTGCAAGAATAGAGACTCTTCTTACAGTCGGTAGTTTGAGCATTCCCTGTGAGACCAGTATTAGTATCCGATACACCACTGCAGGTTCAATGTATTCCTTAGACATTCACATTGACGATGAAACACTGAAATCGCATCGGAATTAAAAACCAAAGGCGCAATGCCGCCTTACGTGCAAGAATAGAGACTCTTCTTACAGTCGGTAGTTTGAGCATTCCCTGTGAGACCAGTATTAGTTTCCGATACACCACTGCAGGTTCAATGTATTCCTTGGACATACACATTGACGATAAAAAACTGAAATTACATCGGAATTATATACAAAGGGCACAATGTCGCCTTAAGTACAAGCAGAGTGAAACTTCTTTGAGTCTGTGCTTTGATCCTTTCCTGTGAGACCAGTATTGGTTTCCGATAAACCACTGCAGGTTCAATGTATTCCTTGGACCTTCACATTGACGAAGAAACACATAAATCGCATCGGAATTAAATACCAAAGGCAGAATGCCGCCTTAAGTTCAAGAATAGAGACTCTTCTTACAGTCGGTGCTTTGAGCATTCCCTGTGAGACCAGTATTAGTTTCCGCTACACCTCTGCAGGTTCAGTTTATTCCTTGGACCTTCACATTGACGATGAAACACAGAAATCGCATTGGAATTAAATACATAAGACACAATGCCACTTTAAGTACACGAATAGAGACTATTCTTACAGTCTGTGCTTTGAGCGTTCCCTGTGAGACCAGTATTAGTATGCGATACACCACTGCAGATTCAAATGTATTCCTTGGACATACACATTGACGATGGAACACTGCAATTACATCGGAATTTAATACAAAAGGCACAATGCCGCCTTAAGAACAATAATAGGGACTCTTCTTACAGTCGGTGCTTTGAGCATTCCCTGTGAGACCAGTATTAGTTTCCGCTACACCTCTGCAGGTTCAGTTTATTCCTTGGAACTTCACATTGACGATGAAACACAGAAATGGCATCGGAATTAAATACAAAAGTCACAATGCCGCCTGAAGTACAAGAATAGAGACTTTTCTTACAGTCGGTGCTTTGAGCATTCCCTGTGAGACCAGTATTAGTTTCCGATACACCACTGCAGGTTCAATGTATTTCTCGGACATACACATTGACGATGAAACACTAAAATCACATCAGAATTAAATACAAAAGGCACAATGCCGCCATAAGTGCTAGAAGAGTGAGACTTCTTAGAGTCTGTGTTTTGATCCTTTCCTGTGCGACCTGTATTAGTTTTCGTTACGCCACTGCAGGTTCAATGTATTCCTTGGACTTTCAAATTGACGAAGATACTTAGAAATCGCATCGGAATTAAATACAAAAGGCACAATGCCGCCATAAGTACAAGAATAGAGACTCTTCTTACAGTCGGTGGTTTGAGCATTCCCTGTGAGACCAGTATTAGTTTCGATACACCACTGCAAGTTCAATGTATTCCTTGGACCTTCAAATTGACGATTATACACAGAATTCGCAACTGAATTAAATACAAAAGGCACAATGCCGCCTTAAGTACAAGAATAGAGACTCTTCTTACAGTCGGTTCTTTGAGCTTTCCCTTTGAGACCAGTATTAGTTTCCGATACTCCTCTGCAGGTTCAATGTATTCCTTGGACCTTCACATTGACGATTAAACACAGAAATCGCATCGGAATTAAATACAAAAGGCACAATGCCGCCTAAGTACAAGAATATAGTCTCTTCTCACAGTCGGTGTCTCGAGTATTCCCTGTGAGACCAGTAATAGTTTCCGATACACCACAGCAGGTTCAATGTATTCCTTGGACCTTCACATTGATGATGAAACACAGAAATAGCATCGGAATTAAATACAAAAGCCACAATGCCGCCTTAAGTACAAGAATAGAGACCTATCTTACTGTCGGTGCTTTGAGCATTCCCTGTGAGACCAGTATTAGTTTCCGATACACCACTGCAAGTTCAGTGTATTCCTTGGACCTTCACATTGACGATGAAACACAGTAATGGCATCGGAATTAAATACAAAAGGAACAATGTCGCATTAAGTACAGGAATAGACACTCTTCTTACAGTCAGTGCTTTGAGCATTCCCTGTGAGACCAGTATTAGTTTCCGATACACCACTGCAAGTTCAATGTATTCCTTGGACGTTCACTTTGACGATGAAAGACAGAAATCGCATCGGAATTAAACACAAAAGGCACAATGCTGCCTTAAGTACAAGAATACAGACTCTACTTACAGTCGGTGCTTTGAGCATTCCCTGTGAGACCAGTATTAGTTTCCGATACACCACTGCAGGTTCAATGTATTCCTTGGACCTTCACATTGACGATTAAACATAGAAATCGCATCGGAATTAAATTCAAAAGGCACAATGCCGCCTTAAGTACAAGAATAGAGACTCTTCTTACAGTCGGTGCTTTGAGCATTCCCTGTGAGACCAGTATTAGTTTCCGATACACCACTGGAGGTTCAATGTGTTCCTTGGACCTTCACATTGACGATGACACACAGAAATTGCATCGTAATTATATACAAATGCCACAATGCCACCTTAAGTACAAGAATAGAGACTCTTCTTACAGTCGGTGCTTTGAGCATTCCCTGTGAGACCATTATTAGTTTCCGATACACCACTGCAGGTTCAATGTATTCCTTGGACCTTCAAATTGACGATGAAACACTGAAATCGCTTTGGAATTAAATACATAAGGCACAATGCCGCTTTAAGTACAAGAATAGAGACTATTCTTACAGTCTGTGCTTTGAGCGTTGCCTGTGGGACCAGTATTAGTATCCGATACACCACTGCAGATTCAATGTATTTCTTGGACATACAAATTGACGATGAAACACTGCAATTACATCGGAATTAAACACAAAAGGCACAATGCCGCCCTAATTACAAGAATGGAGACTCTCCTTACAATCGGTACTTCGAGCATTCCCTGAGAGACCAGTATTAATTTCCGATACACCACTGCAGGTTCAATGTATTCCTTGGACTTTCACATTGACGATGAAACACAGAAATCGAATCGGAATTGAATACCAAAGGCACAATGCCGCTTTAAGTACAAGAATAGAGACTATTCTTACAGTCTTTGCTTTGAGCGTTGCCTGTGAGACCAGTATTAGTTTCCAATACGCCACTGGCGGTTCAATGTATTCCTTGGACATTCACATTGACGATGAAACACTGAAATTACATCGGAATTAAATACAAACGCACAATGCCGCCATAAGTGCAAGAAGAGTGAGACTTCTTAGAGTCTGTGTTGTGATCCTCTCCTGTGCGACCCGTATTAGTTTCCGATACGCCACTGCAGGTTCAATGCATTCCTTGGACCTTCACATTGACGATGAAACACAGAAATCGCACCGCAATTAAATTCAAAAGGCACAATGCCGCCTTAAGTAGAAGAATAGAGACTCTTCTTTTAGTCGGTGCTTTGAGCATTCCCTGTGAGACCAGTATTAGTTTCCGATACACCACCGGAGGTTCAATGTATTCCTTGGACCTTCACATTGACGATGACACACAGAAATTGGATCGTAATTATATACAAATGCCACAATGCCGCCTTAAGTACAAGAATAGAGACTCTTCTTACAGTCGGTGCTTTGAGCATTCCCTGTGAGACCATTATTAGTTTCCGATACACCACTGCAGGTTCAATGTATTCCTTGGACCTTCAAATTGACGATGAAACAGAGAAATCGCATCGGAATTAAATACAAAAGGCACAATGCCGCCTTAAGTAGAAGAATAGAGACTCTTCTAACTGTCGGTGCTTTGAGCATTCCCTGTGGGACCAGTATTAGTTTCCGATACACCACTGCAGGTTCAGTGTATTCCTTGGACTTTCACATTGACGATGAAACACAGAAATGGCATCGGAATTAAATACAAAGGGCACAATGCCGCCTTAAGTACAAGAATAAACATTCGGTGCTTTGAGCATTCCCTGTGTGACCAGTATTAGTTTTAGATACACCACTGCTGGTTCAATGTATTCCTTGGACTTACACATTGACGATGAAACACTGAAACTACATCGGGAATAAATACAAAAGGCAAAATGCCGCCATAAGTGCAAGAAGAGTGAGACTTCTTAGAGTCTGTGTTTTGATCCTTTCCTGTGCGACCCGTATTAGTTTTCGATACGCCACTGCGGCTTCAATGTATTCGTTGGACCTTCAAATTGACGATGAAACAGAGAAATCGCATCTGAATTAAATACAAAAGGCACAATACCGCCTTAAGTACAAGAATAGAGGCTCTTCCTACAGTGGGTGTTTTGAGCATTCCCTGGGAGAGCAGTATTAGTTTCCGATACATCACTGCAGGTTCAGTGTATTCCTTGGACGTTCACATTGACGATGAAACACAGAAATGGCATCGGAATTAAATACAAAAGGAACAATGCCGCATTAAGTACAGGAATAGACACTCATCTTACAGTCAGTGCTTTGAGCATTCCCTGTGAGACCAGTATTAGTTTCCGATACACCACTGCAAGTTCAATGTATTCCTTGGACGTTCACATTGACGATGAAAGATTGAAATCGCATCGGAATTAAACACAAAAGGCACAATGCCGCCTTAAGTACAAGAATACAGACTCTACTTACAGTCGGTGCTTTGAGCATTCCCTGTGAGACCATTATTAGTTTCCGATACACCACTGCAGGTTAAATGTATTCCTTGGACCTTCAAATTGACGATGAAACACAGAAATCGCATTGGAATTAAATACATAAGGCACAATGCCACTTTAAGTACAAGAATAGAGACTATTCTTACAGTCTGTGCTTTGAGCGTTGTCTGTGAGGCCAGTATTAATTTCCGATACACCACTGCAGGTTCAATGTATTCCTTGGACTTTCACATTGACGATGACACAGAGAAATCGCATCGGAATTTAATACCAAAGGCACAATGCCGCCATAAGTGCAAGAAGAGTGAGACTTCTTAGAGTCTGTGCTTTGATCCTTTCCTGTGCGACCCGTATTAGTTTTCGATACGCCACTGCTGGTTCAATCCATTCTTTGGACCTTCAAATTGACGATGATACATAGAATTCGCAACGTAATTAAATACAAAAGGCACAGTTCCGCCTTAAGTACAAGAATAGAGACTCTTCTTACAGTCGGTGCTTTGAGCTTTCACTGTGAGACCAGTATTAGTTTCCGATACACCTCTGCAGGTTAAATGTATTCCTTGGACCTTCACATTGACGATTAAACACAGAAATCGCATCGGAATTAAATACAAAAGGCACAATGCCGCCTTAAGTAGAAGAATAGAGACTCTTCTAACTGTCGGTGCTTTGAGCATTCCCTGTGGGACCAGTATTAGTTTCCGATACACCACTGCAGGTTCAGTGTATTCCTTGGACTTTCACATTGACGATGAAACACAGAAATGGCATCGGAATTAAATACAAAGGGCACAATGCCGCCTTAAGTACAAGAATAAACATTCGGTGCTTTGAGCATTCCCTGTGTGACCAGTATTAGTTTTCGATACACCACTGCAGGTTCAATGTATTCCTTGGACTTACACATTGACGATGAAACACAGAAATGGCATCGGAATTAAATACAAAAGGAACAATGCCGCATTAAGTACAGGAATAGACACTCATCTTACAGTCAGTGCTTTGAGCATTCCCTGTGAGACCAGTATTCGTTTCCGATACACCACTGCAAGTTCAATGTATTCCTTGGACGTTCACATTGACGATGAAAGATTGAAATCGCATCGGAATTAAACACAAAAGGCACAATGCCGCCTTAAGTACAAGAATACAGACTCTACTTACAGTCGGTGCTTTGAGCATTCCCTGTGAGACCAGTATTAGTATCCGATACACCACTGCAGATTCAATGTATTCCTTGGACATACACATTGAGGATGAAAAACTGAAATTACTTCGGAATTAAATACAAAAGGTCCAATGTCGCCATAAGCGCAAGAAGAGTGAGACTTCTTAGAGTCTGTGTTTTGATCCTTTCCTGTGCGACCCGTATTAGTTTCCGATACGCCACTGCAGGTTCGATGTATTCCTTCGACCTTCACATTGACGATGAAACCCTGAAATTACATCGGAATTAAATACAAAAAGAACAATGCCGCCTTAAGTGCAAGAATAGAGATTCTTCTTGCAGTCGGTGCTTTGAGCATTGCCTGTGAGACCAGTATTAGTTTCTGATACACCACTGCAGGTTCAATGTATTCCTTGGACATACACATTGACGATGAAACACTGAAATTACATCGGAATTAAATACAAAAGGAACTATGTCGCCTTAAGTAAAAGAATAGAGACTCTTCTTTCAGTCGGTGCTTTGAGCATTCCCTGTGAGACCAGTATTAGTTTCCGATACACCACTGCAGGTTCAATGTATTCCTTGGACCTTCACATTGACGATTAAACACAGAAATCACATCGGAATTAAATACAAAAAGAACAATGCCGCCTTAAGTGCAAGAATAGAGATTCTTCTTGCAGTCGGTGCTTTGAGTATTGCCTGTGAGACCAGTATTAGTTTCCGATACACCACTGCAGGTTCGGTGCACTCCTTGGACCTTCACATTGACGATGAAACACAGAAATGGCAACGGAATTAAATACAAAAGGCACGTTGCCGCCTTAAGTACAAGAATAGGCACTCTTCTTACAGACGGTGTTTGAGCATTCCCTGTGAGACTAGTATTAGTTTCCGATACACCACTGCAGGTTCAATGTATTCCTTGGAACTTCACATTGACGGTGAAACACAGAAATCGCATTGGAATTAAACACAAAAGTCACAATGCTGCCTTAAGTACAAGAATAGAGACTCTTCTTACAGTCTGTGCTTTCAGCATTCCCTGTGAGACCAGTATTAGTATCCGATACACCACTGCAGATTCAATGTATTCCTTGGACATACACATTGACGATGAAAAACTGAAATTACTTCGGAATTAAATACAAAAGATCCAATGTCGCCATAAGCGCAAGAAGAGTGAGACTTCTTAGAGTCTGTGTTTTGATCCTTTCCTGTGCGACCCGTATTAGTTTCCGATACGCCACAGCAGGTTCGATGTATTCCTTGGACCTTCACATTGACGATTACACACAGAAATCGCATCGGAATTAAATACAAAAAGGCACAATGTCGCCTTAAGTACAAGAATAGAGACTCCTCTGGCATTCGGTGCTTTGAGCATTTCCTGTGAGAGCAGTATTAGTATCTGGTACACCACTTCAGGTTCAATGTATTCCTAGGACATACACATCGACGGTGAAACACAGAAATGGCATCGGAAATAAACACAAAGGGCACAATGCCGCCTTAATTACAAGAATAGACACTCTTCTTACAGTTGGTGTTTGAGCATTCCCTGTGAGACCAGTAGTAGTTTCCGATACACCACTGCAGGTTCAATGTATTCCTTGGACCTTCACATTGACTATGAAACACAGAAATCGCATCGGAATTATATACAAAAGGCCCACCTTAAGTACAAGAATACAGACTCTACTTACAGTCGGTGTTTTGAGCATTCCCTGTGAGATCAGTATTAGTTTCCGATACACCACTGCAGGTTCAATGTATTCCTTGGACATACACATTGACGATGAAACACTGAAATTACGTCGGATTAAGTACAAAAGGAACAATGTCGCCTTAAGTACAAGAATAGAGACTCTTCTTACTCTCGGGGTTTTGAGCATTCCCTGTGAGACCAGTATTAGTTTCCGATACACCACTGCAGGTCCAATGTATTCCTTGGACCTTCACATTGACGATGAAACACAGAAATCGCATCGGAATTAAATACAAAAGGCACAATGCCGCCCTAAGTACAACAATAGAGACTGTTCTTACAGACGGTGTTTTGAGCATTCCCTGTGAGACCAGTATTAATTTCCGATACACCACTGCAGGTTCAATGTATTCCTTAGACATTCACATTGACGATGAAACACAGAAATCGCATCGGAATTATATACAAAAGGCCCACCTTAAGTACAAGAATACAGACTCTACTTACAGTCGGTGTTTTGAGCATTCCCTGTGAGATCAGTATTAGTTTCCGATATACCACTGCAGGTTCAGTGCATTCCTTGGACCTTCACATTGACGATGAAACACAGATATGGCAACGGAATTAAATACAAAAGGCACAATGCCGCCTTAAGTACAAGGATAGACACTCTTCGTACAGACGGTGTTTGAGCTTTCCCTGTGAGACTAGTTTTAGATTCCGAAACACCACTGCAGGGTCAATGTATTCCTTGGACATACACATTGACGATGAAACACTGAAATTACATCGGAATTAAATACAAAAGGCACAATGCCGCCATAAGTGCAAGAACAGTGAGACTTCTTAGAGTCTGTGTTTTGATCCTTTCCTGTGCGACCCGAATTAGTTTTCGATACACCACTGCAGGTTAAATGTATTCCTTGGACCTTCAAATTGACGATGAAACACAGAAATCGCATCGGAATTAAATACAAAAGGCACAATGCCGCCTTAAGTACAAGAACAGAGACTCTTCTTTCAGTCGGTGCTTTGAGTATTCCCTGTGAGACCAGTATTAGTTTCCGATACACCACTGCAGGTTCAATGTATTCCTTGGACCTTCACATTGACGATTAAACACAGAAATCACATCGGAATAAAATACAAAAAGAACAATGCCGCCTTAAGTACAAGAATAGAGACTCTTCTTACAGTCGGTGCTTTGAGCATTCCCTGCGAGACCAGTATTAGTTTCCGATACACCACTGCAGGTTCAGTGTATTCCTTGGACCTTCACATTGACGATGAAACACAGAAATGGCAACGGAATTAAATACAAAAGGCACAATGCCGCCTTAAGTACAGGAATAGACACTCTTCTTACAGACGGTGTTTGAGCATTCCCTGTGAGACTAGTATTAGTTTCCGATACACCACTGCAGGTTCAATGTATTCCTTGGACCTTCACATTGACGAAGAAACACAGAAATCGCATCGGAATTAAATACAAAAGGCACAATGCCGCCTTAAGTACAAGAATACAAACTCTACTTACATTCGGTGCTTTCAGCATTCCCTGTGAGACCAGTATTAGTTTCCGATACACCACTGCAGGTTCAATGTATTACTTGGACCTTCTAATTGACGATGAAACACAGAGATCGAATTGGAATTAAATAGTAGAGGCACAATGCCGCCTTAAGTACAAGAATAGAGACTCTTCTTAGAGTCGGTGCTTTGAGCATTCCTGGTGAGACCAATATTAGTATCCGATACACCACTCCAGGTTCAATGTATTCCTTGGACATACACATTGACGATGAAACACTGAAATTACATCGGAATTAAATACAAAGGGCACAATGCCGCCTTAAGTACAAGAAAAGAGACTCTTCTTACAGTCGGTGATTTGAGCATTTCCTGTGAGTCCGATATTAGTATCCGATACTCCACTGCAGGTTCAGTGTATTCCTTTGACTTTCACATCGACGATGAAACACAGAAATGGCATCGGAATTAAATACAAAGGGCACAATGCCGCCGTAAGTACAAGAATAGACACTCTTCTTACAGTCGGTGCTTTGAGCATTCCCTGTGAGACCAGTATTACTTTCCGATACACCACTGCTGGTTCAATGTATTCCTTGGACCTTCACATTGACAATGAAGAACAGAAATCGGATCGGAATTAAATACGAAACGCACAATGCCGCCTTAAGTACAAGAATACAGACTCTACTTACATTCGGTGATTTGAGCATTCCCTGTGAGACAAGTATTAGTTTCCGATACACCACTGCAGGTTCAATGTATTCCTTGGAACTTCACATTGACGATGAAACACAGAAATCGCATTGGAATTAAACACAAAAGGCACAATGCCGCCTTAAGAACAAGAATAGATACTCCTCTTGCATTCGGTGCTTTGAGCATTTCCTGTGAGAGCAGTATTAGTATCCGGTACACCACTTCAGGTTCAATGTATTCCTAGGACATACACATCGACGATGAAACACAGAAATGGCATCGGAATTAAATACAAAGGGCACAATGCCGCCTTAATTACAAGAATAGACACTCTTCTTACAGTTGGTGCTTTGAGCATTCCCTGTGAGACCAGTAGTAGTTTCCGATACACCACTGCAGGTTCAATGTATTCCTTGGACCTTCACATTGACGATGAAACACAGAAATCGCATCGGAATTAAATACAAAAAGAACAATGTCGCCTTAAGTACAAGAATAGAGACTCATCATACTGTCGGTGTTTTGAGCATTCCCTGTGAGACCAGTATTAGTTTCCGATACACCACTGCAGGTCCAATGTATTCCTTGGACCTTCACATTGACGATGAAACACAGAAATCGCATCGGAATTAAATACAAATGGCACAATGCCGCCCTAAGTACAACAATAGAGACTCTTCTTACAGACGGTGTTTTGAGCATTCCCTGTGAGACCAGTATAAGATTCCGATACACCACTGCTGGTTCTATGTATTCCTTGGACCGTCACATTGACGATGACACACAGAAATTGCATCGTAATTATATACAAAAGCCACAATGCCGCCTTAAGTACAAGAATAGAGACTCTTCTTACAGTCGGTGCTTTGAGCATTCCCTGTGAGACCAGTATTAGTTTCCGATACACCACTGCAGGTTCAATGTATTCCTTGGACATACACATTGACGATAAAAAACTGAAATTACATCGGAATTAAATACAAAGTGCACAATGTCGCCTTAAGTACAAGCAGAGTGAAACTTCTTAGAGTCTGTGCTTTGATCCTCTCCTGTGAGACCAGTATTGGTTTCCGATAACCCACTGCAGGTTCAATGTATTCCTTGGACCTTCACATTGACGAAGAAACACATAAATCGCATCGGAATTAAATACCAAAGGCACAATGCCGCCTTAAGTTCAAGAATAGAGACTCTTCTTACAGCCGGTGCTTTGAGCATTCCCTGTGAGACCGGTATCAGTTTCCGATTCACCACTGCAGGTTCAATGTATTCTTTGGACCTTCACATTGACGATTATAAACAGATATCGCATCGGAATTAAATACAAAAGGCACAATGCCGCCTTAAGTACAAGAATAGAGACTCTTCTTACAGTCGGTGCTTTGAGCATTCCCTGTGAGACCAGTATTAGTTTCCGATACACCACTACAGGTTCAGTGTATTCCTTGGACTTTCACATCGACGATGAAACACAGAAATGGCATCGGAATTAAATACAAAGGGCACAATGCCGCCTTAAGTACAAGAATAGTCACTCTTCTTACAGTCTGTGCTTTGAACATTCCCTGTGAGACCAGTATTAGTTTCCGATACACCACTGGAGGTTCAATGTGTTCCTTGGACCTTCACATTGACGATGACACACAGAAATTGCATCGTAATTATATACAAATGCCACAATGCCACCTTAAGTACAAGAATAGAGACTCTTCATACAGTCGGTGCTTTGAGCATTTCCTGTGAGACCATTATTAGTTTCCGATACACCACTGCAGGTTCAATGTATTCCTTGGACCTTCAAATTGACGATGAAACACTGAAATCGCTTTGGAATTAAATACATAAGGCACAATGCCGCTTTAAGTACAAGAATAGAGACTATTCTTACAGTCTGTGCTTTGAGCGTTGCCTGTGGGACCAGTATTAGTATCCGATACACCACTGCAGATTCAATGTATTCCTTGGACATACACATTGACGATGAAACACTGCAATTACATCGGAATTAAATACAAAAGGCACAATGCCGCCCTAAGTACAAGAATGGAGACTCTCCTTACAATCGGTACTTCGAGCAATCCCTGAGAGACCAGTATTAATTTCCGATACACCACTGCAGGTTCAATGTATTCCTTGGACTTTCACATTGACGATGAAACACAGAAATCGCATCGGAATTGAATACCAAAGGCACAATGCCGCTTTCAGTACAAGAATAGAGACTATTCTTACAGTCTTTGCTTTGAGCGTTGCCTGTGAGACCAGTATTAGTTTCCAATACGCCACTGGCGGTTCAATGTATTCCTTGGACATTCACATTGACGATGAAACACTGAAATTACATCGGAATTAAATACAAACGCACAATGCCGCCATAAGTGCAAGAAGAGTGAGACTTCTTAGAGTCTGTGTTTTGATCCTCTCCTGTGCGACCCGTATTAGTTTCCGATACGCCACTGCAGGTTCAATGCATTCCTTGGACCTTCACATTGACGATGAAACACAGAAATCGCACCGCAATTAAATTCAAAAGGCACAATGCCGCCTTAAGTACAAGAATAGAGACTCTTCTTTTAGTCGGTGCTTTGAGCATTCCCTGTGAGACCAGTATTAGTTTCCGATACACCACTGGAGGTTCAATGTATTCCTTGGACCTTCACATTGACGATGACACACAGAAATTGGATCGTAATTATATACAAATGCCACAATGCCGCCTTAAGTACAAGAATAGAGACTCTTCTTACAGTCGGTGCTTTGAGCATTCCCTGTGAGACCATTATTAGTTTCCGATACACCACTGCAGGTTCAATGTATTCCTTGGACCTTCAAATTGACGATGAAACACAGAAATCGCATTGGAATTAAATACATAAAGCACAATGCCGCTTTAAGTACAAGAATAGAGACTATTCTTACAGTCTGTGCTTTGAGCGTTGTCTGTGAGGCCAGTATTAATTTCCGATACACCACTGCAGGTTCAATGTATTCCTTGGACTTTCACATTGACGATGACACAGAGAAATCGCATCGGAATTTAATACCAAAGGCACAATGCCGCCATAAGTGCAAGAAGAGTGAGACTTCTTAGAGTCTGTGCTTTGATCCTTTCCTGTGCGACCCGTATTAGTTTTCGATACGCCACTGCAGGTTCAATCCATTCCTTGGACCTTCAAATTAATGATGATACATAGAATTCGCAACGGAATTAAATACAAAAGGCACAATTCCGCCCTAAGTACAAGAATAGAGACTCTTCTTACAGTCGGTGCTTTGAGCTTTCCCTGTGAGACCAGTATTAGTTTCCGATACACCTCTGCAGGTTCAATGTATTCCTTGGACCTTCATATTGACGATTAAACACAGAAATCGCATCGGAATTAAATACAAAGGCACAATGCCGCCTTAAGTGGAAGTATAGAGACTCTTCTAACTGTCGGTGCTTTGAGCATTCCCTGTGGGACCAGTATTAGTTTCCGATACACCACTGCAGGTTCAGTGTATTCCTTGGACTTTCACATTGACGATGAAACACAGAAATGGCATCGGAATTAAATACAAAGGGCACAATGCCGCCTTAAGTACAAGAATAAACATTCGGTGCTTTGAGCATTCCCTGTGTGACCAGTATTAGTTTTCGATACACCACTGCAGGTTCAATGTATTCCGTGGACTTACACATTGACGATGAAACACTGAAACTACATCGGAAATAAATACAAAAGGCAAAATGCCGCCATAAGTGCAAGAAGAGTGAGACTTCTTAGAGTCTGTGTTTTGATCCTTTCCTGTGCGACCCGTATTAGTTTTCGATACGCCACTGCGGCTTCAATGTATTCCTTGGACCTTCAAATTGACGATGAAACACAGAAATCGCATCGGAATTAAATACAAAAGGCACAATACCGCCTTAAGTACAAGAATAGAGGCTCTTCCTACAGTGGGTGCTTTGAGCATTCCCTGTGAGAGCAGTATTAGTTTCCGATACACCACTGCAGGTTCAGTGTATTCCTTGGACGTTCGCATTGACGATGAAACACAGAAATGGCATCGGAATTAAATACAAAAGGAACAATGCCGCATTAAGTACAGGAATAGACACTCATCTTACAGTCAGTGCTTTGAGCATTCCCTGTGACACCAGTATTAGTTTCCGATACACCACTGCAAGTTCAATGTATTCCTTGGACGTTCACATTGACGATGAAAGATTGAAATCGCATCGGAATTAAACACAAAAGGCACAATGCCGCCTTAAGTACAAGAATACCGACTCTACTTACAGTCGGTGCTTTGAGCATTCCCTGTGAGACCATTATTAGTTTCCGATACACCACTGCAGGTTCAATGTATTCCTTGGACCTTCAAATTGACGATGAAACACAGAAATCGCATTGGAATTAAATACATAAGGCACAATGCCGCTTTAAGTACAAGAATAGAGACTATTCTTTCAGTCTGTGCTTTGAGCGTTGTCTGTGAGGCCAGTATTAATGTCCGATACACCACTGCAGGTTCAATGTATTCCTTGGACTTTCACATTGACGATGACACAGAGAAATCGCATCGGAATTTAATACCAAAGGCACAATGCCGCCATAATTGCAAGAAGAGTGAGACTTCTTAGAGTCTGTGCTTTGATCCTTTCCTGTGCGACCCGTATTAGTTTTCGATACGCCACTGCAGGTTCAATCCATTCCTTGGACCTTCAAATTGACGATGATACATAGAATTCGCAACGGAATTAAATACAAAAGGCACAATTCCGCCTTAAGTACAAGCATAGAGACACTTCTTACAGTTGGTGGTTTGAGCATTCCCTGTGAGACCAGTATTAGTATCCGATACACCACTGCAGGTTCAATGTATTCCTTGGACATACACATTGACGATGAAACACTGAAATTACATCGGAATTAAATACAAAAGGAACTATGTCGCCTTAAGTACAAGAATAGAGACTCTTCTTACTGTCGGTGTTTTGAGGATTCCCTGTGAGACCAGTATTAGTTTCCGATACACCACTGCAGGTCCAAAGTATTCCTTGGACCTTCACATTGACGATGAAACACAGAAATCACTTCGGAATTAAATACAAAAAGAACAATGCCGCCTAAAGTACAAGGATAGAGACTCTTCTTACAGTCGGTGCTTTGAGCATTCCCTGTGAGACCAGTATTAGTTTCCGATACACAACTGCAGGTTCAGTGCATTCCTTGGACCTTCACATTGACGATGAAACACAGATATGGCAACGGAATTAAATACAAAAGCACAATGCCGCCTTAAGTGCAAGAGTAGACACTCTTCTTACAGGCGGTGTTTGAGCATTCCCTGTGAGACTAGTTCTAGTTTCCGATACACCACTGCAGGGTCAATGTATTCCTTGGACATACACATTGACGATGAAACACTGAAATTACATCGGAATTAAATACAAAAGGCACAATGACGCCATTACTGCAAGAACAGTGAGACTTCTTAGAGTCTGTGTTTTGATCCTTTCCTGTGCGACCCGAATTAGATTTCGATACGCCACTGCAGGTTAAAAGTGTTCCTTGGACCTTCAAATTGACGATGAAACACAGAAATCGAATCAGAATTAAATACAAAAGGCACAATGCCGCCTTAAGTACAAGAACAGAGACTCTTCTTTCAGTCGGTGCTTTGAGCATTCCCTGTGAGACCAGTATTAGTTTCCGATACACCACTGCAGGTTCAATGTATTCCTTGGACCTTCACATTGACGATTAAACACAGAAATCACATCGGAATTAAATACAAAAAGAACAATGCCGCCTTAAGTGCAAGAATAGAGATTCTTCTTACAGTCGGTGCTTTGAGCATTCCCTGTGAGACCAGTATTAGTTTCCGATACACCACTGCAGGTTCGGTGCATTCCTTGGACCTTCACATTGACGATGAAACACAGAAATGGCAACGGAATTAAATACAAAAGGCACGTTGCCGCCTTAAGTACAAGAATAGGCACTCTTCTTACAGACGGTGTTTGAGCATTCCCTGTGAGACTAGTATTAGTTTCCGATACACCACTGCAGGTTCAATGTATTCCTTGGAACTTCACATTGACGATGAAACACAGAAATCGCATTGGAATTAAACACAAAAGGCACAATGCTGCCTTAAGTACAAGAATAGAGACTCTTCTTACAGTCTGTGCTTTCAGCATTCCCTGTGAGACCAGTATTAGTATCCGATACACCACTGCAGATTCAATGTATTCCTTGGACATACACATTGACGATGAAAAACTGAAATTACTTCGGAATTAAATACAAAAGATCCAATGTCGCCATAAGCGCAAGAAGAGTGAGACTTCTTAGAGTCTGTGTTTTAATCCTTTCCTGTGCGACCCGTATTAGTTTCCGATACGCCACTGCAGGTTCGATGTATTCCTTGGACCTTCACATTGACGATTACACACAGAAATCGCATCGAAATTAAATACAAAAAGGCACAATGTCGCCTTAAGTACAAGAATAGAGACTCCTCTGGCATTCGGTGCTTTGAGCATTTCCTGTGAGAGCAGTATTAGTATCTGGTACACCACTTCAGGTTCAATGTATTCCTAGGACATACACATCGACGGTGAAACACAGAAATGGCATCGGAAATAAACACAAAGGGCACAATGCCGCCTTAATTACAAGAATAGACACTCTTCTTACAGTTGGTGTTTGAGCATTCCCTGTGTGACCAGTATTAGTTTTCGATACACCACTGCAGGTTCAATGTATTCCTTGAACTTACACATTGACGATGAAACAGTGAAACTACATCGGAAATAAATACAAAAGGCAAAATGCCGCCATAAGTGCAAGAAGAGTGAGACTTCTTAGAGTCTGTGTTTTGATCCTTTCCTGTGCGACCCGTGTTAGTTTTCGATACGCCACTGCGGCTTCAATGTATTCCTTGGACCTTCAAATTGACGATGAAACAGAGAAATCGCATCGGAATTAAATACAAAAGGCACAATACCGCCTTAAGTACAAGAATAGAGGCTCTTCCTACAGTGGGTGCTTTGAGCATTCCCTGTGAGAGCAGTATTAGTTTCCGATACACCACTGCAAGTTCAGTGTATTCCTTGGACGTTCACATTGACGATGAAACACAGAAATGGCATCGGAATTAAATACAAAAGGAACAATGCCGCATTAAGTACAGGAATAGACACTCATCTTACAGTCAGTGCTTTGAGCATTCCCTGTGAGACCAGTATTAGTTTCCGATACACCACTGCAAGTTCAATGTATTCCTTGGACGTTCACATTGACGATGAAAGATTGAAATCGCATCGGAATTAAATACAAAAGGAACAATGCCGCATTAAGTACAGGAATAGACACTCATCTTACAGTCAGTGCTTTGAGCATTCCCTGTGAGACCAGTATTAGTATCCGATACACCACTGCAGATTCAATGTATTCCTTGGACATACACATTGAGGATGAAAAACTGAAATTATTTCCGAATTAAATACAAAAGGTCCAATGTCGCCATAAGCGCAAGAAGAGTGAGACTTCTTAGAGTCTGTGTTTTGATCCTTTCCTGTGCGACCCGTATTAGTTTCCGATACGCCACTGCAGGTTCCATGTATTCCTTCGACCTTAACATTGACGATGAAACACTGAAATTACATCGGAATTAAGTACAAAAGGAACAATGTCGCCTTAAGTACAAGAATAGAGACTCTTCTTACTGTCGGTGTTTTGAGTATTCCCTGTGAGACCAGTATTAGTTTCCGATACGCCACTGCAGGTCCAATGTATTCCTTGGACCTTCACATTGACGATGAAACACAGAAATCGCATCGGAATTAAATACAAAAGGCACAATGCCGCCCTAAGTACAACAATAGAAACTCTTCTTACAGACGGTGTTTTGAGCATTCCCTGTGAGACCAGTATTAATTTCCGATACACCACTGCAGGTTCAATGTATTCCTTAGACATTCACATTGACGATGAAACACTGAAATCGCATCGGAATTAAATACCAAAGGCACAATGCCGCCTTAAGTACAAGCATAGAGACACTTCTTACAGTTGGTGGTTTGAGCATTCCCTGTGAGACCAGTATTAGTATCCGATACACCACTGCAGGTTCAATGTATTCCTTGGACATACACATTGACGATGAAACACTGAAATTACATCGGAATTAAATACAAAAGGAACTATGTCGCCTTAAGTACAAGAATAGAGACTCTTCTTACTGTCGGTGTTTTGAGGATTCCCTGTGAGACCAGTATTAGTTTCCGATACACCACTGCAGGTCCAAAGTATTCCTTGGACCTTCACATTGACGATGAAACACAGAAATCACTTCGTAATTAAATACAAAAAGAACAATGCCGCCTAAAGTACAAGGATAGAGACTCTTCTTACAGTCGGTGCTTTGAGCATTCCCTGTGAGACCAGTATTAGTTTCCGATACACCACTGCAGGTTCAGTGCATTCCTTGGACCTTCACATTGACGATGAAACACAGATATGGCAACGGAATTAAATATAAAAGCACAATGCCGCCTTAAGTGCAAGAGTAGACACTCTTCTTACAGGCGGTGTTTGAGCATTCCCTGTGAGACTAGTTCTAGTTTCCGATACACCACTGCAGGGTCAATGTATTCCTTGGACATACACATTGACGATGAAACACTGAAATTACATCGGAATTAAATACAAAAGGCACAATGACGCCATTACTGCAAGAACAGTGAGACTTCTTAGGTTCTGTGTTTTGATCCTTTCCTGTGCGACCCGAATTAGTTTTCGATACGCCACTGCAGGTTAAAAGTGTTCCTTGGACCTTCAAATTGACGATGAAACACAGAAATCGAATCAGAATTAAATACAAAAGTCACAATGCCGCCTTAAGTACAAGAACAGAGACTCTTCTTTCATTCGGTGCTTTGAGCATTCCCTGTGAGACCAGTATTAGTTTCCGATACACCACTGCAGGTTCAATGTATTCCTTGGACCTTCACATTGACGATTAAACACAGAAATCACATCGGAATTAAATACAAAAAGAACAATGCCGCCTTAAGTGCAAGAATAGAGATTCTTCTTACAGTCGGTGCTTTGAGAATTCCCTGTGAGACCAGTATTAGTTTCCGATACACCACTGCAGGTTCGGTGCATTCCTTGGACCTTCACATTGACGATGAAACACAGAAATGGCAACGGAATTAAATACAAAAGGCACGTTGCCGCCTTAGGTACAAGAATAGGCACTCTTCTTACAGACGGTGTTTGAGCATTCCCTGTGAGACTAGTATTAGTTTCCGATACACCACTGCAGGTTCAATGTATTCCTTGGAACTTCACATTGACGATGAAACACAGAAATCGCATTGGAATTAAACACAAAAGGCACAATGCTGCCTTAAGTACAAGAATAGAGACTCTTCTTACAGTCTGTGCTTTCAGCATTCCCTGTGAGACCAGTATTAGTATCCGATACACCACTGCAGATTCAATGTATTCCTTGGACATACACATTGACGATGAAAAACTGAAATTACTTCGGAATTAAATACAAAAGATCCAATGTCGCCATAAGCGCAAGAAGAGTGAGACTTCTTAGAGTCTGTGTTTTGATCCTTTCCTGTGCGACCCGTATTAGTTTCCGATACGCCACTGCAGGTTCGATGAATTCCTTGGACCTTCACATTGACGATTACACACAGAAATCGCATCGAAATTAAATACAAAAAGGCACAATGTCGCCTTAAGTACAAGAATAGAGACTCCTCTGGCATTCGGTGCTTTGAGCATTTCCTGTGAGAGCAGTATTAGTATCTGGTACACCACTTCAGGTTCAATGTATTCCTAGGACATACACATCGACGGTGAAACACAGAAATGGCATCGGAAATAAACACAAAGGGCACAATGCCGCCTTAATTACAAGAATAGACACTCTTCTTACAGTTGGTGTTTGAGCATTCCCTGTGAGACCAGTAGTAGTTTCCGATACACCACTGCAGGTCTAAAGTATTCCTTGGACCTTCACATTGACGATGAAACTCAGAAATCACATCGGAATTAAATAAAAAAAGAACAATGCCGCCTAAAGTACAAGAATAGAGACTCTTCTTACAGTCGGTGCTCTGAGCATTCCCTGTGAGACCAGTATTAGTTTCCGATATACCACTGCAGGTTCAATGTATTCCTTGGACCTTCACATTGACGATTAAACACAGAAATCACATCGGAATAAAATACAAAAAGAACAATGCCGCCTTAAGTACAAGAATTGAGACTCTTCTTACAGTCGGTGCTTTGAGCATTCCCTGCGAGTCCAGTATTACTTTCCGATACACCACTGCTGGTTCAATGTATTCCTTGGACCTTCACATTGACAATGAAGAACAGAAATCGCATCGGAATTAAATACGAAACGCACAATGCCGCCTTAAGTACAAGAATACAGACTCTACTTACATTCGGTGATTTGAGCATTCCCTGTGAGACAAGTATTAGTTTCCGATACACCACTGCAGGTTCAATGTATTCCTTGGAACTTCACATTGACGATGAAATACAGAAATCGCATTGGAATTAAACACAAAAGGCACAATGCCGCCTTAAGAACAAGAATAGAGACTCCTCTTGCATTCGGTGCTTTGAGCATTCCCTGTGAGACAAGTATTAGTTTCCGATACACCACTGCAGGTCCAATGTATTCCTTGGACCTTCACATTGACGATGAAACACAGAAATCGCATCGGAATTAAATACAAATGGCACAATGCCGCCCTAAGTACAACAATAGAGACTCTTCTTACAGACGGTGTTTTGAGCATTCCCTGTGAGACCAATATAAGATTCCGATACACCACTGCTGGTTCTATGTATTCCTTGGACCGTCACATTGACGATGACACACAGAAATTGCATCGTAATTATATACAAAAGCCACAATGCCGCCTTAAGTACAAGAATAGAGACTCTTCTTACAGTCGGTGCTTTGAGCATTCCCTGTGAGACCAGTATTAGTTTCCGATACACCACTGCAGGTTCAATGTATTCCTTGGACATACACATTGACGATAAAAAACTGAAATTACATCGGAATTAAATACAAAGTGCACAATGTCGCCTTAAGTACAAGCAGAGTGAAACTTCTTAGAGTCAGTGCTTTGATCCTCTCCTGTGAGACCAGTATTGGTTTCCGATAAACCACTGCAGGTTCAATGTATTCCTTGGACCTTCACATTGACGAAGAAACACATAAATCGCATCGGAATTAAATACCAAAGGCACAATGCCGCCTTAAGTTCAAGAATAGGGACTCTTCTTACAGCCGGTGCTTTGAGCATTCCCTGTGAGACCGGTATTAGTTTCCGATACACCACTGCAGGTTCAATGTATTCTTTGGACCTTCACAATGACGATTATAAACAGATATCGCATCGGAATTAAATACAAAAGGCACAATGCCTCCTTAAGTACAAGAATAGAGACTCTTCTTACAGTCGGTGCTTTGAGCATTCCCTGTGAGACCAGTATTAGTTTCCGATACACCACTGCAGGTTCAGTGTATTCCTTGCACTTTCACATCGACGATGAAACACAGAAATGGCATCGGAATTAAATACAAAGGGCACAATGCCGCATTAAGTACAAGAATAGTCACTCTTCTTACAGTCGGTGCTTTGAGCATTCCCTGTGAGACCAGTATAAGTTTCCGATACACCACTGCTGGTTCAATGTATTCCTTGGACCATCACATTGACGATGACACACAGAAATTGCATCGTAATTATATACAAAAGCCACAATGCCGCCTTAAGTACAAGAATAGAGACTCTTCTTACAGTCGGTGCTTTGAGCATTCCCTGTGAAACCAGTATTAGTTTCCGATACACCACAGCAGGTTCAATGTATTCCTTGGACATACACATTGACGATGAAACACTGAAATTACATCGGAATTAAATACAAAAGGCACAATGCCGCAATAAGTGCAAGAACAGTGAGACTTTTTAGAGTCTGTGTTTTGATCCTTTCCTGTGCGACCCGTATTAGTTTACGATACGCCACTGCAGGTTAAATATATTCCTTGGACCTTCAAATTGACGATGAAACACAGAAATCGCTTCGGAATTAAATACAAAAGGCACAATGCCGCCTTAAGTACAAGACTAGAGACTCTTCTTTCAGTCTGTGCTTTGAGCATTTCCTGTGAGACCAGTATTAGTTTCCGATACACCACTGCAGGTTCAGTGTATTCCTTTGACTTTCACATCGACGATGAAACACAGAAATGGCATCGGAATTAAATACAAGGGCACAATGCCGCCTTAAGTACAAGAATAGACACTCTTCTTACAGATGGTGCTTTGAGCTCTCCCAGTGAGACCAGTATTACTTTCCGATACACCACTGCTGGTTCAATGTATTCCTTGGACTTTCACATTGACAATGAAGCACAGAAATCGCATCGGAATTAAATTCGATAGGCACAATGCCGCCTTAAGTACAAGAATACCGACTCTACTTACAGTCGGTGATTTGAGCATTGCCTGTGAGAGCAGTATTAGTTTCCGATACACCACTGCTGGTTCAATGTATTCCTTGGAACTTCACATTGACGATGAAACACAGAAATCGCATTGGAATTAAACACAAAAGGCACAATGCCGCCTTAAGAACAAGAATAGAGACTCCTCTTGCATTCGGTGCTTTGAGCATTTCCTGTGAGAGCAGTATTAGTTTCCGATACACCACTGCAGGTTCAATGTATTCCTTGGACCTTCACATTGACGTTGAAACACAGAAATCGCATCGGAATTAAATACAAAAGGAACAATGTCGCCTTAAGTACAAGAATAGATACTGTTCTTACTGTCGGTGTTTTGAGCATTCCCTGTGAGACCATGATTAGTTTCCGATACACCACTGCAGGTCCAATGTATTCCTTGGACCGTCACATTGACGATGACACACAGAAATTGCATCGTAATTATATACAAAAGCCACAATGCCGCCTTAAGTACAAGAATAGAGACTATTCTTACAGTCTGTGCTTTGAGCGTTCCCTGTGAGACCAGTATTAGTATACGATACACCACTGCAGAGTCAAAGTATTCCTTGGACATACACATTGACGATGAAACACTGCAATTACATCGGAATTAAATACAAAAGGAACAATGCCGCCTTAAGTACAAGAATTCAGACTCTACTTACAGTCGGTGATTTGAGCATTCCCTGTGAGACCAGTATTAGTTTCCGATACACCACTGCCGGTTCAGTGCATTCCTTGGACCTTCACATTGACGATGAAACACAGATATGGCAACGGCATTAAATACAAAAGGCACAATGCCGTTTAAGTACAAGAATAGACACTCTTCTTAGAGACGGTGTTTGAGCATTCTCTGTGAGACTAGTTTTAGTTTCCGATACACCACTGCAGGGTCAATGTATTCCTTGGACATACACATTGACGATGAAACATTGAAATTACATCGGAATTAAATACAAAAGGCACAATGCCGCCATAAGTGCAAGAACAGTGAGACTTCTTAGAGTCTGTTTTTTGATCCTTTCCTGTGCGACCCGAATTAGTTTTCGATACGCCACTGCAGGTTAAATGTATTCCTTGGACCTTCAAATTGACGATGAAACACAGAAATCGCATCGGAATTAAATACAAAACGCACAATGACGCCTTAAGTACAAGAACAGAGACTCTTCTTTCAGTCGGTGCATTGAGCATTCCCTGTGAGACGAGTATTAGTTTCCGATACACCACTGCAGGTTCAATGTATTCCTTGGACCTTCACATTGACGATTAAACACAGAAATCACATCGGAATTAAATACCCCAAAAGAACAATGCCGCCATAAGTACAAGAATAGAGACTCTTCTTACAGTCGGTGCTTTGAGCATTCCCTGTGAGACCAGTATTAGTTCCCGATATACCACTGCAGGTTCAGTGTATTCCTTGGACCTTCACATTGACGATGAAACACAGAAATGGCAACGGAATTAAATACAAAAGGCACAATGCCGCCTAAGTACAGGAATAGACACTCTTCTTACAGACGGTGTGTGAGCATTATCTGTGAGACTAGTATTAGTTTCCGATACACAACTGCAGGTTCAATGTATTCCTTGGAACTTCACATTGACGATGAAACACAGAAATCGCATTGGAATTAAACACAAAAGGCACAATGCCGCCTTAAGAACAAGAATAGAGACTCCTCTTGCATTCGGTGCTTTGAGCATTCCCTGTGAGACAAGTATTAGTTTCCGATACACCACTGCAGGTCCAATGTATTCCTTGGACCTTCACATTGACGATGAAACACAGAAATCGCATCGGAATTAAATACAAATGGCACAATGCCGCCCTAAGTACAACAATAGAGACTCTTCTTACAGACGGTGTTTTGAGCATTCCCTGTGAGACCAATATAAGATTCCGATACACCACTGCTGGTTCTATGTATTCCTTGGACCGTCACATTGACGATGACACACAGAAATTGCATCGTAATTATATACAAAAGCCACAATGCCGCTTTCAGTACAAGAATAGAGACTCTTCTTACAGTCGGTGCTTTGAGCATTCCCTGTGAGGCCAGTATTAGTTTCCGATACACCACTGCAGGTTCAATGTATTCCTTCGACATACACATTGACGATAAAAAACTGAAATTACATCGGAATTAAATACAAAGTGCACAATGTCGCCTTAAGTACAAGCAGAGTGAAACTTCTTAGAGTCTGTGCTTTGATCCTCTCCTGTGAGACCAGTATTGGTTTCCGATAAACCACTGCAGGTTCAATGTATTCCTTGGACCTTCACATTGACGAAGAAACACATAAATCGCATCGGAATTAAATACCAAAGGCACAATGCCGCCTTAAGTTCAAGAATAGAGACTCTTCTTACAGCCGGTGCTTTGAGCATTCCCTGAGAGACCGGTATTAGTTTCCGATACACCACTGCAGGTTCAATGTATTCTTTGGACCTTCACATTGACGATTATAAACAGATATCGCATCGGAATTAAATACAAAAGGCACAATGCCTCCTTAAGTACAAGAATAGAGACTCTTCTTACAGTCGGTGCTTTGAGCATTCCCTGTGAGACCAGTATTAGTTTCCGATACACCACTGCAGGTTCAGTGTATTCCTTGCACTTTCACATCGACGATGAAACACAGAAATGGCATCGGAATTAAATACAAAGGGCACAATGCCGCCTTAAGTACAAGAATAGACACTCTTCTTACAGATTGTGCTTTGAGCTTTCCCTGTGAGACCAGTATTACTTTCCGATACACCACTGCTGGTTCAATGTATTCCTTGGACTTTCACATTGACAATGAAGCACAGAAATCGCATCGGAATTAAATACGATAGGCACAATGCCGCCTTAAGTACAAGAATACCGACTCTACTTACAGTCGGTGATTTGAGCATTGCCTGTGAGAGCAGTATTAGTTTCCGATACACCACTGCAGGTTCAATGTATTCCTTGGAACTTCACATTGACGATGAAACACAGAAATCGCATTGGAATTACACACAAAAGGCACAATGCCGCCTTAAGAACAAGAATAGAGACTCCTCTTGCATTCGGTGCTTTGAGCATTTCCTGTGAGAGCAGTATTAGTTTCCGATACACCACTGCAGGTTCAATGTATTCCTTGGACCTTCACATTGACGATGAAACACAGAAATCGCATCGGAATTAAATACAAAAGGAACAATGTCGCCTTAAGTACAAGAATAGAGACTGTTCTTACTGTCGGTGTTTTGAGCATTCCCTGTGAGACCAGGATTAGTTTCCGATACACCACTGCAGGTCCAATGTATTCCTTGGACCGTCACATTGACGATGACACACAGAAATTGCATCGTAATTATATACAAAAGCCACAATGCCGCCTTAAGTACAAGAATAGAGACTATTCTTACAGTCTGTGCTTTGAGCGTTCCCTGTGAGACCAGTATTAGTATCCGATACACCACTGCAGAGTCTAAGTATTCCTTGGACATACACATTGACGATGAAACACTGCAATTACATCGGAATTAAATACAAAAGGAACAATGCCGCCTTAAGTACAAGAATTCAGACTCTACTTACAGTCGGTGATTTGAGCATTCCCTGTGAGACCAGTATTAGTTTCCGATACACCACTGCCGGTTCAGTGCATTCCTTGGACCTTCACATTGACGATGAAACACAGATATGGCAACGGCATTAAATACAAAAGGCACAATGCCGTTTAAGTACAAGAATAGACACTCTTCTTACAGACGGTGTTTAGCATTCTCTGTGAGACTAGTTTTAGTTTCCGATACACCACTGCAGGGTCAATGTATTCCTTGGACATACACATTGACGATGAAACATTGAAATTACATCGGAATTAAATACAAAAGGCACAATGCCGCCATAAGTGCAAGAACAGTGAGACTTCTTAGAGTCTGTTTTTTGATCCTTTCCTGTGCGACCCGAATTAGTTTTCGATACGCCACTGCAGGTTAAATGTATTCCTTGGACCTTCAAATTGACGATGAAACACAGAAATCGCATCGGAATTAAATACAAAAGGCACAATGACGCCTTAAGTACAAGAACAGAGACTCTTCTTTTAGTCGGTGCATTGAGCATTCCCTGTGAGACGAGTATTAGTTTCCGATACACCACTGCAGGTTCAATGTATTCCTTGGACCTTCACATTGACGATTAAACACAGAAATCACATCGGAACTAAATACCCCAAAAGAACAATGCCGCCATAAGTACAAGAATAGAGACTCTTCTTACAGTCGGTGATTTGAGCATTCCCTGTGAGACCAGTATTAGTTCCCGATATACCACTGCAGGTTCAGTGTATTCCTTGGACCTTCACATTGACGATGAAACACAGAAATGGCAACGGAATTAAATACAAAAGGCACAATGCCGCCTAAGTACAGGAATAGACACTCTTCTTACAGACGGTGTGTGAGCATTCTCTGTGAGACTAGTATTAGTTTCCGATACACAACTGCAGGTTCAATGTATTCCTTGGACCTTCACATTGACGATGAAACACAGAAATCGCATCGGAATTAAATACAAAAGGCACAATGCCGCCTTAAGTACAAGAATACAGACTCTACTTACAGTCGGTGCTTTGAGCATTCCCTGTGATACCAGTATTAGTTTCCGATACACCACTGCATGTTCAATGTATTATTTGGACTTTCACATTGACGATGAAACACAGAAATCGCATTGGAATTAAGTACAAAAGGCACAATGCCGCCTTAAGTACAAGAATAGAGACTCTTCTTACAGTCTGTGCTTTGAGCATTCCCTGTGAGACCAGTATTAGTATCCGATACACCACTGCAGATTCAATGTATTCCTTGGACATACACATTGACGATGAAACACTGAAATTACATCGGAATTAAATACAAAAGGCACAATGCCGCCATAAGTGCAAGAAGAGTGAGACTTCTTAAAGTCTGTGTTTTTATCCTAACCTGTGCGACCCGTATTAGTTTCCGATACGCCACTGCAGGTTCAGTGTATTCCTTGGACCGTCACATTGACGATGAAACATAGTAATCGCATCGGAATTAAATACAAAATGCACAATGCCGCCTTAAGTACAAGAATAGATACTCTTCTTAGAGTCGGTGCTTTGAGCATTCCTGGTGAGACCAATATTAGTATCCGATACACCATTGCAGGTTCAATGTATTCCTTGGACATACACATTGACGATGAAACACTGAAATTACATCGGAATTAAATACAAAAGGAACAATATCGCCCTAAGTACAAGAATAGAGACCCTTCTTACTGTCGGGGTTTTGAGCAATCCCTGTGAGACCAGTATTAGTTTCCGATTCACCACTGCAGGTACAATGTATTCCTTGGACCTTCACATTGACGATTAAACACAGAAATCACATCGGAATTAAATACAAAAAGAACAATGCTGCCTTAAGTACAAGAATAGAGACTATTCTTGCATTCGGTGCTTTGAGCATTCCCTGTGAGAGCAGTATTAGTATCCGGTACACCACTTCAGGTTCAATGTATTCCTTGGGCATACAGATCGACGATGAAACACAGAAATGGCATCGGAATTAAATACAAAGGGCACAATGCCGCCTTCAGTACAAGAATAGACTCTCTTCTTACAGTCGGTTCTTTGAGCATTCCCTGTGAGACCAGTATTAGTTTCCGATACACCACTGCAGGTTCAATGTATTCCTTGGACCTTCACATTGACGATGAAACACAGAAATCGCATCGGAATTAAATACAAATGGAACAATGCCGCCCTAAGTACAATAACAGAGACTCTTCTTACAGATGGTGTTTTGAGCATTCCCTGTGAGACCAGTATTAATTTCCGATACACCACTGCAAGTTCAATGTATTCCTTAGACATTCACATTGACAATGAAACACTGAAATCGCATCGGAATTAAATACCAAAGGCACAATGCCGCCTTAAGTACAAGAATAGAGACTCTTCTTACAGTCGGTGATTTGAGCATTCCCTGTGAGACCAGTATTAGTATCCGATACACCACTGCAGGTTCAATGTATTCCTGGGACATACACATTGACGATGAAACACTGAAATTACATCGGAATTAAATACAAAAGGAACAATGTCGCCTTAAGTACAAGAATAGAGACTCTTCTTACTGTCGGTGTTTTGAGGATTCCCTGTGAGACCAGTATTATCTCCGATACACCACTGCAGGTCCAAAGTATTCCTTGGATCTTCATATTGACGATGAAACACAGAAATCACATCGGAATTAAATACAAAAAGAACAATGCCGCCTTAAGTACAAGAATAGAGACTCTTCTTACAGTCGGTGCTTTGAGCATTCCCTGTTTGACCAGTATTAGTTTCCGATACACCACTGCAGGTTCAGTGCATTCCTTGGACCTTCACAATTACGATGAAACACAGAAATGGCAACGGAATTAAATACAAAAGGCACAATGCCTCCTTAAGTACAAGAATAGACACTCTTGTTACAGATGGTGTTTGAGCATTCCCTGTGAGACTAGTATTAGTTTCCGATACACCACTGCAGGGTCAATGTATTCCTTGGACATACACATTGACGATGAAACACTGAAATTACATCGGAATTAAATACAAAAGGCACAATGCCGCCAAAAGTGCAAGAACAGTGAGACTTCTTAGAGTCTGTGTTTTGATTCTTTCCTGTGCGACCCTTATTAGTTTCCGATACGCCACTGTGGGTTCGATGTATTCCTTGGACCTTCTCATTGACGATTACACACAGAAATCGCATCGGAATTAAATACAAAAAGGCACAATGTCGCATTAAGTACAAGAATAGAGACTCTTCTTGCATTCGGTGCTTTGAGCATTCCCAGTGAGACCAGTATTAGTATCCGGTACACCACTTCATGTTCAATGTATTCCTAGGACATACACATCGACGATGAAACACAGAAATGGCATCGGAATTAAAAACAAAGTGCACAATGCCGCCTTAAGTACAAGAATAGACACTCTCCTTACAGTCGGTGCTTTGAGCCTTCCCTGTGAGATCAGTATTAGTTTCCGATACACCACTGCAGGTTCAATGTATTCCTTGGACCTTCACATTGACGATGAAACACAGAAATCGCATCGGAATTAAATACAAAAGGCACAATGCCGCCTTAAGTACAAGAATAGAGACTCTTCTTACTGTCGGTGTTTTGAGCATTCCCTGTGAGACCAGTATTAGTTTCCGATACATCACTGCAGGTCCAATGTATTCCTTGGACCTTCACATTGACGATGAAACACAGAAATCGCATCGGAATTAAATACAAAAGGCACAATGCCGTCCTAAATACAACAATAGAGACTCTTCTTATAGACGGTGTTTTGAGCATTCCCTGAAGGACCAGTATTAGTATCCGATACACCACTACATGTTCCATGTATTCCTTGGACATACACATTAACGATGAAACACTGAAATTACATCGGAATTAAATACAAAAGGAACAATGTCGCCTTAAGTACAAGAATAGAGACTCTTCTTACTGTCGGTGTTTTGAGGATTCCCTGTGAGACCAGTATTAGTTTCCGATACACCACTGCAAGTCCAAAGTATTCCTTGGACCTTCACATTGACGATGAAACACAGAAATCGCATCGGAATAAAATATGAAGGGCAGAATGCCGCCTTAAGTACAAGAACAGAGACTCTTCTTACAGTCGGTGCTTTGAGCAGTCCCTGTGAGACTGTGTTAGTTTCCGATACACCACTGCTGGTTCAATGTACTCCTTGGACCTTCACATTGACGTTGAAACACAGAAATCGCATCGGAATTAAATACAAAAGGCACAATGCCGCCTTAAGGACAAGAATAGAGGCTCTTCTTACAGTCGGTGCTATGAGCATTCCCTGTGAGACCAGTATTAGTTTCCGATATACCACTGCAGGTCCAATGTATTCCTTGGACATACACATTGACGATGAAATACTGAAATTACATCGGAATTAAATACAAAAACCACAATGCCTCCATAACTACAAGAATAGAAACTCTTCTTACAGTCGGTGCTTTGAGCATTCCCTGTGAGACCAGTATTAGTTTCCGATACACCACTTTAGATTCAATGTATTCCTTTGACCTTCACATTGACGATGAAACACAGAAATTGCATTGGAATTGAATACAACAGGCACAATGACGCCTTACGTACAAGAATGGAGACTCTTCTTACAGTCGGTGCTTTGAGCATTCCTTGTGAGACCAGTATTAGTTTCCGATACACCACTGCAGGTTGAATGTATTCCTTGGAGCTTCACATTGACGACGAAACACACAAATCGCATCGAAATTAAATACAAAAGGCACAATGCCGCCTTAAGTACAAGAATACAGACTCTACTTACAGTGGGTTCTTTGAGCATTCCCTGTGAGACCAGTATTAGTTTCCGATACACCACTGCAGGTTCAATGTATTCCTCGGACCTTCACATTGACGATGAAACACAGAAATCGCTTCGGAATTAAAGACAAAAGGCCCAATGCCGCCATAAGTACAGGAATAGAGACTCTTCTTACAGTCGGTGCTTTGAGCATTCCCTGTGAGACCAGTATTAGTTTCCGATACACAACGTTAGGTTCAATGTATTCCTTTGACCTTCACATTGACGATGAAACACAGATATTGCATTGGAATTGAATACAACAGGCACAATGCCGCCTTACGTACAAGAATGGAGACTCTTCTTACAGTCGGTGCTTTGAGCATTCCTTGTGAGACCAGTATTAGTTCCCGATACACCACTGCAGGTTGAATGTATTCCTTGGAGCTTCACATTGACGACGAAACACAAATCGCATCGGAATTAAATACAAAAGGCACAATGCCGCCTTAAGTACAAGAATACAGACTCTACTTACAGTCGGTTCTTTGAGCATTCCCTGTGAGACCAGTATTAGTTTCCGATACACCACTGCAGGTTCAATGTATTCCTCGGACCTTCACATTGACGATGAAACACAGAAATCGCTTCGGAATTAAATACAAAAGGCCCAATGCCGCCATAAGTACAGGAATAGAGACTCTTCTTGCAGTCGGTGCTTTGAGCATTCCCTGTGAGACCAGTATTAGTTTCCGATACACCACTGCTGTTTCAATGTAATCTTTGGACCTTCACATTGACGATGAAACACAGAAATAGCATCGGAATTAAATACAAAAGGCACAATGCCGCCTTACGTAAAAGAATGGAGACTCTTCTTACAGTCGGTGCTTTGAGCATTGCTTGTGAGACCAGTATTAGTTTCCGATACACCACTGCAGGTTGTATGTATTCCCTGGAGCTTCACATTGACGATGAAACACACAAATCGCATCGGAATTAAATACAAAAGGCACAATGGCGCTCTAAGTACAAGAATACAGACTCTACTTACAGTCGGTGCTTTGAGCATTCCCTGTGAGACCAGTATTAGTTTCTGATACACCACAACAGGTTCAATGTATTCCTCGGACCTTCACATTGACGATGAAACACAGAAATCGCATCGGAATTAAATACAATAAGCCCAATGGCGCCAGAAGTACAAGAATAGAGACTCTTCTTACAGTCGGTGCTTTGAGCATTCCCTGTGAGACCAGTTTTAGTTTCCGATACACCACTGCAGGTTTAATGTATTCCTTGGACCTTCACATTGACGATTATACACAGAAATAGCATTGGAATTAAATACGAAAGGCACAATGCCGCCTTAAGTACAAGAATAGAGATTATTCTTACAGTCGGTGCTTTGACCATTCCCTGTGAGACCAGTATTAGTTTCCGATACACCACTGCAGGTTCAGTGTATTCCTTGCACTTTCACATCGACGATGAAACACAGAAATGGCATCGGAATTGAATACAAAGGGCACAATGCCGCCATAAGTACAAGCACAGAAACTCTTCTTACAGACGGTGCTTTGAGCATTCCCTGTGAGACGAGTATTAGTTTCCGATACACCACTTTAGGTTCCATGTATTCTTAGCACCATCACATAGAAGATTATACACAGAAATCGCATCGGAATTAAATACTAAAGGCACAATGCCGCCTTAAGTACAAGAATAGAGACTCTTCTTACGGTCGGTGCTTTGAGCATTCCCTGTGAGACCAGTATTAGTTTCCGATACACCACTGCAGGTCCAATGTATTCCTTGGACCTTCACATTGACGATGAAACACAGAAATCGCATCAGAATAAATTCAAAAGGCACAATGCCGACTTAAGTACAAGAATACAGACTCTACTTACAGTCGGTGCTTGAGCATTCCCTGTGAGACCAGTATTAGTTTCCGATACACCACTGCAGGTCCAAAGTATTCCTTGGACATTCACATTGACGATGAAACACAGAAATCGCATCGGAATTAAATACCAAAGGCACAATGCCGTCCTAAGTACAACAATAGAGACTCTTCCTACAGTCTGAGCTTTGAGCATTCCCTGAGACACCGGTATTAATGTCCGTTACACCACTCCAGGTTCAATGTATTCCTTAGACATTCACATTGACGATGAAACACAGAAATCGCATCGGAATTAAATACCAAAGGCACAATGCCACCTTAAGTACAAGAATAGAGACTCTTCTCACAGCCGATTCGTCATGTATTCCCTCTGAGACCAGTATTAGTTTCCGATACACCACTGCAGGTTCAATGTATTGCTTGAACATACACATTGACGATGAAACACTGAATTTACATTGGAATTAAATACAAAAGGCCCAGTGCCGCCTTAAGTACAAGACAAGAGACTCTTCTAACAGTCGTTGCTTTGAGCATTCCCTGTGAGACCAGTATTAGTTTCCGATACAACACTGCTGGTTCAATGTATTCCTTGGACCCTTACATTGACGATGAAAAACAGAAATCGCATCGGAATTAAATACAAAGGGAAGAATGCCGCCTTAAGTACAAGATCAGAGACTCTTCTTACAGTCGGTGCTTTGTGCAGTCCCTGTGAGACCTATGTTAGTTTCCGATACACCACAGCTGGTTCAATGTACTCGTTGAACTTTCACATTGACGTTGAAACACAGAAATCGCATCGGAATTAAATACCAAAGGCACAATGCCGCCTTAAGTACAAGAATAGAGGCTCGTCTTACAGTCTGTGCTTTGAGCATTCCTGTGAGGCCAGTATTAGTTTCCGATACACCACTGCAGGTTCAATGTATTCCTTGGACCTTCACATTGACGATTATACACAGAAATAGCATCGGAATTAAATACAAAAGGCCCAATGCCGCCTTAAGTACAAGAATAGAGACTCTTCTTACAGTCGGTGCTTTGAGCATTCCCTGTGAGACCAGTATTAGTTTCCGATACACCACTGCAGGTTCAATGTATTCCTTGGACCTTCACATTGACGATTATACACAGAAATAGCATCGGAATTAAATACAAAAGGCACAATGACGCCTTAAGTACAAGAATAAAGATTCTTCTTACAGTCGGTACTTTGAGCATTCCCTGTGAGACCAGTATTAGTTGCCGATACACCACTGCAGGTTCAGTGTATTCCGTGGACTTTCACATCGACGATGAAAAACAGAAATGGCATCGGAATTAAATACAAAGGGCACAATGCCGCCTCAAGTACAATAATAGACACTCTTCATACTGTCGGTGCTTTGAGCATTCTCTGTGAGACTAGTATTAGTTTCCGATACACCACTGCAGGTTCAATGTATTCCTTGGACCTTCACATTGACGATGAAAGACAGAAATCGCATCGCAATTAAATACAAAAGGCCCAGTGCCGCCTTAAGTACAAGACAAGAGACTCTTCTAACAGTCGTTGCTTTGAGCATTCCCTGTGAGACCAGTATTAGTTTCCGATACACCACTGCTGGTTCAATGTATTTCTTGGACCTTCACATTGACGATTATACACAGTAATCGCATCGGAATTAAATACAAAAGGCACAATGCTGCCTTAAGTACAAAAATAGAGACTCTTCTTACAGTCAGTGCTTTGAGCATTCCCTGTGCGACCCGAATTAGTTTTCGATACGCCACTGCAGTTTAAATGTATTCCTTGGACCTTCAAATTGACGATGAAACACAGAAATCGCATCTGAATTAAATACAAAAGGCACAATGACGCCTTAAGTACAAGAACAGAGACTCTTCTTTCAGTCGGTGCATTGAGCATTCCCTGTGAGACGAGTTTTAGTTTCCGATACACCACTGCAGGTTCAATGTATTCCTTGGACCTTCACATTGACGATTAAACACAGAAATCACATCGGAATTAAATACAAAAAGAACAATGCCGCCATAAGTACAAGAATAGAGACTCTTCTTATAGTCGGTGCTTTGAGCATTCCCTGTGAGACCAGTATTAGTTCCCGATATACCGCTGCAGGTTCAGTGCATTCCTTGGACCTTCACATTGACGATGAAACACAGAAATGGCAACGGAATTAAATACAAAAGGCACAATGCCGCCTAAGTACAGGAATAGACACTCTTCTTACAGACGGTGTTTGAGCATTCTCTGTGAGACTAGTATTAGTTTCCGATACACAACTGCAGGTTCAATGTATTCCTTGGACCTTCACATTGACGATGAAACACAGAAATCGCATCGGAATTAAATACAAAAGGCACAATGCCGCCTTAAGTACAAGAATACAGACTCTACTTACAGTCGGTGCTTTGAGCATTCCCTGTGATACCAGTATTAGTTTCCGATACACCACTGCATGTTCAATGTATTATTTGGACTTTCACATTGACGATGAAACACAGAAATCGCATTGGAATTAAATACAAAAAGAACAATGCCGCCTTAAGTACAAGAATAGACACTCTTCCTACAGTCGGTGCTTTGAGCATTCCCTGTGAGACCAGTATTAGTTTCCGATACACCACTGCAGGTTCAATGTATTCCTTGGACCTTCACATTGACGATGAAACACAGAAATCGCATCGGAATTAAATACAAATGGCACAATGCCGCCCTAAGTACAATAATAGAGACTCTTCTTACAGACGGTGTTTTGAGCATTCCCTGTGAGACCAGTATTAATTTCCGATACACCACTGCAGATTCAATGTATTCCTTAGACATTCACATTGACTATGAAACACTGAAATCGCATCGGAATTAAATACCAAAGGCACAATGCCGCCTTAAGTACAAGAATAGAGACTCTTCTTACAGTCGGTGATTTGAGCATTCCCTGTGAGACCAGTATTAGTATCCGATACACCACTGCAGGTTCAATGTATTCCTGGGACATACACATTGACGATGAAACACTGAAATTACATCGGAATTAAATACAAAAGGAACAATGTCGCCTTAAGTACAAGAATAGAGACTCTTCTTACTGTCGGTGTTTTGAGGATTCCCTGTGAGACCAGTATTAGTTTCCGATACACCACTGCAGGTCCAAAGTATTCATTGGACCTTCATATTGACGATGAAACACAGAATTCACATCGGAATTAAATACAAAAAGAACAATGCCGCCTTAAGTACAAGAATAGAGACTCTTCTTACAGTCGGTGCTTTGAGCATTCCCTGTGAGACCAGTATTAGTTTCCGATACACCACTGCAGGTTCAGTGCATTCCTTGGACCTTCACAATTACGATGAAACACAGAAATGGCAACGGAATTTAATACAAAAGGCACAATGCCTCCTTAAGTACAAGAATAGACACTCTTCTTACAGATGGTGTTTGAGCATTCCCTGTGAGACTAGTATTAGTTTCCGATACACCACAGCATGGTCAATGTATTCCTTGGACATACACATTGACGATGAAACACTGAAATTACATCGGAATTAAATACAAAAGGCACAATGCCGCCAAAAGTGCAAGAACAGTGAGACTTCTTAGAGTCTGTGTTTTGATTCTTTCCTGTGCGACCCGTATTAGTTTCCGATACGCCACTGTGGGTTCGATGTATTCCTTGGACCTTCACATTGACGATTACACACAGAAATCGCATCGGAATTAAATACAAAAAGGCACAATGTCGCCTTAAGTACAAGAATAGAGACTCTTCTTGCATTCGGTGCTTTGAGCATTCCCTGTGAGACCAGTATTAGTTTCCGATACACCACTGCAGGTTCAATGTATTCCTTGGACGTACACATTGACAATGAAACACTGAAATTACATCGGAATTAAATACAAAAGGAACAATGTCGCCTTAAGTACAAGAATAGAGACTCTTCTTACTGTCGGTGTTTTGAGCATTCACTGTGAGACCAGTATTAGTTTCCGATACATCACTGCAGGTCCAATGTATTCCTTGGACCTTCACATTGACGATGAAACACAGAAATCGCATCGGAATTAAATACAAAAGGCACAATGCCGTCCTAAATACAACAATAGAGACTCTTCTTATAGACGGTGTTTTGAGCATTCCCTGAAGGACCAGTATTAGTATCCGATACACCACTACATGTTCCATGTATTCCTTGGACATACACATTAACGATGAAACACTGAAATTACATCGGAATTAAATACAAAAGGAACAATGTCGCCTTAAGTACAAGAATAGAGACTCTTCTTACTGTCGGTGTTTTGAGGATTCCCTGTGAGACCAGTATTAGTTTCCGACACACCACTGCAGGTCCAAAGTATTCCTTGGACCTTCACATTGACGATGAAACACAGAAATCGCATCGGAATTAAATATCAAGGGCAGAATGCCGCCTTAAGTACAAGAACAAAGACTCTTCTTACAGTCGGTGCTTTGAGCAGTCCCTGTGAGACATGTGTTAGTTTCCGATACACCACTGCTGGTTCAATGTACTCCTTGGACCTTCACATTGACGTTGAAACACAGAAATCGCATCGGAATTAAATACAAAAGGCACAATGCCGCCTTAAGTACAAGAATAGAGGCTCTTCTTACAGTCGGTGCTATGAGCATTCCCTGTGAGACCAGTATTAGTTTCCGATATACCACTGCAGGTCCAATGTATTCCTTGGACATACACATTGACGATGAAATACTGAAATTACATTGGAATTAAATACAAAAACCACAATGCCTCCATAACTACAAGAATAGAAACTCTTCTTACAGTCGGTGCTTTGAGCATTCCCTGTGAGACCAGTATTAGTTTCCGATACACCACTTTAGGTTCAATGTATTCCTTTGCCCTTCACATTGACGATGAAACACAGAAATTGCATTGGAATTGATTACAACAGGCACAATGCCACCTTACGTACAAGAATGGAGACCCTTCTTACAGTCGGTGCTTTGAGCATTCCTTGTGAGACCAGTATTAGTTTCCGATACACCACTGCAGGTTGAATGTATTCCTTGGAGCTTCACATTGACGACGAAACACACAAATCGCATCGGAATTAAATACAAAAGGCACAATGCCGCCTTAAGTACAAGAATACAGACTCTACTTACAGTCGGTTCTTTGAGCATTCCCTGTGAGACCAGTATTAGTTTCCGATACACCACTGCAGGTTCAATGTATTCCTCGGACCTTCACATTGACGATGAAACCCAGAAATCGCTTTGGAATTAAATACAAAAGGCCCAATGCCGCCATAAGTACAGGATTAGAGACTCTTCTTACAGTCGGTGCTTTGAGCATTCCCTGTGAGACCAGTATTAGTTTCCGATACACCACTGCTGGTTCAATGTATTCTTTGGACCTTCACATTGACGATTATACACAGAAATAGCATCGGAATTAAATACAAAAGGCACAATGCCGCCTTACGTAAAAGAATGGAGACTCTTCTTACAGTCGGTGCTTTGAGCATTGCTTGTGACAGCAGTATTAGTTTCCGATAAACCACTGCAGGTTGAATGTATTCCCTGGAGCTTCACATTGACGATGAAACACACAAATCGCATCGGAATTAAATACAAAAGGCACAATTTCGCCTTAAGTACAAGAATACAGACTCTACTTACAGTCGGTGCTTTGAGCATTCCCTGTGAGACCAGTATTAGTTTCCGATACACCACAGCATGTTCAATGTATTCCTCGGACCTTCACATTGACGATGAAACACAGAAATCGCATCGGAATTAAATACAATAAGCCCAATGGCGCCAGAAGTACAAGAATAGAGACTCTTCTTACAGTCGGTGCTTTGAGCATTCCCTGTGAGACCAGTTTTAGTTTCCGATACACCACTGCAGGTTTAATGTATTCCTTGGACCTTCACATTGACGATTATACACAGAAATAGCATTGGAATGAAATACGAAAGGCACAATGCCGCCTTAAGTACAAGCATAGAAACTCTTCTTACAGACGGTGCTTTGAGCATTCCCTGTGAGACGAGTATTAGTTTCCGATACACCACTTTAGGTTCAATGTATTCTTAGGACCTTCACATAGAAGATTATACACAGAAATTGCATCGGAATTAAATACTAAAGGCACAATGCCGCCTTAAGTACAAGAATAGAGACTCTTCTCACAGCCGATTCGTCATGTATTCCCTCTGAGACCAGTATTAGTTTCCGATACACCACTGCAGGTTCAATGTATTCCTTGGACCTTCACATTGACGATTATACACAGAAATAGCATCGGAATTAAATACAAAAGGCCCAATGCCGCCTTAAGTACAAGAATAGAGACTCTTCTTACAGTCGGTGCTTTGAGCATTCCCTGTGAGACCAGTATTAGTTTCCGATACACCACTGCAGGTTCAAAGTATTCCTTGGACCTTCACATTGACGATTATACACAGAAATAGCATCGGAATTAAATACAAAAGGCACAATGCCGCCTTAAGTACAAGAATAGAGATTCTTCTTACAGTCGGTACTTTGAGCATTCCCTGTGAGACCAGTATTAGTTGCCGATACACCACTGCAGGTTCAGTGTATTCCGTGGACTTTCACATCGACGATGAAAAACAGAAATGGCATCGGAATTAAGTACAAAGGGCACAATGCCGCCTTAAGTACAATAATAGACACTCTTCATACTGTCGGTGCTTTGAGCATTGTCTGTGAGACCAGTATTAGTTTCTGATACACCACTGCAGGTTCAATGTATTCCTTGGACCTTCACATTGACGATGAAAGACAGAAATCGCATCGGAATTAAATACAAAAGGCCCAGTGCCGCCTTAAGTAAGAGACAAGAGACTCTTCTAACAGTCGTTGCTTTGAGCATTCCCTGTGAGACCAGTATTAGTTTCCGATACACCACTACTGGTTCAATGTATTTCTTGGACCTTCACATTGACGATTATACACAGAAATCGCATCGGAATTAAATACAAAAGGCACAATGCTGCCTTAAGTACAAAAATAGAGACTCTTCTTACAGTCAGTGCTTTGAGCATTCCCTGTGAGACCAGTATTAGTTTCCAATACACCACTGCAGATTCAATGTATTCCTTGGACATACACATTGACGATGAAACACTGAAATTACATCGGAATTAAATACCAAAGGAACAATGCCGCCTTAAGTACAAGAATAGAGACTCTTCTTACTGTCGGTGCTTTGAGCATTCCCTGTGAGACCAGTATTAGTTTCCGATTCACCACTGCAGGTTCAATGTATACCTTGGAACTTGACATTGACGATTATACACAGAAATCGCATCGGATTTTAATACAAAAGGCACAATGCCGCCTTAAGTACAAGAATAGAGACACTTCTTACAGTCGGTGCTTAGAGCATTCCCTGTGAGACCAGTATTAGTTTCCGATACACCACTGCAGGTTCAGTGTATTTCTTGGACTTTCACATCGACGATGAAACACAGAAATGGCATCGGAATTAAATACAAAGGGCACAATGCCGCCTTAAGTAGAAGAATAGACACTCTTCTTACATTCGGTGTTTGAGCATTCCCTGTGAGACCAGTATTAGTTTCCGATACACCACTGCAGGATCAATGTATTTCTTGGACCTTCACATTGACGATGAAACACAGAAATCGCTTCGGAAGTAAATACAAAAGGCCCAATGCCGCCATAAGTACAAGAATAGAGTCTCTTCTTACAGTCGGTGCTTTGAGCATTCCCTGTGAGACCAGTATTAGTTTCCGATACACCACTGCTGGTTCAATGTATTCTTTGGACCTTCACATTGACGATTATACACAGAAATAGCATCGGAATTAAATACAAAAGGCACAATGCCGCCTTACGTACAAGAATGGAGACTCTTCTTACGGTCGGTGCTTTGAGCATTCCCTGTGAGACCAGTATTAGTTTCCGATACACCACTGCAGGTCCAATGTATTCCTTGGACCTACACATTGACGATGAAACACAGAAATCGCATCGGAATTAAATACAAAAGGCACAATGCCGCCTTAAGTAGAAGAACAGAGACTCTTCTTTCAGTCGGTGCATTGAGCATTCCCTGTGAGACCAGTATTAGTGTCCGATACACCACTGCAGGTTCAATGTATTCCTTGGAGCTTCACATTGACGATTAAACACAGAAATCACAGCGGAATTAAATACAAAAAGAACAATGCCGCCATAAGCACAAGAATAGAGACTCTTCTTACAGTCGGTGCTTTGAGCATTCCCTGTGAGACCAGTATTAGCTCCCGATACACCACTGCAAGTTCAGTGCATTCCTTGGACCTTCACATTGACGATGAAACACAGAAATGGCAACGGTATTAAATACAAAAGGCACAATGCCGCCTAAGTACAGGAATAGACACTCTTCTTACAGACGGTGTTTGAGCATTCTCTGTGAGACTAGTATTAGTTTCCGATACACAACTGCAGGTTCAATGTATTCCTTGGACCTTCACATTGACGATGAAACACAGAAATCGCATCGGAATTAAATACAAAAGGCACAATGCCGCCTTAAGTACAAGAATACAGACTCTACTTACAGTCGGTGCTTTGAGCATTCCCTATGATACCAGTATTAGTTTCCGATACACCACTGCATGTTCAATGTATTCCTTGGACTTTCACTTTGACGATGAAACACAGAAATCGCATTGGAATTAAGTACAAAAGGCACAATGCCGCCTTAAGTACAAGAATAGAGACTCTTCTTACAGTCTGTGCTTTGAGCATTCCCTGAGAGACCAGTATTAGTATCCGATACACCACTGCAGATTCAATGTATTCCTTGGACATCCACATTGACGATGAAACACTGAAATTACATCGGAATTAAATACAAAAGGCACAATGCCGCCATAAGTGCAAGAAGAGTGAGACTTCTTAAAGTCTGTGTTTTTATCCTAACCTGTGCGACCCGTATTAGTTTCCGATACGCCATTGCAGGTTCAGTGTATTATTTGGACCGTCACATTGACGATGAAACACAGAAATCGCATCGGAATTAAATACAAAAGGCACATTGCCGCCTTAAGTACAAGAATAGATACTCTTCTTAGAGTCGGTGCTTTGAGCATTCCTGGTGAGACCAATATTAGTATCCGATACACCACTGCAGGTTCAATGTATTCCTTGGATATACACATTGACGATGAAACACAGAAATCGCATCGGAATTAAATACAAAAGGCACAATGCCGCCTTAAGTACAAGAATACAGACTCTACTTACAGTCGGTACTTTGAGCATTCATTGTGAGACCAGTATTAGTTTCCGATACACCACTGCAGGTTCAATGTATTTCTTGGACGTACACATTGACAATGAAACACTGAAATTACATCGGAATTAAATACAAAAGGAACAATGTCGCCTTAAGTACAAGAATAGAGACTCTTCTTACTGTCGGTGTTTTGAGCATTCCCTGTGAGACCAGTATTAGTTTCCGATACATCACTGCAGGTCCAATGTATTCCTTGGACCTTCACATTGACGATGAAACACAGAAATCGCATCGGAATTAAATACAAAAGGCACAATGCCGTCCTAAATACAACAATAGAGACTCTTCTTATAGACGGTGTTTTGAGCATTCCCTGAAGGACCAGTATTAGTATCCGATACACCACTACATGTTGCATGTATTCCTTGGACATACACATTAACGATGAAACACTGAAATTACATCGGAATTAAATACAAAAGGAACAATGTCGCCTTAAGTACAAGAATAGAGACTCTTCTTACTGTCGGTGTTTTGAGGATTCCTGTGAGACCAGTATTAGTTTCCGATACACCACTGCAAGTCCAAAGTATTCCTTCGACCTTCACATTGACGATGAAACACAGAAATCGCATCGGAATTAAATATCAAGGCCAGAATGCCGCCTTAAGTACAAGAACAGAGACCCTTCTTACAGTCGGTGCTTTGAGCAGTCCCTGTGAGACCTGTGTTAATTTCCGATACACCACTGCTGGTTCAATGTACTCCTTGGACCTTCACATTGACGTTGAAACACAGAAATCGCATCGGAATAAAACACAAAAGGCACAATGCCGCCTTAAGTACAAGAATAGAGGCTCTTCTTACAGTCGGTGCTATGAGCATTCCCTGTGAGACCAGTATTAGTTTCCGATATACCACTGCAGGTCCAATGTATTCCTTGGACATACACATTGACGATGAAATACTGAAATCACATCGGAATTAAATACAAAAACCACAATGCCTCCTTAACTACAAGAATAGAAACTCTTCTTACAGTCGGTGCTTTGAGCATTCCCTGTGAGACCAGTATTAGTTTCCGATACACCACTTTAGGTTCAATGTATTCCTTTGACCTTCACATTGACGACGAAACACACAAATCGCATCGGAATTAAATACAAAAGGCACAATGCCGCCTTAAGTACAAGAATACAGACTCTACTTACAGTCGGCTCTTTGAGCATTCCCTGTGAGACCAGTATTAGTTTCCGATACACCACTGCAGGTTCAATGTATTCCTCGGACCTTCGCATTGACGCTGAAACACAGAAATCGCTTCGGAATTAAATACAAAAGGCCCAATGCCGCCATAAGTACAGGAATAGAGACTCTTCTTACAATCGGTGCTTTGAGCATTCCCTGTGAGACCAGTATTAGTTTTTGATACACCACAGTTGGTTCAATGTATTCTTTGGACCTTCACATTGACGATTATACACAGAAATAGCATCGGATTTAAATACAAAAGGCACAATGCCGCCTTACGTAAAAGAATGGAGACTCTTCTTACAGTCGGTGCTTTGAGCATTGCTTGTGAGACCAGTATTAGTTTGCGATACACCACTGCAGGTTGAATGTATTCCCTGGAGCTTCACATTGACGATGAAACACACAAATCGCATCGGAATTAAATACAAAAGGCACAATGGCGCCTTAAGTACAAGAATACAGACTCTACTTACAGTCGGTGCTTTGAGCATTCCCTGTGAGACCAGTATTAATTTCCGATACACCACAGCAGGTTCAATGTATTCCTCGGACCTTCACATTGACGATGAAACACAGAAATCGCATCGGAATTAAATACAATAAGCCCAATGGCGCCAGAAGTACAAGAATAGAGACTCTTCTTACAGTCGGTGCTTTGCGCATTCCCTGTGAGACCAGTTTTAGTTTCCGATACACCACTGCAGGTTTAATGTATTCCTTGGACCTTCACATTGACGATTATACACAGAAATAGCATTGGAATTAAATACGAAAGGCACAATGCCGCCTTAAGTACAAGAATAGAGATTATTCTTACAGTCGGTGTTTTTACCATTCCCTGTGAGACCAGTATTAGTTTCCGATACACCACTGCAGGTTCAGTGTATTCCTTGCACTTTCACATCGACGATGAAACACAGAAATGGCATCGGAATTGAATACAAAGGGCACAATGCCGCCTTAAGTACAAGCATAGAAACTCTTCTTACAGACTGTGCTTTGAGCATTCCCTGTGAGACCAGTATTAGTTTCCGATACACAACTTTAGGTTCAATGTTTTCTTAGGACCTTCACATTGAAGATTATACACAGAAATCGCATCGGAATTAAATACAAAAGGCACAATGCCGCCTTAAGTACAAGAATAGAGACTCCTCTTACGGTCGGTGCTTTGAGCATTCCCTGTGAGACCAGTATTAGTTTCCGATACACCACTGCAGGTCCAAGGCATTCCTTGGACCTTCACATTGACGATGAAACACAGAAATCTCATCGGAATAAATACAAAAGGCACAATGCCGACTTAAGTACAAGAATACAGACTCTACTTACAGTCGGTGCTTGAGCATTCCCTGTGAGACCAGTATTAGATGCCGAAACACCACTGCAGGTTCAGTGTATTCCTTGGACTTTCACATCGGCGATGAAAAACAGAAATGGCATTGGAATTAAATACAAAGGGCACAATGCCGCCTTAAGTACAAGAATAGACACTCTTCATACAGTCGGTTTTTTGAGCATTCCCTGTGAGACCAGTATTACTTCCGATACACCACTGCAGGTTCAATGTATTCCTTGGACCTTCACATTGACGATGAAACACTGAAATTACATCGGAATTAAATACAAAAGGAACAATGCCACCTAAAGTACAAGAATAGAGACTATTCTTACAGTCGGTACTTTGAGCATTCCCTGTGAGACCAGTATTAGTTTCCGATACACCACTTTAGGTTCAATGTATTCCTTGGACCTTCACATTGACGATAAACAGAGAAATTGCATTGGAATTAAATACAACAGGCACAATGCCGCCTTACGTACAAGAATGGAGACTCTTCTTACAGTCGGTACTTTGAGCATTCCCTGTGAGACCAGTATTAGTTTCCGATACACCACTGCAGGTTGAATGTATTCCTTGGAGCTTCACATTGACGATGAAACACACAAATCGGATCGGAATTAAATACAAAAATCACACTGCCGCCTTACGTACAAGAATACAGACTCTACTTACAGTCGGTGCTTTGAGCATTCCTTGTGATACCAGTATTAGTTTCCGATACACCACATTAGGTTCAATGTATTCCTTGGACCTTCACATTGACGATAAACAGAGAAATTGCATTGGAATTAAATACAACAGGCACAATGCCGCCTTACGTACAAGAATGGAGACTCTTCTTACAGTCGGTAATTTGAGCATTCCCTGTGAGACCAGTATTAGTTTCCGATACACCACTGCAGGTTGAATGTATTCCTTGGAGCTTCACATTGACGATGAAACACACAAATCGGATCGGAATTAAATACAAAAATCACACTGCCGCCTTACGTACAAGAATACAGACTCTACTTACAGTCGGTGCTTTGAGCATTCCCTGTGATACCAGTATTAGTTTCCGATACGCCACTGCAGGTTCAATGTATTCCTCGGACCTTCACATTGACGATGAAACACAGAAATCGCTTCGGAATTAAATACAAAAGGCCCAATGCCGCCATAAGTACAAGAATAGAGACTCTTCTTACAGTCGGTGCTTTGAGCATTCCCTGTGAGACCAGTATTAGTTTCCGATACACCACTGCAGGTTCAATGTATTTCTTGGACCTTCACATTGACGATTATACACAGAAATAGAATCGGAATTAAATACAAAAGGCACAATGCCGCCTTACGTACAAGAATGGAGACTCTTCTTACAGTCGGTGTTTTGAGCATTCCTTGTGAGACCAGTATTAGTTTCCGATACACCACTGCAGGTTCAATGTATTCCTCGGAGCTTCACATTGACGATGAAACACACAAATCGCATCGGAATTAAATACAAAGGGCACAATGCCGACTTAAGTACAAGAATACAGACTCTACTTACAGTCGGTGCTTTGAGCATTCCCTGTGAGACCAGTATTAGTTTCCGATACACAACTGCAGGTTCAATGTATTCCTCGGAACTTCACATTGACGATGAAACACAGAAATCGCATCGGAATTAAATACAATAGGCCCAATGCCGCCATAAGTACAAGAATAGAGACTCTTCTTACAGTCGGTGCTTTGAGCATTCCCTGTGAGACCAGTATTAGTTTCCGATACACCACTGCAGGTTCAATGTATTCCTTGGACCTTCACATTGACGATGAAACACAGAAATCGCATCGGAATTAAATATCAAGGGCAGAATGCCGCCTTAAGTACAAGAACAGAGACTCTTCTTACAGTCGGAGCTTAGAGCAGTCCCTGTGAGACCTGTGTTAGTTTCCGATACAGCACTTTTGGTTCAATGTATTCCTTGGACGTCCACATTGACGATGAAACACAGAAATTGCATCGGAATTAAATACAACAGGCACAATGCCGCCTTAAGTACAAGAATAGAGATTCTTCTTACAGTCGGTGCTTTGAGCATTCCCTGTGAGACCAGTATTAGTTGCCGAAACACCACTGCAGGTTCAGTGTATTCCTTGGACTTTCACATCGGCGATGAAAAACAGAAATGGCATTGGAATTAAATACAAAGGGCACAATGCCGCCTTAAGTACAAGAATAGACACTCTTCATACAGTCGGTTTTTTGAGCATTCCCTGTGAGACCAGTATTAGTTCCGATACACCACTGCAGGTTCAATGTATTCCTTGGACCTTCACATTGACGATGAAACACTGAAATTACATCGGAATTAAATACAAAAGGAACAATGCCACCTAAAGTACAAGAATAGAGACTATTCTTACAGTCGGTACTTTGAGCATTCCCTGTGAGACCAGTATTAGTTTCCGATACACCACTGCAGGTTGAATGTATTCCTTGGAGCTTCACATTGACGATGAAACACACAAATCGGATCGGAATTAAATACAAAAATCACACTGCCGCCTTACGTACAAGAATACAGACTCTACTTACAGTCGGTGTTTTGAGCATTCCCTGTGATACCAGCATTAGTTTCCGATACGCCACTGCAGGTTCAATGTATTCCTCGGACCTTCTCATTGACGATGAAACACAGAAATCGCTTCGGAATTAAATACAAAAGGCCCAATGCCGCCATAAGTACAAGAATAGGGACTCATCTTACAGTCGGTGCTTTGAGCATTCCCTGTGAGACCAGTATTAGTTTCCGATACACCACTGCAGGTTCAATGTATTCCTTGGACCTTCACATTGACGATGAAACACAGAAATCGCATCGGAATTAAATATCAAGGGCAGAATGCCGCCTTAAGTACAAGAACAGAGACTCTTCTTAGAGTCGGAGCTTTGAGCAGTCCCTGTGAGACCTGTGTTAGTTTCCGATACAGCACTTTTGGTTCAATGTATTCCTTGGACGTCCACATTGACGATGAAACACAGAAATTGCATCGGAATTAAATACAACAGGCACAATGCCGCCTTACGTACAAGAATGGAGACTCTTCTTACAGTCGGTGCTTTGAGCATTCCTTGTGAGACCAGTATTAATTTCCGATACACCACTGCAGGTGGAATGTATTCCTTGGAGCTTCACATTGACTATGAAACACAGAAATCGCATCGGAATTAAATACAAAAGCCACAATGCCTCCTTAACTACAAGAATAGAATCTCTTCTTACCGGCGGTACTTTGAGCATTCCCTGTGAGACCAGTATTAGTTTCCGATACACCACTTTAGGTTCAATGTATTCCTTTGACCTTCACATTGACGATGAAACACAGAAATTGCATTGGAATTGAATACAACAGGCACAATGCCGCCTTACGTACAAGAATGGAGACTCTTCTTACAGTCGGTGCTTTGAGCATTCCTTGTGAGACCAGTATTAGTTTCCGATACACCACTGCAGGTTGAATGTATTCCTTGGAGCTCCACATTGACGACGAAACACACAAATCGCATCGGAATTAAATACAAAAGGCACAATGCCGCCTTAAGTACAAGAATACAGACTCTACTTAGAGTCGGTGCTTTGAGCATTCCCTGTGAGACCAGTATTAGTTTCCGATACACCACTGCTGGTTCCATGTATTCCTCGGACCTTCCCATTGACGATGAGACACAGAAATGGCTTCGGAATTAAATACAAAAGGCCCAACGCCGCCATAAGTTCAAGAATAGAGACTCTTCTTACAGTAGGTGCTTTGAGCATTCCCTGTGAGACCAGTATTAGTTTCCGATACACCACTGCAGGTTCAATGTATTCTTTGGACCTTCACATTGACGATGAAACACAGAAATCGCATCGGAATTAAATACCAAAGGCACAATGCCGTCCTAAGTACAACAATAGAGACTCTTCCTACAGTCTGAGCTTTGAGCATTCCCTGAGACACCGGTATTAATGTCCGTCACACTACTGCAGGTTCAATGTATTCCTTAGACATTCACATTGACGATGAAACACAGAAATCGCATCGGAATTAAATACCAAAGGCACAATGCCACCTTAAGTGCAAGAATAGAGACTCTTCTCACAGCCGGTTCGTCAAGTATTCCCTCTGAGACCAGTATTAGTTTCCGATACACAACTGCAGGTTCAATGTATTGCTTGAACATACACATTGACGATGAAACACTGAAATTACATCGGAATTAAATACAAAGGGCACAATGACGGATTAAGTGCAAGAAGAGTGAGACTTCTTAGAGACTGTGCTTTCATCCAAACCTGTGACACCAGTATTAGTTTCCGATACAACACTGCTGGTTCAATGTATTCCTTGGACCCTTACATTGACGATGAAACACAGAAATCGCATCGGAATTAAATACAAAGGGCAGAATGCCGCCTTAAGTACCAGAACAGAGACTCTACTTACAGTCGGTGCTTTGAGCATTCCCTGTGAGACCAGTATTAGTATCCGATACACCACTGCTGGTTCAATGTATTCCTCGGACCTTCACATTGACGATGAAACACAGAAATCGCTTCGGAATTAAATACAAAAGGCCCAATGCCGCCATAAGTACAAGAATAGAGTCTCTTCTTACAGTCGGTGCTTTGAGCATTCCCTGTGAGACCAGTATTAGTTTCCGATACACCACTGCAGGTTCAATGTATTCTCTGGACATTCACATTGACGATTATACACAGAAATAGCATCGGAATTAAATACAAAAGGCACAATGCCGCCTTACGTACAAGAATGGAGACTCTTCTTACGGTCGGTGCTTTGAGCATTCCCTGTGAGACCAGTATTAGTTTCCGATACACCACTGCAGGTCCAATGTATTCCTTGGACCTTCACATTGACGATGAAACACAGAAATCGCATCGGAATTAAATACAAAGGGCAGAATGCCGCCTTAAATACAAGAACAGAGAATCTTCTTACAGTCGTTGCTTTGAGCATTCCCTGTGAGACCTGTGTTAATTTCCGATACACCACTGCTGGTTCAATGTATTCCTTAGACGTTCACATTGACGATGAAACACAGAAATTGCATCGGAATTACATACAACAGGCACAATGCCGCCTTATGTACAAGAATGGGGACTCTTCTTACAGTCGGTGCTTTGAGCATTCCCTGTGAGACCAGTAGTAGTTTCCGATACACCACTGCAGGTTCAATGTATTCCTCGGACCTTCACATTGACGATGAAACACAGAAATAGCATCGGAATTAAATACAAAAGGCCCAAAGCCGCCTTAAGTACAAGAATAGAGACTCTTCTTACAGTCGGTGCTTTGAGCATTCCCTGTGAGACCAGTATTAGTTTCCGATACACCACTGCAGGTTCAATGTATTCCTTGGACCTTCACATTGACGATTATACACAGATATAGCATCGGAATTAAATACAAAAAGCACAATGCCGCCTTAAGTACAAGAATAGAGATTCTTCTTACAGTTGGTGCTTTGAGCATTCCCTGTGAGACCAGTATTAGTTGCCGACACACCACTGCAGGTTCAGTGTATTCCTTGGACTTTCACATCTGTGATGAGAAACAGAAATGGCATTGGAATTAAATACAAAGAGCACAATGCCGCCTTAAGTACAAGAATATACACTCTTCATACAGTCGGTTCTCTGAGCATTCCCTGTGAGACCAGTATTAGTTTCCGATTCACCACTGCAGGTTCAATGTATTCCTTGGACCTTCACATTGACGATGAAAGACGGAAATCGCATCGGAATTAAATACAAAAGGCCCAGTGCCGCCTTAAGTACAAGAATAGAGACTCTTCTTACAGTCGTTGCTTTGAGCATTCCCAGTGAGACCAGTATTAGTTTCCGATACACCACTGCAGGTTCAATGTATTCCTTGGACCTTCACATTGACGATGAAACACAGAAATCGCAACTGAATAAATAGAAAAGGCACAATGCCGCCTTAAGTACAAGAATACAGACTCTACTTACAGTCGGTGCTTGAGCATTCCCTGTGAGACCAGTATTAGTTTCCGACACACCACTGCAGGTTCAATGTATTCCTTGGACCATCGCATTGACGATGAAACACAGAAATCGCATTGGAATTAAATACAAAGGGCACAATGCCGCCTTAAGTACAAGAATAGAGGCTTTTCTTACCGTCTGTGCTTTGAGCATTCCCTGTGAGACCAGTATTAGTTTCCGATACACCACTGCAGGTCCAATGTATTCCTTGGACATACACATTGACGATGAAACACTGAAATTACATCGGAATTAAATACAAAAGCCACAATGCCTCCTTAACTACAAGAATAGAAACTCTTCTTACAGTCGGTGCTTTGAGCATTCCCTGTGAGACCAGTATTAGTTTCCGATACACCACTGCAGGTCCAATGTATTCCTTGGACCTTCACATTGACGATGAAGCACAGAAATCGCATCGGAATTAAATACAAAGGGCAGAATGCCGCCTTAAATACAAGAACAGAGAATCTTCTTACAGTCGTTGCTTTGAGCAGTCCCTGTGAGACCTGTGTTAGTTTCCGATACACCACTGCTGGTTCAATGTACTCCTTGGACCTTCACATTGACGTTGAAACACAGAAATCGCATCGGAAGTAAATACAAAGGGCACAATGCCGCCTTAAGTACAAGAATAGAGGCTTTTCTTACCGTCTGTGCTTTGAGCATTCCCTGTGAGACCAGTATTAGTTTCCGATACACCACTGCAGGTCCAATGTATTCCTTGGACATACACATTGACGATGAAACACTGAAATTATATCGGAATTAAATACAAAAGCCATAATGCCTCCTTAACTACAAGAATAGAAACTCTTCTTACAGTCGGTGCTTTGAGCATTCCCTGTGAGACCAGTATTAGTTTCCGATACAGCACTTTTGGTTCAATGTATTCCTTGGACGTTCACATTGACGATGAAGCACAGAAATCGCATCGGAATTAAATACAAAGGGCAGAATGCCGCCTTAAATACAAGAACAGAGAATCTTCTTACAGTCGTTGCTTTGAGCATTCCCTGTGAGACCAGTATTAGTTTCCGATACACCACTGCAGGTTCAATGTATTCCTCGGACCTTCACATTGACGATGAAACACAGAAATAGCATCGGAATTAAATACAAAAGGCCCAAAGCCGCCTTAAGTACAAGAATAGAGACTCTTCTTACAATCGGTGCTTTGAGCATTCCCTGTGAGACCAGTATTAGTTTCCGATACACCACTGCAGGTTCAATGTATTCCTTGGACCTTCACATTGACGATTATACACAGAAATAGCATCGGAATTAAGTACAAAAAGCACAATGCCGCCTTAAGTACAAGAATAGAGATTCTTCTTACAGTCGGTGCTTTGAGCATTCCCTGTGAGACCAGTATTAGTTGCCGACACACCACTGCAGGTTCAGTGTATTCCTTGGACTTTCACATCTGCGATGAAAAACAGAAATGGCATTGGAATTAAATACAAAGAGCACAATGCCGCCTTAAGTACAAGAATATACACTCTTCATACAGTCGGTTCTTTGAGCATTCCCTGTGAGACCAGTATTAGTTTCCGATACACCACTGCAGGTTCAATGTATTCCTTGGACCTTCACATTGACGATGAAAGACAGAAATCGCATCGGAATTAAATACAAAAGGCCCAGTGCCGCCTTAAGTACAAGAATAGAGACTCTTCTTACAGTCGTTGCTTTGAGCATTCCCAGTGAGACCAGTATTAGTTTCCGATACACCACTGCAGGTTCAATGTATTCCTTGGACCTTCACATTGACGATGAAACACAGAAATCGCAACTGAATAAATAGAAAAGGCACAATGCCGCCTTAAGTACAAGAATACAGACTCTACTTACAGTCGGTGCTTGAGCATTCCCTGTGAGACCAGTATTAGTTTCCGATTCACCACTGCCGGTTCAATGTATTCCTTGGACCATCGCATTGACGATGAAACACAGAAATCGCATTGGAATTAAATACAAAAGGTACAATGCTGCCTTCAGTACAAGAACAGATACTCTTCTTACAGTCTGTGCTTTGTCCATTCCCTGTGAGACCAGTTTTAGTATCCGATACACCACTGCAGATTCAATGTATTCCTTGGACACACACATTGACGATGAAACACTGAAATTACATCGGAATTAAACACGAAAGGAACAATGCCGCCTTAAGTACAAGAATAGAGACTCTTCTTACAGTCGGTGCTTTGAGCATTCCCTGCGAGACCAGTATTAGTTTCCGATACACCACTGCAGGTTCAATGTATTCCTTGGACATACACATTGACTATGAAACACTTAAATTACATCGGAATTAAATACAAAAGCCACAATGCCTCCTTAACTACAAGAATAGCAACTCTTCCTACAGTCGGTACTTTGAGCATTCCCTGTGAGACCAGTATTAGTTTCCGATACACCACTTTAGGTTCAATGTATTCCTTGGACCTTCACATTGACGATGAACACAGAAATTGCATTAGAATTAAATACAACAGGCACAATGCCGCCTTACGTACCAGAATGGAGACTCTTCTTACAGTCGGTGCTTTGAGCATTCCCTGTGAGTCCAGTAATAGTTTCCGATACACCACTGCAGGTTGAATGTATTCCTTGGAGCTTCACATTGACGATGAAACACACAAATCGGATCGGAATTAAATACAAAAATCACACTGCCGCCTTAAGTACAAGAATACAGACTCTACTTACAGTCGGTGCTTTGAGCATTCCCTGTGAGACCAGTATTAGTTTCCGATACACCACTGCAGGTTCAATGTATTCCTCGGACCTTCACATTGACAATGAAACACAGAAATCGCTTCGGAATTAAATACAAAAGGCCCAATGCCGCCATAAGTACAAGAATAGAGACTCTTCTTACAGTCGGTGCTTTGAGCATTCCCTGTGAGACCAGTATTAGTTTCCGATACACCACTGCAGGTTCAATGTATTCTTTGGACCTTCACATTGACGATTATACACAGAAATAGCATCGGAATTAAATACAAAATGCACAATGCCGCCTTACGTACAAGAATGGAGACTCTTCTTACAGTCGGTGCTTTGGGCATTCCCTGTGAGACCAGTATTAGTTTCAGATACACCACTGCAGGTTCAATGTATTCCTTGGACCTACACATTGACGATGAAACACAGAAATCGCATCGGAATTAAATACAAAAGGCACAATGCCGCCTTAATTCCAAGAAGAGTGAGACTTCTTAGAGTCTGTGCCTTGATCCTTTCCTGTGAGACCAGTATTAGTTTCCGATACACCACTGCAGGTTCCATGTATTCCTTGGACCTTCACATTGACGATGAAACACAGAAATCGCATCGGAATTAAATACAAAAGGCACAATGCCGCCTTAAGTACAAGAAAACAGACTCTACTTACAGTCGGTGTTTTCAGCATTCCCTGTGAGACCAGTATTAGTTTCCGATACACCACTGCAGGTTCAATGTATTACTTGGACCTTCAAATTGACGATGAATCACAGAAATCGCATTGGAATTAAATACAAAAGTCACAATGGCGCCTTAAGTACATGAGTAGAGACTCTTCTTACAGTCGGTGCTTGGAGCATTCCCTGTGAGACCAGTAATAGTATCCGATACACCACTGCAGGTTCAATGTATTCCTTGGACGATCACATTCACGATGAAGCACAGAAATCGCATCGGAACTAAATACAAAACGCACAATGCCGCCTTTAGTACAGGAATAGAGACACTTCGTACAGTCGGTGCTTTGAGCATTGCCTCTGAGGGCAGTATTAGTTTCCGATACACCGCTGCAGGTTCTAGGTATTCCTTGTACCTTCACATTGACTATGTAACACAGAAATCGCATCGGAATTAAATACAAAAGGCACAAGGAAGCCTTAAGTACAAGAATAGAGACTCTTCTTACAGTCGGTGATTTGAGCATTCCCTGTGAGACCAGTATTAGTTTCCGATACACCACTGCAGGTTCAATGTATTCCCTGGACATACACAATGACGATGAAACACTGAAATTACATCGGAATTAAATACAAAAGACACAATGCCTCCTTAATGCTAGAAGAGTGAGACTTCTTAGAGTCCATTCTTTGATCCTTTCCTGTGAGACCAGTATTAGTTTCCATACACCACTGCATGTTCAATGTATTCCTTGGACCCTCAAATTGACGATGAAACAAAGAAATCGCATCGGAATTAAATACAAAAGGCCCCATTGCCGTCTTAATCACAAGAATAGAGACTCTTCTTACAGTCGGTGCTTTGAGCATTCCCTGTGAGACCAGTATTAGTTTCCGATACACCACCGCGGGTTCAATGTATTCCTTAGACCATCACATTGACGATGAAACACAGAAATTGCATCGTAATTAAATACAAAAGGCACACTGCCGCCTTAAGTACAAGAATACAGACTCTACTTACAGTCGGTGCTTTGAGCATTCCCTGTGAGACCAGTATTAGTTTCCGATACACCACTGCAGGTTCAATGTATTCCTCGGACCTTCACATTGACAACGATACACAGAAATCGCTTCGGAATTAAATACAAAAGGCCCAATGCCGCCATAAGTACAAGAATAGAGACTCTTCTTACAGTCGGTGCTTTGAGCATTCCCTGTGAGACCAGTATTAGTTTCCGATACACCACAGCAGGTTCAATGTATTCTTTGGACCTTCACATTGACGATTATACACAGAAATAGCATCGGAATTAAATACAAAATGCACAATGCCGCCTTACGTACAAGAATGGAGACTCTTCTTACAGTCGGTGCTTTGAGCATTCCTTGTGAGACCAGTATTAGTTTCCGATACACCACTGCAGTTTGAATGTAGTCCTTGGAGCTTCACATTGACGATGAAACACACAAATCGCATCGGAATTAAATACAAAAGGCACAATGCCGCCTTAAGTACAAAAATACAGACTCTACTTACAGTCGGTGCTTTGAGCAGTCCCTGTGAGACCAGTATTAGTTTCCGATATACAACTGCAGGTTCAATGAATTCCTCGGACCTTCACATTGACGATGAAACACAGAAATCGCATCGGAATTAAATACAATAACCCCAATGCCGCCATAAGTACAAGAATAGAGACTCTTCTTACAGTCGGTGCTTTGAGCATTCCCTGTTAGACCAGTATTAGTTTCCGATACACCACTGCAGGTTCAATGTATTCCTTGGACCTTCACATTGACGATTATACACAGAAATAGGATCGGAATTAAATACGAAAGGCACAATGCCGCCTTAAGTACAAGATTAGAGATTCTTCTTACAGTCGGTGCTTTGAGCATTCCCTGTGAGACCAGTATTTGTTTCTAAACACACCACTGCAGGTTCAGTGTATTCCTTGGAGTTTCACATCGACGATGAAACACAGAAATGGCATCGGAATTGAATACAAAGGGCACAATGCCGCCTTAAGTACAAGCATAGACACTCTTCTTACAGACGGTGCTTTGAGCATTCCTGTGAGACCAGTATTAGTTTCCGATACACCACTTTAGGTTCAATGTATTCCTTGGACCGTCACATTGCAGATTATACACAGAAATCGCATCGGAATTAAATACAAAATGCACAATGCCGCCTTAAGTACAAGAATAGAGACTCTTCTTACGGTCGGTGCTTTGAGCATTCCCTTTGAGACCAGTATTAGTTTCCGATACACCACTGCAGGTCCAATGTATTCCTTGAAACTTCACATTGACGATGAAACACAGAAATCGCAACGGAATAAAAACAAAAGGCACAATGCCGCCTTAAGTGTAAGAATACAGACTCTACTTACAGTCGGTGCTTTGAGCATTCCCTGTGAGACCAGTATTAGTTTCCGATACACCACTGCAGGTTCAATGTATTCCTTGGACCATCGCATTGACGATGAAACACAGAAATCGCATTGTATTAAATACAAATGGCACAATGCCGCCTTAAGTACAAGAATAGAGAGTCTTCTTACTGTTGGTGCTTTGAGCATTCCCTGTGAGACCAGTATTTGTTTCCGATTCACCACTGCAGGTTCAATGTATTCCTTGGAATTACACATTGACGATGAAACACAGAAATGGCATCGGAATTTAATACAAAGGGCACAATGCCGACTTAAGTACAAGAGGACTGACACTCTCACTTTCTATGATTTGAACCTCTCCTGTGAGTACAGTTTTAGATTCCGATGCATCAATTCAGGTTTACTGTATCCCTTGGACCTTCTTATTGACGATGAAACACAGAAATTGCATCCGAATTTTATACAAAAGGCACAATTCCGACTTAACTACAAGAGGACTGACACTCTAACTTTCTATGATTTGAACCTCTGCTGTGAGTCCAGTTTTAGATTCCGAAGCTTCACTTCATGTTTACTGTATCCCTTGGACCTTCTTATTGTCGACGAAAAACAGAAATTGCATCCGAATATAATACAAAAGGCACAATGCCGACTTAAGTACAAGAGGACTGACACTCTAATTTTCTATGATTTGAACCTCTCCTGTGAGCCCAGTTTAAATTCCGCTGCTTCACTTCAGGTTTGCTGTATCCCTTGGACCTTCTTATTGACGATGAAACACAGATTTTGCATCCGAATTTAATACAAAAGGCACAATGCCGACTTTAGTACAAGAGGACTGACACTCTCAATTTCTATGATTTGAACCTCTCCTGTGAGTCCAGTTATGGTATCCGATGCTTCACTTCAGGTTAACTGTATTACTTGGACCTTTTTATTGACGATGAAACACAGAAATTGCTTCCGAATTTAATACAAAAGGCACAATGCCGACTTAAGTACAAGAGGACTGACACTATAAATTTCTATGATTTAAACCTCTACTATGAGTCCAGCTTTAGATTCCGATGCTTCACTTCAAGTTTCCTTTATACCTTGGACCTTCTAATTGACGATGAAACACAGAAATTGCATCTGAATTTAATACAAAAGGCACAATGCCGACTTAAGTACAAGAGGACTGACACTCTCACTTTCTATGATTTGAACCTCTCCTGTTAGTCCAGTTTTAGATTCCGATGCTTCACTTCAGGTTTCCTGTATACCTTGGACCTCTTATTGACGATGAAACACAGATATTGCATCCGAAATTAATACGAAAGGCCCAATGCCGACTTAAGTACAAGAGGACTGACACTCTAACTTTCTATGATTTGAACCAGTCCTGTGAGTACAGTTTTAGATTCCGATGCTTCACTTCAGGTTTACTGTATCCCTTGGACCTTCTTATTGACGATGAAACACAGAAATTGCATCCGAATTTTATACAAAAGGCACAATTCCGACTTAAGTACAAGAGGACTGATACTCTAACATTCTATGTATGAACCTCTCCTGTGAGTCCAGTTTTAGATTCCGAAGCTTCACTTCAGGTTTACTGTATCCCTTGGACCTTCTTATTGACGATGAAACACAGAAATTGCATCAGAATTAAATTCAAAAGGCACAATGCCGACTTAAGTACATGAGGACTGACACTCAAACTTTCTATGATTTGAACCTCTCCTGTGAGTCCACTTTTAGATTCCGAAGCTTCACTTCAGGTTTACTGTATCCCTTGGACTCTCTTATTGACGATGAAACACAGAAATTGCATCCGAAATTAATACGAAATTCACAATGCCGCCATAAGTACAAGGGGACTGACACGTTCAATTTCTATGATTTGAACCTCTCCTGTGAGTCAAGTTTTAGATTCCGATGCTTCACTTCAGGTTTTCTGTATTCCTTGGACCTTCTTATTGACAATGAATCACAGAAATTGCATCCGAATTTTATATGAAAGGCACAATGCCGACTTCAGTACAAGAGGACTGACACTCTAACTTACTATGATTTGAACCTCTCCTGTGGGTCCAGTTTTAGATTCCGATGCTTCACTTCAGGATTACTGTATCCCTTGGACCATCTTATTGACGATGAAACCCAGAAATTGCATAAGAATTTAATACAAAAGGCACAATGCCGACTTAAGTACAAGAGGACTGACACTCTCAATTTCTATGATTTAAACCTCTCCTGTGAGTCCACTTTTAAATTCCGATGCTTCACTTCAGGTTTCCTTTGTACCTTGGACCTTCTTATTGACAATGAAACATTGAAATTGATCCGTATTTAATACAAAAGGCACAATACCGACTTAAGTACAAGACAGTCACTCTCACTTTCTATGATTTGAACCTCTTCTGTGAGTCCAGTTTTAGATTCCGATGCTTCACTTCAGGTTTACTGTATCCCTTGGACCTTCTTATTGACGATGAAATACAGAAATTGCATCCGAATTTAATACAAAAGGCACAATGCCGACTTAAGTACAAGAGGACTGACACTCTCACATTCTATGATTTGAACCTCTCCTGTGAGTCCAGTTTTAGATTCCGATGCTTCACTTCAATTTTACGGTATCCCTTGGACTCCCATATTGACGATGAAACACAGAAATTGCATCCAAATTTAATACAAAATTCACAACGCCGACTTAAGTACAAGAGGACTGACACGTTTACTTTCTATGATTTGAACCTCTCCTGTGAGTCAAGATTTAGATTCCGATGCTTCACTTAAGGTTTACTGTATCCCTTGGACCTTCTTATTGACGATGAATCACAGAAATTGCATCCGAATTTTATATAAAAGGCACAATGCCGACTTAAGTACAAGAGGACTGACACTCTAACTTTCTATGATTTGAACCTCTCCTGTGAGTCCAGTTTTAGATTCCGATGCTTCACTTCAGGTTTACTGTATCCCTTGGACCATCTTATTGACGATGAAACACAGAAATTGTATCCGAATTTAATACAAAAGGCACAATGCCGACTTAAGTACAAGAGGACTGACACTCTCACTTTCTATGATTTGAATCTCTCCTGTGAGTCCAGTTTAGATTCCGATGCTTCACTTCAGGTTTCCTGTATACCTTGGACCTTCTTATTGACGACGAAACACTGAAATTGCATCCGATTTTAATACAAAAGGCACAATGCCGACTTAAGTACAAGAGGACTGACACTCTAACTTTCTATGATTTGAACCTCTCCTGTGAGTACAGTTTTAGATTCCGATGCATCACTTCAGGTTAACTGTATCCCTTGTACCTTCTTATTGACGATGAAACACAGAAATTGCATCCGAATTTTATACAAAAGGCACAATTCCGACTTAACTACAAGAGGACTGACACTCTAACTTTCTATGATTTGAACCTCTGCTGTGAGTCCAGTTTTAGATTCCGAAGCTTCACTTCAGGTATACTGTATCCCTTGGACCTTCTTATTGACGACGAAAAACAGAAATTGCATCCGAATATAATACAAAAGGCACAATGCCGACTTAAGTACAAGAGGACTGACACTCTAATTTTCCTATGATTTGAACCTCTCCTGTGAGCCCAGTTTTAAATTCCGCTGCTTCACTTCAGGTTTGCTGTATCCCTTGGACCTTCTTATTGACGATGAAACACAGATTTTGCATACGAATTTAATACAAAAGGCTCAATGCCGACTTTAGTACAAGAGGACTGACACTCTCACTTTCTATGATTTGAACCTCTCCTGTGAGTCCAGTTATAGAATCCGATGCTTCACTTCAGGTTAACTGTATTACTTGGACCTTCTTATTGACGATGAAACACAGAAATTGCATCAGAACTAAATTCAAAATTCACAATGCCGACTTAGGTACAAGAGGACTGACACTCTAACTTTCTATGATTTGAACCTCCCCTGTGAGTCCAGTTTTAGATTCCGATGCTTCACTTCAGGTTTACTGTATACCGTAGACCTTCTTATTGACGAAGAAACACAGAAATTGCATCGGAATTAAATTCAAAAGGCACTATGCCCACTTAGGTACAAGGGGGCTGACACTCTCACTTTCTATGATTTGAACCTCTCCTGTGAGTCCAGTTTTAGATTCCGATGCTTCACTTCAGATTTACTGTGTACCTTGGAACTTCTTATTGCCGATGAAACACAGAAATTGCATCCTAATTTAATACAAAAGGCACAATGCCGATTTAAGTACAAGAGGACTGACACTCTCAATTTCTATTATTTGAACCTCTCCTGTGAGTCTAGTTTTAGATTCCGATGCTTCACTTCAGATTTATTGTATACCTTGGACCTTCCTATTGACGATGAAACACAGAAATTGCATCCGAATTGAATACAAAAGGCACAATACCGACTTCACTACAAGAGGACTGACACTCAAACTTTCTATGATTTGAACCTCTCCGGTGATTCCAGTTTTAGATTCCGATGCTTCACTTCAGGTTATTGTATCCCTTGGACCGTCTTATTGACGATGAAACACAGAAATTGCATCCGAATTTAATACAAAAGGCACAATGCTGACTTAAGTACAAGAGGACTGACACTCTCCCTTTCTATGATTTGAACCTCTCCTGTGAGTCCAGTATTAGATTCCGATGCTACACTTCAGGTTTACTGTATCCCTTGGACCTTCTTATTGACAATGAAACACAGAAATTGCTTCCGAATTTAATACAAAAGGCACAATTCTCACATAAGTACAAGACGACTGACACTCTAACTTTGTATGATTTGAACCTCTCCTGTGAGTCGAGTTTTAGATTCCGTTGCTTCACTTCAGGTTTACTGTATCCCTTGGACCTTCTTATTTACGATGAAACACAGAAATTGCATCCGAATTAAATACAAAAGGCACAATGCCGACGTAAGTGCAAGACGACTGACACTCTCACTTTCTATGATTTGAACCTCTCCTGTGAGACGAGATTTAGATTCCGATGCTTCACTTCAGGTTTACTGTATCCCGTGGATTTTCTTATTGACGATGAAACACAGAAATTGCATCCAAATTTAATACAAAAGGCACAATGTCGACTTAAGTACAAGAGGACTGACACTTTCACTTTCTATGATTTGAACCTCTCCTGTGAGTCCAGTTTTAGATTCCGATGCTTCACTTCAGGTTTACTGTATACCATGGAACTTCTTATTGACGAAGAAACACAGAAATTGCATCGGAATTAAATTCTAAAGGCACAATGCCGACATACGTGCAAAAGGACTGTCACTCTAACTTCCTATCATTTGAAACTCTCCTGTGTGTCCAGTTCAAGATTCCGATGCAACACTTCAGGTTTACTGTATCACTTGGACCATCTTATTGACGATGAAACACAGAAATTGCATCCGAATTTAATACAAAAGGCACAATGCCGACATAAGTAAAGGAGGACTGACACTCTCACTTTCTATGATTTGAACCTCTCCTGTGAAACCAGTTTCAGATTCCGATGCTTCACTTCAGCTTTACTGTATCCCTTGGACCTTCTTATTGACGATGAAACACAGAAATTGCATCCGAATTTAATACAAAAGGCACAATACCGACTTAAGTACAAGTGGGCTGACACTCTAATTTTCTATGATTTGAACCTCTCCGGGGAGTCCAGTTTTAGATTTCGCTGCTTCTCTTCAGGTTTACTGTGTCCCTTGGACCTTCTTATGGACGATGAAACACAGAAATTGCATTCGAATTTAATACAAAATGCACAATTCTGACTTAAGTACAAGACGATTGACTTTCTAACTTTCTATGATTTGACCCTCTCCTGTGAGTCCAGTTTTAGATTCCGTTGCTTCACTTCAGGTTTACTGTGTTCCTTGGACCTTCTTATTGACGATGAAACACAGAAACTTCATCCGAATTTAATACAAGAGGCAAAATGCCGACTTAAGTACAAGAGGACTGACACTTTCACTTTCTATGATGTGAACCTCTCCTGTGAGTCCAGTTTTAGATTCCGAAGCTTCACTTCAGGTTCACTGTATCCCTTGGACCTTCTTATTGACAATGAAAAACAGAAATTGCATCCGAATTTAATACAAAAGGCACAATGCCGACTTAAGTACAAGAGGACTGACACTCTAATTTTCTATGATTTGAACCTCTCCTGTGAGTCCAGTTTTAGATTCCGAAGCTTCACTTCAGGTTCACTGTTTCCCTTGGACCTTCTTATTGACGACGAAAAACAGAAATTGCATCCGAATTTAATACAAAAGGCACAATGCCGACTTAAGTACAAGAGGACTGACACTCTAACTTTCTATGATTTGAACCTCTCCTGTGAATCCAGTTTTAGATTCCGATGCATCACTTCAGGTTTCCTGTTTACCTTGGACCTTCTTATTGACAATGAAACAGAAATTGATCTGTATTTAATACAAAAGGCACAATGCCGACTTAAGTACAAGACAGACACTCTCACTTTCTATGATTTGAACCTCTTCTGTGAGTCCAGTTTTAGATTCCGATGCTTCACTTCAGGTTTACTGTATCCCTTGGTCCTTCTTATTGACGATGAAACACAGAAACTGGATCCGAATTTAATACAAAAGGCACAAGGCCGACTTAAGTACAAGAGGACTGACACTCTCACATTCTATGATTTGAACCTCTCCTGTGAGTCCAGTTTTAGATTCCGATGCTTCACTTCAATTTTACGGTATCCCCTTGGACTCCCTTATTGACGATGAAACACAGAAATTGCATCCGAATTTAATACAAAATTCAGAATGCCGACTTAAGTACAACAGGACTGACACGTTCACTTTCTATGATTTGAACCTCTCCTGTGAGTCAAGTTTTAGATTCCGATGCTTCACTTCAGGTTTACTGTATCCTTTGGACCTTCTTATTGACGATGAATCACAGAAATTGCATCCGAATTTTATATAAAAGGCACAATGCCGACTTAAGTACAAGAGGACTGACACTCTAACTTTCTATGATTTGAACCTCTCCTGTGAGTCCAGTTTTAGATTCCGATGCTTCACTTCAAGTTTACTGTATCCCTTGGACCATCTTATTGACGATGAAACACAGAAATTGCATCCGAATTTAATACAAAAGGCACAATGCCGACTTAAGTACAGGAGGACTGACACTCTCACTTTCTATGATTTGAATCTCTCCTGTGAGTCCAGTTTTAGATTCCGATGCTTCACTTCAGGTTTCCTGTATACCTTGGACTTTCTTATTGACGACGAAACACTGAAATTGCTTCCGATTTTAATACAAAAGGCACAATGCCGACTTAGTTACAAGAGGACTGACACTCTAACTTTCTATGATTTGAACCTCTCCTGTGAGTACAGTTTTAGATTCCGACGCATCACTTCAGGTTTACTGTATCCCTTGGACCTTCTTATTGACAATGAAAAACAGAAATTGCATCCGAATTTAATACAAAAGGCACAATGCCGACTTAAGTACAAGAGGACTGACACTCTAATTTTCTATGATTTGAACCTCTCCTGTGAGTCCAGTTTTAGATTCCGAAGCTTCACTTCAGGTTCACTGTTTCCCTTGGACCTTCTTATTGACAATGAAACAGAAATTGATCTGTATTTAATACAAAAGGCACAATGCCGACTTAAGTACAAGACAGACACTCTCACTTTCTATGATTTGAACCTCTTCTGTGAGTCCAGTTTTAGATTCCGATGCTTCACTTCAGGTTTACTGTATCCCTTGGTCCTTCTTATTGACGATGAAACACAGAAACTGGATCCGAATTTAATACAAAAGGCACAAGGCCGACTTAAGTACAAGAGGACTGACACTCTCACATTCTATGATTTGAACCTCTCCTGTGAGTCCAGTTTTAGATTCCGATGCTTCACTTCAATTTTACGGTATCCCCTTGGACTCCCTTATTGACGATGAAACACAGAAATTGCATCCGAATTTAATACAAAATTCAGAATGCCGACTTAAGTACAACAGGACTGACACGTTCACTTTCTATGATTTGAACCTCTCCTGTGAGTCAAGTTTTAGATTCCGATGCTTCACTTCAGGTTTACTGTATCCTTTGGACCTTCTTATTGACGATGAATCACAGAAATTGCATCCGAATTTTATATAAAAGGCACAATGCCGACTTAAGTACAAGAGGACTGACACTCTAACTTTCTATGATTTGAACCTCTCCTGTGAGTCCAGTTTTAGATTCCGATGCTTCACTTCAAGTTTACTGTATCCCTTGGACCATCTTATTGACGATGAAACACAGAAATTGCATCCGAATTTAATACAAAAGGCACAATGCCGACTTAAGTACAGGAGGACTGACACTCTCACTTTCTATGATTTGAATCTCTCCTGTGAGTCCAGTTTTAGATTCCGATGCTTCACTTCAGGTTTCCTGTATACCTTGGACTTTCTTATTGACGACGAAACACTGAAATTGCTTCCGATTTTAATACAAAAGGCACAATGCCGACTTAGTTACAAGAGGACTGACACTCTAACTTTCTATGATTTGAACCTCTCCTGTGAGTACAGTTTTAGATTCCGACGCATCACTTCAGGTTTACTGTATCCCTTGGACCTTCTTATTGACGATGAAACACAGAAATTGCATCAGAATTAAATTCAAAATTCACAATGCCGACTTAGGTACAAGAGGACTGACACTCTAACTTTCTATGATTTGAACCTCCCCTGTGAGTCCAGTTTCAGATTCCGATGCTTCACTTCAGGTTTACTGTATACCTTAGACCTTCTTATTGACGAAGAAACACAGAAATTGCATCGGAATTAAATTCAAAAGGCACTATGCCCACTTAGGTACAAGGGGGCTGACACTCTCACTTTCTATGATTTGAACCTCTCCTGTGAGTCCAGTTTTAGATTCCGATGCTTCACTTCAGATTTTCTGTGTACCTTGCAGATTATACACAGAAATCGCATCGGAATTAAATACAAAATGCACAATGCCGCCTTAAGTACAAGAATAGAGACTCTTATTACGGTCGGTGCTTTGAGCATTCCCTTTGAGACCAGTATTAGTTTCCGATACACCACTGCAGGTTCAATGTATTCCTTGGACCATCGCATTGACGATGAAACACAGAAATCGCATTGGAATTAAATACAAAAGGCACAATGCTGCCATAAGTACAACAATAGAGACCCTTCTTACTTTCGGTGCTTTGAGCATTACCTGCGAGACCAGTATTAGTTTCCAATACACCACAGCTGGTTCAATGTATTCCTTGGACATACACATTTACGATGAAACACTGAAATTACATCGGAAATAAATACAAAAGCCACAATGCCTCCTTAACTACACGAATAGAAACTCTTCTTGCAGTCGGTGTTTTGAGCATTCCCTGTGAGACCAGTATTAGTTTCCGATACACCACTTTAGGTTCAATGTATTCCTTGGACCTTCACATTGACGATGAAACACAGAAATTACATTGGAATTAAATACAACAGGCACAATGCCGCCTTACGTTTAAGAATGGAGACTCTTCTTACAGTAGGTGTTTTGAGCATTCCTTGTGAGACCAGTATTAGTTTGCGATACACCACTGCAGGTTGAATGTATTCCATGGAGCCTCACATTGACGATGAAACACACAAATCGCATCGGAATTAAATACAATAGGCACAATGCCGCCTTAAGTACAAGAAAACAGACTATACTTACAGTCAGTGCTTTGAGCATTCCCTGTGAGACCAGTATTAGTTTCCGATACACCACTGCAGGTTCAATGTATTCCTCGGACAATCGCATTGACGATGAAACACAGAAATCGCATTGCAATTAAATACAAAAGGCACAATGCCGCCTTAAGTACAAGAATAGAGAGTCTTCTTACTGTCGGTGCTTTGAGCATTCCCTGTGAGACCAGTATTAGTTTCCGATACACCACTGCAGGTTCAATGTATTCCTCGGACCTTCACATTGACGATGAAACACAGAAATCGCATCGGAAGTAAATACAAAAGGCCCAATGCCGCCATAAGTACAAGAATAGAGACTCTTCTTACAGTCGGTGCTTTGAGCATTCCTTGTGAGACCAGTATTAGTTTCCGATACACCATTGCAGGTTCAATATATACTTTGGACCTTCACATTGCCGATTATACACAGAAATAGCATCGGAATTAAATACAAAAGGCACAATGCCGCCTTACGTACAAGAATGGAGACTCTTCTTACAGTCGGTGCTTTGACCATTCCTTGTGAGACCAGTATTAGTTTCCGATACACCACTGCAGGTTGAATGTATTCCTTGGAGCTTCACATTGACGATGAAACACACAAATCGCATCGGAATTAAATACAAAAGGCACAATGCCGCCTTAAGTACAAGAATACAGCCTCTACTTACAGTCGGTGCTTTTAGCATTCCCTGTGAGACCAGTATTAGTTTCCGATACACAACTGCCGGTTCAATGTATTCCTCGGACCTTCACATTGTCGATGAAACACAGAAATCGCATCGGAATTAAAGACAATAGTCCCAATTCCGCCATAAGTACAAGAATAGAGACTCTTCTTACAGTCTGTGCTTTGTCCATTCCCTGTGAGACCAGTATTAGTATCCGATACACCACTGCAGATTCAATGTATTCCTTGGACATACACATTGACGATGAAACACTTAAATTACATCGGAATTAAATACAAAAGGAACAATGCCGCCTTAAGTACAAGAATAGAGAGTCTTCTTACTGTCGGTGCTTTGAGCATTCCCTGTGAGACCAGTATTAGTTTCCGATTCACCACTGCAGGTTCAATGTATTCCTTGGAATTACACATTGACGATGAAACACAGAAATGGCATCGGAATTAAATACAAAGGGCACAATGCCGCCTTAAGAACAAGAATAGACACTCATCATACAGTCGGTGTTTTGAGCATTCCCTGTGAGACCAGTATTAGTTTCCGATACACCACTGCAGGTTCAATGTATTCCTTGCACCTTCACATTGACGATGAAAGACATAAATCGCATCGGAATTAAATACAGAAGGCCCAGTGCCGCCTTAAGTACAAGAATAGAGACTCTTCTTACAGTCGTTGCTTTGAGCATTCCCTGTGAGACCAGTATTAGTTTCCGATACACCACTGCAGGTTCAATGTATTCCTTGGACCTTCACATTGACGATTATACACAGAAATCACATCGGAATTAAATACAAAAGTCACAATGCCGCCTTAAGTACAAAAATAGAGACTCTTCTTACAGTCGGAGCTTTGAGCATTCCCTGTGAGACCAGTATTAGTTTCCGATACACCACTGCAGGTCCAATGTCTTCCTTGGACCTTCACATTGACGATGAAACACAGAAATCGCATTGGAAATAAATACAAAAGGCTCAATGCCGCCTTATGTACAAGAATACAGACTCTACTTACAGTCGGTGATTTGAGCATTCCCTGTGAGACCAGTATTAGTTTCCGATACACCACTGCAGGTTCAATGTATTCCTTGGACCATCGCATTGACGATGAAACACAGAAATCGCATTGGAAATAAATACAAAAGGCACAATGCTGCCTTAAGTACAAGAACAGAGACTCTTCTTACATTCTGTGCTTTGTCCATTCCCTGTGAGATAAGTTTTAGTATCCGATACACCACTGCAGATTCAATGTTTTCCTTACACATACACATTGACGATGAAACTCTGAAATTACATCGGAATTAAATACAAAAGGAACAATGCCGCCTAAAGTACAAGAATAGAGACTCTTCTTACTTTCGGTGCTTTGAGCATTCCCGGCGAGACCAGTATTAGTTTCCGATACACCACTGCTGGCTCAATGTATTCCTTGGACATACACATTGACGATGAAACACTGAAATTACATCGGAATTAAATACAAAAGCCACAATGCCTCCTTAACTACACGAATAGAAACTCTTCTTACAGTCGGTGCTTTGAGCATTTCCTGTGAGACCAGTATTAGTTTCCGATACACCACTTTAGGTTCAATGTATTACTTGGACCTTCACATTGACGATGAAACACAGAAATTGCATTGGAATTAAATACAACGGGCACAATGCCGCATTACGTACAAGAATGGAGACTCTTCTTACAGTCGGTGCTTTGAGCATTCCCTGTGAGACCAGTATTAGTTTCCGATACACCACTGCATGTTCAGTGTATTCCTTGGACTTTCACATCAACGATGAAACACAGAAATGGCATCGGAATTGAACACAAAGGGCACAATGCCGCCTTAAGTACAAGCATAGACACTCTTCTTACAGTCGGTGCTTTGAGCATTCCTGTGAGACTAGTAATAGTTTCCGATACACCACTTTAGGTTCAATGTATTCCTTGGACCTTCACATTGAAGATTATACACAGAAAATGCATCGGAATTAAATACAAAAGGCACTATGCCGCCTCAAGTACAAGAATAGAGACTCTTCTTACGGTCGGTGCTTTGAGCATTCCCTTTGAGACCAATATTAGTTTCCGATACACCACTGCAGGTCCAATGTATTCCTTGGACCTTCACATTGACGATGAAACACAGAAATCGCATCGGAATAAATACAAATGGCACAATGCCGCCTTAAGTGCAAGAATACAGACTCTACTTACAGTCGGTGCTTTGAGCATTCCCTGTGAGACCAGTATTAGTTTCCGATACACCACTCCAGGTTCAATGTATTCCTTGGACTATCGCACTGACGATGAAACACAGAAATCGAATTGCAATTAAATACAAAAGGCGCAATGCCGCCTTAAGTACAAGAATAGAGACTCCTCTTACAGTCTGTGCTTTGTCCATTCTCTGTGAGACCAGTATTAGTATCCGATACACCACTGCAGATTCAATGTATTCCTTGGACATACACATTGACGATGAAACACTGAAATTACATCGGAATTAAATACAAAAGGAACAATGCCGCCTTAAGTACAAGAATAGAGAGTCTTCTTACTGTCGGTGCTTTGAGCATTCCCTGTGAGACCAGTATTAGTTTCCGATTCACCACTGCAGGTTCAATGTATTCCTTGGAATTACACATTGACGATGAAACACAGAAATGGCATCGGAATGAAATACAAAGGGCACAATGCCGCATTAAGTACAAGAATAGACACTCTTCATACAGTCGGTGCTTTGAGCATTCCCTGTGGGACGAGTATTAGTTTCCGATACACCACTGCAGGTTCAATGTATTCCTTGGACCTTCACATTGACGATGAAAGACATAAATCGCATCGGAATTAAATACAAAAGGCCCAGTGCCGCCTTAAGTACAAGAATAGAGACTCTTCTTACAGTCGTTGCTTTGAGCATTCCCTGTGAGACCAGTATTAGTTTCCGATACACCACTGCAGGTTCAATGTATTCCTTGGACCTTCACATTGACGATTACACACCGAAATCGCATCGGAATTAAATACAAAAGGCACAATGCCGCCTTAAGTACAAAAATAGAGACTCTTCTTACAGTCGGTGCTTTGAGCATTACCTGTGAGACCAGTATTAGTTTCCGATACACCACTGCATTTCCAATGTATTCCTTGGACCTTCACATTGACGATGAAACACAGAAATGGCATCGGAATGAAATACAAAGGGCACAATGCCGCCCTAAGTACAAGAATAGACACTCTTCATACAGTCGGTGCTTTGAACATTCCCTGTGAGACCAGTATTAGTTTCCGATACACCACTGCAGGTTCAATGTATTCCTTGGACCATCGCATTGACGATGAAACAAAGAAATCGCATTGGAATTAAATACAAGAGGCACAATGCAGCCTTAAGTACAAGAACAGAGACTCTTCTTACATTCTGTGCTTTGTCCATTCCCTGTGAGATAAGTTTTAGTATCCGACACACCAATGCAGATTCAATGTATTCCTTGGACATACACATTGACGATGAAACACTGAAATTACATCGGAATTAAATACAAAAGGAACAATGCCGCCGTAAGTACAAGAATAGAGACGCTTCTTACTATCGGTGCTTTGAGCATTCCCTGTGAGACCAGTATTAGTTTCCGATACACCACTGCTGGTTCAATGTATTCCTTGGACATACACATTGACGATGAAACACTGAAATTACATCGGAATTAAATACAAAAGCCACAATGCCTCCTTAACTACACGAATAGAAACTCTTCTTACAGTCGGTGCTCTGAGCATTCCCTGTGAGACCAGTATTAGTTTCCGATACACCACTTTAGGTTCAATGTATTCCTTGGACCTTCACATTGACGATGAAACACAGAAATTGCATTGGAATTAAATACAACAGGCACAATGCCGCCTTACTTACAAGAATGGAGACTCTTCTTACAGTAGGTGCTTTGAGCATTCCTTGTGAGACCAGTATTAATTTCCGATACACCACTGCATGTTGAATGTATTCCTCGGAGCCTCATATTGACGATGAAACACAAAAATCGCATCGGAATTAAATACAAAAGGCACAATGCCGCCTTAAGTACAAGAATACAGACTCTACTTACAGTCGGTGCTTTGAGCATTCCCTGTGAGACCAGTATTAGATTCCGATACACCACTACAGGTTCAATGTATTCCTCGGACCTTCACATTGACGATGAAACACAGAAATCGGTTCGGAATTAAATACAAAAGGCCCAATGCCGATATAAGTACAAGAATAGAGACTCTTCTTACAGTCGGTGCTTTGAGCATTCCCTGTGAGACCAGTATTAGTATCCGATACACCACTGCAGGTTCAATGTATTCTTTATACCTTCACATTGACGATTATACACAGAAATAGCATCGGAATTAAATACAAAAGGCACAATGCCGCCTTACGTACAAGAATGGAGACTCTTCTTACAGTCGGTGCTTTGAGCATTACTTGTGAGACCAGTATTAGTTTCCGATACACGACTGCAGGTTGAAATTATTCCTTGGAGCTTCACATTGACGATGAAACACACAAATCACATCGGATTTAAATAGAAAAGGCACAATGCAGCCTTAAGTGCAAGAATACAGACTCTACTTACAGTCGGTGCTTTGAGCATTCCCTGTGAGACCAGTATTAGTTTCCGATACACTACTGCAGGTTCAATGTATTTCTCGGACCTTCACATTGACGATGAAACACAGAAATCGCATCGGAATTAAATACAATAGGCCCAATGCCGCCATAAGTACAAGAATAGAGACTCTTCATACAGTCGGTGCTTTCAGCATTCCCTGTGAGACCAGTATTAGTTTCCGATACACCACTGCAGGTTCAATGTATTCCTTGGACCTTCACATTGACGATTATACACAGAAATAGCATCGGAATTGTGGTGTCACCGCCAGACACCACACTTGCTAGGTGGTAGCTTAAATCGGCCGCGGTCCATTTAGTACATGTCGGACCCGCGTGTCGCCACTGTGTAATCGCAGACCTAGCGCCACCACCAAGGCAGGTCTCGTGATACGAGAGAGCACTCGCCCCAGTTGTACGAGAACCTAGCTACCGCCCAGTTGTACGAGAACCTAGCTACCGACCAGATGTACGAAGCCTTTCTCTCTCATTAGCCGAGAGACAGAATAGCCATCAGCTAAGTTAATGGCTACGAACTAGCAAGGCGCCATTTGTATCCGTGCCTATAGCTTACGAGTATTCAAGAGAGATGTATTCCAAGGACTAATTAAAAGATAAGTAATAAGCATCTACATACTTTTCTTCTTATTCATTTATAAGTTCTCATGTTCCAGACTTCACGCCCGTCGGCGTTAGCCTTGCGTGCCCTATCGACTACAGCGTTAGTCTAGCGTTCATTTTCAGCCATATCAACTTCACGGTGTCGGCCCAGCTACCGACACAACATTGGCGACGATTTAAAGTGTTCTGATTGCTTACATTTAATTGTGTCATGGCTTCGCCACATTCTCCAGATGTACTGTCCGAATTTTATCGCTTGCAGAATCAGCAGACGCAGGCGTTACTGGATGCCCTTGGACAGCTCGTCCAGGGTCAACGTACCATTCAAACCGATGCGGCCGCCGCCGCTTCTTCGCTACCGCTGCCACTAAACGCTGTTGCACCTCCCTTTCGACCATACGTGGCAGCCGATGAGACGTGGCAAGAGTGGTCTCGCCAGTTCAACTTCCACCTTGCTGCCTACAGAATTCCAGGTAATGAGCGGCAGCCGTTTTTGCTTTCGTGTGTCGGTGTGTCCACATACCGTGTGATAGTGAAATTGTTTCCCCGACGCGACGTAGCAACTCTGTCCTACGAGGAAATTTTGTCTGCATTAGATGCCTATTTCAAAGAAACAGTTAATGTGGTTGCAAAACGGTATACGTTCTTTTGTACAAAACGTACGGCCGGTCAAACTAATAAGGAGTGGGTAGCAACATTGCAAGGACTTACTAGGGACTGTGCTTTTGAATGTGACTGTGGTCTTTCTTATTCAGATACAATGGTGCGTGATGCAATTGCACAGAACGTTTCTGATGTTCGCATACGGGAGCAAATTTTGAAACTAGTTAATCCCTCCCTTCAACAAGTGATAGACATATTGGATAGACAGGACACACTTGACTGTGCTCAGGAATCTTTTGAAACTTCGCCAGCCGTGTGTAACATTAACCGGCCCGCTGGACGCGCTGCGCGGCCCGGTAACCGGGCCTCGCGAACGCCCGCACAACTGCCATCGCACAAACAAACGCAGCTGCCGCCGCGCGCTATGCCACGTGTGCCGCGCCAGCCCACAAATGTAGTGAAATCATGCCCGCGGTGTGCTACTAGACATTCGCGTGAACATTGCCCGTCACGCCAAGCTATTTGCTTTTTCTGCAATAAGAAAGGACATGTTCAAAGTGTTTGCCAGAAAAAGCTCAGATCCGACAATCACAATCATTCCAGGCCCTTTGCTTCGCGCCGGAATCGTACCAAGGACACTCAGGCTCGTGGACCTTCGCTTATGGACATTCATGTCGTTAATTCCGCTTCGTCCAGTGACACTTTCTCTCACAGTAACTGTGTTCGTCCCACAAAAACTGTGCGTCGACGTCGCCGGAAATCACGTCAATTAGCAAGTGATTCTGTACCAGTGTCTGTTCCAATTGCACAAAACAGTCGCTCTTGTCGTCAGCAGGACAATAAACTTTTTGTGGACTTAGACTTTGAAGGCAAAGTTATACCATTCCAGCTCGATACCGGAGCTGCAGTTTCATTGCTCAATCACGACACGTACAAACAACTGGGCAAACCTCCGTTGCGTTCCGCACATGTTAAGCTAACTACATATTCCGGACAGAAAATTCCTGTGTTAGGACAGTGCAGCCTTCTTGCAACATACAAGGGACAAACAAAACTTGTGTCATTTTACGTTCTTCGTTCTTCTTCTGCAGTGAACTTGTTTGGTCTAGACTTGTTTCAGTTGTTTAACATGTCTATTGTAAATCAGGTCCTATCAGTGAATCGGACTGTGCCTACAGACAGTGTTTCTCGGCTGTGTGACGAATTTGCAGACATTTTTGCACCGGGCTTAGGTTGCGCTAAAAACTATGAAGCACATTTAGAACTGAAGGTAAACGCGCAACCGAAATTTTTCAGGGCGCGCAATGTTCCCCACGCATTGCGTGATGAGGTCGCAAGAACGTTACACGATCTCGAATCACAGGGTGTAATTGAACGTGTGCAAGCTTCTCTCTGGGCCTCACCCTTAGTAATTTTGCCAAAACCTTCCGGAAAATTGAGACTTTGCGTGGACTTCAAGGCCACAGTGAATCCACAGCTAGTGACTGCTACTTTTCCTTTGCCCCGCCCGGAAGATCTTTTTGCTAAACTGTGCCCGGGAAAATATTTTTCAAAGTTGGACCTAGCCGATGCGTACTTGCAAATACCGGTGGACGACGAATCCCAGCGCGTATTGGTGGTTAACACGCATCTTGGATTGCACCGCTTCAAAAGACTGCCATTCGGGTGTGCATCCGCCCCTGCCTTGTTTCAGCAATATTTACAAACTATTTGTGCGTCGGTCCCTACTGCAGCAAACTATCTGGACGATATAGTGATCTCCGGACAGACAGAAGAAGATCATCTTGCGAACTTACGAACATTATTTCAGGTCTTGCGGCAAAATGGTCTTCGCTTGAGGAAGGACAAATGTGTGTTTTTTGCTCGTGACTTACCATACCTGGGACATGTCATTAATGCCCAAGGCATACATCCGAGTCCAGAGCACCTCCGTGCCATACAAGAATTGCCTTCCCCTCAAAATATGAAACAGCTACAGAGTGTGTTAGGTAAAATTAATTATTACAATAAATTTGTGCGCAATGCCTCTTCCATTTCAGCTCCGCTTCATCGCTTACGCCGTAAAGGTGTTCCGTTTCTCTGGACGACGGAATGCGAACGCGCCTTTCGCCAGTTGAAATCGGCGTTGCTTTCTAATACTTGCCTTACGCCATTCGATCCCCAGAAACCCCTTTTGTTGATGGTAGATGCATCGGATTTCGGGATCGGTGCTGTGCTTGCGCACAAAGTTGGCTCCCATGATCGCCCTATTGCCTTTGCGTCCAAATTGCTCTCGTCTGCGCAAAGAAATTATTCACAGATAGAGAAAGAAGCTTTGGCTCTCGTGTTTGGTGTTACTAAGTTCCATGATTTCTTGTATGGTCGTCACTTTACCATCATCACAGACCACAAACCTTTGACATCGCTTTTTCATCCGACCAAGCCTGTACCTCCACGTACAGCGCAGAAATTCATTCGCTGGTCTATTTTCCTCTCGCAGTACCGCTACGATATCTTGTATCGGTCCACTGCTAAGCACGGAAACGCCGATGCGTTGTCCCGTTTGCCTGTTGCTGAGGATAAAGCATTCGATTCTTCCGAACTTGCTTGCATGTTCATTGATTCGGAAACCGATGAAGTGGTCGAATCGTTTCCGATTGATTTTCGTCGTGTCGCTACAGCCACAGCTGCTGACCCTGTCCTTGCTACTGTTTTACGTTTTGTTACTACGCAATGGCCTTTGTCAAAGTCTCGGATCGAGGATCCGTTGGTTCGCCGATTTTTTGCTCACAAGGAGAGACTTTTTGTTCGACGTGGCGTTTTGTTGTTGCGTTCTGATAATGATCAGTCCAGAGTCGTGGTCCCACGTTCGTTACAGTCCTCTGTTTTACGGCTTCTTCACCAAGGACATTGGGGTATAGTGCGAACGAAACAACTTGCTCGTCAGCACTGTACTTGGTTCGGAATCGATGCTGCGATTACGAATATGTGTTCTTCGTGCCCGGCGTGTGCCGAACAACAATCCGCACCGCCGCGGAAAGTCTTTGCGTGGCCAAAAGCCACTTCCCCTTGGCAACGCTTGCACATTGATTTTGCTGGTCCATTCTGGAATGCTCGATGGTTGGTTCTGGTCGATGCCTTCAGTAATTTTCCTTTTGTTGTCCGGATGTCTTCCACGACGTCCTCCGCCACCATCCAAGCGTTGTCTGCTATCTTTTGCATTGAAGGTCTTCCGCAGACTATTGTTTCCGACAATGGCCCACAATTCATGTCCGCAGAATTTCAGTCATTCTGCCAGGCCAATGGTATTCAACATCTGACATCCGCGCCGTTTTCGCCTCAGTCCAACGGTGCCGCTGAACGATTGGTCCGGACTTTCAAGTCACAGATGTTGAAATTGAAAGAGTCGCATTCTCGGGAGGACGCATTGTTGCTCTTTTTGTCTTCGTATCGCTCTCAGCCCCGAGATGGTCGCTCGCCGGCCGAGTTGCTCCACGGTCGTCCTCATCGCACCTTGATGTCTTTGCTGCATCCGCCGCATCAGGTTCCTGTGCAGCGGCAGACTCCTGCTTTTGCTCCAGGCGACGTTGTATTTTATCGCAACTATCGAGGTTCACGGCGTTGGCTCGCAGGGCGCATTCTTCGCTGCCTCGGCCGCGCGATGTACTTGGTTTTGGGGGCCTCTGGTGAGGTGCGTCGGCATCTCAATCAGCTGCGCCTCTGTCGTCTCTCGGGTTCTGCCGCTCCCCGTCTGCTTTCAGCGACGGTGCCGTCCGGTCAGCGCCCTGGGGACCCAACTACTGGCTCGCCTCATCCCCAGGTGTTACCGACGATGCCTTCCATTTTGCCCCATGGCGACGCGCCGCCGCAGCAGCAGCAGCCGCCGCCGCCGCCGCTTGTTCTCCCGCCGGCGCCGCCCGCATTCGACGCTTCGTTGCAGCCGCCAAGCGCCTCCCAGGGTCACGCGCCGCCGATCGCTTCCCGTGACCAGCTGTCCTCCGCCATGGAACTCCCGCCCGCTCCGGACCACAAGACGTCATCGCGCGTCGGCTACCCCGACGCAATGGAGGTTGATCATTCGGTCCCTCCTCTCTCTTTACGGGCGCATACACCGCATGTTGACGTGCACCCTGGACTAGTTTTTCAGGCGTTTCCTAGCTCCCCTCGGACCGAATGGCCGGGTGCGGGTGGCACAGCCTCGCCTGTTGTTAGGCTCCCCACCTCCTCGCATACGTCAACATGTGGTCCTCCCCACGGCGGGCGGAAGCCTTATCACACGACCGTTCGCCGATTTGCGGGGGAGGAATGTGGTGTCACCGCCAGACACCACACTTGCTAGGTGGTAGCTTAAATCGGCCGCGGTCCATTTAGTACATGTCGGACCCGCGTGTCGCCACTGTGTAATCGCAGACCTAGAGCCACCACCAAGGCAGGTCTCGTGATACGAGAGAGCACTCGCCCCAGTTGTACGAGAACCTAGCTACCGCCCAGTTGTACGAGAACCTAGCTACCGACCAGATGTACGAAGCCTTTCTCTCTCATTAGCCGAGAGACAGAATAGCCATCAGCTAAGTTAATGGCTACGAACTAGCAAGGCGCCATTTGTATCCGTGCCTATAGCTTACGAGTATTCAAGAGAGATGTATTCCAAGGACTAATTAAAAGATAAGTAATAAGCATCTACATACTTTTCTTCTTATTCATTTATAAGTTCTCATGTTCCAGACTTCACGCCCGTCGGCGTTAGCCTTGCGTGCCCTATCGGCTACAGCGTTAGTCTAGCGTTCATTTTCAGCCATATCAACTTCACGGTGTCGGCCCAGCTACCGACACAACAGGAATTAAATACGAAAGGCACAATGCCACCTTAAGTACAAGAATAAAGATTCTTCTTACAGTCGGTGCTTTTAGCATTCCCTGTGAGACCAGTATTAGTTTCCGATACACCACTGCAGGTTCAGTGTATTCCATGGACTTTCACATCGACGATGAAACACAGAAATGGCATCGGAAAGAAATACAAAGGGCACAATGCCGCCTTAAGTAGAAGCATAGAAACTCTTCTTACAGTCGGTGCTTTGAGCATTCCCTGTGAGACCAGTATTAGTTTCCGATACACCACTTTAGGTTCAATGTATTCCTTATACCTTCATTTTGACGATTATACACAGAAATCGCATCGGAATTAAATACAAAAGGCACAATGCCGCCTTAAGTACAAGAATAGAGACTCTTCTTTCTGTCGGTGCTTTGAGCATTCCCTGTAAGACCAGTATTAGTTTCCGTTACACCACTGCAGGCCCAATGTATTCCTTGGACCTTCACATTGACGATGAAACACAGAAATCACATCGGAATAAATACAAAAGGCACAATTCCGCCTTAAGTACAAGAATACAGACTCTACTTACAGTCAGTGCTTTGAGCATTCCCTGTGAGACCAGTATTTGTTTCCGATACACCACTGCAGGTTCAATGTATTCCATGGACCATCCCATTGACGATGAAACACAGAAATCGCATTGCAATTAATTACCAAAGGCACAACGCCGCCTTCAGTACAAGACTAGGGACTCTTCTTACAGTCGGTGCTTTGAGCATTCCCTGTGAGACTAGTATTAGTTTCCGATACACCACTGCAGGTTCAGTGTATTCTTTGGACTCTCACATCGACGATGAAACACAGAAATGGCATCGGAAATAAATACAAAGGCCACAATGCCGCCTTAAGTACAAGAATAGACACTCTTCTTACAGTCGGTGCTTCGAGCATTCCCAGTGAGACCAGTATTAGTTGCCGATACACCACTGCAGGTTCAGTGTATTCCTTGGACTTTCACATCGACGACGAAAAACAGAAATGGCATCGGAATTAAATTCAAAGGGCACAATGCCACCTTAAGTACAAGAATAGACACTCTTCATACAGTCGGTGATTTGAGCATTCCCTGTGAGACCAGTATTAGTTTCCGATACACCACTGCAGGTTGAATGTATTCCTTGGAGCTTCACACTGAAGATGAAACACACAAATCGCATCGGAATTAAATACAAAGGCACAATGCCGCATTAAGTACAAGAATACAGACTCTACTTACAGTCGGTGCTTTGAGCATTCCCTGTGAGACCAGTATTAGTTTCCGATACACAACTGCAGGTTCAATGTACTCCTCGGACCTTCACATTGACGATGAAACACAGAAATCGCATCGGAATTAAATACAATAGGCCCAATGCCGCCATAAGTACAAGAATAGAGACTCTTCTTATAGTCGGTGCTTTGAGCATTCCCTGTGAGACCAGTATTAGCTTCCGATACACCACTGCAGGTTCAATGTATTCCTTGGACCTTCACATTGACGATTATACACAGAAATAGCATCGGAATTAAATACGAAAGGCACCATGCCGCCTTAAGTACAAGAATAGAGATTCTTCTTACAGTCGGTGCTTTGAGCATTCCCTGTGAGACCAGTATTAGTTTCCGATAAACCACTGCAGGTTCAGTGTATTCCTTGGACTTTCACATCGACGATGAAACACAGAAATGGCATCGGAATTGAACACAAAGGGCACAATGCCACCTTAAGTACAAGCATAGACACTCTTCTTACAGTCGGTGCTTTGAGCTTTCCCTGTGAGACCAGTATTTGTTTCCGATACAATATATTCCTTGGACCTTCACATTGCCGATTATACACAGAAATAGCATCGGAATTTAATCCAAAAGGCACAATGCCGCCTTAAGTACAGGAATAGAGATTCTACTTACAGTTGGTGCTTTGAGCATTCCCTGTGAGACCAGTATTAGTTGCCGATACACCACTGCAGGATCAGTGTATTCCTTGGACTTTCACATCGACGATGAAAAACAGAAATGGCATCGGAATTAAATTCAAAGGGCACAATGCCACCTTAAGTACAAGAATAGACACTCTTCATACAGTCGGTGCTTTGAGCATTCCCTGTGAGACCAGTATTAGTTTCCGATACACCACTGCAGGTAGAATGTATTCCTTGGAGCTTCACACTGAAGATGAAACACACAAATCGCATCGGAATTAAATACAAAGGCACAATGCCGCCTTAAGTACAAGAATAAGACTCTACTTACAGTCGGTGCTTTGAGCATTCCCTGTGAGACCAGTATTAGTTTCCGATACACAACTGCAGGTTCAATGTACTCCTCGGACCTTCACATTGTCGATGAAACACAGAAATCGCATCGGAATTAAATACAATAGGCCCAGTGCCGCCATAAGTACAAGAATAGAGACTCTTCTTACAGCCGGTGCTTTGAGCATTCCCTGTGAGACCAGTATTAGATTCCGATTTACCACTGCAGGTTCAATGCATACCTTGGACCTTCACATTCAAGATTATACACAGAAATCGCATCGGAATTCAATACAAAAGGCACAATGCCGCCTTAAGTACAAGGATAGAGACTCTTCTTACGGTCGGTGCTTTGAGCATTCCCTTTGAGACCAGTATTAGTTTCCGATACACCACTGCAGGTCCCATGTATTCCTTGGACCTTCACATTGACGATGAAACACAGAAATCGCATCGGAATAAATACAAATGGCACAATGCCGCCTTAAGTGCAAGAATACAGGCTCTACTTTCAGTCGGTGCTTTGAGCATTCCCTGTGAGACCAGTATTAGTTTCCGATACACCACTGCAGGTTCAATGTATTCCTTGGACCATCGCACTGACGATGAAACACAGAAATCGCATTGCAATTAAATACAAAAGGCGCAATGCCGCCTTAAGTACAAGAATAGAGACTCTTCTTACAGTCTGTGCTTTGTCCATTCCCTGTGAGACCAGTATTAGTATCCGATACACCACTGCAGATTCAATGTATTCCTTGGACATACACATTGACGATGAAACACTGAAATTACATCGGAATTAAATACAAAGGGGACAATGCCGCCTTAAGTACAAGAATAGAGAGTCTTCTTACTGTCGGTGCTTTGAGCATTCCCTGTGAGACCAGTATTGGTTTCCGATTCACCACTGCAGTTTCAATGTATTCCTTGGAATTACACATTGACGATGAAACACAGAAATGGCATCGGAATTAAATACAAAGGGCACAATGCCGCCTTAGGTACAAGAATAGACACTCTTCATACAGTCGGTGCTTTGAGCATTCCCTGTGAGACCAGTATTAGTTTCCGATACACCACTGCAGGTTCAATGTATTCCTCGGGCCTTCACATTGATGATGAAACACAGAAATCGTTTCGGAACTAAATACAAAAGGCCCAATGCCGATATAAGTACAAGAATAGAGACTCTTCTTACAGTCGGTGCTTTGAGCATTCCCTGTGAGACCAGTATTAGTATCCGATACACCACTGCAGGTTCAATGTATTCTTTGGACCTTCACATTGACGATTATACACAGAAATAGCATCGGAATTAAATACAAAAGGCACAATGCCGCCTTACGTACAAGAATGGAGACTCTTCTAACAGTCGATGCTTTGAGCATTCCTTGTGAAACCAGTATTAGTTTCCGATACACGACTGCAGGTTGAAATTATTCCTTGGAGCTTCACATTGACGATGAAACACACAAATCACATCGGAATTAAATACAAAAGGCACAATGCCGCCTTAAGTACAAGAATACAGACTCTACTTACAGTCGGTGCTTTGAGAATTCCCTGTGAGACCAGTATTAGTTTCCGATACAACACTTTAGGTTCAATGTATTCCTTATACCTTCACATTGACGATTATACACAGAAATCGCATCGGAATTAAATACAAAAGGCACAATGCCGCCTTAAGTAGTAGAATAGAGACTCTTCTTACTGTCGGTGCTTTGAGCATTCCCTGTCTGACCAGTATTAGTTTCCGATACACCACTGCAGGTCCAATGTATTCCTTGGACCTTCACATTGACGATGAAACACAGAAATCGCATCGGAATAAATACAAAAGGCACAATTCGGCCTTAAGTACAAGAATACGGTCTCTACTTACAGTCGGTGCTTTGAGCATTCCCTGTAAGACCAATATTAGTTTCCGATACACCACTGCAGATTCAATGGATTCCTTGGACCTTCACATTGACGATTATACACAGAAATGGCATCGGAATTAAATACGAAAGGCACCATGCCGCCATAAGTACAAGAATAGAGACTCTTCTTACAGTCGGGGCTTTGAGCATTCCCTGTGAGACCAGTATTAGTTTCCGATACACCACTGCAGGTTCAATGTATTCCTTGGACCTTCACATTGACGATTATACACAGAAATAGCATCGGAATTAAATACGAAAGGCACCATGCCTCCTTAAGTACAAGAATAGAGATTCTTCGTACAGTCGGTGCTTTGAGCATTCCCTGTGAGACCAGTATTAGTTTCCGATACACCACTGCAGGTTCAGTGTATTCCTTGGACATACACATTGACGATGAAATACTGAAATTACATCGGAATTAAATACAAAGGGAACAATGCCGCCTTAATTACAAGAATAGAGAGTCTTCTTACTGTCGGTGCTTTGAGCATTCCCTGTGAGACCAGTATTAGTTTCCGATACACCACTGCAGGTTCAATGTATTCCGTGGAATTACACATTGACGATGAAACACAGAAATGGCATCGGAATTAAATACAAAAGGCACAATGCAGCCTTACGTACAAGAATGGAGACTCTTCTTACAGTCGTTGCTTTGAGCATTCCTTGTGAGACCAGTATTAGTTTCCGATACACGACTGCAGGTTGAAATTATTCCTTGGAGCTTCACATTGACGATGAAACACACAAAGCACATCGGAATTAAATACAAAAGGCACAATGCCGCCTTAAGTACAAGAATACAGACTCTACTTACAGTCGGTGCTTTGAGAATTCCCTGTGAGACCAGTATTAGTTTCCGATACAACACTTTAGGTTCAATGTATTCCTTATACCTTCACATTGACGATTATACACAGAAATCGCATCGGAATTAAATACAAAAGGCGCAATGCCGCCTTAAGTACAAGAATAGAGACTCTTCTTACCGTCTGTGCTTTGTCCATTCCCTGTGAGACCAGTATTAGTATCCGATACACCACTGCAGGTTCAATGTATTCCATGGACCATCGCATTGACGATGAAACACAGAAATCGCATTGCAATTAAATACCAAAGGCACAATGCCGCCTTAAGTACAAGAATAGATACTCTTCTTACAGTCTGTGCTTTGTCCATTCCCTGTGAGGCCAGTATTAGTATCGGATACACCACTGCAGGTTCAATGTATTCCTCGGACATACACATTGACGATTACACACAGAAATCGCATCGGAATTAAATACGAAAGGCACAATGCCGCCTTAAGTACAAGATTAGAGACTCTTCTTACAGTCGGTGCTTTGAGCATTCCCTGTGAATCTAGTATTAGTTTTCGATACACCACTGCAGGTACAGTGTATTCCTCGGACTTACACATCGACGATGAAACACAGAAATGGCATCGGAATTAAATACAAAGGGCACAATGCCGCCTTAAATACAAGAATAGACACTCTTCTTCAGTCGGTGCTTTGAGCATTCCCTGTGAGACCAGTATTACATTCCGATACACCACTGCAGTTTCAATGTATTCCTTGGACCTTCACATTGACGATGAATGACAGAAATCGCATCGGAATTCAATACAAAAGGCCCAATGCCGCCTTAAGTACAAGAATAGAGATTCTACTTACAGTGGGTACTTTGAGCATTCCCTGTGAGACCAGTATTAGTTTCCGATACACCACTGCAGGTTGAATGTATTCCTTGGAGCTTCACATTGAAGATGAAACACACAAATCAAATCGGAATTAAATAGAATAGGCACAATGCCACCTTAAGTACAAGAATACAGACTCTACTTACAGTCGGTGCTTTGAGCATTCACTGTGAGACCAGTATTGGTTTCCGATACACAACTGCAGGTTCAATGTATTCCTCGGACCTTCACATTGACGATGAAACACAGAAATCGCATCGGAATTAAATACAATAGGCCCAATGCCGCCATAAGTACAAGAATAGAGACTCTTCTTACAGTCGGTGCTTTGAGCATTCCCTGTGAGACCAGTATTAGTTTCCGATACACCACTGCAGGTTCAGTGTATTCCTTGGACTTTCACATCGACGATGAAACACAGAAATGGCATCGGAATTGAACACAAAGGGCACAATGCCGCCTTAACTACAAGCATAGACACTCTTGTTACAGTCGGTGCTTTGAGCATTCCTGTGAGACCAGTATTAGTTTCCGATACACCACTTTAGGTTCAATGTATTCCTTGGACCTTCACATTGAAGATTATACACAGAAATCGCATCGGAATTAAATACAAAAGGCACAATGCCGCTTAAGTACAAGAATAGAGATTCTTCTTACGGTCGGTGCTTTGAGCATTCCCTGTGAGACCAGTATTAGTTTCCGATTCACCACTGCAGGTTCAATGTATTCCTTGGAAATACACATTGACGATGAAACACAGAAGTGGCATCGGAATTAAACACAAAGGGCACAATGCCGCCTTAAGTACAAGAATAGACACTCTTCATACAGTCGGTGCTTTGAGCATACCCTGTGAGGCCAGTATTAGTTTCCGATACACCACTGCAGGTTCAATGTATTCCTTGCACCTTCACATTAACGATTACACACAGAAATCGCATCGGAATTAAATACAAAAGGCACAATGCCGCCTTAAGTACAAAAATAGAGACTCTTCTTACAGTCGGTGCTTTGAGCATTCCCTGTGAGACCAGTATTTGTTTCCGAACACCACTGCTGGTTCAATGTATTCCTTGGACATACACATTGACGATGAAACACTGATATTACATCGGAATTAAATACAAAAGCCACAATGCCTCCTTAACTACACGAATAGAAACTCTTCTTACAGTCGGTGCTTTGAGCATTCCCTGTGAGACCAGTATTAGTTTCCGATACACCACTTTATGTTCAAGGTATTCCTTGGACCTTCACATTGACGATGAAACACAGAAGTTGCATTGGAATTAAATACAACAGGCACAATGCCGCCTTACGTACAAGAATGGAGACTCTTCTTACAGTAGGTGCTTGGAGCATTCCCTGTGAGACCAGTATTAGTTTCCGATACACCACTGCAGGTTCAATGTATTCCTTGGACCTTTACATTGACGATTATACACAGAAATAGCATCGGAATTAAATACGAAAGGCACAATGCCGCCTTAAGTACAAGAATAGAGATTCTTCTTACAGTCGGTGCTTTGAGCATTCCCTGTGAGACCAGTATTAGTTTCCGATACACCACTGCAGGTTCAGTGTATTCCTTGGACTTTCACATCGACGATGAAACACAGAAATGGCATCGGAATTAAATACAAAGGGCACAATGCTGCCTAAAGTAGAAGCAAAGAAACTCTTCTAACAGTCGGTGCTTTGAGCATTCCCTGTGAGACCAGTATTAGTTTCCGGTACACCACTATAAGTTCAATGTATTCCTCATACCTTCACATTGACGATTATACACAGAATTCGCATCGGAATTAAATACAAAAGGCACAATGCCGCCTTAAGTACAAGAATAGAGACTCTTCTTACTGTCGGTGCTTTGAGCATTCCCTGTCAGACCAGTATTAGTTTCCGATACACCACTGCAGGTCCAATGTATTCCTTGGACCTTCACATTGACGATGAAACACAGAAATCGCATCGGAATAAATACAAAAGGCACAATTCCGCCTTAAGTACAAGAATACAGACTCTACTTACAGTCGGTGCTTTGAGCATTCCCTGTGAGACCAGTATTAGTTTCCGATACACCACTGCAGGTTCAATGTATTCCATGGACCATCGCATTGACGATGAAACATAGAAATCGCATTGCAATTAAATACCAAAAGCACAATGCCGCCTTAAGTACAAGAATAGAGACTCTTCTTACAGTCTGTGCTTTGTCCATTCCCTGTGAGACCTGTATTAGTATCGGATACACCACTGCAGATTCAATGTATTCCTTGGACATACACATTGACGATTGCACACAGAAATCGCATCGGAATTAAATACGAAAGGCACAATGCCGCCTTAAGTACAAGACTAGGGACTCTTCTTACAGTCGGTGCTTTGAGCATTCCCTGTGAGACCAGTATTAGTTTCCGATACACCACTGCAGGTTCTGTGTATTCCTTGGACTTTCACATCGACGATGAAACACAGAAATGGCATCGGAAAGAAATACAAAGGGCACAATGCCGCCTTAAGTACAAGAATAGACACTCTTCTTACAGTCGGTGCTTTGAGCATTCCCTGTGAGACCAGTATTAGTTTCCGATACACCACTGCAGGTTCAATGTATTCCTCGGTCCTTCACATTGGCGATGAAACACAGAAATCGAATCGGAATTAAATACAAAAGGCCCAATGCCGCCTTAAGTACAAGAACAGAGACTCATCTTACAGTCGGTGCTTTGAGCATTCCCTGTGAGACCAGTATTAGTTTCCGATACACCACTTCAGGTTCAATATATTCCTTGGACCTTCACATTGCCGATTATACACAGAAATAGCATCGGAATTAAATCCAAAAGGCACAATGCCACCTTAAGTACAAGACTAGAGATACTACTTACAGTCGGTGCTTTGAGCATTCCCTGTGAGACCAGTATTAGTTGCCGATACACCACTGCAGGTTCAGTGTATTCCTTGGACTTTCAAATCGACGATGAAAAACAGAAATGGCATCGGAATTAAATACAAAGGGCACAATGCCGCCTTAAGTACAAGAATAGACACTCTTCATACAGTCGGTGTCTTGAGCATTCCCTGTGAGACCAGTATTACTTTCCGATTCACCACTGCAGGTTCAATGTATTCCTTGGACCTTCACATTGACGATTATGCACAGAAATCCCATCGGAATTAAATACAAAAGTCACATTGCCGCCTTAAGTACAAAAATAGAGACTCTTCTTACAGTCGGTGCTTTGAGCATTCCCTGTGAGACCAGTTTTAGTATCCGATACACCACTGCAGATTCAATGTATTCCTTGGACATACACATTGACGATGAAACACTGAAATTACATCGGAATTAAATACAAAAGGAACAATGTCGCCTTAAGTACAAGAATAGAGACTCTTCTTGATGTCGGTGCTTTGAGCATTCCCTGCGAGACCAATATTAGTTTCCGATACACCACTGCAGGTTCAATGTATTCCTTGGACATTCACATTGACGATGAAACACTGAAATTACATCGGAATTAAATACAAAAGCCACAATGCCTCCTTAACTACAAGAATTGAAACTCTTCTTACAGTCGGTGCTTTGAGCATTCCCTGTGAGACCAGTATTAGTTGCCGATACACCACTTTAGGTTCAATGTATTCCTTGGACCTTCAAATTGACGATGAAACACAGAAATTGCATTGGAATTAAATACAACAGGCACAATGCCGCCTTACGTACGAGAATGGAGACACTTCTTACAGTCGGTGCTTTGAGCATTCCATGTGAGACCAGTATTAGTTTCCGATACACCACTGCAGGTTGAATGTATTCCTTGGTGCTTCACATTGACGATGAAACACACAAATCGCATCGGAATTAAATACAAAAGGCACAATGTCGCCTTAAGTACAAGAATACAGACCCTACTTACAGTCGGTGCTTTGAGCATTCCCTGTGAGACCAGTATTAGTTTCCGATACACCACTGCATGTTCAATATATTCCTCGGACCGTCACATTGACGATTATACACAGAAATAGCATCGGAATTAAATACGAAAGGCACAATGCCGCCTTAAGTACAAGAATAGAGATTCTTCTTACAGGCGATGCTTTGAGCATTCCCTGTGAGACCAGTATTCGTTTCCGATACACCACTGCCAGTTCAGTGTATTCCTTGGACTTTCACATCGACGATGAAACACAGAAATGGCATCGGAATTAAATACAAAGGGCACAATGCCGCCTTAAGTACAAGCGTAGACACTCTTCTTACAGTTGGTGCTTTGAGCATTCCCTGTGAGACCAGTATTAGTATCCGATACACCACAGCAGGTTCAATGTATTCCTTGGACCTACACACTGACGATGAAAGACAGAAATCGCATCGGAATTAAATACGAAAGTCCCAGTGCCGCCTTAAGTACCCAAATAGATTCTTCTTACAGTCGTTGCTTTGAGCATTCCCTGTGAGACCAGTATTAGTTTCCGATATACCACTGCAGGTTCAATGTATTCCTTGGACCTTCTCATTGACGATTATGCACAGAAATCGCATCGGAATTAAATACAAAAGGCACAATGCCGCCTTAAGTACAAGAGTAGAGACTCTTCTTACAGTCGGTGCTTTGAGCATTCCCTGTGAGACCAGTATTAGTTTCCGATACACCACTGCAGATCCAATGTATTCCGTGGACCTTCACATTGACGATGAAACACAGAAATCGCATCGGAATAAATACAAAAGGCACAATGCCGCCTTAATTACAAGAACACAGACTCTACTTACAGTAGGTGCTTTGAGCATTCCCTGTGAGACCAGTATTAGTTTCCGATACACCACTGCAAGTTCAATGTATTCCTTGTACCATCGCATTGACGATGAAACACAGATATCGCATTGCATTTAAATACAAAAGGCACAATGCCGCCTTAAGTACAAGAATAGAGACTCTTCTTACAGTCTGTGCTTTGTCCATTCCCTGTGAGACCAGTATTAGTATCCGATACACCACTGCAGATTCAATGTATTCCTTGGACATACACATTGACGATGAAACACTGAAATTACATCGGAATTAAATACAAAAGGAACAATGCCGCCTTAAGTACAAGAATAGAGACTCTTCTTACTGTCGGTGCTTTGAGCATTCCCTGTGAAACCAGTATTAGTTTCCGATACACCACTGCAGGTTCAATGTATTCCTTGGAATTGCACATTGACGATGAAACACTGAAATTTCATCGGAATTAAATACAAAGGGCACAATGACGCCTTAAGTACAAGCAGAGTGAGACTTCTTAGAGTCTGTGTTTTGATCCTATCCTGTGTGACGCGTATTAGTTTCCGATACGCCACTGCAGGTTCAATGTATTCCTTGGACCTTCACATTGACGATTACACACAGAAATCGCATCGGAATTAAATACAAAAGGCACAATGCCGCCTTAAGTACAAGAATAGAGACTCTTCTTACAGTCGGTGTTTGAGCATTCATTGTGAGACCAGTATTAGTTTCCGATACACCACTGCAGGTTCAATGTATTCCTTGGACCTTCACATTGACGATGAAACACGGAAATCGCATCGGAATTAAATACAAAAGGCACAATGCCGCCTTAAGTACAAGAATACAGACTCTACTTACAGTCGGTGCTTTGAGCATTCCATGTGAGACCAGTATTAGTTTCTGATACACCACTGCAGGTTCAGTGTATTCCTCGGACTTTCACATCGACGATGAAACACAGAAATGGCATCGGAATTAAATACAAAGGGCACAATGCCACCTCAAGTACACGAATGGAGACTCTTCTTGCAGTCGGTGCTTTGAGCATTCCCTGTGAGACCAGTATTAGTTTCCGATACACCACTGCAGGTTCAAAGTATTGCTTGGACCTGCACATAGGCGATGAAAGACAGAAATCGCATCGGAATTAAATACAAACTGCCCAATGCCGCCTTAAGTACAAGAATAGAGACTCTTCTTACAGTCGGTGCTTTGAGCATTCCCTGTGAGACCAGTATTAGTTTCGGGATACACCACTGCAGGTTCAATGTATTCCTTGGACCTTCACATTGTCGATTATACACAGAAATCGCATCGGAATTAAATACAAAAGGCACAATGCCGCCTTAAGTACAAGAATAGAGACTCTTCATACAGTAGGTGCTTTGAGCATTCCCTGTGAGACCAGTATTAGTTTCCGATATACCACTGCAGGTTCAATGTATTCCTTGGACCTTCACATTGACGATGAAACACAGAAATCGCATCGGAATTAAATACAAAAGGCACAATGCCGCCTTAAGTACAAGAATACTGACTCTACTTACAGTCTGTGCTTTGAGCATTATCTGTGATACCAGTATTAGTATCCGATACACCACTGCAGATTCTATATATCCCTTGGACATACACATTGACGATGAAACTCTGAAATTACATCGGAATTAAATACAAAAGGAACAATGTCGCCTTAAGTACAAGATTAGGGACTCTTCTTACTGTCGGTGCTTTGAGCATACCCTGTGACACCAGTATTAGTTTCCGATACACCACTGCTGGTTCAATGTATTTCTTGGAAATACGCATTGACGATGAAACACTGAAATTACATCGGAATTAAGTACAAAGTGCACAATGACGCCTTAAGTACAAGCAGAGTGAGACTTCTTAGAGTCTGTGTTTTGATCCTTACCTGTGCGACCCGTATTAGTTTCCGATACGCCACTGCAGGTACAATGTATTCCTTGGACCTTCACATTGACGATTACACACAGAAATCGCATCGGAATTAAATACAAAAGGCACAATGCCGCCTTAAGTACAAGAATAGAGACTCTTCTTACAGTCGGTGCTTTGAGCATTCCCTGTGAGACCAGTATTAGTTTCCGATACACCACTGCATGTTCAGTGTATTCCTTGGACTTTCACATCGATGATGAAACACAGAAATGGCATCGGAATTATATACAAAGGGCATAATGCCGCCTTAAGTAAAAGAATAGGCACTCTTCTTACAGACGGTGATTTGAGCATTCCCTGTGAGACCAGTATTAGTTTCCGATACACCACTGCAGGTTCAATGTGTTCCTTGGACTTTCACATTGGCGATGAAACACAGAAATCGCATCGGAATCAAATACAAAAGGCACAATGCCGCCTTAAGTACAAGAATACAGACTCTTCTTACTGTCGGTGTTTTGAGCATTCCCTCTGAGACCAGTATTAGTTTCCGATACACCACTGCAGGTCCAATGTATTCCTTGGATCTTCACATTGACGATGAACCACAGAAAGCGCATCGGAATTAAATACAAAAGACACAATGCCGCCTTAAGTACAAGATTAGAGACTCTTCTTACAGTCGGAGCTTTGAGCATTCCCTGTGAGACCAGTATTAGTTTCCGATTCACCACAGCAGGTTCAATGTATACCTTGGACCTTCACATTGACGATTATACACAGAAATCGCATCGGAATTAAATACAAAATTCACAGTGCCGCCTTAAGTACAAGAATGGAGACTCTTCTTACAGTCGGTGCTTTGAGCATTCCCTGTGAGACCAGTATTAGTTTCCGATACACCACTGCAGGTTCAGTGTATTCCTTGTACTTTCACATCGACGATGAATCACAGAAATGGCATCGGAATTAAATACAAAGAGCACAATGCCGCCTCAAGTACAAGAATAGACACTCTTCTTACAGTCGGTGCTTTGAGCATTCCCTGTGAGACCAGTATTAGTTTCCGATACACCACTGCAAGTTCAATGTATTCCTTGGACCTTCACATTGACGATGAAAGACAGAAATCGCATCAGAATTAAATACAAAAGGCCCAATGCCGCCTTAAGTACAAGAATAGAGACTCTTCTTATAGTCGGTGCTTTGAGCATTCCCTGTGAGACCAGTATTAGTTTCCGATACACCACTGCAGGTTCAATGTATTCCTTGGACCTTCACATTGACGATTATACACAGAAATTGCATCGGAATTAAATACAAAACGCAAAATGCAGCCTTAAGTACAAGAATAGAGACTCTTCTTACAGTCGGTGCTTTGAGCATTCCCTGTGAGACCAGTATTAGTATCCGATACACCACTGCAGATTCAATGTATTCCTGGGACATACACATTGACGATGAAACACTGAAATTACATCGGCATTGAATACAAAAGCAACAATGCCGCCTTAGGTACAAGAATAGAGAAACCTTCTTACAGTCGGTGCTTTAAGCATTCCCTGTGAGACCAGTATTAGTATCCAATACACCACTCAGTGTTCAATGTATTCCTTGGACATACACATTGACGATGAAACACTGAAATTACATCGGAATTAAATGCAAAAGGAACAATGTCGCCTTAAGTACAAGAATAGAGACTCTTCTTACTGTCGGTGTTTTGAGCATTTCCTCTGAGACCAGTATTAGTTTCCGATACACCACTGCAGGTCCAATGAATTCCTTGGACCGTCACATTGACGATGAAACACAGAAATCGCATCGGAATTAAATACAAAAGGCACAATGCCGCCTTAAGTACAAGAATAGATACTCTTCTTCCAGTCGGTGCTTTGAGCATTCCCTGTGAGACCAGTATTAGTTTCCGATTCACCACTGCAGGTTCAGTGTATTCCTTGTACTTTCACATCGACGATGAAACACAGAAATGGCATCGGAATTAAATACAAAGGGCACAATGCCGCCTCAAGTACAAGAATAGACACTCCTCTTACAGTCGGTGCTTTGAGCTTTCCCTGTGAGACCAGTATTAGTTTCCGATACACCACCGCAGGTTCAATGTATTCCTTGGACCTTAACATTGACGATTATACACAGAAATCGCACCGGAATTAAATACAAAAGGCACAATGCCGCCTTAAGTACAAGAATACAGACTCTACTTACCGTCGGTGCTTTGAGCATTCCCTGTGAGACCAGTATTAGTTTCCGATACACCACTGCAGGTTCAATGTATTCCTTGGACCTTCACATTGACGATGAAACACAGAAATCGCATCGGAATTAAATTCAAAATGGCACAATGTTGCCTTAAGTACAAGAATAGGGACTCTTCTTACTGTCGGTGCTTTGAGCATACCCTGTGACACCAGTATTAGTTTCCGATACACCACTGCTGGTTCAATGTATTCCTTGGAAATACGCATTGACGATGAAACACTGAAATTACATCGGAATTAAATACAAGGGCACAATGACGCCTGAAGTACAAGCAGAGTGAGACTTCTTAGAGTCTGTGTTTTGATCCTTTCCTGTGCGACCCGTATTAGTTTCCGATACGCCACTGCAGGTACAATGTATTCCTTGGACCTTCACATTGACGATTACACACAGAAATCGCATCGGAATTAAATACAAAAGGCACAATGCCGCCTTAAGTACAAGAATAGAGACTCTTCTTACACTCGGTGCTTTGAGCATTCCCTGTGAGACCAGTATTAGTTTCCGATACACCACTGCAGGTTCAGTGTATTCCTTGGACTTTCACATCGATCATGAAACACAGAAATGGCATCGGAATTATATACAAAGGGCACAATGCCGCCTTAAGTAAAAGAATAGGCACTCTTCTTACAGACGGTGATTTGAGCATTCCCTGTGAGACCAGTATTAGTTTCCGATACACCACTGCAGGTTCAATGTATTCCTTGCACTTTCACATTGACGATGAAACACAGAAATCGCATCGGAATTAAATACAAAAGGCACAATGCCGCCTTAAGTACAAGAATACAGACTCTACTTACAGTCGGTGCTTTGAGCATTCCCTGTGAGACCAGTATTAGTTTCCGATACACCACTGCAGGTTCAATGTATTCCTTGGACATTCACATTGACGATGAAACACAGAAATCGCATCGGAATTAAATACAAAAGACACAATGCCGCCTTAAGTACAAGAATAGAGACTCTTCTAACAGTCGGTGCTATGAGCATACCCTGTGAGACCAGTATTAGTATACGGTACACCACTTCAGGTTCAATGTATTCCTTGGACATACACATCGACGATGAAACACAGAAATGGCATCGGAATTAAATTCAAAGGGCACAATGCCGGCTTAAGTACAACAATAGAGACTCTTCTTACAGTCGGTGCTTTGAGCATTCCCTGTGAGACCAGTATTAGTATCCGATACACCACTGAGTATTCAATGTATTCCTTGGACATACACATTGACGATGAAACACTGAAATTACATCGGAATTAAATGCAAAAGGAACAATGTCGCTTTAAGTACAAGAATAGAGACTCTTCTTACTGTCGGTGTTTTGAGCATTCCCTCTGAGACCAGTATTAGTTTCCAATACACCACTGCAGGTCCAATGTATTCCTTGGATCTTCACATTGACGATGAAACACAGAAAGCGCATCGGAATTAAATACAAAAGGCACAATGCCGCCTTAAGTACAAGAATAGAGACACTTCTTACAGTCGGTGCTTTGAGCATTCCCTGTGAGACCAGTATTAGCTTCCGATTCACCACAGCAGGTTCAATGTATACCTTGGACCTTCACATTGACGATTATACACAGAAATCGCATCGGAATTATATACAAAAGGCACAATGCCGCCTTAAGTACAAGAATAGAGACTTTTCTAACAGTCGGTGCTTTGAGCATTCCTTGTGAGACCAGTATTAGTTTCCGATACACCACTGCAGGTTCAGTGTATTCCTTGTACTATCACATCGACGATGAATCACAGAAATGGCATCAGAATTAAATACAAAGGGCACAATGCCGCCTCAAGTACAAGAATAGACACTCTTCTTACAGTCGGTGCTTTGAGCATTCCCTGTGAGACCAGTATTAGTTTCCGATACACCACTGCAAGTTCAATGTATTCCTTGGACCTTCACATTGAAGTTGACAGACAGAAATCGCATAAGAATTAAATACAAAAGGCCCAATGCCGCCTTAAGTACAAGAATAGAGACTCTTCTTACAGTCGGTGCTTTGAGCATTCCCTGTGAGACCAGTATTAGTTTCCGATACACCACTGCAGGTTCAATGTATACCTTGGACCTTCACATTGGCGATTATACACAGAAATCGCATCGGAATTAAATACCAAAGGCACAATACCGCCTTAAGTACAAGAATAGAGACTATTCTCATTGCCGGTGCGTCGAGTATTCCCTGTGAGACCAGTATTACTTTCCGATACACCACTGCAGGTTCAATGTAATCCTTGAACATACACATTGACGATGAAACACTGAAATTACATCGGAATTAAATACAAAGGGCATAATGACGCCTTAAGTGCAAGAAGAGTGAGACTTCTTAGAGTCTGTGCTTTGATCCTATCCTGTGACACCAGTATTAGGTTCCGATACAACACTGCAGTGTCAATGTATTCCTTGGACCTTCACATTGACGATGAAACACAGAAATCGCATCGGAATTAAATACAAAGGGCAGAATGCCGCGATAAGTACAAGAATAGAGACTCTTCTAACAGTCGGTGCTTTGAGCAGTCCCTGTGAGACCTGTATTAGTTTCCGATACACCACTGCTGGCTCAATGTTCTCCTGGACCTTCACATTGACGATGAAACACAGAAATCGCATCGGAATTAAATACAAAGGGCAGAATGCCGCGATAACTACAAGAATTGAGACTCTTCTTACAGTCGGTGCTTTGAGCATTCCCTGTGAGACCAGTATTAGTATCCGATACACCACTGAGGGTTCAATGTATTCCTTGGATATACACATTGACGATGAAACACTGAAACTACATCGGAATTAAATACAAAGGGAACAATGTCGCCATAAGTACAAGAATAGAGACTCTTCTTACTGTCGGTGTTTTGAGCATTACCTCTGAGACCTGTATTAGTTTCCGATACAACACTGCAGGTCCAATGTATTCCTTGGACCTTCACATTGACGATGAAACACAGAAATCGCATCGGAATTAAATACAAAAGGCACAATGCCGCCATAAGTACAAGAATACAGACTCTTCTTACAGTCAGTGCTTTGAGCATTCCCTGTGAGACCAGTATTAGTTTCCGATTTACCACTGCAGGTTCAATGTATACCTTGGACCATCACATTGACGATTATACACAGAAATCGCATCTTAATTAAATACAAAAAGCGCAATGTCGCCTTTAGTACAAGATTGGAGACTCTTCTTACAGTCGGTGCTTTGAGCATTCCCTGTGAGACCAGTATTAGTTTCCGATACACCACTGCAGGTTCAGTGTATTCCTCGGACTTACACATCGACGATGACACAAAGAAATGGCATCGGAATTAAATAAAAAGGGCACAATGCCGCCTTAAGTACAAGAATAGACACTCTTCTTACAGTCGGTGCTTTGAGCATTCCCTGTGAGACCAGTATTAGATTCCGATACACCACTGTAGGTTCAATGTATTCCTTGGTCCTTCACATTGACGATGAAAGACAGAAATCGCATCGGAATTAAATACAAAAGGCCATATGCCGCCATAAGAACAAGCATAGAGACTCGTCTTACAGTCGGTGCTTTGAGCATTACCTGTGAGACCAGGATTAGTTTCCGATACACCACTGCAAGTTCAGTGTATTCCTCGGACTTACACATCGACGATGAAACACAGAAATCGCATCGGAATTAAATACAAAGGGCACAATGCCGCCCAAAGTACAACAATAGAGACTCTTCTTACAGTCGGTGCTTTGAGCATTCCCTGAGAGACCAGTATTAATATCCGATACACCACTGCACGTTCAATGTATTCCTTAGACATTCACATTGACGATGAAACACAGAAATCGCATCGGAATTAAATACCAATGGCACAATACCGCCTTAAGTACAAGAATAGAGACTATTCTCATAGCCGGTGCGTCGAGTATTCCGTGTGAGACCAGTATTACATTCCGATACACCACTGCAGGTTCAAAGTAATCCTTGAACATACACATTGACGATGAAACACTGAAATTACATCGGAACTAAATACAAAGGGCACAATGACGCCTTAAGTGCAAGAAGAGTGAGACTTCTTAGAGTCTGTGCTTTGATCCTATCCTGTGACACCAGTATTAGGTTCCGATACAACACTGCAGTGTCAATGTATTCCTTGGACCTTCACATTGACGATGAAACACAGAAATCGCATCGGAATCATATACAAAAGGCACAATGCCGCCTTAAGAACAAGATTAGAGACTCTTCTTACAGTCGGTGCTTTGAGCATTCCCTGTGAGACCAGTATTAGTTTCCGATACACTACTGCAGGTTCAGTGTATTCCTCGGACATACACATCGACGATGAAACACAGAAATGGCATCGGAATTAAATACAAAGGGCACAATGCCGCCTTAAGTACAAGAATAGACACTCTTCTTACAGTCGGTGCTTTGAGCATTCCCTGTGAGACCAGTATTAGTTTCCGATACACCACTGCAGGTTCATTGTATTACTTGGACCTTCACATTGACGATGAAACATAGAAATTGCATCGGAATTAAATACAAAAGACACAATGCAGCCCTAAGTACAAGATATAGACTCTACTTACAGTCGGTGCTTTGAGTATTGCCTGTGAGACCAGTATTAGTTTCCGATACACCACTGCAGGTCCAATGTATTCCTTGGACCTTCACATTGACGATGAAACACAGAAATCGCAACGGAATTAAATAAAAAAGGCACAATGCCGCCTTAAGTACAAGATTAGTGACTCTTCTTACAGTCGGTGCTTTGAGCATTCCCTGTCAGATCAGTATTAGTTTCCGATACACCACTGCCGGTTCAGTGTATTCCTCGGACTTTCACATCGACGATGAAACACAGAAATGGCATCGGAATTAAATACAAAGGGCACAATGCCGCCTCAAATACAAGAATAGACACTCTTCTTACAGTCGGTGCTTTGAGCATTCCCTGTGAGACCAGTATCAGTTTCCGATACACCACTGCAGGTTCAATGTATTCCTTGGACCTTCACATTGACGATGACAGACAGAAATCGCATCAGAATTAAATACAAAGGGCCCAATGCCGCCTTAAGTACAAGAATAGAGACTCTTCTTACAGTCGGTGCTTTGAGCATTCCCTGTGAGACCAGTATTAGTTTCCGATACACCACTGCAGGTTCAATGTATTCCTTGGACATTCACATTGACGATTATACACAGAAATCGCATCGGAATTAAATACAAAACGCAAAATGCAGCCTTAAGTACAAGAATAGAGACTCTTCTTACAGTCGGTGCTTTGAGCATTCCCTGTGAGACCAGTATTAGTTTCCGATACACCACTGCTGGTTCAATGTATTCCTTGGACCTTCACATTGACGATGAAACACAGAAATTGCATCGGAATTAAATACAAAAGGCACAATGCAGCCTTAAGTACAAGAATAGAAATTCTACATACAGTCGGTGCTTAGAGCATTCCCTGTGAGACCAGTATTAGTTTCCGATACACCACTGCAGGTTCAATGTATACCTTGGACCTTCACATTGGCGATTATACACAGAAATCGCATCGGAATTAAAAAACAAAAGGCACAATGCCGCCTTAAGTACAAGATTAGAGACTCTTCTTACAGTCGGTGCTTTGAGCATTCCCTGAGAGACCAGTATTAATATCCGGAACACCACTGCAGGTTCAATGTATTCCTTAGACATTCACATTGACGATGAAACACAGAAATCGCATCGGAATTAAATACCAAAGGCACAATACCGCCTTAAGTACAAGAATAGAGACTATTCTCATAGCCGGTGCGTCGAGTATTCCCTGTGAGACCAGTATTACTTTCCGATACACCACTGCAGGTTCAATGTAATCCTTGAACATACACATTGACGATGAAACACTGAAATTACATCGGAATTAAATACAAAGGGCATAATGACGCCTTAAGTGCAAGAAGAGTGAGACTTCTTAGAGTCTGTGCTTTGATCCTATCCTGTGACACCAGTATTAGGTTCCGATACAACACTGCAGTGTCAATGTATTCCTTGGACCTTCACATTGACGATGAAACACAGAAATCGCATCGGAATTAAATACCAATGGCACAATACCGCCCTAAGTACAAGAATAGAGACTATTCTCATAGCCGGTGCGTCGAGTATTCCGTGTGAGACCAGTATTACATTCCGATACACCACTGCAGGTTCAAAGTAATCCTTGAACATACACATTGACGATGAAACACTGAAATTACATCGGAACTAAATACAAAGGGCACAATGACGCCTTAAGTGCAAGAAGAGTGAGACTTCTTAGAGTCTGTGCTTTGATCCTATCCTGTGACACCAGTATTAGGTTCCGATACAACACTGCAGTGTCAATGTATTCCTTGGATCTTCACATTGACGATGAAACACAGAAATCGCATCGGAATCATATACAAAAGGCACAATGCCGCCTTAAGAACAAGATTAGAGACTCTTCTTACAGTCGGTGCTTTGAGCATTCCCTGTGAGACCAGTATTAGTTTCCGATACACTACTGCAGGTTCAGTGTATTCCTCGGACTTACACATCGACGATGAAACACAGAAATGGCATCGGAATTCAATACAAAGGGCACAATGCCGCCTTAAGTACAAGAATAGACACTCTTCTTACTGTCGGTGCTTTGAGCATTCCCTGTGAGACCAGTATTAGTTTCCGATACACCACTGCAGGTTCATTGTATTACTTGGACCTTCACATTGACGATGAAACATAGAAATTGCATCGGAATTAAATACAAAAGACACAATGCAGCCCTAAGTACAAGATATAGACTCTACTTACAGTCGGTGCTTTGAGTATTGCCTGTGAGACCAGTATTAGTTTCCGATACACCACCGCAGGTTCAATGTATTCCTTGGACCTTCACATTGACGATGACAGACAGAAATCACATCGGAATTAAATACAAAAGCCCCAATGCCGCCTTAAGTACAAGAATAGAGACTCTTCTTAGAGTCGGTGCTTTGGGCATTCCCTGGAAGACCAGTATTAGAATCCGATACACCACTGAGGGTTCAATGTATTCCTTGGATATACACATTGACGATGAAACACTGAAATTACATCGGAATTACGTACAAAAGGAACAATGTCGCCTTAAGTACAAGAATAGAGACTCTTCTTACTGTCGGTGTTTTGAGCATTACCTCTGAGACCTGTATTAGTTTCCGATACACCACTGCAGGTCCAATGTATTCCTTGGACCTGCACATTGACGATGAAACACAGAAATCGCAACGGAATTAAATAAAAAAGGCACAATGCCGCCTTAAGTACAAGATTAGTGACTCTTCTTACAGTCGGTGCTTTGAGCATTCCCTGTCAGATCAGTATTAGTTTCCGATACACCACTGCCGGTTCAGTGTATTCCTCGGACTTTCACATCGACGATGAAACACAGAAATGGCATCGGAATTAAATACAAAGGGCACAATGCCGCCTCAAATACAAGAATAGACACTCTTCTTACAGTCGGTGCTTTGAGCATTCCCTGTGAGACCAGTATCAGTTTCCGATACACCACTGCAGGTTCAATGTATTCCTTAGACCTTCACATTGACGATGACAGACAGAAATCGCATCAGAATTAAATACAAAGGGCCCAATGCCGCCTTAAGTACAAGAATAGAGACTCTTCTTACAGTCGGTGCTTTGAGCATTCCCTGTGAGACCAGTATTAGTTTCCGATACACCACTGCAGGTTCAATGTATTCCTTGGACATTCACATTGACGATTATACACAGAAATCGCATCGGAATTAAATGCAAAACGCAAAATGCAGCCATAAGTACAAGAATAGAGACTCTTCTTACAGTCGGTGCTTTGAGCATTCCCTGTGAGACCAGTATTAGTTTCCGATACACCACTGCTGGTTCAATGTATTCCTTGGACCTTCACATTGACGATGAAACACAGAAATTGCATCGGAATTAAATACAAAAGGCACAATGCAGCCTTAAGTACAAGAATAGAAATTCTACTTACAGTCGGTGCTTAGAGCATTCCCTGTGAGACCAGTATTAGTTTCCGATACACCACTGCAGGTTCAATGTATTCCTTGGACCTTCACATTGACGATGACAGACAGAAATCGCATCGGAATTAAATACAAAAGCCCCAATGCCGCCTTAAGTACAAGAATAGAGACTCTTCTTACAGTCGGTGCTTTGAGCATTCCCTGTGGGACCAGTATTAGTTTCCGATACACCACTGCAGGTTCAATGTATTCATTGGACCTTCACATTGACGATTATACACAGAAATCGCGTCGTAATTAAATACAAAATGCACAATGCCGCCTTAAGTACAAGAATAGAGACTCTTCTTACAGTCGGTGCTTTGAGCATTCCCTGTGAGACCAGTATTAGATTCCGATACACCACTGCAGGTTCAGTGTATTCCTTGCACTTTCACATCGACGATGAAACACAGAAATGGCAACGGAAGTAAATACAAAGGGCACAATGCCGCCTCAAGTACAAGAATAGACACTCTTCTTACAGTCGGTGCTTTGAGCATTCCCTGTGAGACCAGTATTAGTTTCCGATACACCACTGCAGGTTCAATGTATTCCTTGGACCTTCACATTGACGATGACAGACAGAAATCGCATCGGAATGAAATACAAAAGCCCCAATGCCGCCTTAAGTACAAGAATAGAGGCTCTTCTTACAGTCGGTGCTTTGAGCATTCCCTGTGGGACCAGTATTAGTTTCCGATACACCACTGCAGGTTCAATGTATTCATTGGACCTTCACATTGTCGATTATACACAAATATCGCATCGGAATTAAATACAAAAGGGAAAATGCCACCTTAAGTACAAGAATAGAGACTCTTCTTACAGTCGGTGCTTTGGGCATTCCCTGTGAGACCAGTATTAGTATCCGATACTCCACTGAGGGTTCAGTGTATTCCTTGGATATACAAATTGACGATGAAACACTGAAATTACATCGGGATTAAATACAAAAGGAACAATGTCGCCTTAAGTACAAGAATAGAGACTCTTCTTACTGTCGGTGTTTTGAGCATTACCTCTGAGACCTGTATTAGTTTCCGATAGACCACTGCAGGCCCAATGTATTCCTTGGACCTTCACATTGACGATGAAACACAGAAATCGCAACGGAAGTAAATACAAAAAGCACAATGCCGCCTTAAGTACAAGAATAGAGACTCTTCTTACAGTCGGTGCTTTGAGCATTCCCTGTGAGACCAATATTAGTTTCCGATTTACCACAGCAGGTTCAATGTATACCTTGGACCTTCACATTGACGATTATACACAGAAATCGCATTGGAATTAAATACAAAGGCACAATGCCGCCTAAAGTACAAGATTAGAGACTCTTCTTACAGTGGGTGCTTTGAGCATTCCCTGTGAGACCAGTATTAGTTTCCGATACACCACTGCCGGTTCAGTGTATTCCTCAGACTTTCACATCGACGGTGAAACACAGAAATGGCATCGGAATTAAATACAAAGGGCACAATGCTGCCTTAAGTACAAGAATAGACACTCTTCTTACAGTCGGTGTTTGAGCATTCCTTGTGAGACCAGTATTAGATTCCGATACACCACTGCAGGTTCAATGTATTCCTTGGACCTTCACATTGACGATGAAACAAAGAAATCGCATCGGAGTTAAATACAAAAGGCACAATGCCGCCCTAAGTACATCAATAGAGACTCTTCTTAAAGTCGGTGCTTTGAGCATTCCCTGAGAGACCAGTATTAATATCCGATACACCACTGCAGGGTCAATGTATTCCTTAGACATTCACATTGACGATGAAACACAGAAATCGCATCGGAATTAAATACCAAAGGCACAATGCCGCCTTAAGTACAAGAATAGAGACTATTCTCATAGCTGGTGCGTCGAGTATTCCCTGTGAGACCAGTATTACTTTCCGATACACCACTGCAGGTTCAATGTAATCCTTGAACGTACACATTGACGATGAAACACTGAAATTACATCGGAATTAAATACAATGGGCACAATGACGCCTTAAGTGCAAGAAGAGTGAGACTTCTTAGTCTGTGCTTTGATCCTATCCTGTGACACCAGTATTAGTTTCCGATACAACACTGCAGTGTCAATGTATTCCTTGGACCTTCACATTGACGATGAAACACAGAAATCGCATCGGAATTAAATACAAAGGGCAGAATGCCGCGATAAGTACAAGAATAGAGACTCTTCTTACAGTCGGTGCTTTGAGCAGTGCCTGTGAGACCTGTATTAGTTTCCGATACACCACTGCTGGTTCAATGTACTCCTTGGAACTTCACATTGACGATGAAACACAGAAATTGCATCGGAATTAAATACAAAAGGCACAATGCCGCCTTAACTACAAGAATTGAGACTCTTCTTGCAGTCGGTGCTTTGAGCATTCCCTGCGAGACCAGTATTAGTATCCGATACACCACTGAGGGTTCAATGTATTCCTTGGATATACACATTGACGATGAAACACTGAAATTACATCGGAAATAAATACAAGAGGATCAATGTCGCCTTAAGTACAAGAATAGAGACTCTTCTTACTGTCGGTGTTTTGAGCATTAACTCTGAGACCTGTATTAGTTTCCGATACACCACTGCAGGTCCAATGTATTCCTTGGACCTTCACATTGACGATGAAACACAGAAATCGCATCGGAATTAAATACAAAAGGCACAATGCCGCCATAAGTACAAGAATAGAGACTCTTCTTACAGTCAGTGCTTTGAGCATTCCCTGTGAGACCAGTATTAGTTTCCGATTTACCACTGCAGGTTCAATGTATACCTTGGACATTCACATTGACGATTATACACAGAAATCGCATCGGAATTAAATACAAAAGGCACAATGCCGCCTTAAGTACAAGATTAGAGACTCTTCTTACAGTCGGTGCTTTGAGCATTCCCTGTGAGACCAGTATTAGTTTCCGATACACCACTGCAGGTTCAGTGTATTCCTCGGACTAACACATCGACGATGAAACACAGAAATGGCATCGGAATTAAATACAAAGTGTACAATGCCGCCTTAAGTACAAGAATAGACACTCTTTTTACAGTCGGTGATTTGAGCATTCCCTGTGAGACCAGTACTAGATTCCGATACACCACTGCAGGTTCAATGTATTAATTGGACCTTCACATTGACGATGAAAGACAGAAATCGCATCGGAATTAAATACAAAAGGCCCAATGCCGCCATAAGTAGAAGCATAGAGGCTCTTCTTACAGTCGGTGCTTTGAGCATTACCTGTGAGACCAGTATTAGTTTCCGATACACCACTTAAGGTTCAATGTATTCCTTGGACCTTCGCATTGACGATGAAACACAGAAATCGCATCGGAATTAAATACAAAAGGCAAAATGCCGCCTTAAGTACAAGAATAGGGACTCTTCTTACAGTCGGTGCTTTGAGCATTCCCTGTGAGACCAGTAATAGTTTCCGATACACCACTGAGGGTTCAATGTATTCCTTGGACCTTCACATTGACGATGAAACACTGAAATTACATCGGAATTAAATACAAAAGGAACAATGCCGCCTTAAGTACAAGATTAGAGACTCTTCTTACTGTCGGTGCTTTGAGCATTCCCTGAGAGACCAGTATTAGTTTCCGATACACAACTGCAGGTTCAATGTATTCCTTGGAAATACGCATTGACGATGAAACACTGAAATAACATCGGAATTAAATACAAAGGGCACAATGCCGCCTTAAGTACAAGAATAGACACTCCTCTTACAGTCGGTGTTTTGAGCATTCCCTGTGAGACCAGTATTGGTTTCCGATACACCACTGCAGGTTGAATGTATTCCTTGGAACTTCACGTTGACGATGAAAAACAGAAATCGCATTGGAATTAAATACAAAAGGCACAATGCGGCCTTAGGTACAAGAATAGAGACTTTTATTACAGTCTCAGCTTTGAGCAATCCCTGTGAGACCAGTATTAATATCCGATACACCACTGCAGATTCAATGTATTCCTTGGACATACACATTGACGATGTAACACTGAAATTACATCGGAATTAAATACAAAAGGAACAATGCCGCCTTAAGTACAAGAATAGAGACTCTTCTTACAGTCGGTGCTTTGAGCATTCCCTGTGAGACCAGTAGTAGTTTCCGATACACCACTGAGGGTTCAATGTATTCCTTGGACCTTCACATTGACGATGAAACACTGAAATTACATCGGAATTAAATACAAAAGGAACAATGCCGCCTTAAGTACAAGAATAGAGACTCTTCTTACAGTCGGTGCTTTGAGCATTCCCTGTGAGACTAGTATTAGTTTCCGATACACCACTGCTGGTTCAGTGTTTTCCTTGTACTTTCAGATCGACGATGAAAGACAGAAATGGCATCGGAATTAAATACAAAACGCAAAATGCAGCCTTAAGTACAAGAATAGAGACTCTTCTTACAGTCGGTGCTTTGAGCATTCCCTGTGAGACCAGTATTAGTTTCCGATACACCACTGCAGATTCAATGTATTCCTTGGACCTTCACATTGACGATGAAACACAGAAATTGCATCGGAATTAAATACAAAAGGCACAATGCAGCCTTAAGTACAAGAATACAAATTCTACTTACAGTCGGCGCTTAGAGCATTCCCTGTGAGACCAGTATTAGTTTCCGATACACCACTGCAGGTTCAATGTATTCCTAGGACCTTCACATTGACGATGAAACACAGAAATCGCATTGGAATTAAATACGAAAGGCACAGTGCGGCCTTAAGTACAAGAATAGAGACTCTTCTTACAGTCGGTGCTTTGAGCATTCCCTGTGAGACCAGTATTAGTTTCCGATACACCACTGCAGGTTCAGTGTATTCCTTGCACTTTCACATCGACGATGAAACACAGATATGGCATCGGAATTAAATACAAAGGGTATAATGCCGCCTCAAGTACAAGAATAGACACTCTTCTTACAGTCGGTGGTTTGAGTATTCCCTGTGAGACCAGTATTAGTTTCCGATACACCACCGCAGGTTCAATGTATTCCTTGGACCTTCACATTGACGATGACAGACAGAAATCACATCGGAATTAAATACAAAAGCCCCAATGCCGCCTTAAGTACAAGAATAGAGACTCTTCTTAGAGTCGGTGCTTTGGGCATTCCCTGGAAGACCAGTATTAGAATCCGATACACCACTGAGGGTTCAATGTATTCCTTGGATATACACATTGACGATGAAACACTGAAATTACATTGGAATTACGTACAAAAGGAACAATGTCGCCTTAAGTACAAGAATAGAGACTCTTCTTACTGTCGGTGTTTTGAGCATTACCTCTGAGACCTGTATTAGTTTCCGATACACCACTGCAGGTCCAATGTATTCCTTGGACCTTCACATTGACGATGAAACACAGAAATCGCAACGGAATTAAATAAAAAAGGCACAATGCCGCCTTAAGTACAAGATTAGTGACTCTTCTTACAGTCGGTGCTTTGAGCATTCCCTGTCAGATCAGTATTAGTTTCCGATACACCACTGCCGGTTCAGTGTATTCCTCGGACTTTCACATCGACGATGAAACACAGAAATGGCATCGGAATTAATTACAAAGGGCACAATGCTGCCTTAAGTACAAGAATAGACACTCTTCTTACAGTCGGTGTTTGAGCATTCCCTGTGAGACCAGTATTAGACTCCGATACACCACTGCAGGTTCAATGTATTCCTTGGACCTTCACATTGACGATGAAACAAAGAAATCGCATCGGAATTAAATACAAAAGGCACAATGCTGCCCTAAGTACATCAAAAGAGACTCTTCTTACAGTCGGTGCTTTGAGCATTCCCTGAGAGACCAGTATTACTATCCGATACACCACTGCAGGTTCAATGTATTCCTTAGACATTCACATTGACGATGAAACACAGAAATCGCATCGGAATTAAATACCAAAGGCACAATGCCGCCATAAGTACAAGAACAGAGACTCTTCTTACAGTCGGTGCTTTGAGCATTCCCTGTGAGACCAGTATTAGTTTCCGCTTTACCACTGCAGGTTTCAATGTATACCTTGGACCTTCACATTGACGATTATACACAGAAACCGCATCGGAATTAAATACAAAACGCACAATGCCGCCTTAAGTACAAGATTAGAGACTCTTCTTACAGTCGGTGCTTTGAGCATTCCCTGTGAGACCAGTATTAGTTTCCGATACACCACTGCAGGTTCAGTGTATTCCTCGGACTTACACATCGACGATGAAACACTGAAATGGCATCGGAATTAAATACAAAGGGAACAATGCCGCCTTAAGTACAAGAATAGACACTCGTCTTACAGTCGGTGCTTTGAGCATTCCCTGTGAGACCAGTAATAGTTTCCGATACACCACTTTAGGTTCAATGTATTCCTTGGACCTTCACATTGACGATGAAACACAGAAATAGCATCGCAATTAAATACAAAAGACACAATGCAGCCCTAAGTACAAGAATATAGACTCTACTTACAGTAGGTGCTTTGAGCATTCCCTGTGAGACCAGTAATAGTTTCCGATACACCACTGAGGGTTCAATGTATTCCTTGGACCTTCACATTGACGATGAAACACTGTAATTACATCGGAATTAAATACAAATGTAACAATGCCGCCTTAAGTACAAGAATAGAGACTCTTCTTACTGTCGGTGCTGTGAGCATTCCCTGTGAGACCAGTATTAGTTTCCGATACACCACTGCAGGTTCAATGTATTCCTTGGAAATACGCATTGACGATGAAACACTGAAATTACTTCGGAATTAAATACAATGGGCACAATGACGCCTTAAGCGCAAGAAGAGTGAGACTTCTTAGAGTCTGTGCTTTGATCCTATCCTGTGACACCAGTATTAGTTTCCGATACAACACTGCAGTGTCAATGTATTCCTTGGATCTTCACATTGACAATGAAACACAGAAATCGCATCGGAATTAAATACAAAGGGCAGAATGCCGCGATAAGTACAAGAATAGAGACTCTTCTTTCAGTCGGTGCTTTGAGCAGTCCCTGTAAGACCTGTATTAGTTTCCGATACACCACTGCTGGTTCAATGTACTCCTTGGACCTTCACATTGACGATGAAACACAGAAATTGCATCGGAATTAAATACAAAAGGCACAATGCCGCCTTAACTACAAGAATTGAGACTCTTCTTCAGTCGGTGCTTTGAGCATTCCCTGTGAGACCAGTATTAGTATCCGATACACCACTGAGGGTTCAATGTATTCCTTGGATATACACATTGACGATGAAACAGTGAAATTACATCGTAATTAAATACAAAAGGAACAATTTCGCCTTAAGTACAAGAATAGAGACTCATCTTACTGTCGGTGTTTTGAGCATTACCTCTGAGACCTGTATTAGTTTCCGATACACCACTGCAGGTCCAATGTATTCCTTGGACCTTCACATTGACGATGAAACACAGAAATCGCATCGGAATTAAATACAAAGGGCACAATGCCGCCATAAGTACAAGAATAGAGACTCTTCTTACAGTCGGTGCTTTGAGCATTCCCTGTGATACCAGTATTAGTTTCCGATTTACCACTGCAGGTTCAATGTATACCTTGGACCTTCACATTGACGATTATACACAGAAATCGCATCGGAATTAAATACAAAAGGCACAATGCCGCCTTAAGTACAAGATTAGAGACTGTTCTTACAGTCGGTGCTTTGAGCATTCCCTGTGAAACTAGTATTAGTTTTCGATACACCACTGCAGGTTCAGTGTATTCCTCGGACTTACACATCGACGATGAAACACAGAAATGGCATCGGAATTAAATACAAAGGGCACAATGCCGCCTTAAGTACAAGAATAGACACTCTTCTTCAGTCGGTGCTTTGAGCATTCCCTGTGAGACCAGTATTACATTCCCATACACCACTGCAGGTTCAATGTATTCCTTGGACCTTCACATTGACGATGAATGACAGAAATCGCATCGGAATTAAATACAAAAGGCCCAATGCCGCCTTAAGTACAAGAATAGAGACTCTTCTTACAGTCGGTGCTTTGAGCATTACCTGTGAGACCAGTATTAGTTTCCGATACACCACTTCAGGTTCAATGTATTCCTTGGACCTTCACATTGACGATGAAACACAGAAATCGCATCGGAATTAAATACAAAAGGCAAAATGCCGCCTTAAGTACAAGAATAGAGACTCTTCTTACAGTCGGTGCTTTGAGCATTCCCTGTGAGACCAGTATTAGTTTCCGATACACCACTGCAGGTTCAATGTATTCCTTGGACCTTCACATTGACGATGAAACATAGAAATTGCATCGGAATTAAATACAAAAGACACATTGCAGCCCTAAGTACAAGAATATAGACTCTACTTACAGTCAGTGCTTTGAGCATTCCCTGTGAGACCAGTAATAGTTTCCGATACACCACTGAGGGTTCAATGTATTCCTTGGACCTTCACATTGACGATGAAACAAAGAAATCGCATCGGAATTAAATACAAAAGGCACAATGCCGCCCTCAGTACATCAAAAGAGACTCTTCTTACAGTCGGTGCTTTGTGCATTCCCTGAGAGACCAGTATTACTTCCGATACACCACTGCAGGTTCAATGTATTCCTTAGACTTTCACATTGACGATGAAACACAGAAATCGCATCGGAATTAAATACCAAAGGCACAATGCCGCCTTAAGTACAAGAATAGAGACTATTCTCATAGCCGGTGCGTCGAGTATTCCCTGTGAGACCAGTATTACTTTCCGATACACCACTGCAGGTTCAATGTAATCCTTGAACATACACATTGACGATGAAACACGGAAATTACATCGGAATTAAATACAATGGGCACAATGACGCCTTAAGTGCAAGAAGAGTGAGACTTCTTAGAGTCTGTGCTTTGATGCTATCCTGTGACACCAGTATTAGTTTCTGATACAACACTGCAGTGTCAATGTATTCCTTGGACCTTCACATTGACGATGAAACACAGAAATCGCATCGGAATTAAATACAAAGGGCAGAATGCCGCGATAAGTACAAGAATAGTGACTCTTCTTACAGTCGGTGCTTTGAGCAGTCCCTGTGAGACCTGTATTAGTTTCCGATACACCACTGCTGGTTCAATGTACTCCTTGGACCTTCACATTGACGATGAAACACTGAAATTGCATCGGAATTAATAACAAAAGGCACAATGCCGCCTTAACTACAAGAATTGAGACCCTTCTTGCAGTCGGTGCTTTGAGCATTCCCTGTGAGCCCAGTATTAATATCCGATACACCACTGAGGGTTCAATGTATTCCTTGGATATACACATTGACGATGAAACACTGAAATTACATCGGAATTAAATACAAAAGGAACAATGTTGCCTTAAGTACAAGAATATAGACTCTTCTTACTGTCGGTGTTTTGAGCATTACCTCTGAGACCTGTATTAGTTTCCGATACACCACTGCAGGTCCAATGTATTCCTTGGACCTTCACATTGACGATGAAACACAGAAATCGCATCGGAATTAAATACAAAAGGCACAATGCCGCCATAAGTACAAGAATAGAGACTCTTCTTACAGTCGGTGCTTTGAGCATTCCCTGTGAGACCAGTATTAGTTTTCGATACACCACTGCAGGTTCAGTGTATTCCTCGGACTTACACATCGACGATGAAACACTGAAATGGCATCGGAATTAAATACAAAGGGAACAATGCCGCCTTAAGTACAAGAATAGACACTCTTCTTACAGTCAGTGCTTTGAGCATTCCCTGTGAGACCAGTATTACATTCCGATACACCACTGCAGGTTCAATGTATTCCTTGGACCTTCACATTGACGATGAAAGACAGAAATCGCATCGAAATTAAATACAAAAGGCCCAATGCCGCCTTAAGTACAAGAATAGAGACTCTTCTTACAGTCGGCGCTTTGAGCATTACCTGTGAGACCAGTATTAGTTTCCGATACACCACTTTAGGTTCAATGTATTCCTTGGACTTTCACATTGACGATGAAACACAGAAATCGCATCGCAATTAAATACAAAAGACACAATGCAGCCCTAAGTACAAGAATATAGCCTCTACTTACAGTAGGTGCTTTGAGCATTCCCTGTGAGACCAGTAATAGTTTCCGATACACCACTGAGGGTTCAATGTAATCCTTGGACCTTCACATTGACGATGAAACACTGTAATTACATCGGAATTAAATACAAATGAAACAATGCCGCCTTAAGTACAAGAATAGAGACTCTTCTTACTGTCGGTGCTGTGAGCATTCCCTGTGAGACCAGTATTAGTTTCCGATACACCACTGCAGGTTCAATGTATTCCTTGGAAATACGCATTGACGATGAAACACTGAAATTACATCGGAATTAAATACAATGGGCACAATGACGCCTTAAGCGCAAGAAGAGTGAGACTTCTTAGAGTCTGTGCTTTGATCCTATCCTGTGACACCAGTATTAGTTTCCGATACAACACTGCAGTGTCAATGTATTCCTTGGACCTTCACATTGACAATGAAACACAGAAATCGCATCGGAATTAAATACAAAGGGCCGAATGCCGCGATAAGTACAAGAATAGAGACTCTTCCTACAGTCGGTGCTTGAGCAGTCCCTGTAAGACCTGTATTAGTTTCCGATACACCACTGCTGGTTCAATGTACTCCTTGGACCTTCACATTGACGATGAAACACAGAAATTGCATCGGAATTAAATACAAAAGGCACAATGCCGCCTTAACTACAAGAATTGAGACTCTTCTTCAGTCGGTGTTTGAGCATTCCCTGTGAGACCAGTATTAGTATCCGATACACCACTGAGGGTTCAATGTATTCCTTGGATATACACATTGACGATGAAACAGTGAAATTACATCGTAATTAAATACAAAAGGAACAATGTCGCCTTAAGTACATGAATAGAGACTCATCTTACTGTCGGTGTTTTGAGCATTACCTCTGAGACCTGTATTAGTTTCCGATACACCACTGCAGGTCCAATGTATTCCTTGGACCTTCACATTGACGATGAAACACAGAAATCGCATCGGAATTAAATACAAAAGGCAAAATGCCGCCTTAAGTACAAGAATAGAGACTCTTCTTACAGTCGGTGCTTTGAGCATTCCCTGTGAGACCAGTATTAGTTTCCGATACACCACTGCAGGTTCAATGTATTCCTTGGACCTTCACATTGACGATGAAACATAGAAATTGCATCGGAATTAAATACAAAAGACACATTGCAGCCCTAAGTACAAGAATATAGACTCTACTTACAGTCAGTGCTTTGAGCATTCCCTGTGAGACCAGTAATAGTTTCCGATACACCACTGAGGGTTCAATGTATTCCTTGGACCTTCACATTGACGATGAAACAAAGAAATCGCATCGGAATTAAATACAAAAGGCACAATGCCGCCCTCAGTACATCAAAAGAGACTCTTCTTACAGTCGGTGCTTTGTGCATTCCCTGAGAGACCAGTATTACTTCCGATACACCACTGCAGGTTCAATGTATTCCTTAGACTTTCACATTGACGATGAAACACAGAAATCGCATCGGAATTAAATACCAAAGGCACAATGCCGCCTTAAGTACAAGAATAGAGACTATTCTCATAGCCGGTGCGTCGAGTATTCCCTGTGAGACCAGTATTACTTTCCGATACACCACTGCAGGTTCAATGTAATCCTTGAACATACACATTGACGATGAAACACGGAAATTACATCGGAATTAAATACAATGGGCACAATGACGCCTTAAGTGCAAGAAGAGTGAGACTTCTTAGAGTCTGTGCTTTGATGCTATCCTGTGACACCAGTATTAGTTTCTGATACAACACTGCAGTGTCAATGTATTCCTTGGACCTTCACATTGACGATGAAACACAGAAATCGCATCGGAATTAAATACAAAGGGCAGAATGCCGCGATAAGTACAAGAATAGTGACTCTTCTTACAGTCGGTGCTTTGAGCAGTCCCTGTGAGACCTGTATTAGTTTCCGATACACCACTGCTGGTTCAATGTACTCCTTGGACCTTCACATTGACGATGAAACACAGAAATTGCATCGGAATTAATAACAAAAGGCACAATGCCGCCTTAACTACAAGAATTGAGACCCTTCTTGCAGTCGGTGCTTTGAGCATTCCCTGTGAGCCCAGTATTAATATCCGATACACCACTGAGGGTTCAATGTATTCCTTGGATATACACATTGACGATGAAACACTGAAATTACATCTGAATTAAATACAAAAGGAACAATGTTGCCTTAAGTACAAGAATATAGACTCTTCTTACTGTCGGTGTTTTGAGCATTACCTCTGAGACCTGTATTAGTTTCCGATACACCACTGCAGGTCCAATGTATTCCTTGGACCTTCACATTGACGATGAAACACAGAAATCGCATCGGAATTAAATACAAAAGGCACAATGCCGCCATAAGTACAAGAATAGAGACTCTTCTTACAGTCGGTGCTTTGAGCATTCCCTGTGAGACCAGTATTAGTTTTCGATACACCACTGCAGGTTCAGTGTATTCCTCGGACTTACACATCGACGATGAAACACTGAAATGGCATCGGAATTAAATACAAAGGGAACAATGCCGCCTTAAGTACAAGAATAGACACTCTTCTTACAGTCAGTGCTTTGAGCATTCCCTGTGAGACCAGTATTACATTCCGATACACCACTGCAGGTTCAATGTATTCCTTGGACCTTCACATTGACGATGAAAGACAGAAATCGCATCGAAATTAAATACAAAAGGCCCAATGCCGCCTTAAGTACAAGAATAGAGACTCTTCTTACAGTCGGCGCTTTGAGCATTACCTGTGAGACCAGTATTAGTTTCCGATACACCACTTTAGGTTCAATGTATTCCTTGGACCTTCACATTGACGATGAAACACAGAAATCGCATCGCAATTAAATACAAAAGACACAATGCAGCCCTAAGTACAAGAATATAGCCTCTACTTACAGTAGGTGCTTTGAGCATTCCCTGTGAGACCAGTAATAGTTTCCGATACACCACTGAGGGTTCAATGTAATCCTTGGACCTTCACATTGACGATGAAACACTGTAATTACATCGGAATTAAATACAAATGAAACAATGCCGCCTTAAGTACAAGAATAGAGACTCTTCTTACTGTCGGTGCTGTGAGCATTCCCTGTGAGACCAGTATTAGTTTCCGATACACCACTGCAGGTTCAATGTATTCCTTGGAAATACGCATTGACGATGAAACACTGAAATTACATCGGAATTAAATACAATGGGCACAATGACGCCTTAAGCGCAAGAAGAGTGAGACTTCTTAGAGTCTGTGCTTTGATCCTATCCTGTGACACCAGTATTAGTTTCCGATACAACACTGCAGTGTCAATGTATTCCTTGGACCTTCACATTGACAATGAAACACAGAAATCGCATCGGAATTAAATACAAAGGGCCGAATGCCGCGATAAGTACAAGAATAGAGACTCTTCCTACAGTCGGTGCTTTGAGCAGTCCCTGTAAGACCTGTATTAGTTTCCGATACACCACTGCTGGTTCAATGTACTCCTTGGACCTTCACATTGACGATGAAACACAGAAATTGCATCGGAATTAAATACAAAAGGCACAATGCCGCCTTAACTACAAGAATTGAGACTCTTCTTCAGTCGGTGTTTGAGCATTCCCTGTGAGACCAGTATTAGTATCCGATACACCACTGAGGGTTCAATGTATTCCTTGGATATACACATTGACGATGAAACAGTGAAATTACATCGTAATTAAATACAAAAGGAACAATGTCGCCTTAAGTACATGAATAGAGACTCATCTTACTGTCGGTGTTTTGAGCATTACCTCTGAGACCTGTATTAGTTTCCGATACACCACTGCAGGTCCAATGTATTCCTTGGACCTTCACATTGACGATGAAACACAGAAATCGCATCGGAATTAAATACAAAGGGCACAATGCCGCCATAAGTACAAGAATAGAGACTCTTCTTACAGTCGGTGCTTTGAGCATTCCCTGTGATACCAGTATTAGTTTCCGATTTACCACTGCAGGTTCAATGTATACCTTGGACCTTCACATTGACGATTATACACAGAAATCGCATCGGAATTAAATACAAAAGGCACAATGCCGCCTTAAGTACAAGATTAGAGACTCTTCTTACAGTCGGTGCTTTGAGCATTCCCTGTGAATCTAGTATTAGTTTTCGATACACCACTGCAGGTTCAGTGTATTCCTCGGACTTACACATCGACGATGAAACACAGAAATGGCATCGGAATTAAATACAAAGGGCACAATGCCGCCTTAAGTACAAGAATAGACACTCTTCTTCAGTCGGTGCTTTGAGCATTCCCTGTGAGACCAGTATTACATTCCGATACACCACTGCAGTTTCAATGTATTCCTTGGACCTTCACATTGACGATGAATGACAGAAATCGCATCGGAATTAAATACAAAAGGCCCAATGCCGCCTTAAGTACAAGAATAGAGACTCTTCTTACAGTCGGTGCTTTGAGCATTACCTGTGAGACCAGTATTAGTTTCCGATACACCACTTTAGGTTCAATGTATTCCTTGGACCTTCACATTGACGATGAAACACAGAAATCGCATCGGAATTAAATACAAAAGGCAAAATGCCGCCTTAAGTACAAGAATAGAGACTCTTCTTACAGTCGGTGCTTTGAGCATTCCCTGTCAGACCAGTATTAGTTTCCGATACACCACTGCAGGTTCAATGTATTCCTTGGACCTTCACATTGACGATGAAACATAGAAATTGCATCGGAATTAAATACAAAAGACACATTGCAGCCCTAAGTACAAGAATATAGACTCTACTTACAGTCGGTGCTTTGAGCATTCCCTGTGAGACCAGTAATAGTTTCCGATACACCACTGAGGGTTCAATGTATTCCTTGGACCTTCACATTGACGATGAAACACTGAAATTACATCGGAATTAAATACAAAAGAAACAATGCCGCCTTAAGTACAAGAATAGAGACTCTTCTTACTGTCGGTGCTTTGAGCATTCCCTGTGAGACCAGTATTAGTTTCCGATACACCACTGCAGGTTCAATGTATTCCTTGGAAATACGCATTGACGATGAAACACTGAAATTACATCGGAATTAAATACAAAGGGCACAATGCCGCCTTAAGTACAAGAATAGACACTCTTCCTACAGTCGGTGCTTTGAGCATTCCCTGTGAGACCAGTATTGGTTTCCGATACACCACTGCAGGTTCAATGTATTCCTTGGACCTTCACATTGACGATGAACAACAGAAATCGCATCGGAATTAAATACAAAAGGCACAATCCCGCCTTAAGTACAAGAATAGAGACTCTACTTACAGTCGGTGCTTTGAGCATTCCCTGTGAGACCAGTATTTGTTTCCGATACACCACTGCAGGTTCAATGTATTCCTTGGACCTTCACATTGACGAAGAAACACAGAAATCGCATCGGAATTAAATACAAAAAGGCACAATGCCACCTTAAGTACAAGTATAGAGACTCTTTTTACAGTCGGTGCTTTGAGCATTCCCTGTGAGACCAGTATTAGTTTCCGATACACCACTGCAGGTTCAATGTATTCCTTGGACCTTCACATCGACGATGAAACACAGAAATCGCTTCGGAATTAAATACAAAATGCACAATGCCGCCTTAACTACAAGAATTGAGACTCTACTTACAGTCGGTGCTTTGAGCATTCCCTGTGAGACCAGTATTAGTATCCGTTACACCACTGCAGGTTCAATGTATTCCTTGGACCTTCACATTGACGATTAAACACCGAAATCGCATCGGAATTAAATACAAAAGGCACAATGAAGCACTAAGTACAACAATAGAGAATCTTCTTACAGTCGGTGCTTTGAGCAATCCCTGAGAGACCAGTATTAATATCCGATACACCACTGCAGGTTCAATGTATTCCTTAGACATTCACATTGACGATGAAACACAGAAATCGCATCGGAATTAAATACCAAAGGCACAATGCCGCCTTAACTACAAGAATTGAGACTCTTCTTACAGTCGGTGCTTTGAGCATTCCCTGTGAGACCAGTATTAGTATCCGATACACCACTGAGGGTTCAATGTATTCCGTGGATATACACATTGACGATGAAACACTGAAATTACATCGGAATTAAATACAAAAGGAACAATGTCGCCTTATGTACAAGAATAGAGACTCTTCTTACTGTCGGTGATTTGAGCATTACCTCTGAGACCTGTATTAGTTTCCGATACACCACTGCAGGTCCAATGTATTCCTTCGACCTTCACATAGACGATGAAACACAGAAATCGGATCGGAATTAAATACAAAAGTCACAATGCCGCCTTAAGTACAAGAATAGAGAGTCTTCTTACAGTCGGTGCTTTGAGCATTCCCTGTGAGACCAGTATTAGTTTCCGATTTACCACTGCAGGCTCAATGTATACCTTGGACCTTCACATTGACGATTATACACAGAAATCGCATAGGAATTAAATACAAAAGGCACAATGCCGCCTTCAGTACAAGATTAGAGACTCTGAATACAGTCGGTGTTTTGAGCATTCCCTGTGAGACCAGTATTAGTTTCCGATGCACCACTGCAGGTTCAGTGTATTCCTCGGACTTACACATCGACGATGAAACACAGAAATGGCATCGGAATTAAATACAAAGGGCACAATGCCGCCTTAAGTACAAGAATAGACACTCTTCTTACTGTCGGTGCTATGAGCAATCCCTGTGAGACCAGTATTAGATTCCGATACACCACTGCAGGTTCAATGTATTCCTTGGACCTTCACATTGACGATGAAAGACAGAAATCGCATCGGAATTAAATGCAAAAGGCCCAATGCCGCCTTAAGTACAAGAATAGAGACTCTTCTTACAGTCGGTGCTTTGAGCATTACCTATGAGACCAGTATTAGTTTCCGATAAACCACTTTAGGTTCAATGTATTCCTTGGACCTTCACATTGACGATGAAACACAGAAATCGCATCGGAATTAAATAGAAAAGGCAAAATGCCGCCTTAAGTACAAGAATAGAGACTCTTCTTACAGTCGGTGCTTTGAGCATTCCCTGTGAGACCAGTATTAGTTTCCGATACACCACTGCAGGTTCAATGTATTCCTTGGACCTTCACATTGACGATGAAACATAGAAATTGCATCGGAATTAAATACAAAAGGCACAATGCAGTCCTAAGTACAAGAATATACACTCTACTTACAGTCGGTGCTTTTAGCATTCCCTGTGAGACCAGTAATAGTTTCCGATACACCACTGAGGGTTCAATGTATTCCTTGGACCTTCACATTGACGATGACACACTGAAATTACTTTGGAATTAAATACAAATGGAACAATGCCGCCCTAAGAACAAGAATAGAAACTCTTCTTATAGTCGGTGCTTTGAGCATTCTCTGTGAGACCAATATTGGTTTCCGATACACCACTGCAGGTTCAATGTATTCCTTGGACCTTCACATTGACGATGAAAAACAGAAATCGCATCGGAATTAAATACAAAAAAGCACAATGCTGCCTTAAGTACAAGAATAGAGACTCTTTTTACAGTCGGTGCTTTGAGCATTCCCTGTGAGACCAGTATTAGTTTCCGATACACCACTGCAGGTTCAATGTATTCCTTGGAACTTCACATTGACGATGAAACACAGAAATCGCTTCGGAATTAAATACAATAGGCACAATGCCGCCTTAAGTACAAGAATACAGACTCTACTTACAGTCGGTGCTTTGAGCATTCTCTGTGAGACCAGTATTAGTATCCGATACACTACTGCAGGTTCAATGTATTCCTTGGACATACACATTGACGATGAAACACTGAAATTACATCGGAATTAGATACAAAAGGAACAATGTCGCCTTAAGTACAAGAATAGAGACTCTTCTTACTGTCGGTGTTTTGAGCATTCCCTCTGAGACCAGTATTAGTTTTCGATACACCACTGCAGGTTCAATGTATTCCTTGGACCTTCACATTGACGATGAAACACCGAAATCGCATCGGAATTAAATACAAAAGGCACAATGACGCCCTAAGTACAACAATAGAGACTCTTCTTACAGTCGGTGCTTTGAGCATTCCCTGAGAGACCAGTATTAATTTCCGATACACCACTGCAGGTTCAATGTATTCCTCAGACATTCACATTGACGATGAAACACAGAAATCGCATCGGATTTAAATACCAAAGGCACAATGCCGCCTTAAGTACAAGAATAGAGACTATTCTCTCAGCCGGTGCGTCGAGTATTCCCTGTGATACCAGTATTAGTTTCCGATACACATCTGCAGGTTCAATGTATTCCTTGAACATACACATTGACGATGAAACACTGAAATTACATCGGATTGAAATACAATGGGCACAATGACGCCTGAAGTGCAAGAAGAGTGACATTTCTTAGAGTCTGTGCTTTGATCCTATCCTGTGACACCAGTATTAGTTTCCGATACTACACTGCAGTGTCAATGTATTCCTTGGACCTTCACATTGACGATGAAACACAGAAATCGCATCGGAATTAAATACAAAGGGCAAAATGCCGCCTTAAGTACAAGAATAGAGACTCTTCTTACAGTCGGTGCTTTGAGCATTACCTGTGAGACCAGTATTAGTTTCCGATACACCACTTTAGGTTCAATGTATTCCTTGGACCTCACACTGACGATGAAACACAGAAATCGCATCGGAATTAAATACAAAAGGCAAAATGCCGCCTTAAGTACAAGAATAGAGACTCTTCTTACAGTCGGTGCTTTGAGCATTCCGTGTGAGACCAGTATTAGTTTCCGATACACCACTGCAGGTTCAATGTATTCCTTGGACCTTCACATTGACGATGAAACATAGAAATTGCATCGGAATTAAATACAAAAGACACATTGCAGCCCTAACTACAAGAATATAAACTCTACTTACAGTCGGTGCTTTGAGCATTCCCTGTGAGACCAGTAATAGTTTCCGATACACCACTGAGGGTTCAATGTATTCCTTGGACCTTCACCTTGACGATGAAACCCCGAAATTACTTCGGAATTAAATACAAAAGAAACAATGCCGAATTAAGTACAAGAATAGAGACTCTTCTTACTGTCGGTGCTTTGAGTATTCCCTGTGAGACCAGTACTAGTTTCCGATACACCACTGCAGGTTCAATGTATTCCTTGGAAATACGCATTGACTATGAAACACTGAAATTACATCGGAATTAAATACAAAGGGCACAATGCCGCCTTAAGTACAAGAATAGACACTCTTCTTACAGTCGGTGCTTTGAGCATTCCCTGTGCGACCAGTATTGGTTTCCGATACACCACTGCAGGTTCAATGTATTCCTTGGACCTTCACATTGACGATGAACAACAGAAATCGCATCGGAATTAAATACAAAAGGCACAATCCCGCCTTAAGTACAAGAATACAGACTCTACTTACAGTCGGTGCTTTGAGCATTCCCTGTGAGACCAGTATTAGTTTCCGATACACCACTGCAGGTTCAATGTATTCCTTGGACCTTCACATTGACGAAGAAACACAGAAATCGCATCGGAATTAAATACAAAAATGCACAATGCCACCTTAAGTACAAGTATAGAGACTCTTTTTACAGTCGGTGCTTTGAGCATTCCCTGTGAGACCAGTATTAATTTCCGATACACCACTGCAGGTTCAATGTATTCCTTGGACCTTCACATTGACGATGAAACACAGAAATTGCTTCGGAATTCAATACAAAAGGCACAATGCCGCCTTAACTACAAGAATTGAGACTCTACTTACAGTCGGTGCCTTGAGCATTCCCTGTGAGACCAGTATTAATATCCGATACACCACTGCAGTTCAATGTATTCCTTGGACATTCACATTGACGATGAAACACCGAAATCGCATCGGAATTAAATACAAAAGGCACAATGAAGCACTAAGTACAACAATAGAGAATCTTCTTACAGTCGGTGCTGTGAGAATTCCCTGAGAGACCAGTATTAATATCCGATACACCACTGAGGGTTCAATGTATTCCTTGGACCTTCACATTGACGAAGAAACACAGAAATCGCATCGGAATTAAATACAAAAGGCACAATGCCGCTTTAAGTACAAGAATAGAGAGTCTTTTTACAGTCGGTGCTTTGAGCATTTCCTGTGAGACCAGTATTAGTTTCCGATTTGCCACTGCAGGTTCAATGCATACCTTGGACCTTCACATTGACGATTATACACAGAAATCGCATCGGAATTAAATACAAAAGGCACAATGCCGCCTTAACTACAAGAATTGAGACTCTACTTACAGTCGGTGCTTTGAGCATTCCCTGTGAGACCAGTATTAGTTTCCGATACACCACTGCAGGTTCAATGTATTCCTTGGACCTTCACATTGACGATGAAACACAGAAATCGTTTCGGAATTCAATACAAAAGGCACAATGCCGCCTTAACTACAAGAATTGAGACTCTACTTACAGTCGGTGCTTTGAGCATTCCCTGTGAGACCAGTATTAGTATCCGATACACCACTGAGGGTTCAATGTATTCCTTGGATATACACATTGACGATGAAACACTGAAATTACATCGGAATTAAATACAAAAGGAACAATGTCGCCTTAAGTACAAGAATAGAGACTCTTCTTACTGTCGGTGATTTGAGCATTACCTCTGAGACCTGTATTAGTTTCCGATACACCACTGCAGGTTCAATGTATTCCATCGACCTTCACATAGATGATGAAACACAGAAATCGGATCGGAATTAAATACAAAAGGCACAATGCCGCTTTAAGTACAAGAATAGAGAGTCTTCTTACAGTCGGTGCTTTGAGCATTTCCTGTGAGACCAGTATTAGTTTCCGATTTACCACTGCAGGTTCAATGCATACCTTGGACCTTCACATTGACGATTATACACAGAATTCGCATCGGAATTAAATACAAAAGGCACAATGCCGCCTTAAGTACAAGATTAGAGACTCTTCTTACAGTCGGTGCTTTGAGCATTCCCTGTGAATCTAGTATTAGTTTTCGATACACCACTGCAGGTTCAGTGTATTCCTCGGACTTACACATCGACGATGAAACACAGAAATGGCATCGGAATTAAATACAAAGGGCACAATGCCGCCTTAAATACAAGAATAGACACTCTTCTTCAGTCGGTGCTTTGAGCATTCCCTGTGAGACCAGTATTACATTCCGATACACCACTGCAGTTTCAATGTATTCCTTGGACCTTCACATTGACGATGAATGACAGAAATCGCATCGGAATTCAATACAAAAGGCCCAATGACGCCTTAAGTACAAGAATAGAGACTCTTCTTACAGTCGGTGCTTTGAGCATTACCTGTGAGACCAGTATTAGTTTCCGATACACCACTTTAGGTTCAATGTATTCCTTGGACCTTCACATTGACGATGAATGACAGAAATCGCATCGGAATTCAATACAAAAGGCCCAATGACGCCTTAAGTACAAGAATAGAGACTCTTCTTACAGTCGGTGCTTTGAGCATTACCTGTGAGACCAGTATTAGTTTCCGATACACCCCTTTAGGTTCAATGTATTCCATCGACCTTCACATAGACGATGAAACACAGAAATCGGATCGGAATTAAATACCAAAGGCACAATGCCGCCTTACGTACAAGAATAGAGACTAATCTCTCAGCCGGAGCGTCGAGTATTCCCTGTGATACCAGTATTAGTTTCCGATACACCTCTGCAGGTTCAATGTATTCCTTGAACATACACTTTGACGATGAAACACTGAAATTACATCGGATTGAAATACAATGGACACAATGACGCCTGAAGTGCAAGAAGAGTGACATTTCTTAGAGTCTGTGCTTTGATCCTATCCTGTGACACCAGTATTAGTTTCCGATACTACACTGCAGTGTCAATGTATTCCTTGGACCTTCACATTGACGATGAAACACAGAAATCGCATCGGAATTAAATACAAAGGGCAAAATGCCGCCTTAAGTACAAGAATAGAGACTCTTCTTACAGTCGGTGCTTTGAGCATTACCTGTGAGACCAGTATTAGTTTCCGATACACCACTTTAGGTTCAATGTATTCCTTGGACCTCACACTGACGATGAAACACAGAAATCGCATCGGAATTAAATACAAAAGGCAAAATGCCGCCTTAAGTACAAGAATAGAGACTCTTCTTACAGTCGGTGCTTTGAGCATTCCGTGTGAGACCAGTATTAGTTTCCGATACACCACTGCAGGTTCAATGTATTCCTTGGACCTTCACATTGACGATGAAACATAGAAATTGCATCGGAATTAAATACAAAAGACACATTGCAGCCCTAACTACAAGAATATAAACTCTACTTACAGTCGGTGCTTTGAGCATTCCCTGTGAGACCAGTAATAGTTTCCGATACACCACTGAGGGTTCAATGTATTCCTTGGACCTTCATATTGACGATGACACACTGAAATTACTTTGGAATTAAATACAAATGGAACAATGCCGCCCTAAGAACAAGAATAGAGACTCTTCTTATAGTCGGTGCTTTGAGCATTCTCTGTGAGACCAATATTGGTTTCCGATACACCACTGCAGGTTCAATGTATTCCTTGGACCTTCACATTGACGATGAAAAACAGAAATCGCATCGGAATTAAATACAAGAAAGCACAATGCTGCCTTAAGTACAAGAATAGAGACTCTTTTTACAGTCGGTGCTTTGAGCATTCCCTGTGAGACCAGTATTAGTTTCCGATACACCACTGCAGGTTCAATGTATTCCTTGGAACTTCACATTGACGATGAAACACAGAAATCGCTTCGGAATTAAATACAAAAGGCACAATGCCGCCTTAAGTACAAGAATACAGACTCTACTTACAGTCGGTGCTTTGAGCATTCTCTCTGAGACCAGTATTAGTATCCGATACACTACTGCAGGTTCAATGTATTCCTTGGACATACACATTGACGATGAAACACTGAAATTACATCGGAATTAGATACAAAAGGAACAATGTCGCCTTAAGTACAAGAATAGAGACTCTTCTTACTGTCGGTGTTTTGAGCATTCCCTCTGAGACCAGTATTAGTTTTCGATACACCACTGCAGGTTCAATGTATTCCTTGGACCTTCACATTGACGATGAAACACCGAAATCGCATCGGAATTAAATACAAAAGGCACAATGACGCCCTAAGTACAACAATAGAGACTCTTCTTACAGTCGGTGCTTTGAGCATTCCCTGAGAGACCAGTATTAATTTCCGATACACCACTGCAGGTTCAATGTATTCCTCAGACATTCACATTGACGATGAAACACAGAAATCGCATCGGATTTAAATACCAAAGGCACAATGCCGCCTTAAGTACAAGAATAGAGACTATTCTCTCAGCCGGTGCGTCGAGTATTCCCTGTGATACCAGTATTAGTTTCCGATACACCTCTGCAGGTTCAATGTATTCCTTGAACATACACATTGACGATGAAACACTGAAATTACATCGGATTGAAATACAATGGGCACAATGACGCCTGAAGTGCAAGAAGAGTGACATTTCTTAGAGTCTGTGCTTTGATCCTATCCTGTGACACCAGTATTAGTTTCCGATACTACACTGCAGTGTCAATGTATTCCTTGGACCTTCACATTGACGATGAAACACAGAAATCGCATCGGAATTAAATACAAAGGGCAAAATGCCGCCTTAAGTACAAGAATAGAGACTCTTCTTACAGTCGGTGCTTTGAGCATTACCTGTGAGACCAGTATTAGTTTCCGATACACCACTTTAGGTTCAATGTATTCCTTGGACCTCACACTGACGATGAAACACAGAAATCGCATCGGAATTAAATACAAAAGGCAAAATGCCGCCTTAAGTACAAGAATAGAGACTCTTCTTACAGTCGGTGCTTTGAGCATTCCGTGTGAGACCAGTATTAGTTTCCGATACACCACTGCAGGTTCAATGTATTCCTTGGACCTTCACATTGACGATGAAACATAGAAATTGCATCGGAATTAAATACAAAAGACACATTGCAGCCCTAACTACAAGAATATAAACTCTACTTACAGTCGGTGCTTTGAGCATTCCCTGTGAGACCAGTAATAGTTTCCGATACACCACTGAGGGTTCAATGTATTCCTTGGACCTTCACCTTGACGATGAAACCCCGAAATTACTTCGGAATTAAATACAAAAGAAACAATGCCGAATTAAGTACAAGAATAGAGACTCTTCTTACTGTCGGTGCTTTGAGTATTCCCTGTGAGACCAGTACTAGTTTCCGATACACCACTGCAGGTTCAATGTATTCCTTGGAAATACGCATTGACTATGAAACACTGAAATTACATCGGAATTAAATACAAAGGGCACAATGCCACCTTAAGTACAAGAATAGACACTCTTCTTACAGTCGGTGCTTTGAGCATTCCCTGTGCGACCAGTATTGGTTTCCGATACACCACTGCAGGTTCAATGTATTCCTTGGACCTTCACATTGACGATGAACAACAGAAATCGCATCGGAATTAAATACAAAAGGCACAATCCCGCCTTAAGTACAAGAATACAGACTCTACTTACAGTCGGTGCTTTGAGCATTCCCTGTGAGACCAGTATTAGTTTCCGATACACCACTGCAGGTTCAATGTATTCCTTGGACCTTCACATTGACGAAGAAACACAGAAATCGCATCGGAAGTAAATACAAAAATGCACAATGCCACCTTAAGTACAAGTATAGAGACTCTTTTTACAGTCGGTGCTTTGAGCATTCCCTGTGAGACCAGTATTAATTTCCGATACACCACTGCAGGTTCAATGTATTCCTTGGACCATCACATTGACGATGAAACACAGAAATTGCTTCGGAATTCAATACAAAAGGCACAATGCCGCCTTAACTACAAGAATTGAGACTCTACTTACAGTCGGTGCCTTGAGCATTCCCTGTGAGACCAGTATTAATATCCGATACACCACTGCAGTTCAATGTATTCCTTGGACATTCACATTGACGATGAAACACCGAAATCGCATCGGAATTAAATACAAAAGGCACAATGAAGCACTAAGTACAACAATAGAGAATCTTCTTACAGTCGGTGCTTTGAGAATTCCCTGAGAGACCAGTATTAATATCCGATACACCACTGAGGGTTCAATGTATTCCTTGGACCTTCACATTGACGAAGAAACACAGAAATCGCATCGGAATTAAATACAAAAGGCACAATGCCGCTTTAAGTACAAGAATAGAGAGTCTTTTTACAGTCGGTGCTTTGAGCATTTCCTGTGAGACCAGTATTAGTTTCCGATTTCCCACTGCAGGTTCAATGCATACCTTGGACCTTCACATTGACGATTATACACAGAAATCGCATCGGAATTAAATACAAAAGGCACAATGCCGCCTTAACTACAAGAATTGAGACTCTACTTACAGTCGGTGCTTTGAGCATTCCCTGTGAGACCAGTATTAGTTTCCGATACACCACTGCAGGTTCAATGTATTCCTTGGACCTTCACATTGACGATGAAACACAGAAATCGTTTCGGAATTCAATACAAAAGGCACAATGCCGCCTTAACTACAAGAATTGAGACTCTACTTACAGTCGGTGCTTTGAGCATTCCCTGTGAGACCAGTATTAGTATCCGATACACCACTGAGGGTTCAATGTATTCCTTGGATATACACATTGACGATGAAACACTGAAATTACATCGGAATTAAATACAAAAGGAACAATGTCGCCTTAAGTACAAGAATAGAGACTCTTCTTACTGTCGGTGATTTGAGCATTACCTCTGAGACCTGTATTAGTTTCCGATACACCACTGCAGGTTCAATGTATTCCATCGACCTTCACATAGATGATGAAACACAGAAATCGGATCGGAATTAAATACAAAAGGCACAATGGCGCTTTAAGTACAAGAATAGAGAGTCTTCTTACAGTCGGTGCTTTGAGCATTTCCTGTGAGACCAGTATTAGTTTCCGATTTACCACTGCAGGTTCAATGCATACCTTGGACCTTCACATTGACGATTATACACAGAATTCGCATCGGAATTAAATACAAAAGGCACAATGCCGCCTTAAGTACAAGATTAGAGACTCTTCTTACAGTCGGTGCTTTGAGCATTCCCTGTGAATCTAGTATTAGTTTTCGATACACCACTGCAGGTTCAGTGTATTCCTCGGACTTACACATCGACGATGAAACACAGAAATGGCATCGGAATTAAATACAAAGGGCACAATGCCGCCTTAAATACAAGAATAGACACTCTTCTTCAGTCGGTGCTTTGAGCATTCCCTGTGAGACCAGTATTACATTCCGATACACCACTGCAGTTTCAATGTATTCCTTGGACCTTCACATTGACGATGAATGACAGAAATCGCATCGGAATTCAATACAAAAGGCCCAATGACGCCTTAAGTACAAGAATAGAGACTCTTCTTACAGTCGGTGCTTTGAGCATTACCTGTGAGACCAGTATTAGTTTCCGATACACCACTTTAGGTTCAATGTATTCCTTGGACCTTCACATTGACGATGAATGACAGAAATCGCATCGGAATTCAATACAAAAGGCCCAATGACGCCTTAAGTACAAGAATAGAGACTCTTCTTACAGTCGGTGCTTTGAGCATTACCTGTGAGACCAGTATTAGTTTCCGATACACCCCTTTAGGTTCAATGTATTCCATCGACCTTCACATAGACGATGAAACACAGAAATCGGATCGGAATTAAATACCAAAGACACAATGCCGCCTTACGTACAAGAATAGAGACTATTCTCTCAGCCGGAGCGTCGAGTATTCCCTGTGATACCAGTATTAGTTTCCGATACACCTCTGCAGGTTCAATGTATTCCTTGAACATACACATTGACGATGAAACACTGAAATTACATCGGATTGAAATACAATGGGCACAATGACGCCTGAAGTGCAGGAAGAGTGACATTTCTTAGAGTCTGTGCTTTGATCCTATCCTGTGACACCAGTATTAGTTTCCGATACTACACTGCAGTGTCAATGTATTCCTTGGACCTTCACATTGACGATGAAACACAGAAATCGCATCGGAATTAAATACAAAGGGCAAAATGCCGCCTTAAGTACAAGAATAGAGACTCTTCTTACAGTCGGTGCTTTGAGCATTACCTGTGAGACCAGTATTAGTTTCCGATACACCACTTTAGGTTCAATGTATTCCTTGGACCTCACACTGACGATGAAACACAGAAATCGCATCGGAATTAAATACAAAAGGCAAAATGCCGCCTTAAGTACAAGAATAGAGACTCTTCTTACAGTCGGTGCTTTGAGCATTCCGTGTGAGACCAGTATTAGTTTCTGATACACCACTGCAGGTTCAATGTATTCCTTGGACCTTCACATTGACGATGAAACATAGAAATTGCATCGGAATTAAATACAAAAGACACATTGCAGCCCTAACTACAAGAATATAAACTCTACTTACAGTCGGTGCTTTGAGCATTCCCTGTGAGACCAGTAATAGTTTCCGATACACCACTGAGGGTTCAATGTATTCCTTGGACCTTCACATTGACGATGAAACCCCGAAATTACTTCGGAATTAAATACAAAAGAAACAATGCCGAATTAAGTACAAGAATAGAGACTCTTCTTACTGTCGGTGCTTTGAGTAATCCCTGTGAGACCAGTACTAGTTTCCGATACACCACTGCAGGTTCAATGTATTCCTTGGAAATACGCATTGATTATGAAACACTGAAATTACATCGGAATTAAATACAAAGGGCACAATGCCGCCTTAAGTACAAGAATAGACACTCTTCTTACAGTCGGTGCTTTGAGCATTCCCTGTGCGACCAGTATTGGTTTCCGATACACCACTGCAGGTTCAATGTATTCCTTGGACCTTCACATTGACGATGAACAACAGAAATCGCATCGGAATTAAATACAAAAGGCACAATCCCGCCTTAAGTACAAGAATACAGACTCTACTTACAGTAGGTGCTTTGAGCATTCCCTGTGAGACCAGTATTAGTTTCCGATACACCACTGCAGGTTCAATGTATTCCTTGGACCTTCACATTGACGAATAAACACAGAAATCGCATCGGAATTAAATACAAAAATGCACAATGCCACCTTAAGTACAAGTATAGAGACTCTTTTTACAGTCGGTGCTTTGAGCATTCCCTGTGAGACCAGTATTAATTTCCGATACACCACTGCAGGTTCAATGTATTCCTTGGACCTTCACATTGACGATGAAACACAGAAATCGCTTCGGAATTCAATACAAAAGGCACAATGCCGCCTTAACTACAAGAATTGAGACTCTACTTACAGTCGGTGCCTTGAGCATTCCCTGTGAGACCAGTATTAGTATCCGATACACCACTGCAGTTCAATGTATTCCTTGGACATTCACATTGACGATGAAACACCGAAATCGCATCGGAATTAAATACAAAAGGCACAATGAAGCACTAAGTACAACAATAGAGAATCTTCTTACAGTCGGTGCTTTGAGAATTCCCTGAGAGACCAGTATTAATATCCGATTCACCACTGAGGGTTCAATGTATTCCTTGGACCTTCACATTGACGAAGAAACACAGAAATCGCATCGGAATTAAATACAAAAGGCACAATGCCGCTTTAAGTACAAGAATAGAGAGTCTTCCTACAGTCGGTGCTTTGAGCATTTCCTGTGAGACCAGTATTAGTTTCCGATTTACCACTGCAGGTTCAATGCATACCTTGGACCTTCACATTGACGATTATACACAGAAATCGCATCGGAATTAAATACAAAAGGCACAATGCCGCCTTAACTACAAGAATTGAGACTCTACTTACAGTCGGTGCTTTGAGCATTCCCTGTGAGACCAGTATTAGTTTCCGATACACCACTGCAGGTTCAATGTATTCCTTGGACCTTCACATTGACGATGAAACACAGAAATCGTTTCGGAATTCAATACAAAAGGCACAATGCCGCCTTAACTACAAGAATTGAGACTCTACTTACAGTCGGTGCTTTGAGCATTCCCTGTGAGACCAGTATTAGTATCCGATACACCACTGAGGGTTCAATTTATTCCTCGGATATACACATTGACGATGAAACACTGAAATTACATCGGAATTAAATACAAAAGGAACAATGTCGCCTTAAGTACAAGAATAGAGACTCTTCTACTGTCGGTGATTTGAGCATTACCTCTGAGACCTGTATTAGTTTCCGATACACCACTGCAGGTTCAATGTATTCCATCGACCTTCACATAGACGATGAAACACAGAAATCGGATCGGAATTAAATACAAAAGGCACAATGCCGCTTTAAGTACAAGAATAGAGAGTCTTCTTACAGTCGGTGCTTTGAGCATTTCCTGTGAGACCAGTATTAGTTTCCGATTTACCACTGCAGGTTCAATGCATACCTTGGACCTTCACATTGACGATTATACACAGAAATCGCATCGGAATTAAATACAAAAGGCACAATGCCGCCTTAAGTACAAGATTAGAGACTCTTCTTACAGTCGGTGCTTTGAGCATTCCCTGTGAATCTAGTATTAGTTTTCTATACACCACTGCAGGTTCAGTGTATTCCTCGGACTTACACATCGACGATGAAACACAGAAATGGCATCGCAATTAAATACAAAGGGCACAATGCCGCCTTAAATACAAGAATAGACACTCTTCTTCAGTCGGTGCTTTGAGCATTCCCTGTGAGACCAGTATTACATTCCGATACACCACTGCAGTTTCAATGTATTCCTTGGACCTTCACATTGACGATGAATGACAGAAATCGCATCGGAATTCAATACAAAAGGCCCAATGCCGCCTTAAGTACAAGAATAGAGACTCTTCTTACAGTCGGTGCTTTGAGCATTACCTGTGAGACCAGTATTAGTTTCCGATACACAACTTTAGGTTCAATGTATTCCTTGGATCTTCACATTGACGATGAAACACAGAAATCGCATCGGAATTAAATACAAAAGGCAAAATGCCGCCTTAAGTACAAGAATAGAGACTCTTTTTACAGTCGGTGCTTTGAGCATTCCCTGTGAGACCAGTATTAGATTCCGATACACCACTGCAGGTTCAATGTATTCCTTGGACCTTCACATTGACGATGAAACATAGAAATTGCATCGGAATTAAATACAAAAGACACATTGCAGCCCTAAGTACAAGAATATAGACTCTACTTACAGTCGGTGCTTTGAGCATTCCCTGTGAGACCTGTAATAGTTTCCGATACACCACTGAGGGTTCAATGTATTCCTTGGACCTTCACATTGACGATGAAACACTGAAATTACATCGGAATTAAATACAAAAGAAACAATGCCGCCTTAAGTACAAGAATAGAGACTCTTCTTACTGTCGGTGCTTTGAGCATTCCCTGTGAGACCAGTATTAGTTTCCGATACACCACTGTAGGTTCAATGTATTCCTTGGAAATACGCATTGACGATGAAACACTGAAATTACATCGGAATTAAATATAAAGGGCACAATGCCGCCTTAAGTACAAGAATAGACACTCTTCTTACAGTCGGTGCTTTGAGCATTCCCTGTGAGACCAGTATTGGTTTCCGATACACCACTGCAGGTTCAATGTATTCCTTGGACCTTCACATTGACGATGAACAACAGAAATCGCATCGGAATTAAATACAAAAGGCACAATCCCGCCTTAAGTACAAGAATACAGACTCTACTTACAGTCGGTGCTTTGAGCATTCCCTGTGAGACCAGTATTAGTTTCCGATACACCACTGCAGGTTCAATGTATTCCTTGGACCTTCACATTGACGAAGAAACACAGAAATCGCATCGGAATTAAATACAAAAAGGCACAATGCCACCTTAAGTACAAGTATAGAGACTCTTTTTACAGTCGGTGCTTTGAGCATTCCCTGTGCGACCAGTATTAATATCCGATACACCACTGCAGGTTCAATGTATTCCTTAGACATTCACATTGACGATGAAACACAGAAATCGCATCGGAATTAAATACCAAAGGCACAATGCCGTCTTAAGTACAAGAATTGAGACTCTTCTTACAGTCGGTGCTTTGAGCATTCCCTGTGCGACCAGTATTAGTATCCGATACACCACTGAGGGTTCAATGTATTCCTTGGATATACACATTGACGATGAAACACTGAAATTACATCGGAATGAAATACAAAAGGAACAATGTCGCCTTATGTACAAGAATAGAGACTCTTCTTACTGTCGGTGATTTGAGCATTACCTCTGAGACCTGTATTAGTTTCCGATACACCACTGCAGGTCCAATGTATTCCTTCGACCTTCACATAGACGATGAAACACAGAAATCGGATCGGAATTAAATACAAAAGTCACAATGCCGCCTTAAGTACAAGAATAGAGAGTCTTCTTACAGTCGGTGCTTTGAGCATTCCCTGTGAGACCAGTATTAGTTTCCGATACACCACTGCAGTTTCAATGTATTCCTTGGACCTTCACATTGACGATGAATGACAGAAATCGCATCGGAATTCAATACAAAAGGCCCAATGCCGCCTTAAGTACAAGAATAGAGACTCTTCTTACAGTCAGTGCTTTGAGCATTACCTGTGAGACCAGTATTAGTTTCCGATACACCACTTTAGGTTCAATGTATTCCTTGGACCTTCACATTGACGATGAAACACAGAAATCGCATCGGAATTAAATACAAAAGGCAAAATGCCGCCTTAAGTACAAGAATAGAGACTCTTTTTACAGTCGGTGCTTTGAGCATTCCCTGTGAGACCAGTATTAGTTTCCGATACACCACTGCAGGTTCAATGTATTCCTTGGACCTTCACATTGACGATGAAACATAGAAATTGCATCGGAATTAAATACAAAAGACACATTGCAGCCCTAAGTACAAGAATATAGACTCTACTTACAGTCGGTGCTTTGAGCATTCCCTGTGAGACCTGTAATAGTTTCCGATACACCACTGAGGGTTCAATGTATTCCTTGGACCTTCACATTGACGATGAAACACTGAAATTACATCGGAATTAAATACAAAAGAAACAATGCCGCCTTAAGTACAAGAATAGAGACTCTTCTTACTGTCGGTGCTTTGAGCATTCCCTGTGAGACCAGTATTAGTTTCCGATACACCACTGTAGGTTCAATGTATTCCTTGGAAATACGCATTGACGATGAAACACTGAAATTACATCGGAATTAAATATAAAGGGCACAATGCCGCCTTAAGTACAAGAATAGACACTCTTCTTACAGTCGGTGCTTTGAGCATTCCCTGTGAGACCAGTATTGGTTTCCGATACACCACTGCAGGTTCAATGTATTCCTTGGACCTTCACATTGACGATGAACAACAGAAATCGCATCGGAATTAAATACAAAAGGCACAATCCCGCCTTAAGTACAAGGATACAGACTCTACTTACAGTCGGTGCTTTGAGCATTCCCTGTGAGACCAGTATTAGTTTCCGATACACCACTGCAGGTTCAATGTATTCCTTGGACCTTCACATTGACGAAGAAACACAGAAATCGCATCGGAATTAAATACAAAAAGGCACAATGCCACCTTAAGTACAAGTATAGAGACTCTTTTTACAGTCGGTGCTTTGAGCATTCCCTGTGAGACCAGTATTAGTTTCCGATACACCACTGCAGGTTCAATGTATTCCTTGGACCTTCACATCGACGATGAAACACAGAAATCGCTTCGGAATTAAATACAAAAGGCACAATGCCGCCATAACTACAAGAATTGAGACTCTACTTACAGTCGGTGCTTTGAGCATTCCCTGTGAGACCAGTATTAGTATCCGTTACACCACTGCAGGTTCAATGTATTCCTTGGACCTTCACATTGACGATGAAACACCGAAATCGCATCGGAATTAAATACAAAAGGCACAATGAAGCACTAAGTACAACAATAGAGAATCTTCTTACAGTCGGTGCTTTGAGCATTCCCTGAGAGACCAGTATTAATATCCGATACACCACTGCAGGTTCAATGTATTCCTTAGACATTCACATTGACGATGAAACACAGAAATCGCATCGGAATTAAATACCAAAGGCACAATGCCGTCTTAACTACAAGAATTGAGACTCTTCTTACAGTCGGTGCTTTGAGCATTCCCTGTGCGACCAGTATTAGTATCCGATACACCACTGAGGGTTCAATGTATTCCTTGGATATACACATTGACGATGAAACACTGAAATTACATCGGAATTAAATACAAAAGGAACAATGTCGCCTTATGTACAAGAATAGAGACTCTTCTTACTGTCGGTGATTTGAGCATTACCTCTGAGACCTGTATTAGTTTCCGATACACCACTGCAGGTCCAATGTATTCCTTCGACCTTCACATAGACGATGAAACACAGAAATCGGGTCGGAATTAAATACAAAAGTCACAATGCCGCCTTAAGTACAAGAATAGAGAGTCTTCTTACAGTCGGTGCTTTGAGCATTCCCTGTGAGACCAGTATTAGTTTCCGATTTACCACTGCAGGCTCAATGTATACCTTGGACCTTCACATTGACGATTATACACAGAAATCGCATAGGAATTGAATACAAAAGGCACAATGCCGCCTTAAGTACAAGATTAGAGACTCTTCATACAGTGGGTGTTTTGAGCATTCCCTGTGAGACCAGTATTAGTTTCCGATGCACCACTGCAGGTTCAGTGTATTCCTCGGACTTACACATCGACGATGAAACACAGAAATGGCATCGGAATTAAATACAAAGGGCACAATGCCGCCTTAAGTACAAGAATAGACACTCTTCTTACTGTCGGTGCTATGAGCAATCCCTGTGAGACCAGTATTAGATTCCGATACACCACTGCAGGTTCAATGTATTCCTTGGACCTTCACATTGACGATGAAAGACAGAAATCGCATCGGAATTAAATGCAAAAGGCCCAATGCCGCCTTAAGTACAAGAATAGAGACTCTTCTTACAGTCGGTGCTTTGAGCATTACCTATGAGACCAGTATTAGTTTCCGATAAACCACTTTAGGTTCAATGTATTCCTTGGACCTTCACATTGACGATGAAACACAGAAATCGCATCGGAATTAAATAGAAAAGGCAAAATGCCGCCTTAAGTACAAGAATAGAGACTCTTCTTACAGTCGGTGCTTTGAGCATTCCCTGTGAGACCAGTATTAGTTTCCGATACACCACTGCAGGTTCAATGTATTCCTTGGACCTTCACATTGACGATGAAACATAGAAATTGCATCGGAATTAAATACAAAAGACACAATGCAGTCCTAAGTACAAGAATATACACTCTACTTACAGTCGGTGCTTTTAGCATTCCCTGTGAGACCAGTAATAGTTTCCGATACACCACTGAGGGTTCAATGTATTCCTTGGACCTTCACATTGACGATGACACACTGAAATTACTTTGGAATTAAATACAAATGGAACAATGCCGCCCTAAGTACAAGAATAGAGACTCTTCTTATGGTCGATGCTTTGAGCATTCTCTGTGAGACCAATATTGGTTTCCGATACACCACTGCAGGTTCAATGTATTCCTTGGACCTTCACATTGACGATGAAAAACAGAAATCGCATCGGAATTAAATACAAAAAAGCACATTGCTGCCTTAAGTACAAGAATAGAGACTCTTTTTACAGTCGGTGCTTTGAGCATTCCCTGTGAGACAAGTATTAGTTTCCGATACACCACTGCAGGTTCAATGTATTCCTTGGAACTTCACATTGACGATGAAACACAGAAATCGCTTCGGAATTAAATACAAAAGGCACAATGCCGCCTTAAGTACAAGAATACAGACTCTACTTACAGTCGGTGCTTTGAGCATTCTCTGTGAGACCAGTATTAGTATCCGATACACCACTGCAGGTTCAATGTATTCCTTGGACACACACATTGACGATGAAACACTGAAATTACATCGGAATTAGATACAAAAGGAACAATGTCGCCTTAAGTACAAGAATAGAGACTCTTCTTACTGTCGGTGTTTTGAGCATTCCCTCTGAGACCAGTATTAGTTTTCGATACACCACTGCAGGTTCAATGTATTCCTTGGACCTTCACATTGACGATGAAACACCGAAATCGCATCGGAATTAAATACAAAAGGCACAATGACGCCCTAAGTACAACAATAGAGACTCTTCTTACAGTCGGTGCTTTGAGCATTCCCTGAGAGACCAGTATTAATTTCCGATACACCACTGCAGGTTCAATGTATTCCTCAGACATTCACATTGACGATGAAACACAGAAATCGCATCGGAATTAAATACCAAAGGCACAATGCCGCCTTAAGTACAAGAATAGAGACTATTCTCTCAGCCGGTGCGTCGAGTATTCCCTGTGATACCAGTATTAGTTTCCGATACACCTCTGCAGGTTCAATGTATTCCTTGAACATACACATTGACGATGAAACACTGAAATTACATCGGATTGAAATACAATGGGCACAATGACGCCTGAAGTGCAAGAAGAGTGAGATTTCTTAGAGTCTGTTCTTTGATCCTATCCTGTGACCCCAGTATTAGTTTCCGATACTACACTGCAGTGTCAATGTATTCCTTGGACCTTCACATTGACGATGAAACACAGAAATCGCATCGGAATTAAATACAAAGGGCAAAATGCCGCCTTAAGTACAAGAATAGAGACTCTTCTTACAGTCGGTGCTTTGAGCATTCCGTGTGAGACCAGTATTAGTTTCCGATACACCACTGCAGGTTCAATGTATTCCTTGGACCTTCACATTGACGATGAAACATAGAAATTGCATCGGAATTAAATACAAAAGACACATTGCAGCCCTAAGTACAAGAATATAGACTCTACTTACAGTCGGTGCTTTGAGCATTCCCTGTGAGACCTGTAATAGTTTCCGATACACCACTGAGGGTTCAATGTATTCCTTGGACCTTCACATTGACGATGAAACACTGAAATTACATCGGAATTAAATACAAAAGAAACAATGCCGCCTTAAGTACAAGAATAGAGACTCTTCTTACTGTCGGTGCTTTGAGCATTCCCTGTGAGACCAGTATTAGTTTCCGATACACCACTGTAGGTTCAATGTATTCCTTGGAAATACGCATTGACGATGAAACACTGAAATTACATCGGAATTAAATATAAAGGGCACAATGCCGCCTTAAGTACAAGAATAGACACTCTTCTTACAGTCGGTGCTTTGAGCATTCCCTGTGAGACCAGTATTGGTTTCCGATACACCACTGCAGGTTCAATGTATTCCTTGGACCTTCACATTGACGATGAACAACAGAAATCGCATCGGAATTAAATACAAAAGGCACAATCCCGCCTTAAGTACAAGAATACAGACTCTACTTACAGTCGGTGCTTTGAGCATTCCCTGTGAGACCAGTATTAGTTTCCGATACACCACTGCAGGTTCAATGTATACCTTGGACCTTCACATTGACGAAGAAACACAGAAATCGCATCGGAATTAAATACAAAAACTCACAATGCCACCTTAAGTACAACTATAGAGACTCTTTTTACAGTCGGTGCTTTGAGCATTCCCTGTGAGACCAGTATTAGTATCCGTTACACCACTGCAGGTTCAATGTATTCCTTGGACCTTCACATTGACGATGAAACACCGAAATCGCATCGGAATTAAATACAAAAGGCACAATGAAGCACTAAGTACAACAATAGAGAATCTTCTTACAGTCGGTGCTTTGAGCATTCCCTGAGAGACCAGTATTAATATCCGATACACCACTGCAGGTTCAATGTATTCCTTAGACATTCACATTGACGATGAAACACAGAAATCGCATCGGAATTAAATACCAAAGGCACAATGCCGTCTTAACTACAAGAATTGAGACTCTTCTTACAGTCGGTGCTTTGAGCATTCCCTGTGCGACCAGTATTAGCATCCGATACACCACTGAGGGTTCAATGTTTTCCTTGGATATACACATTGACGATGAAACACTGAAATTACATCGGAATTAAATACAAAAGGAACAATGTCGCCTTATGTACAAGAATAGAGACTCTTCTTACTGTCGGTGATTTGAGCATTACCTCTGAGACCTGTATTAGTTTCCGATACACCACTGCAGGTCCAATGTATTCCTTCGACCTTCACATAGACGATGAAACACAGAAATCGGGTCGGAATTAAATACAAAAGTCACAATGCCGCCTTAAGTACAAGAATAGAGAGTCTTCTTACAGTCGGTGCTTTGAGCATTCCCTGTGAGACCAGTATTAGTTTCCGATTTACCACTGCAGGCTCAATGTATACCTTGGACCTTCACATTGACGATTATACACAGAAATCGCATAGGAATTAAATACAAAAGGCACAATGCCGCCTTAAGTACAAGATTAGAGACTCTTCATACAGTGGGTGTTTTGAGCATTCCCTGTGAGACCAGTATTAGTTTCTGATGCACCACTGCAGGTTCAGTGTATTCCTCGGACTTACACATCGACGATGAAACACAGAAATGGCATCGGAATTAAATACAAAGGGCACAATGCCGCCTTAAGTACAAGAATAGACACTCTTCTTACTGTCGGTGCTATGAGCAATCCCTGTGAGACCAGTATTAGATTCCGATACACCACTGCAGGTTCAATGTATTCCTTGGACCTTCACATTGACGATGAAAGACAGAAATCGCATCGGAATTAAATGCAAAAGGCCCAATGCCGCCTTAAGTACAAGAATAGAGACTCTTCTTACAGTCGGTGCTTTGAGCATTACCTATGAGACCAGTATTAGTTTCCGAAAACCACATTAGGTTCAATGTATTCCTTGGACCTTCACATTGACGATGAAACACAGAAAACGCATCGGAATTAAATAGAAAAGGCAAAATGCCGCCTTAAGTACAAGAATAGAGACTCTTCTTACAGTCGGTGCTTTGAGCATTCCCTGTGAGACCAGTATTAGTTTCCGATACACCACTGCAGGTTCAATGTATTCCTTGGACCTTCACATTGACGATGAAACATAGAAATTGCATCGGAATTAAATACAAAAGACACAATGCAGTCCTAAGTACAAGAATATACACTCTACTTACAGTCGGTGCTTTTAGCATTCCCTGTGAGACCAGTAATAGTTTCCGATACACCACTGAGGGTTCAATGTATTCCTTGGACCTTCACATTGACGATGACACACTGAAATTACTTTGGAATTAAATACAAATGGAACAATGCCGCCCTAAGTACAAGAATAGAGACTCTTCTTATGGTCGATGCTTTGAGCATTCTCTGTGAGACCAATATTGGTTTCCGATACACCACTGCAGGTTCAATGTATTCCTTGGACCTTCACATTGACGATGAAAAACAGAAATCGCATCGGAATTAAATACAAAAAAGCACAATGCTGCCTTAAGTACAAGAATAGAGACTCTTTTTACAGTCGGTGCTTTGAGCATTCCCTGTGAGACAAGTATTAGTTTCCGATACACCACTGCAGGTTCAACGTATTCCTTGGAACTTCACATTGACGATGAAACACAGAAATCGCTTCGGAATTAAATACAAAAGGCACAATGCCGCCTTAAGTACAAGAATACAGACTCTACTTACAGTCGGTGCTTTGAGCATTCTCTGTGAGACCAGTATTAGTATCCGATACACCACTGCAGGTTCAATGTATTCCTTGGACATACACATTGACGATGAAACACTGAAATTACATCGGAATTAGATACAAAAGGAACAATGTCGCCTTAAGTACAAGAATAGAGACTCTTCTTACTGTCGGTGTTTTGAGCATTCCCTCTGAGACCAGTATTAGTTTTCGATACACCACTGCAGGTTCAATGTATTCCTTGGACTTTCACATTGACGATGAAACACCGAAATCGCATCGGAATTAAATACAAAAGGCACAATGACGCCCTAAGTACAACAATAGAGACTCTTCTTACAGTCGGTGCTTTGAGCATTCCCTGAGAGACCAGTATTAATTTCCGATACACCACTGCAGGTTCAATGTATTCCTCAGACATTCACATTGACGATGAAACACAGAAATCGCATCGGAATTAAATACCAAAGGCACAATGCCGCCTTAAGTACAAGAATAGAGACTATTCTCTCAGCCGGTGCGTCGAGTATTCCCTGTGATACCAGTATTAGTTTCCGATACACCTCTGCAGGTTCAATGTATTCCTTGAACATACACATTGACGATGAAACACTGAAATTACATCGGATTGAAATACAATGGGCACAATGACGCCTGAAGTGCAAGAAGAGTGAGATTTCTTAGAGTCTGTGCTTTGATCCTATCCTGTGACACCAGTATTAGTTTCCGATACTACACTGCAGTGTCAATGTATTCCTTGGACCTTCACATTGACGATGAAACACAGAAATCGCATCGGAATTAAATACAAAGGGCAAAATGCCGCCTTAAGTACAAGAATAGAGACTCTTCTTACAGTCGGTGCTTTGAGCATTCCGTGTGAGACCAGTATTAGTTTCCGATACACCACTGCAGGTTCAATGTATTCCTTGGACCTTCACATTGACGATGAAACATAGAAATTGCATCGGAATTAAATACAAAAGACACATTGCAGCCCTAACTACAAGAATATAAACTCTACTTACAGTCGGTCCTTTGAGCATTCCCTGTGAGACCAGTAATAGTTTCCGATACACCACTGAGGGTTCAATGTATTCCTTGGACCTTCACATTCACGATGAAACTCCGAAATTACTTCGGAATTAAATACAAAAGAAACAATGCCGAATTAAGTACAAGAATAGAGACTCTTCTTACTGTCGGTGCTTTGAGTATTCCCTGTGAGACCAGTATTAGTTTCCGATACACCACTGCAGGTTCAATGTATTCCTTGGAAATACGCATTGACTATGAAACACTGAAATTACATCGGAATTAAATACAAAGCGCACAATGCCGCCTTAAGTACAAGAATAGACACTCTTCTTACAGTAGGTGCTTTGAGCATTCCCTGTGCAACCAGTATTGGTTTCCGATACACCACTGCAGGTTCAATGTATTCCTTGGACCTTCACATTGAAGATGAACAACAGAAATCGCATCGGAAATAAATACAAAAGGCACAATCCCGCCTTAAGTACAAGAATACAGACTCTACTTACAGTCGGTGCTTTGAGCATTCCCTGTGAGACCAGTATTAGTTTCCGATACACCACTGCAGGTTCAATGTATTCCTTGGACCTTCACATTGACGAAGAAACACAGAAATCGCATCGGAATTAAATACAAAAATGCACAATGCCACCTTAAGTACAAGTATAGAGACTCTTTTTACAGTCGGTGCTTTGAGCATTCCCTGTGAGACCAGTATTAGTTTCCGATACACCACTGCAGGTTCAATGTATTCCTTGGACCTTCACATTGACGATGAAACACAGAAATCGCTTCGGAATTCAATACAAAAGGCACAATGCCGCCTTAACTACAAGAATTGAGACTCTACTTACAGTCGGTGCTTTGAGCATTCCCTGTGAGACCAGTATTAGTATCCGATACACCACTGCAGGTTCAATGTATTCCTTGGACATTCACATTGACGATGAAACACCGAAATCGCATCGGAATTAAATACAAAAGGCACAATGAAGCACTAAGTACAACAATAGAGAATCTTCTTACAGTCGGTGCTTTGAGAATTCCCTGAGAGACCAGTATTAATATCCGATACACCACTGAGGGTTCAATGTATCCCTTGGACCTTCACATTGACGAAGAAACACAGAAATCGCATCGGAATTAAATACAAAAAGGCACAATGCCACCTTAAGTACAAGTATAGAGACTCTTTTTACAGTCGGTGCATTGAGCATTTCCTGTGAGACCAGTATTAGTTTCCGATACACCACTGCAGGTTCAATGTATTCCTTGGACCTTCACATTGACGATGAAACACAGAAATCGTTTCGGAATTCAATACAAAAGGCACAATGCCGCCTTAACTACAAGAATTGAGACTCTACTTACAGTCGGTGCTTTGAGCATTCCCTGTGAGACCAGTATTAGTATCCGATACACCACTGAGGGTTCAATGTATTCCTTGGATATACACATTGACGATGAAACACTGAAATTACATCGGAATTAAATACAAAAGGAACAATGTCGCCCTAAGTACAAGAATAGAGACTCTTCTTACTGTCGGTGATTTGAGCATTACCTCTGAGACCTGTATTAGTTTCCGATACGCCACTGCAGGTCCAATGTATTCCATCGACCTTCACATAGACGATGAAACACAGAAATCGGATCGGAATTAAATACAAAAGGCACAATGCCGCTGTAAGTACAAGAATAGAGAGTCTTCTTACAGTCGGTGCTTTGAGCATTTCCTGTGAGACCAGTATTAGTTTCCGATTTACCACTGCAGGTTCAATGCATACCTTGGACCTTCACATTGACGATTATACACAGAAATCGCATCGGAATTAAATACAAATGGCACAATGCCGCCTTAAGTACAAGATTAGAGACTCTTCTTACAGTCGGTGTTTTGAGCATTCCCTGTGAGACCAGTATTAGTTTCCGATGCACCACTGCAGGTTCAGTGTATTCCTCGGACTTACACATCTACGATGAAACACAGAAATGGCATCGGAATTAAATACAAAGGGCACAATGCCGCCTTAAGTACAAGAATAGACACTCTTCTTACTGTCGGTGCTATGAGCAATCCCTGTGAGACCAGTATTAGATTCCGGTACACCACTGCAGGTTCAATGTATTCCTTGGACCTTCACATTGACGATGAAAGACAGAAATCGCATCGGAATTAAATGCAAAAGGCCCAATGCCGCCTTAAGTACAAGAATAGAGACTCTTCTTACAGTCGGTGCTTTGAGCATTACCTATGAGTCCAGTATTAGTTTCCGATAATCCACTTTAGGTTCAATGCATTCCTTGGACCTTCACATTGACGATGAAACACAGAAATCGCATCGGAATTAAATACAAAAGGCACAATGCCACCATAAGTACAAGAATAGAGACTCTTCTTACAGTCGGTTCATCGAGCATTCCCTTTGAGACCAGTATTATTTTCCGATTTACCACTACAGGTTCAATGTATACATTGGACCTTCACATTGACGATTATACACAGAAATCGCATCGGAATTAAATACAAAAGGCACAATTGCGCCTTAAGTACAAGATTAGAGACTCTTCTTACAGTCGGTGCTTTGAGCATTCCCTGTGAGACCAATATTAGTTTTCGATACACCACTGCAGGTTCAGTGTATTCCTCGGACTTACACATCGACGAAGAAACACAGAAATAGCATCGGAATTAAATACAAAGTGCACAATGCCGCCTTAAGTAAAAGAATAGACACTCTTCTTACAGTCGGTGCTTTGAGCATTCCCTGTGAGACCAGTATTACATTCCGATACAGCACTGCTGGTTCAATGTATTCCTTGGACCTTCACATTGACGATGAAAGACAGAAATCGCATCGGAAATAAATACAAAAGGCCCAATGCCGCCTTAAGTACAAGAATAGAGACTCTTCTTACAGTCGGTGCATTGAGCATTACCTGTGAGACCAGTATTGGTTTCCGATACACCACTTTAGGTTCAATGTATGCCTTGGACCTTCACATTGACGATGAAACACAGAAATCGCATCGGAATTAAATACAAAAGGCAAAATGCCGCCTTAAGTACAAGAATAGAGACTCTTCTTACAGTCGGTGCTTTGAGCATTCCCTGTGTGACCAGTATTAGTTTCCGATACACCACTGCAGGTTCAATGTATTCCTTGGACCTTCACATTGACGATGAAACATAGAAATTGCATCGGAATTAAATACAAAAGACACAATGCAGCCCTAAGTACAAGAATATAGACTCTACCTACAGTCGGTGCTTTGAGCATTCCCTGTGAGACCAGTAATAGTTTCCGATACACCACTGAGGGTTCAATGTATTCCTTGGACCTTCACATTGACGATGAAACACTGAAATTACATCTGAATTAAGTACAAAAGAAACAATGCCGCCTTAAGTACAAGAATAGACACTCTTCTTACAGTCGGTGCTTTGAGCATTCCCTGTGAGACCAGTATTAGTTTCCGATACACCACTGCAGGTTCAATGTATTCCTTGGACCTTCACATTGACGAAGAAACACAGAAATCGCATCGGAATTAAATACAAAAAGGCACAATGCCACCTTAAGTACAAGTATAGAGACTCTTTTTACAGTCGGTGCTTTGAGCATTCCCTGTGAGACCAGTATTAGTTTCCGATACACCACTGCAGGTTCAATGTATTCCTTGGACCTTCACATTGACGATGAAACACAGAAATCGCTTCGGAATTAAATACAAAAAGCACAATGCCGCCTTAAGTACAAGAATATAGACTCTACTTACAGTCGGTGTTTTGAGCATTCCCTGTGAGACCAGTATTAGTTTCCGATACACCACCGCAGGTTCAATGTATTCCTTGGACCTTCACATTGACGATGAAACACCGAAATCGTTTCGGAATTAAATACAAAAGGCACAATGAAGCACTAAGTACAGCAATAGAGTATCTTCTTACAGTCGGTGCTTTGAGCATTCCCTAAGGGACCAGTCTTAATATCCGATACACCACTGCAGGTTCAATGTATTCCTTAGACATTCGCATTGACGATGAAACACAGAAATCGCATCGGAATTAAATACCTAAGGCACAATGCCGCCTTAAGTACAAGAATAGAGACTATTCTCACAGCCGGTGCGTCGAGTATTCCCTGTGAGACCAGTATTAGTTTCCGATACACCACTGCAGGTTCAATGTATTCCTTGAACATACACATTGGCGATGAAACACTGAAATTATTACGGAATAAAATACAAAGGGCACAATGACGCCTTAAGTGCAAGAAGAGTGAGACTTCTTAGGGTCTGTGCTTTGATCCTATCCTGTGACACCAGTATTAGATTCTGATACAACACTGCAATTTCAATGTATTCCTTGGACCTTCACAATGACGATGAAACACAGAAATCGCATCGGAATTAAATACAATGGGCAGAATGCCGCGATAAGTACAAGAATAGAGACTCTTCTTACAGTCGGTGCTTTGAACAGTCCCTGTGAGACCTGTATTAGTTTCCGATACACCACTGCTGGTTCAATGTACTCCTTGGACCTTCACATTGACGTTGAAACACAGAAATTGCATCGGAATTAAATACAAAAGGCACAATGCCGCCTTAACTACAAGAATTGAGACTCTTCTTACAGTCGGTGCTTTGAGCATTCCCTGTGAGACCAGTATTAGTATCCGAAACACCACTGAGGGTTCAATGTATTCCTTGGATATACACATTGACGATGAAACACTGAAATTACATCGGAATTAAATACAAAAGGAACAATGTCGCCTTAAGTACAAGAATAGAGACTCTTCTTACTGTCGGTGATTTGAGCATTACCTTTGAGACCTGTATTAGTTTCCGATACACCACTGCAGGTCCAATGTATTCCTACGACCTTCACATAGACGATGAAACACAGAAATCGCATCGGAATTAAATACAAAAGGCACAATGCCCCCTTAAGTACAAGAATAGAGACTCTTCTTACAGTCGGTGCTTTGAGCATTCCCTGTGAGACCAGTATTAGTTTCCGATTTACCACTGCAGGTTCAATGTATACATTGGACCTTCACATTGACGATTATACACAGAAATCGCATCGGAATTAAATATAAAAGGCACAATGCCGCCTTAAGTACAAGATTAGAGACTCTTCTTACAGTCGGTGCCTTGAGCATTCCCTCTGAGACCAGTATTAGTTTTCGATACACCACTGCAGGTCCAATGTATTCCTTGGACCTTCACATTGACGATGAAACACCGAAATCGCATCGGAATTAAATTCGAAAGGCACAATGCCGCCTTAAGTACAAGAATAGAGATTATTCTCACAGCCGGTGCGTCGAATTTTCCCTGTGATACCAGTATTAGTTTCCGATACACCACTGCAGGTTCAATGTATTCCTTGGACCTTCACATTGACGATGAAACATAGAAATTGCATCGGAATTAAATACAAAAGACACAATGACGCCTTAAGTACAAGAATAGACACTCTTCTTACTGTCGGTGCTATGAGCAATCCCTGTGAGACCAGTATTAGATTCCGATACACCACTGCAGGTTCAATGTATTCCTTGGACCTTCACATTGACGATGAAAGACAGAAATCGCATCGGAATTAAATGCAAAAGGCCCAATGCCGACTTAAGTACAAGAATAGAGACTCTTCTTACAGTCGGTGCTTTGAGCATTACCTATGAGACCAGTATTAGTTTCCGATAAACCACTTTAGGTTCAATGTATTCCTTGGACCTTCACATTGACGATGAAACACAGAAATCGCATCGGAATTAAACACAAAAGGCAAAATGCCGCCTTAAGTACAAGAATAGAGACTCTTCTTACAGTCGGTGTTTTGAGCATTCCCTGTGAGACCAGTATTAGTTTCCGATACACCACTGCAGGTTCAATGTATTCCTTGGACCTTCACATTGACGATGAAACATAGAAATTGCATCGGAATAAATACAAAAGACACAATGCAGCCCTCAGTACAAGAATATACACTCAACTTACAGTCGGTGCTTTGAGTATTCCCTGTGAGACCAGTAATAGTTTCCGATACACCACTGAGGGTCCAATGTATTCCTTGGACCTTCACATTGACGATGAAACACTGAAATTACATCGGAATTAAATACAAATGAAACAATGCCGCCCTAAGTACAAGAATAGAGACTCTTCATACTGTCGGTGCTTTGAGCATTCCCTGTGAGACCACTATTAGTTTCCGATACACCACTGCAGTTTCAATGTATTCCTTGGAAATACGCATTGACGATGAAACACTGAAATTACATCGGAATTAAATACAAAGGGCACAATGCCGCCTTAAGTACAAGAATAGACACTCTTCTTACAGTCGGTGCTTTGAGCATTCCCTGTGAGACCAGTATTGGTTTCCGATACACCACTGCAGGTTCAATGTATTCCTTGGACCTTCACATTGACGATGAAAACCAGAAATCGCATCGGAATTAAATACAAAAGGCACAATGCCGCCTTAAGTACAAGAATAGAGACTCTTTTTACAGTCGGTGCTTTGAGCATTCCCTGTGAGACCAGTATTAGTTTCCGATACACCACTGCAGGTTCAATGTATTCCTTGGACCTTCACATTGACGATGAAACACAGAAATCGCATCGGAATTAAATACAAAAAGGCACAATGCCGCCTTAAGTACAAGAATAGAGACTCTTTTTACAGTCGGTGCTTTGAGCATTCTCTGTGAGACCAGTATTAGTTTCCGATACACCACTGCAGGTTCAATGTATTCCTTGGACCTTCACATTGACGATGAGACACAGAAATCGCCTCGGAATTAAATACAAAAGGCACAATGCCGCCTTAAGTATAAGAATACAGACTCTACTTACAGTCGGTGCTTTGAGCATTCCCTGTGAGACCAGTATTAGTATCCGATACACCACTGCAGGTTCAATGTATTCCTTGGACATACACATTGACGATGAAACACAGAAATTGCATCGGAATTAAATACAAAAGGCACAATGCCGCCTTAACTACAAGAATTGAGACTCTTCTTACAGTCGGTGCTTTGAGCATTCCCTGTGAGACCAGTATTAGTATCCGATACACCACTTAGGGTTCAATGTATTCCATGGATATACACATTGACGATGAAACACTGAAATTACATCGGAATTAAATACAAAAGGAACAATGTCGCCTTAAGTACAAGAATAGAGACTCTTCTTACTGTCGGTGTTTTGAGCATTACCTCTGAGACCTGTATTAGTTTCCGATACACCACTGCAGGTCCAATGTATTCCTTGGACCTTCACATTGACGATGAAACACAGAAATCGCATCGGAATTAAATACAAAAGGCACAATGCCGCCTTAAGTACAAGAATAGAGAGTCTTCTTACAGTCGGTGCCTTGAGCATTCCCTGTGAGACCAGTATTAGTTTCCGATTTACCACTGCAGGTTCAATGTATACCTTGGACCTTCACATTGACGATTATACACAGAAATCGCATCGGAATTAAATACAAAAGGCACAATGCCGCCTTAAGTACAAGATTAGAGACTCTTCTTACAGTCGGTGCTTTGAGCATTCCCTGTGAGACCAGTATTAGTTTCCGATACACCACTGCAGGTTCAATGTATTCCTTGGAAATACGCATTGACGATGAAAAACTGAAATTACATCGGAATTAAATACAAAAGGCACAATGCCGGCTTAAGTACAAGAATAGACACTCTTCTTACAGTCGGTGCTTTAATCATTCCCTGTGAGACCAGTATTGGTTTCCGATACACCACTGCAGGTACAATGTATACCTTGGACCTTCACATTGACGATGAAAAACAGAAATCGCATCGGAATTAAATACAGAAGGCACAATGCCGCCTTAAGTACAAGAATACCGACTCTACTTACAGTCGGTGCTTTGAGCAATCCCTGTGAGACCAGTATTAGTTTCCGATACACCACTGCAGGTTCAATGTATTCCTTGGACCTTCACATTGACGATGAAACACAGAAATCGCATCGGAATTAAATACAAAAAGGCACAATGCCGCCTTAAGTACAAGAATAGAGACTCTTCTTGCAGTCGGTGCTTTGAGCATTCCCTGTGAGACCAGTATTAGTTTCCGATACACCACTGCAGGTTCAGTGTATTCCTTGGACCTTCTCATTGACGATGAAACACAGAAATCGCTTCGGAATTAAATACAAAGGGCACAATGCCGCCTTATGTACAAGAATACAGACTCTACTTACAGTCAGTGCTTTGAGCATTCCCTGTGAGACCAGTATTAGTATCCGATACACCACTGCAGGTTCAATGTGTGGTGTCACCGCCAGACACCACACTTGCTAGGTGGTAGCTTAAATCGGCCGCGGTCCATTTAGTACATGTCGGACCCGCGTGTCGCCACTGTGTGATCGCAGAACTAGCGCCACCACAAGGCAGGTCTCGAGAGACGATATAGCACTCGCCCCAGTTGTACGAGGAGATTGCTAGCGACCATACGGACGAAGCCTTCCTCTCATTTGCCGAGAGCCAGTTAGAATAGCCTTCTGCTAAGTCCATGGCTATGACCTAGCAAGGCGCCATTACCCTTACCTACTTTGAGAGTTATAGTATAAATGTCTCAAGAAGAATGCTGTAGTCATCAAATAATAAAGTTAAGCATAAAGCAGCTACGTACTTTTCTTGCTACCATTCAATAGTTATCCTGTTCCAGAATTGACGCCCGTCGGCGTGAGTGTGTACGCGTGCCTTTCTATCGGCTACCCGTCACTGTGGACTGGCTGCTTTGTCAGCCCACTTCATTGACGACGAGTCTACAAAGGATCTTGTGTTTTGCTTTGCCCTAATTTATTTGTGTCATGGCTTCGCCAGATGTACTGTCCGAATTTTATCGATTGCAGAATCAGCAGACGCAGGCGTTATTGGATGCCCTTGGACAGCTCGTCGAGGGTCAACGTGAGCTGCACACCGATGCGGCCGCCGCCGCTTCACCGCTACCGCAGCAACAACCTGCCGTTGCACCGCCTTTTAGGCACTACGACCCGCACCAAGAGACCTGGCAAGAGTGGTCCCGACAGTTCGCCTTCCACCTCGCTGCCTACAGAATTCAAGGTAATGAGCGGCAGCCGTTTCTGCTTTCTTGTGTCGGTGTGTCCACCTACAGTGTGATAGTGAAATTGTTTCCCCGACGAGACGTAGCAACTCTGTCCTACGAGGAAATTGTGTCTGCATTAGATGCCTATTTCAAAGAAACAGTAATGTGGTTGCAAAACGGTATACGTTCTTTCGTACAAAACGTACGGCCGGTCAAACTAATAGGGAGTGGGTAGCAACATTGCAAGGACTTACTAGGGACTGTGCCTTTGAATGTGACTGTGGTCTTTCTTATTCAGATACAATGGTGTGTGATGCAATTGCACAGAACGTTTCTGATGTTTGCATACGGGAGCAAATTTTGAAACTAGTTAATCCCTCCCTTCAACAAGTGATAGACATATTGGATAGACAGGACACACTTGACTGTGCTCAGGAATCTTTTGAAACTTCGCCAGCTGTGTGTAACATTAACCGGCCCGCCGGGCGCTCTCGAGCTGCGCGGCCCGGTCAACTGCCCTCGCATACGTCCGCACAGCTGCCGCCGCGCGCTAAGCCAGGTGTGCCGCGCCAGCACACAAATGCAGTGAAATCATGCCCGCGGTGTGCTACTAGACATTCGCGTGAACATTGCCCGTCACGCCAAGCTATTTGCTTTTTCTGCAATAAGAAAGGACATGTTCAAAGTGTTTGCCAGAAAAAGCTCCGTTCAGACAATCACAACCATTCCAGGCCCTTTGCTTCGCGCTGGAAGCGAACCAAGGACACTCAGGCTCGTGGACCTTCGCCTATGGACATTCATGTCGTTAATTCCACTTCGTCCAGTGACACTTTCTCTAACAGTGACTGTGTTCGTCCCACAACAACTGTGCGTCGACGTCGCCGGAAATCACGTCAATTAGCAAGTGATTCTGTACATGTGTCTGTTCCAATTGCACAAAACAGTCGCTCTTGTCATCAGCAGGACAATAAACTTTTTGTGGACTTAGACTTTGAAGGCAAAGTGATACCATTACAGCTCGATACCGGAGCTGCAGTTTCATTGCTCAATCACGAAACGTACAAACAACTGGCAAACCTCCGTTGCGTTCCGCAAATGTTAAGCTAACCACATATTCAGGACAGACAATACCTGTGTTAGGACAGTGCAGCCTTCTTGCCACATACAAGGGCCAAACAAAACTGGTGTCATTTTACGTTCTTTGTTCTTCTACGGCAGTGAACTTGTTTGGCTTAGATTTATTTCAGTTGTTTAACATGTCTATAGTAAATTAGGTCCTATCAGTGAATCAGACTGTGCCTACAGACAGTGTTTCTCGTGTATGTGACGAATTTGCAGACATTTTTGCAGCGGGCTTAGGTTGCGCTAAAAACTATGAAGCACATTTGGAACTGAAAGTAAACGCGGAACCGCAATTTTTCAGAGCGCGCAATGTTCCCCACGCATTGCGTGATGAGGTCGCAAGACCATTAAACGATTTAGCATCACAAGGTGTGAGTGAATGTGCGCAATGCCTCTTTCATTTCAGCTCCGCTTCATCGCTTACGCCGTACAGGTGTTTCGTTTCTCTGGACGACGGCATGCGAACGCGCCTTTCGCCAGTTGAAATCGGCGTTGCTTTCTCAGACTTGCCTTACGCCATTCGATCCCCAGAAACCCCTTTTTGTTGATGGTAGCTGCATCGGATTTCGGGATCGGTGCTGTGCTTGCTCACAAAGTTGGCTCCTATGATCGCCCTATTGCCTTTGCGTCCAAATTGCTCTCGTCTGCGCAAAGAAATTATTCACAGATACAGAAGGAAGCTTTGGCTCTCGTGTTTGGTGTTACTAAGTTCCATGATTTCTTGTATGGTCGTCACTTCACCATCATCACAGACCACAAACCTTTGACATCGCTTTTTCATCCGAACAAGCCTGTACCTCCGCGTACAGCGCAGAAATTCATTCGCTGGTCTATTTTCCTCTCGCAGTACCGCTACGATATCTTGTATCGGTCCACTGCTAAGCACGGAAACGCTGATGCGTTGTCCCGTTTGCCTGTTGCTGAGGATAAAGCATTCGATTCTTCCGAACTTGCTTGCATGTTCATTGCTTCGGAAACCGATGAAGTGGTCGAATCGTTTCCGATTGATTTTCGTCGTGTAGCTACAGCCACAGCTGCTGACCCTGTCCTTGCTACTGTTTTGCGTTTTGTTGCTACGCAATGGCCTTTGTCAAAGTCTCGGATCGAGGATCCGATGGTTCGCCGATTTTTTGCTCACAAGGAGAGACTTTTTGTTCGACGTGGTGTTTTGTTGTTGCGTTCTGATAATGATCAGTCCAGAGTCGTGACCCCACGTTCGTTACAGTCCTCTGCTTTACGGCTTCTTCACCAAGGACATTGGGGTATAGTGCGAACGAAACAACTTGCTCGTCAGCACTGTACTTGGTTCGGAATCGATGCTGCGATTACGAATATGTGTTCTTCTTGCATGGCGTGTGCCGAACAACAATCCGCACCGCCGCGGAAAGTCTTTGCATGGCCAAAAGCCACTTCCCCTTGGCAACGCTTGCACATTGATTTTGCTGGTCCATTCTGGAATGCTCGATGGTTGGTTCTGGTCGATGCCTTCAGTAATTTTCCTTTTGTTGTCCGGATGTCTTCCACGACGTCCTCCGCCACCATCCAAGCGTTGTCTGCTCTCTTTTGCATTGAAGGTCTTCCGCAGACTATTGTTTCCGACAGTGGCCCACAATTCATGTCCGCAGAATTTCAGTCATTCTGCCAGGCCAATGGTATTCAACATCTGACATCCGCGCCGTCTTCGCCTCAGTCCAACGGTGCCGCTGAACGATTGGTCCGGACTTTCAAGTCACAGATGTTGAAATTGAAAGAGTCGCATTCTCGGGAGGACGCATTGTTGCTCTTTTTGTCTTCGTATCGCTCTCAGCCCCGAGATGGTCGCTCGCCGGCTGAGTTGCTCCACGGTCGTCCTCATCGCACCTTGATGTCTTTGCTGCATCCGCCGCATCAGGTTCCTGTGCAGCGGCAGACTCCTGCTTTTGCTCCAGGCGACGTTGTATTTTATCGCAACTATCGCGGTTCACGGCGTTGGCTCGCAGGGCGCATTCTTCGCTGCCTCGGCCGCGCGATGTATTTGGTTTTGGGGGCCTCTGGTGAGGTGCGTCGGCATCTCAATCAGCTGCGCCTCTGTCGTCGCACGGGTTCTGCCGCTCCCCGTCTGCTTTCAGCAACGGTGCCGTCCGGTCAGCGCCCTGGGGACCCATCTACTGGCTCGCCTCATCCCCAGGTGTTCCCGACGATGCCTTCCATTTTGTCCCATGGCGACGCGCCGCCGCAGCAGCCGCCGCCGCCGCCGCCGCCGCCGCCGCCGCCGCAGCCGCCGGTCCTCCGGCCGGCGCCGCCCGCATTCGACGCTTCGTTGCAGCCGCCAAGCACCTCCCAGGGTCACGCGCCACTGATCGCTTCCCGTGACCAGCTGTCCTCCGCCATGGAACTCCCGACCGCTCCGGACCACATGACGTCATCGCGCGTCGGCTACCCCGACGCAATGGAGTTCAACACTTCGGCCCCTCATGTTTCCTTACGGGCGCATACACCACATGTTGACGTGCACCCTGGACTAGCTTTTCAGGCGTTTCCTAGCTCCCCTCGGACCGAATGGCCGGGTGCGGGTGGCACAGCCTCGCCTGTTGTTAGGCTCCCCACCACGTCGCATACGTCAACATGGGGTCCTCCCCACGGCGGGCGGAAGCCTTATCTCACGACCGTTCGCCGATTTGCGGGGGAGGAATGTGGTGTCACCGCCAGACACCACACTTGCTAGGTGGTAGCTTAAATCGGCCGCGGTCCATTTAGTACATGTCGGACCCGCGTGTCGCCACTGTGTGATCGCAGACCTAGCGCCACCACAAGGCAGGTCTCGAGAGACGATATAGCACTCGCCCCAGTTGTACGAGGAGATTGCTAGCGACCATACGGACGAAGCCTTCCTCTCATTTGCCGAGAGCCAGTTGGAATAGCCTTCTGCTAAGTCCATGGCTACGAAATAGCAAGGCGCCATTAGCCTTACCTACTTTGAGAGTTATAGTATAAATGTCTCAAGAAGAATGCTGTAGTCATCAAATAATAAAGTTAATTATAAAGCAGCTACGTACTTTTCTTGCTACCATTCAATAGTTATCCTGTTCCAGAATTGACGCCCGTCGGCGTGAGTGTGTACGCGTGACTTTCTATCGGCTACCCGTCACTGTGGACTGGCTGCCTTGTCAGCCCACTTCACAATGTATTCCTTGGACATACACATTGACGATGAAACACTGAAATTGCATCGGAATTAAATACAAAAGGAACAATGTCGCCTTAAGTACAAGAATAGAGACTCTTCTTACTGTCGGTGTTTTGAGCATTCCCTCTGAGACCAGTATTAGTTTTCGATACACTACTGCAGGTCCAATGTATTACTTGGACCTTCACATTGACGATGAAACACAGAAATCGCATCGGAATTAAATACGAAAGGCACAATGAAGCCCTAAGTACAACAATAGAGACTCTTGTTACAGTCGGTGTTTTGAGCATTCCCTGAGAGACCAGTATTAATATCCGATACACCACTGCAGGTTCAATGTATTCCTTAGACATTCACATTGACGATGAAACACAGAAATCGCATCGGAATTAAATACCAAAGGCACAATGCCGCCTTAAGTACAAGAATAGAGACTATTATCACAGCCGGTGCGTCGAGTATTCCGTGTGAGACCAGTATTAGTTTCCGATACACCACTGAAGGTTCAATGTATTCCTTGAACATACATATTGACGATGAAACATTGAAATTACATCGGAATTAAATACAAAGTGCCCAATAACGCCTGAAGTGCAAGAAGAGTGAGACTTCTTAGAGTCTGTGCTTTGATCCTATCCTGTGGCACCAGAATTAGTTTCCGATACAAAACTGCAGTTTTAATGTATTCCTTGGACCTTCACATTGACGATGAAACACAGAAATCGCATCGGAATTAAATACAAAGGGCAGAATGCCGCCACAAGTACAAGAATAGAGACTCTTCTTACAGTCGGTGGTTTGAGCAGTCCCTGTGAGACCTGTATTAGTTTCCGAAACACCACTGCTGGTTCAATGTACTCCTTGGTCCTTCAGATTGACGATAAAACACAGAAATCGCATCGGAATTAAATACAAAAGGCACAATGCCGCCTAAACTACAAGAATAGAGACTCTTCTTACAGTCGGTGCTTTGAGCATTTCCTGTGAGACCAGTATTAGTTTCCGATTCACCACTGCAGGTTCAATGTATACCTTGGACCTTCACATTGACGATTATACACAGAAATCGCATCGGAATTAAATACAAAAGGCACAATGCCGCCTTAAGTACAAGAATAGAGACTCTTCTTACAGTCGGTCCTTTGAGCATTCCCTGTGAGACCAGTATTAGTTTCCGATACACCACTGCAGGTTCAGTGTATTCCTCGGACTTTCACATCGACGATGAAACACAGAAATGGCATCGGAAGTAAATACAAAGGGCACAATGCCGCCTTAAGTACAAGAATAGACACTCTTCTTACAGTCGGTGCTCTGACCATTCCCTGTGAGACCAGTATTAGATTCCGATACACCACTGCAGGTCCAATGAATTCCTTGGACCTTCACATCGACGTTGAAACACAGAAATCGCATCGGAATTAAATACAAAAGGCCGAATGCCGCCTTAAGTACAAGAATAGAGACTCTTCTTACAGTCGGTGCTTTGAGCATTCCCTGTGAGACCAGTATTAGTTTCCGATACACCACTGCAGTTTCAATGTATTCCTTGGACCTTCACATTGACGATGAAACACAGAAATCGCATCGGAATTAAATACCAAGGGCACAATTCCGCCTTAAGTACAAGAATAGAGACTATTCTCACAGCCGGTGCATCGACTATTCCCTGTGAGACCAGTATTAGTTTCCGATACACCACTGCAGGTTCAATGTATTCCTTGAACATACACATTGACGATGAAACACTGAAATTACATCCGAATTAAATACAAAGGGCACAATAACGCCTGAAGTGCAAGAAGAGTGAGACTTCTTAGAGTCTGTTCTTTGATCCTATCCTGTGACACCAGAATTAGATTCCGATACAACACTGCAGTTTTAATGTATTCCTTGGACCTTCACATTGACGATGAAACACAGAAATCGCATCGGAATTAAATGCAAAGGGCGGAATGCCGCCACAAGTACAAGAATAGAGACTTTTCTTACAGTCGGTGCTTTGAGCATTCCCTGTGAGACCAGTATTAGTTTCCGATACACCACTACAGGTTCAGTGTATTCCTCGGACTTTCACATCGACGATGAAACACAGAAATGGCATCGGAATTAAATACAAAGGACACAATGCCGCCTTAAGTACAAGAATAGATACTCCTCTTGCAGTCGGTGCTTTGAGCATTCCCTGTGAGACCAGTAAGAGATTCCGATACACCACTGCAGGTTCAATGTATTCCTTGGACCTTCACATTGTCAATGAAACACAGAAATCGCATCGGAATTAAATACAAATGGCAGAATGCAGCCATAAGTACAAGAATAGAGACTCTTCTTACAGTCGGTGCTTTGAGCATTCCCTGTGAGACTAGTATCAGTTTCCAATTCACCTCTGCAGGTTCAATGTATAGCTTGGACCTTCACATTGACGATTATACACAGAAATCGCATCGGAAGTAAATACAAAAGGCACAATGCCGCCTTAAGTACAAGAATAGAGACTCTTCTTACAGTCGGTGCTTTGAGCATTCCCTGTGAGACCAGTATTAGTTTCCGATACACAACTGCAGGTTCAGTGTTTTCCTTGGACTTTCACATCGACGATGAATCACAGAAATGGCATCGGAATTAATACAAAGGGCACAATGCCGCCTTAAGTACAAGAATAGACACTCTTCTTACAGTCGGTGCTTTGAGCATTCCCTGTGAGACCAGTATTACATTCCGATACACCACTGCAGGTTCAATGTATTCCTTGGACCTTCACATTGACGATGAAACACAGAAATTGCATCGGAATTAAATACAAAGGGCACAATAACGCCTTAAATGCAAGAAGAGTGAGACTTCTTAGAGACTGTGCTTTGATCCTATCCTGTGACACCAGTATTAGTTTCCGATACAACACTGCAGTTTTAATGTATTCCTTGGACCTTCACATTGACGATGAAACACAGAAATCGCATAGGAATTAAATACAAAGGGCAGAATGCCGATATCAGTACAAGAATAGAGACTCTTCTTACAGTCGGTGCTTTGAGCATTCCCAGTGAGAACAGTATTAATTTCCGATACACCACTGCAGGTTCAGTGTATTCCTTGGACTTTCACATCGACGACGAAACACAGAAATGGCATCGGAATTAAATACAAAGGGCACAATGCCGCCTTAAGTAGAAGAATAGACACTCTTCTTACAGTCGGTGCTTTGAGCTTTCCCTGTGAGACCAGTATTAGTTTCCGATACACCACTGCAGGTTCAATGTATTTCTTGGACCTTCACATTGACGATGAAAGACAGAAATCGTTCGGAATTAAATACAAAAGGCCCAATGCCGCCTTAAGTACAAGAATAGAGACTCCTTTTACAGTCGGTGCTTTGAGCATTCCCTGTGAGACCAGTATTAGTTTCCGGTACACGACTGCAGGTTCAGTGTTTTCCTTGGACTTTCACATCGACGATGAATCACAGAAATGGCATCGGAATTAAATACAAAGGGCACAATGCCGGCTTAAGTACAAGAATAGACACTCTTCTTACAGTCGGTGCTTTGAGCATTCCCTGTGAGACCAGTATTAGTTTCCGATACACCACTGCAGGTTCAATGTATTCCTTCGAACTTCACATTGACGATTATACACAGAAATCGCTTCGGAATTAAATACAAAAGGCACAATGCCGCCTTAAGTACAAGAACTGAGACTCTTCTTACAGTCGGTGCTTTGAGCATTCCCTGTGATACCAGTATTAGTTTCCGATACACCACTGCAGGTTTAATGTATTCCTTGGACCTTCACATTGACGATGAAACACAGAAATCGCATCGGAACTAAATACAAAAGGCACAATGCCGCCTTAAGTACAAGAATACAGTCTCTACTTACAGTCGGTGCTTTGAACATTCCCTGTGAGACCAGTATTAGATTCTGATACACCACTGCAAGTTCAATGTATTTTTTGGACCTTCACATTGACGATGAAACACAGAAATCGCATTGGAATTAAATACAAAAGGCACAATGAAGCCCTAAGTACAACAATAGAGACTCTTCTTACAGTCGGTGCTTTGTGAATTCCCTGAGAGACCAGTATCAATATCCGATACACCACTGCAGGTTCAATGTATTCCTTAGAAATTCACATTGACGAAGAAACACAGAAATCGCATCGGAATTATATTCCAAAGGCACAATGCCGATTTAAGTACAAGAATAGAGACTATTCTCACAGCCGGTGCATCGACTATTCCCTGTGAGACCAGTATTAGTTTCCGATACACCACTGCAGGTTCAATGTATTCCTTGAACATACACATTGACGATGAGACACTGAAATTACATCCGAATTAAATACAAAGGGCACAATAACGCCTGAAGTGCAAGAAGAGTGAGACTTCTTAGAGTCTGTTCTTTGATCCTATCCTGTGACACCAGAATTAGTTTCCGATACAACACTGCCGTTTTAATGTATTCCTTGGACCTTCACATTGACGATGAAACACAGAAATCGCATCGGAATTAAATACAAAGGGCGGAATGCCGCCACAAGTACAAGAGTAGAGACTTTTCTTACAGTCGGTGCTTTGAGCATTCCCTGTGAGACCAGTATCAGTTTCCAATTCACCACTGCAGGTTCAATGTATTCCTTGGACCTTCACATTGACGATGAAACACAGAAATCGTTCGGAATTAAATACAAAAGGCCCAATGCCGCCTTAAGTACAAGAATAGAGACTCCTTTTACAGTCGGTGCTTTGAGCATTCCCTGTGAGACCAGTATTAGTTTCCGATACACCACTGCAGGTTCAATGTATTCCTTGGGCCTTCACATTGACGATGAAACCCAGAAACTGCATCGGAATTAAATACAAAAGCCACAATGCCGACTTAAGTACAAGAATAGAGACTCTTCTTACAGTCGGTGCTTTGAGCATTCCCTGTGAGACCAGTATTAGTTTCCGATACACCACTGCAGTATCAATGTATTCCTTGGACATTCACATTGACGATGAAACACGGAAATCGCATCGGAATTAAATACAAAAGGCACAATGCCGCCTTAAGTACAAGAATACAGACTCTACCTACAGTCGGTGCTTTAAGCATTCCCTGTGAGACCAGTATTAGTTTCCGATACACCACTGCAGGTTCAATGTATTCCTTGGACCTTCACATTGACGATGAAACACAGAAATCGCATTGGAATTAAATACAAAAGGCACAATGCCGCCTTAAGTACAAGAATAGATACTCTTCTCACTGTCGGTGCTTTGAGCTTTCCCTGTGAGACCAGTATTAGTTTCAGATACACCACTGCAGGTTCAATGTATTCCTTCGAACTTCACATTGACGATTATACACAGAAATCGCTTCGGAATTAAATACAAAAGGCACAATGCCGCCTTAAGTACAAGAACTGAGACTCTTCTTACAGTCGGTGCTTTGAGCATTCCCTGTGATACCAGTATTAGTTTCCGATACACCACTGCAAATGTAATGTATTCCTTGGACCTTCACATTGACGATGAAACACAGAAATCGCAGCGGAACTAAATACAAAAGGCACAATGCCGCCTTAAGTACAAGAATACAGTCTCTACTTACAGTCGGTGCTTTGAACATTCCCTGTGAGACCAGTATTAGATTCTGATACACCACTGCAGGTTCAATGAATTCCTTGGACCTTCACATTGACGATGAAACACAGAAATCGCATTGGAATTAAATACAAAAGGCACAATGAAGCCCTAAGTACAACAATAGAGACTCTTCTTACAGTCGGTGCTTTTTGAATTCCCTGAGAGACCAGTATCAATATCCGATACACCACTGCAGGTTCAATGTATTCCTTAGAAATTCACATTGACGAAGATACACAGAAATCGCATCGGAATTATATTCCAAAGGCACAATGCTGATTTAAGTACAAGATAAGAGACTATTCTCACAGCCGGTGCAACGACTATTCCCTGTGAGACCAGTATTAGTTTCCGATACACCACTGCAGGTTCAGTGTATTCCTTGGACTTTCACATCGACGATGAAACACAGAAATGGCATCGGAATTAAATACAAAGGCACAATGCCGCCTTAACTAGAAGAATAGATACTCCTCTTGCAGTCGGTGCTTTGAGCATTCCCTGTGAGACCAGTATTAGTTTCCGATACACCATTGCAGGTTCAGTGTATTCCTCGGACTTTCACATCGACGATGAAACACAGAAATGGCACCGGAATTAAATACCAAGGACACAATGCCACCTTTAGTACAAGAATAGATACTCCTCTTGCAGTCGGTGCTTTGAGCATTCCCTGTGAGACCAGTATTAGATTCCGATACACCACTGCAGGTTCAATGTATTCCTTGGACCTTCACATTGACGATGAAACACAGAAATCGCATCGGAATTACATACAAATGGCAGAATGCCTCCTTAAGTACAAGAATAGAGACTCTTCTTACAGTCGGTGCTTTGAGCATTCCCTGTGAGACCAGTATCAGTTTCCAATTCACCACTGCAGGTTCAATGTATACCTTGGACCTTCACATTGACGATTATACACAGAAATCGCATCGGAATTAAATACAAAAGGCACAATGCCGCCTTAAGTACAAGAATAGAGACTCTTCTTACAGTCGGTGCTTTGAGCATTCCCTGTGAGACCAGTATTAGTTTCCGATACACGACTGCAGGTTCAGTGTTTTCCTTGGACTTTCACATCGACGATGAATCACAGATATGGCATCGGAATTAAATACAAAGGGCACAATGCCGCCTTAAGTACAAGAATAGACACTCTTCTTACAGTCGGTGCTTTGAGCATTCCCTGTGAGACCAGTATTAGATTCCGATACACCACTGCAGGTTCAATGTATTCCTTGGACCTTCACATTGACGATGAAACACAGAAATTGCATCGGAATTAAATACAAAGGGCACAATAACGCCTTAAATGCAAGAAGAGTGAGACTTCTTAGAGTCTGTGCTTTGATCCTATCCTGTGACACCAGTATTAGTTTCCGATACAACACTGCAGTTTCAATGTATTCCTTGGACGTTCACATTGACGATGAAACACAGAAATCGCATAGGAATTAAATACAAAGGGCAGAATGCCGATATCAGTACAAGAATAGAGACTCGTCTTACAGTCGGTGCTTTGAGCATTCCCAGTGAGAACAGTATTAGTTTCCGATACACCACTGCAGGTTCAGTGTATTCCTTGGACTTTCACATCGACGACGAAACACAGAAATGGCATCGGAATTAAATACAAAGGGCACAATGCCGCCTTAAGTAGAAGAATAGACACTCTTCTTACAGTCGGTGCTTTAAGCATTCCCTGTGAGACCAGTATTAGTTTCCGATACACCACTGCTGGTTCAATGTATTCCTTGGACCTTCACATTGACGATGAAACACAGAAATCGCATTGGAATTAAATACAAAAGGCACAATGCCGCCTTAAGTACAAGAATAGATACTCTTCTCACTGTCGGTGCTTTGAGCTTTCCCTGTGAGACCAGTATTAGTTTCCGATACACCACTGCAGGTTCAATGTATTCCTTCGAACTTCATATTGACGATTATACACAGAAATCGCTTCGGAATTAAATACAAAAGGCACAATGCCGCCTTAAGTACAAGAACTGAGACTCTTCTTACAGTCGGTGCTTTGAGCATTCCCTGTGATACCAGTATTAGTTTCCGATACACCACTGCAGGTTTAATGTATTCCTTGGACCTTCACATTGACGATGAAACACAGAAATCGCATCGGAACTAAATACAAAAGGCACAATGCCGCCTTAAGTACAAGAATACAGACTTTACTTACAGTCGGTGCTTAGAACATTCGCTGTGAGACCAGTATTAGATTCTGATACACCACTGCAGGTTCAATGTATTCCTTGGATCTTCACATTGACGATGAAACACAGAAATCGCATTGGAATTAAATACAAAAGGCACAATGAAGCCCTAAGTACAACAATAGAGACTCTTCTTACAGTCGGTGCTTTGTGAATTCCCTGAGAGACCAGTATCAATATCCGATACACCACTGCAGGTTCAATGTATTCCTTAGAAATTCACATTGACGAAGAAACACAGAAATCGCATCGGAATTATATTCCAAAGGCAAAATGCCGATTTATGTACAAGATAAGAGACTATTCTCACAGCCGGGGCATCGACTATTCCCTGTGAGACCAGTATTAGTTTCCGATACACCACTGCAGGTTCAGTGTATTCCTTGGACTTTCACATCGACGATGAAACACAGAAATGGCATCGCAATTAAATACAAAGGGCACAATGCCGCCTTAACTACAAGAATAGATACTCCTCTTGCAGTCGGTGCTTTGAGCATTCCCTGTGAGACCAGTATTAGTTTCCGATACACCACTGCAGGTTCAGTGTATTCCTCGGACTTTCACATCTACGATGAAACACAGAAATGGCATCGGAATTAAATACCAAGGACACAATGCCGCCTTAAGTACAAGAATAGATACTCCTCTTGCAGTCGGTGCTTTGAGCATTCCCTGTGAGACCAGTATTAGCTTCCGATACACCACTGCAGGTTCAATGTATTCCTTGGACCTTCACATTGACGATGAAACACAGAAATTGCATCGGAATTAAATACAAAGGGCACAAGAACGCCTTAAATGCAAGAAGAGTGAGACTTCTTAGAGTCTGTGCTTTGATCCTATCCTGTGACACCAGTATTAGTTTCCGATACAACACTGCAGTTTCAATGTATTCCTTGGACCTTCACATTGACGATGAAACACAGAAATCGCATAGGAATTAAATACAAAGGGCAGAATGCCGATATCAGTACAAGAATAGAGACTCGTCTTACAGTCGGTGCTTTGAGCATTCCCTGTGAGACCAAAATTAGTTTCCGATACACGACTGCAGGTTCAAAGTTTTCCTTGGACTTTCACATCGACGATGAATCACAGAAATGGCATCGGAATTAAATACAAAAGGCACAATGCCGCCTTAAGTACAAGAACTGAGACTCTTGTTCAGTCGGTGCTTTGAGCATTCCCTGTGATACCAGTATTAGTTTCCGATACACCACTGCAGGTTTAATGTATTCCTTGGACCTTCACATTGACGATGAAACACAGAAATCGCATCGGAACTAAATACAAAAGGCGCAATGCCGCCTTAAGTACAAGAATACAGACTCTACTTACAGTCGGTGCTTTGAACATTCCCTGTGAGACCAGTATTAGTTTCTGATACACCACTGCAGGTTCAATGTATTCCTTGGACCTTCACATTGACGATGAAACACAGAAATCGCATTGGAATTAAATACAAAAGGCACAATGAAGCCCTAAGTACAACAATAGAGACTCTTCTTGTGGTGTCACCGCCAGACACCACACTTGCTAGGTGGTTGCTTAAATCGTCCGCGGTCCATTTAGTACATGTCGGACCCGCGTGTCGCCACTGTGTAATCGCAGACCTAGCGCCACCACCAAGGCAGGTCTCGTGATACGAGAGAGCACTCGCCCCAGTTGTACGAGAACCTAGCTACCGACCAGATGTACGAAGCCTTTCTCTCTCATTAGCCGAGAGACAGAATAGCCATCAGCTAAGTTAATGGCTACGAACTACCAAGGCGCCATTAGCCATACAGTGATTGTACTTAAAGTCTTCTGTGTATCGTCAAGATCGATGTACCACAAGGAATGAGTAAAGTTAAGTATTAAACCTGCTCCGTACTTTTCTTCCTAACATTAATTACGTATCCTGTTCCAGTACTTCACGCCCGTCTGCGTTAGTCTAGCTTGCCTTTTCAGCCATCTCAACTTCACGGTGTCGGCCCAGCTACCGACACAACACTTCTTACAGTCGGTGCTTTGTGAATTCCCTGAGAGACCAGTATCAATATCCGATACACCACTGCAGGTTGAATGTATTCCTTAGAAATTCACATTGACGAAGAAACACAGAAATCGCATCGGAATTATATTCCAAAGGCACAATGCCGATTTAAGTACAAGAATAGAGACTATTCTCACAGACGGTGCGTCGAGTATTCCCTGTGAGACCAGTATTAGTTTCCGATACACCACTGCAGGTTCAATGTATTCCTTGAACATACACATTGACGATGAAACACTGAAATTACATCGGATTTAAATACAAAGGTCACAAAAACGCCTTAAGTGCAAGAAGAGTGAGACTTCTTAGAGACTGTGCTTTGATCCTATCCTGTGACACCAGTATTAGTTTCCGATACACCACTGCAGTTTCAATGTATTCCTTGGACCTTCACATTGACGATGAAACACAGAAATCGCATCGGAATTACATACAAAGGGCAGAATGCCGCCATAAGTACAAGAATAGAGACTCTTCTTACAGTCGGTGCTTTGAGCATTCCCTGTGAGACCAGTATTAGTTTCCGATACACCACTGCAGTATCAATGTATTCCTTGGACCTTCACATTGACGATGAAACACAGAAATCGCATTGGAATTAAATACAAAAAGCACAGTGCCGCCTTAACTACAAGAATAGAGACTCTTCTTACAGTCGGTGCTTTGAGCATTCCCTGTGAGACCAGTATTAGTTTCCGATTCACCACTGCAGGTTCAATGTATACCTTGGACCTTCACATTGACGATTATACACAGAAATCGCATCGGAAGTAAATACAAAAGGCACAATGCCGCCTTAAGTACAAGAATAGAGACTCTTCTTACAGTCGGTGCTTTGAGCATTCCCTGTGAGACCAGTATTAGTTTCCGATACACGACTGCAGGTTCAGTGTTTTCCTTGGACTTTCACATCGACGATGAATCACAGAAATGGCATCGGAATTAAATACAAAGGGCACAATGCCGCCTTAAGTACAAGAATAGACACTCTTCTTACAGTCGGTGCTTTGAGCATTCCCTGTGAGACCAGTATTAGTTTCCGATACGCCACTGCAGGATCAATGTATTTCTTGGACCTTCACATTGACAATGAAAGACAGAATTCGCATCGGAATTAAATACAAAAGGCAAAATGCCGCCTTAAGTACAAGAATAGAGACTCTTCTTACAGTCGGTGCTTTGAACATTCCGTGTGAGACCAGTATTAGTTTCCGATACACCACTGCAGGTTCAATGTATTCCTTGGACCTTCACATTGACGATGAAACACAGAAATCGCATCGGAATTAAATACAAAAGGCACAATGACGCCTTAAGTACAAGAATACAGACTCTACTTACAGTTGGTGCTTTGAGCATTCCCTGTGAGACCAGTATTAGTTTCCGATACACCACTGCAGGTTCAATGTATTCCTTGGACCTTCACATTGACGATGAAACACAGAAATCGCATCGGAATTAAATACAAAGTGGCACAATGCCGCCTTAAGTACAAGAATAGAGACTCTTCTTACAGTCGGTGCTTTGAGCATTCCCTGTGAGACCAGTATTAGTATCCGATACACAACTGCAGGTTCAATGTATTCCTTGGACATACACATTGACGTTGAAACACTGAAATTACATCGGATTTAAATACAAAAGGAACAATGTCGCCTTAAGTACAAGAATAGAGACTCTTCTTACTGTCGGTGTTTTGAGCATTCCCTCTGAGACCAGTATTAGTTTCCGATACACCACTGCAAGTCCAATGTAATACTTGGACCTTCACATTGACGATGAAACACAGAAATCGCATCGGAATTAAATACAAAAGGAACAATGCCGCCTAAAAAACAAGAATAGAGACTCTTCGTTCAGTCGGTGCTTTGAGCATTCCCTGTGAGACCAGTATTAGTTTCCGATACACCACTGCAGGTTCAGTGTATTCCTTGGACTTTCACATCGACGATGAAACACAGAAATCGCATCGGAATTAAATACAAAAGGCACAATGAAGCCCTAAGTACAACAATAGAGACTCTTCTTACAGTCGGGTCTTTGAGAATTCCCTGAGAGGCCAGTATCAACATCCGAAACACCACTGCAGTTTCAATGTATTCCTTAGAAATTCACATTGACGATGAAACACAGAAATCGCATCGGAATTAAACACCAAAGGCACAATGCCGATTTAAGTACAAGAATAGAGACTATTCTCACAGCCGGTGCGTCGAGTATTCCCTGTGAGACCAGTATTAGTTTCCGATACACCACTGCAGGTTCAATGTATTCCTTGAACATACACATTGACGATGAAACACTGAAATTACATCGGATTTAAATACAAAGGTCACAATAACGCCTTAAGTGCAAGAAGAGTGAGACTTCTTAGAGACTGTGCTTTGATCCTATCCTGTGACACCAGTATTAGTTTCCGATACAACACTGCAGTTTCAATGTATTCCTTGGACCTTCACATTGACGATGAAACACAGAAATCGCATCGGAATTAAATACAAAGGGCAGAATTAAGCCATAAGTACAAGAATAGAGACTCCTCTTACAGTCGGTGGTTTGAGCAGTCCCTGTGAGACCTGTATTAGTTTCCGAAACACCACTGCAGGTTCAATGTACTCCTTGGACCTTCACATTGACGATGAAACACAGAAATCGCATTGGAATTAAATACAAAGAGCACAATGCCGCCATAACAACAAGAATAGAGACTCTTCTTACAGTCGGTGCTTTGAGCATTCCCTGTGAGACCAGTATTAGTTTCCGATTCACCACTGCAGGTCCAATGTGTACCATGGACCTTCACATTGACGATTATACACAGAAATCGCATCGGAATTAAATACAAAAGCACAATGCCGCCTTAAGTACAAGAATAGAGACTCTTCTTACAGTCGGTGCTTTGAGCATTCCCTGTGAGACCAGTATTATTTTCCGATACACGACTGCAGGTTCAGTGTTTTCCTTGGACTTTCACATCGACGATGAAACACAGAAATGGCATCGGAATTAAATACAAAGGGCACAATGCCGCCTTAAGTACAAGAATAGACACTCTTCTTACTGTCGGTGCTTTGAGCATTCCCTGTGAGACCAGTATTAGTTTCCGATACACCACTGCAGGTTCAATGTATTCCTTGGACCTTGACATTGACGATGAAACACAGAAATCGCATCGGAATTAAATACAAAAGGCACAATGCCGCCTTAAGTACAAGAATACTGACTCTACTTCCAGTCGGGGCTTTGAGCATTCCCTGTGAGACCAGTATTAGTTTCCGACACACCACTGCTGGTTCAATGTATTCCTTGGACCTTCACATTGACGATGAAACACAGATATCGCATTGGAATTAACATACAAAAGGCACAATGCCGTCTTAAGTACAAGAATAGAGACTCTTCTTACGGTCTGTGCTTTGAGCATTCCCTGTGAGACCAGTATAAGTATCCGATACACCACTGCAGATTCAATGTATTCATTGGACATACACATTGACGATGAAACTCTGAAATTACATCGGAAATAAATACAAAAGGAACAATGCCGCCTTATGTACAAGAATAGAGACTCTTCTCACAGTCGGTGCTTTGAGCATTCCCAGTGAGACCAGTATTAGTGTCCGATACACCACTGCAGGTTTATTGTATTCCTTGGAAATACGCATTGACGATGAAACACTGAAATTACATCTGAATTAAATACAAAGGGCAGAATGACTCCTTAAGTACAAGCCGAGTGAGACTTCTTAGAGTCTGTGTTTTGATCCTTTCCTGTGCGACCCGTATTAGTTTCCGATACGCCACTGCAAGTTCAATGTATTCCTTGGACCTTCTCATTGTCGATTACACACAGAAATCGCATCGGAATTAAATACAAAGGGCGCAATGCCGCCTTAAGTACAGTAATAGACACTCTTCTTACAGTCGGTGCTTTGAGCATTCCCTGTGATACCAGTATTAGTTTCCGATACACCACTGCAGGTTCAATGTATTCCTTGGACCTTCACATTGACGATGAAACACATAAATCGCATCGGAATTAAATACAAAAGGCACAATGCTGCATTAAGTACAAGAATAGACACTCTTCTTACAGTCGGTGCTTTGAGCATTCCCTGTGATACCAGTATTAGTTTCCGATACACCACTGCAGGTGCATTGTATTCCTTGGACCTTCACATTGACGATGAAACACAGAAATCGCATCGGAATTAAATACAAAAAGGCACAATGCCGCCTTAAGTACAAGAATAGAGACTCTTCTTACAGTCGTTGCTTTGAGCATTCCCTGTGAGACCAGTATTAGTATCCGATACACCACTGCAGGTTCAATGTAATCCTTGGACATACACATTGACGATGAAACACTGAAGTTACATCGGATTTAAATACAAAAGGAACAATGTCGCCTTAAGTACAAGAATAGAGACTCTTCTTACTGTCGGTGTTTTGAGCATTCCCTCTGAGACCAGTATTAGTTTCCGATACACAACTGCAGGTCCAATGTAATCCTTGGACCTTGACAATGACGATGAAACAATGAAATCGCATCTGAATTAAATACAAAAGGCGCAATGCCGCCTTAAGTACAAGAATAGGGACTCTTCTTACAGTCGGTGCATTGAGCATTCAGTGTGAGACCAGTATTAGTTTCCGATACACCACTGCAGGTTCAGTGTATTCCTTGGACTTTCACATCGACGATGAAAGACAGAAATGGCATCGGAATTAAATACAAAGGGCACAATGCCTCCATAAGTACAAGAATAGACACTCTTCTTGCAGTCGGTGCTTTGAGCATTCCCTGTGAGACCAGTATTAGTTTCCGATACACCACTACAGGTTCAATGTATTCCTTGCACCTTCACATTGACGATGAAAGACAGAAATCGCATCGGAATTAAATACAAAAGGCCCAATGCCTCCTTAAGTACAAGAATAGGGACTCTTCTTACAGTCGGTGCTTTGAGCATTCCCTGTGAGACCAGTATTAGTTTCCGATTCACCACTGCAGGTTCAATGTATTCCTTGGACCTTCACATTGACGATGAAAGACAGAAATCGCATCGGAATTAAATACAAAAGGCCCAATGCCGCCTTATGTACAAGAATAGAGACTCTTCTTACTGTCGGTGTTATGAGCATTCCCTGTGAGACCAGTATTAGTTTCCGATACACCACTGCAGTTTGAATGTATTCCTTGGACCTTCACATTGACGATGAAACACAGAAATCGCATCGGAATTAAATACAAAAGGCACAATGCCGCCTTAAGTACAAGAATACTGACTCTACTTCCAGTCGGGGCTTTGAGCATTCCCTGTGAGACCAGTATTAGTTTCCGATACACCAGTGTTGGTTCAATGTATTCCTTGGACCTTCACATTGACGATGAAACACAGAAATCGCATTGGAATTAACATACAAAAGGCACAATGCCGTCTCAAGTACAAGAATAGAGACTCTTCTTACAGTCTGTGCTTTGAGCATTCCCTGTGAGACCAGTATTAGAATCCGATACACCACTGCAGATTCAATGTATTCATTGGACATACACATTGACGATGAAACTCTGAAATTACATCGGAATTGAATACAAAAGGAACAATGCCGCCTTAAGTACTAGAATAGAGACTCTTCCCACACTCGGTGCTTTGAGCATTCCCTGTGAGACCAGTATTAGTGTCCGATACACCACTGCAGGTTCAATGTATTCCTTGGAAATACGCATTGACGATGAAACACTGAAATTACATCTGAATTAAAAAACAAAGGGCAGAATGACTCCATAAGTACAAGCAGAGTGAGACTTCTTAGAGTCTGTGTTTTGATCCTTTCCTGTGCGACCCGTATTAGTTTCCGTTACGCCACTGCAAGTTCAATGTATTCCTTGGACCTTCTCATTGACGATTACACACAGAAATCGCATCGGAATTAAATACAAAGGGCACAATGCCGCCTTAAGTACATGAATAGACCCTCTTCTTACAGTCGGTGCTTTGAGCATTCCCTGTGATACCAGTATTAGTTTCCGATACACCACTGCAGGTTCAATGTATTCCTTGGACCTTCACATTGACGATGAAACACATAAATCGCATCGGAATTAAATACAAAAGGCACAATGCCGCCTCAAGTACAAGAATACAGACTCTACTTATAGTCAGTGCTTTGAGCATACCCTGTGAGACCATTATTAGTATCCGGTACACCACTTCAGGTTCAATGTATTCCTTGGACATACACATCGACGATGAAACACAGAAATGGCATCGGAATTAAATACGAAGTGCACAATGCCGCCTTAAGTACAAGAACAGACACTCTTCTTACAGTCGGTGCTTTGAGCATTCCCTGAGAGACCAGTATTAGTTTCCGATACACCACTGCAGGTTCAATGTATTCCTTGGACCTTAACATTGACGATGAAACACAGAAATCGCATCGGAATTAAATACAAATGGCACAATGCCGCCTTAAGTATAAGAATACAGACTCTACTTACAGTCGGTGCTTTGAGCATTCCCTGTGAGACCAGTATTAGTTTCCGATACAGCACTGCAGGTTCAATGTATTCCTTGGACCTTCACATTGACGATAAAACACAGAAATCGCATTGGAATTAAATACAAAATGGCACAATGCCGCCTTAAGTACAAGAATTGGGACTCTTCTTACAGTCGTTGCATTGAGCATTCCCTGTGAGACCAGTATTAGTATCCGATACACCACTGCAGGTTCAATGTAATCCTTGGACATACACATTGACGATGAAACACTGAAGTTACATCGGATTTAAATACAAAAGGAACAATGTCGCCTTAAGTAGAAGAATAGAGACTCTTCTTACTGTAGGTGTTTTGAGCATTCCCTCTGAGACCAGTATTAGTTTCCGATACACCTCTGCAGGTCCAATGTAATCCTTGGACCTTCACAATGACGATGAAACACAGAAATCGCATCTGAATTAAATAGAAAAGGCACAATGCCGCCTTAAGTAGACGAATAGAGACTCTTATTACAGTCGGTGCTTTGAGCATTCCCTGTGAGACCAGTATTAGTTTCCGATACACCACTGCAGGTTCAATGTATTCCTTGGACCTTCACATTGACGATGAAACACAGAAATAGCATTGGAATTAAATACAAAAGGCACAATGAAGCCCTAAGTACAACAATAGAGACTCTTCTTACAGTCGGTGCTTTGAGAATTCCCTGAGAGACCAGTATCAATATCCAATACACCACTGCAGTTTCAATGTATTCCTTAGAAATTCACATTGACGATGATACACAGAAATCGCATCGGAATTAAATACCATAGGCACAATGCCGATTTAAGTACAAGAATAGAGACTATTCTCTTAGCCGGTCCGTCGAGTATTCCCTGTGAGACCAGTATTAGTTTCCGATACACCACTGCAGGTTCAATGTATTCCTTGAACATACACATTGACAATGGAACACTGAAATTACATCGGAATTAAATACAAAGGTCACAATAACGCCTTAAGTGCAAGAAGAGTGAGACTTCTTAGAGACTGTGCTTTGATCCTATCCTGTGACACCAGTATTAGTTTCCGATACAACACTGCAGTTTCAATGTATTCCTTGGACCTTTACATTGACGATGAAACACAGAAATCAAGTCGGAATTACATACAAAGTGCAGAATGCCGCCATAAGTACAAGAATAGAGACTCTTCTTACAGTCGGTGGTTTGAGCAGTCCCTGTGAGACCTGTATTAGTTTCCGATTCACCACTGCTGGTTCAATGTACTCCTTGGACCTTCACATTGACGATGAAACACAGAAATCGCATTGGAAATAAATACAAAAAGCACAATACCGACTTAACTACAAGAATAGAGACTCGTCATACAGTCGGTGCTTTGAGCATTCCCTGTTAGACCAGTATTAGTTTCCGATTCACCACTACAGGTTCATTGTATACGTTGGACCTTCACATTGACGATTATACACAGAAATCGCACCGGAATTAAATACAAAAGGCACAATGCTGCCTTAAGTACAAGAATAGAGACCCTTCTTACAGTCGGTGCTTTGAGCATTCCCTGTGAGACCAGTATTAGTTTCCGATACACGACTGCAGGTTCAGTGTTTTCCTTGGACTTTCACATCGACGATGAATCACAGAAATGGCATCGGAATTAAATACAAAGTGGCACAATGCCGCCTTAAGTACAAGAATAGAGACTCTTCTTACAGTCGGTGCTTTGAGCATTCCCTGTGAGACCAGTATTAGTTTCCGATACACCACTGCAGGTTAAGTGTATTCCTTGGACTTTCACATCGACGATGAAACACAGAAATGGCTGCGGAATTAAATCCTTTCCTGTGCCGCCATAAGTACAAGAATAGACTCTCTTCTTACGGTCGGTGCTTCGGGCATTCCCTGTGAGACCAGTATTAGTATCAGATACACCACTGCAGATTCAATGTATTCATTGGACATACACATTGACGATGAAACTCTGAAATTACATCGGAATTAAATACAAATGGAACAATGCCGCCTTAAGTACAAGAATAGAGACTCTTCTTACTGTCGGTGTTTTGAGCATTCCCTGTGAGACCAGTATTAGTTTCCGATACACCACTGCAGGTTCAATGTATTCCTTGGACCTTCACATTGACGATAAAACACAGAAATCGCATCGGAATTAAATACAAAATGGCACTATGCCGCCTTAAGTACAAGAATAGAGACTCTTCTTACAGTCGTTGCATTGAGCATTCCCTGTGAGACCAGTATTAGTATCCGATACACCACTGCAGGTTCAATGTAATCCTTGGACATACACATTGACGATGAAACACTGAAGTTACATCGGATTTAAATACAAAAGGAACAATGTCGCCTTAAGTACAAGAATAGAGACTCTTCTTACTGTCGGTGTTTTGAGCATTCCCTCTGAGACTAGTATTAGTTTCCGATACACCTCTGCAGGTCCAATGTAATCCTTGGACCTTCACAATGACGATGAAACAGAGAAATCGCATCTGAATTAAATACAAAAGGCACAATGCCGCCTTAAGTAGAAGAATAGAGACTCTTCTTACAGTCGGTGCTTTGAGCATTCCCTGTGTGACCAGTATTAGTTTCCGATACACCACTGCAGGTTCAATCTATTCCTTGGACCTTCACATTGACGATGAAACACAGAAATCGCATCGGAATTAAATACAAAAGGCACAATGCCGCCTTAAGTAGAAGAATACAGACTCTACTGACAGTCGGTGCCTTGAGCATTCCCTGTGAGACCAGTATTAGTTTCCGATACACCACTGCAGGTTCAATGTATTCCTTGGACCTTCACATTGACGATGAAACACAGAAATCGCATTGGAATTAAATACAAAAGGCACAATGAAGCCCTAAGTACAACAATAGAGACTCTTCTTACAGTCGGTGCTTTGAGAATTCCCTGAGAGACCAGTATCAATATCCAATACACCACCGCAGGTTCAATGTATTCCTTAGAAATTCACATTGACGATGAAACACAGAAATCGCATCGGAATTAAATACCATAGGCACAATGCCGATTTAAGTACAAGAATAGAGACTATTCTCTTAGCCGGTGCGTCGAGTATTCCCTGTGAGACCAGTATTAGTTTCCGATACACCACTGCAGGTTCAATGTATTCCTTGAACATACACATTGACGATGGAACACTGAAATTACATCGGATTTAAATACAAAGGTCACAATAACGCCTTAAGTGCAAGAAGAGTGAGACTTCTTAGAGACTGTGCTTTGATCCTATCCTGTGACACCAGTATTAGCTTCCGATACAACACTGCAGTTTCAATGTATTCCTTGGACCTTCACATTGACGATGAAACACAGAAGTCAAGTCGGTATTACATACAAAGGGCAGAATGCCGCCATAAGTACAAGAATAGAGACTCTTCTTACAGTCGGTAGTTTGAGCAGTCCCTGTGAGACCTGTATTAGTTTCCGATACACCACTGCTGGTTCAATGTACTCCTTGGACCTTCACATTGACGATGAAACACAGAAATCGCATTGGAATTAAATACAAAAAGCACAATGCCGCCTTAACTACAAGAATAGAGACTCGTCTTACAGTCGGTGCTTTGAGCATTCCCTGTGAGACCAGTATTAGTTTCCGATTCACCACTACAGGTTCATCTTATACCTTGGACCTTCACATTGACGATTATACACAGAAATCGCATCGGAATTAAATACAAAAGGCACAATGCTGCCTTAAGTACAAGAATAGAGAACCTTCTTACAGTCGGTGCTTTGAGCATTCCCTGTGAGACCTGAATTATTTTCCGATACACGACTGCAGGTCAGTGTTTTCCTTGGACTTTCACATCGACGATGAATCACAGAAATGGCATCGGAATTAAATACAAAGGGCACAATGCCGCCTTAAGTACAAGAATAGACACTCTTCTTACAGTCGGTGCTTTGAGCATTCCCTGTGAGACCAGTATTAGTTTCCGATACGCCACTGGAGGTTCAATGTATTTCTTGGACCTTCACATTGACGATGAAAGACAGAAATGGCATCGGAATTAAATACAATGTGCACAACGCCGCCTTAAGTACAAGAATAGACACTCTTCTTACAGTCGGTGCTTTGAGCATTCCCTGTGAGACCAGTATTAGTTTCCGATACACCACTGCAGGTTCAATGTATTCGTTGGACCTTCAAATTGACGATGCAACACAGAAATCGCATCGGAATTAAATACAAAGTGGCACAATGCCGCCTTAAGTACAAGAATAGAGACTCTTCTTACAGACGGTGCTTTGAGCATTCCCTGTGAGACCAGTATTAGTATCCGATACACCACTGCAGGTTCAATGTATTCCTTGGACATACACATTGACGATGAAACACTGAAATTACATCGGATTTAAATACAAGAGGAACAATGTCGCCTTAAGTACAAGAATAGAGACTCTTCTTACTGTCGGTGTTTTGAGCATTCCCTCTGAGACCATTATTAGTTTCCGATACACCACTGCAGGTCCAATGTAATACTTGGACCTTCACATTGACGATGAAACACAGAAATCGCATCGGAATTAAATACAAAAGGCACAATGCCGCCTTAAATACAAGAATAGAGACTCTTCTTACAGTCGGTGCTTTTAGCATTCCCTGTGAGACCAGTATTAGTTTCCGATACACCAATGCAGGTTAAGTGTATTACTTGGACTTTCACATCGACGATGAAACACAGAAATGGCATCGGAATAAAATACAAAGGGCACAATGCCGCCATAAGTACAAGAATAGACTCTCTTCTTACGGTCGGTGCTTTGAGCATTCCCTGTGAGAACAGTATTAGTTTCCGATACACCACTGCAGGTTCAATGTATTCCTTGGACCTTCACATTGACGATTGTACACAGAAATCGCTTCGGAATTAAATACAAAAGGCACAATGCCGCCTTAAGTACAAGAGCAGAGACTCTTCTTACAGTCGGTGCTTTCAGCATTCCCTGTGATACCAGTATTAGTTTCCGATACACCACTGCAGGTTTAATGTATTCCTTGGACCTTCACATTGACGATGAAACACAGAAATCGCATCGGAATTAAATACAAAAGGCACAATGCCGCCTTAAGTACAAGAATACAGACACTACTTACAGTCGGTGCTTTGAGCATTCCCTTTGAGACCAGTATTAGTTTCCGATACACCATTGCAGGTTCAATGTATTCCTTGGACCTTCACATTGACGATGAAACACAGAAATCGCATTGGAATTAAATACAAAAGGCACAATGAAGCCCTAAGTACAACAATAGAGACTCTTCTTACAGTCGGTGCTTTGAGAATTCCCTGAGAGACCAGTATCAATATCCGATACACCACTGCTGGTTCAATGTATTCCTTAGAAATTCACATTGACGATGAAACACAGAAATCGCATCGGAATTAAATACCAATGGCACAATGACGATTTAAGTACAAGAATAGAGACCATTCTCACAGCCGGTGCGTCGAGTATTCCCTGTGAGACCAGTATTAGTTTCCGATACACCACTGCAGGTTCGATGTATTCCTTGAACATACACATTGACGATGAAACAATGAAATTACATCGGATTTAAATACAAAGGTCACAATTTACGCCTTAAGTGCAAGAAGAGTGAGACTTCTTAGACACTGTGCTTTGATCCTATCCTGTGACACCTGTATTAGTTTCCGATACAACACTGCAGTTTCAATGTATTCCTTGGACCTTCTCGTTGTCGATTACACACAGAAATCGCATCGGAATTAAATACAAAGGGCACAATGCCGCATTAAGTACAATAATAGACACTCTTCTTACAGTCGGTGCTTTGAGCATTCCCTGTGAAACCAGTATTAGCATCCGATACACCACTGCAGGTTCAATTTATTCCTTGGACCTTCACATTGACGATGAAACACATAAATCGCATCGGAATTAAATACAATGGGCACAATGCTGCCTTAAGTACAAGAATAGACACTCTTCTTACAGTCGGTGCTTTGAGCATTCCCTGTGAGACCAGTATTAGTTTCCGATACACCACTGCTTGTTCAATGTATTCGTTGGACCTTCAAATTGACGATGAAACACAGAAATCGCATCGGAATTAAATACAAAGTGGCACAATGCCGCCTTAAGTACAAGAATAGAGACTCTTCTTACAGACGGTGCTTTGAGCATTGCCTGTGAGACCAGTATTAGTTTCCGACACACAACTGCAGGTTCAGTGTATTCCTTGGACCTTCACATTGACGATGAAACGCAGAAATCGCATCGGAATTAAATACCAAAGGCACAATGCCGCCTTAAGTACAAGAATAGAGACTCTTCTCACAGCCGGTGAGTCGAGTATTCCCTGTGAGACCAGTATTACTTTCCGATACAACACTGCAGTTTCAATGTATTCCTTTTACCTTCACATTGACGATGAAACACAGAAATCGCATCGGAATTAAATACAAGGGGCAGAATGCCGCCTTAAGTACACGAATAGAGACTCTTCTTACAGTCGGTGCTTTGAGCATTCCCTGTGAGACCAGTATTAGTTTCCGATACACCACAGCAGGTTCAAAGTATTCCTTGGACCTTCACATTGACGATGAAAAACAGAAATTATATCGGAATTAAATACAAAAGGCACAATGACGCCTTAAGTGCTAGAAGAGTTAGATTTTTTTGAGTCTTTTTTTGATCCTTTCCTGTGAGACCAGTAATAGTTTCCGATACACCACTGCAGCTTCAATGTATTCCTTGGACATTCATATTGACGATGAAACACTGAAATCGCATCGGAATTAAATACAAAAGGCACAATGCGGCCTTAAGTACAAGAATACAGACTCTTCTTACAGTCGGTGCTTTGACCATTCCCCGTGAGACCAGTATTAGTATCCGATAATCCATTGCAGGTTCAATGTATTCCTCGGACCTTTACATTGACGATGAAACACAGAAATCCCATCGGAATTAAATATAAAATGGACACTGCCGCCTTAAGTACAAGAATTGAGAATCATCTTGCAGTCGGTGCTTTGAGCATTCCCTGTGAGACCAGTATTAGTTACCGATACACCACTGCAGGTTCAATGTATTCCTTGGACATACACATTGACGATGAAATACTGAAATTACATCGGAATTAATTACAAAGGGCACAATGACGCCTTAAGAACAAGAAGAGTGACACTTCTTAGGGTCTGTGTTTCGATCCCTTCCTGTGAGACCAGTATTAGATTCCGATACACCACTGCAGGTTCAATGTATACCTTGGACGTTCACATTGGCGATGCTACACAGAAATCGCATCGTAAATAATACAAAAGGCACAATGCTGCTATTAAGTACAAGAATAGAGACGCTTCTTACAGTCGGTGCTTTGAGCATTCCCTGTGAGACTTGTATTAGTTCTCGATACACCACTGCATGTTCAATGTATTCCTTGGACCTTCAAATTGACGATGAAACACATATATCGCATCGGAATTAAATACAAAAGGCACAATGCCGCCTTAAGTACAAGAATAGAGACTCTTCTAACAGTCAGTGCTTTGAGCATTCCCTGTGCGACCAGTATTAGTTTCCTATACACCACTGCAAATTCAAGGTATTCCTTGGACATACACATTGATGATGAAACACTGAAATTACATCGGAATTAAATATAAAGGGCACATTGAGCCTTAAGTGCAAGAAGAGTGAGACTTCTTAGAGGCTGTGCTTTGATCCTTTCCTGTGAGACCAGTATTAGTTTCCGATACACCGCTGCTGGTTCAATGTATTCCTTGGTCCATCACATTGCCGATGAAACACAGAAATGGCATCGGAATTAAATACAAAATGCACAATGCCGCATTAAGTACTAGAATAGAGACTCTTCTTACAGTCGGTGCTTTGAGCATACCCTGTGAGACCAGTATTAGTTTCCGAAACGCCACTGTAGGTTCAATGTATTCCTTGGACATACACATTGACGATGAAACACTGAAATTACATGGCAATTAAATACAAAAGGCACAATGCCGCCTTAAGTGCATGACTAGAGACTCTTCTTACAGTCGGTGCTTTGAGCATTCCCTGTGAGACCAGTATTAGTTTCCGATACACCACTGCAGGTTAAATGTATTCCTTGGACCTTCACATTGATGATGAAAAACAGAAATCGCATCGGAATTCAATACAAAAGGCACAATGACGCCTTAACTACAAGAATAGAGACTCTTCTTACAGTCGGTGTTTTGAGCATTCCCTGTGTGACCAGTATTAGTGTCCGATACACCACTGCAGGTTCAATGTATTCCTTGGACATTCACATTGACGATGAAACACTGAAATTATATTGGAATTAAATACAAAAGGCACAATGCCGCATTATTTGCAAGAAGAGTGAGACTTCTTAGAGTCTGTGCTTTGAACCTTTCCTGTGAGACCAGTATTAGTTTCCGATACACCACTGCAGGGTCAATGTATTCCTTGGACCTTCACATTGACCATGAAACACAGAAATCGCATTGGAATTAAATACAAAAGCACAATGCCGCCTTAAGTACAAGTACACAGACTCTTCTTACAGTCTGTGCTCTGAGCATTTCCTGTGAGACCAGTATTAGTTTCCGATACACCACTGCAGGATCAATGTATTCCTTGGACCTTCACATTGACGATGAAATACAGAAATCGCATCGGAATTAAATACAAAAGGGACAATGCCGTCTTAAGTGCAAGAAGAGCGAGACTTCTTAGAGTCTGTGCTTTGATCCTTTCCTGTGAGACCAGTATTAGTTTCTGATACACCACTGCAGATTTAATGTATTCCTAGGAGCATCACATTGACGATGAAACACAGAAATCGCATCAGAATTCAATACAAAAGGCACAATGCCGCCTTAAGTGAATGAGTAGAGTCTCTTCTTACAGTCTTTGCTTTGAGCATTCCCTGTGAGACCAGTATTAGTTTCCAATACACCACTGCAGGTTCAATGTATTCCTTGGACATTCACATTGACGATCAAACACTGTAATTACATTGGAATTAAATGCAAAAGGCACAAAGCCGCCTTAATTGCAAGAAGAGTGAGACTTCTTAGAGTCAGTGCTTTGATCCTTTCCTGTGAGACCAGTATTAGTTCCGATACACCACTGCAGGTTCAATGGATTCCTTGGACCTTCACATTGACGATGAAACACAGAAATCGCATCGGAATTAAATACAAAAGGCACAATGCCGCCTTAAGTACAAGAACACAGACTCTTCTTACGGTCTGTGCTTTGAGCATTCCCTGTGAGGCCAGTATTAGTTTCCGATACACCACTGCAGGTTCAATGTATTCCTTGGACCTTCACATTGCCGAAAAAACACAGAAATCGCATCGGAATTACATACAAAAGGCACAATGCCGTCTGAAGTACAAGAATAGAGACTCTTCTTACAGTCGGTGCTTTGAGCATTCCCTGTGAAACCAGTATTAGTTTCCGATACACCACTGCAGGTTCAATGTATTCCTTGGACCTTCACATTGACGATGAAACACAGAAATCGCATCGGAATTAAATTCAAAAGGCAGAAAGCCGCCTTAAGTACAAGAATAGAGACTCTTCTTACAGTAGGTGCTTTGAGCATTCCCTGTGAGAGCAGTATTACTTTCTGATACACCACTGCAGGTTCAATGTATTCCTTGGACATACACAATGACGATGAAACACTAAAATTACATCGGAATTAAATACAAAAGACACAATGCCGCGTTAATGCATGAAGAGTGAGACTTCTTAGGGTCCATTCTTTGATACTTTCCTGTGAGTCCAGTATTAGTTTCCGATTCAACACTGCAGGTTCAATGAATTCCTTGGACCCTCACATTGACGATAAAAAACAGAAAATGCATCGGAATTAAATACAAATGGCACAATGACGCCTTAAGTACAAGAATAGAGACTCTTCTTACTGTCGGTGGTTTGAGCATTCATTGTGAAACCAGTATTAGTTTCAGATGCACCACTGCAGATTTAATGTATTCCTTGGAGCTTCACATTGACGATGAAACACAGAAATCGCATCGGAATTCAATACAAAAGGCACAACGCCGCCTTAAGTGAATGAGTAGAGCCTCTTCTTACAGTCGTTGCTTTGAGCATTCCCTGTGAGACCAGTATTAGTTTCCAATACACCACTGCAGGTACAATGTATTCCTTGGACATTCACATTGACGATCAAACACTGTAATTACATTGAAATTAAATACAAAAGACACAATGCCGCCTTAATTGCAAGAAGAGTGAGACTTCTTAGAGTCAGTGCTTTGATCCTTTCCTGTGAGACCAGTATTAGTTTCCGATACACCACTGCAGGTTCAATGAATTCCTTGGACCTTCACATTGACGATAAAACACAGAAATCGCATCGGAATTAAATACAAAAGGCACAATGCCGCCTTAAGTACAAGAACATAGACTCTTCTTACAGTCTGTGCTTTGAGCATTCCCTGTGAGGCCAGTATTAGTTTCCGATACACCACTGCAGGTTCAATATATTCCTTGGACCTTCACATTGCCGAAGAAACACAGAAATCGCATCGGAATTACATACAAAAGGCACAATGCCGTCTTAAGTACAAGATTAGTGACTCTTCTTACAGTCGGTGCTTTCAGCATTCCCTGTGAGACCAGTATTACTTTCTGATACACCACTGCAGGTTCAATGTATTCCTTGGACGTTCACATTGGCGATGCTACACAGAAATCGCATCGGAATTAAATACAAAAGGCACAATGCTGCTATTAAGTACAAGAATAGAGACTCTTCTTACAGTCGGTGCCTTGAGCATTCACTGTGAGACTTGTATTAGATTCCGATACACCACTGCAGACTCAATGTATTCCTTGGACATACACATTGACGATGAACACTGAAATTACATCGTAATTAAATATGAAAGGCACAATGCCGCCTTAAGTTCAAGAAGAGTGAGACTTCTTAGAGACTGTGCTTTGATCCTTTCCTGTGAGACCAGTATTAGTTTCCGATACACCACTGCAGGTCCAATGTATTCCTTGGACCTTCAAATTGACGATAATACACAGATATCGCTACGGAATTAAATACAAAAGGCACATTGCCGCCTTAAGGACAAGAATAGAGACTCTTCTTACAGTCGGTGCTTTGATCATTCCCTGTGATACCAGTATTAGTTTCCGATGCACCACTGCAGGCTCAATGTATTCCTTGGACCTTCACATTGACGATGAATCACAGAAATGGCATCGGAATTAAATACAGAAGGCACAATGCCGACTTAAGTACAAAAATAGACACTCTTCTTACAGTCGACGATTCTAGCATTCCCTGTGGGACCAGAATTAGTTTCCGATACACCACTGCAGGTTCAATGTATTCCTTGGACATTCGATTGACGATGAAACACTGAAATTACACTGGAATTAAATACAAAAGGCACAATGCCGCCTTATTTGCAAGAAGAGTGAGACTTCTTAGAGTCTGTGGTTTGAACCTTTCCTGTGAGACCAGTATTAGTTTCCGATACACCACTGCAGGTTCAATGTATTCCTTGGACCTTCACATTGACCATGAAACACAGAAATCGCATTGGAATTAAATACAAAAGTACAATGCCGCCTTAAGTACAAGAACACAGACTCTTCTTACAGTCTGTGCTCTGAGCATTCCCTGTCAGACCAGTATTAGTTTCCGATACACCACTGCAGGTTCAATGTATTCCTTGGACATACACATTGACGATGAAACACTGAAATTACATCAGAATTAAATACAATAGGCACAATGCCGCCTTATTTGCAAGATGTATGAGACTTCTTTGAGTCTGTGCTTTGATCCTTTCCTGTGAGACCAGTATTAGTTCCGATACACCACTGCACGTTCAATGCATTCCTTGGACCGTCACATTGAATATGAAAGGCAGAAATCGTATCGGAATTAAACTCAAAAGGCACTAAGCCGCCATAAGTACAAGAATACAGACTCATCTTACAGTCGGTGCTTTGAGCATTCCCGGTGACACCTGTATTAGTTTGCGATACACCACTGCAGCTTCAATGTATTCCTTGGACCTTCACATTGACGATGAAACACAGAAATCGCTTCGGAATTAAATACAAAAGGCACAATGCCGCCTTACGTACAAGAATAGAGACTCTTCTTACAGTCGGTGCTATGAGCATTTCCTGTGAGACCAGTATTAGTTTCCGATACACCACTGCAGGATCAATGTATTCCTTGGACCTTCACATTGACGATGAAATTCAGAAATCGCATCGGAATTAAGTACAAAAGGGACAATGCCGTCTTAAGTGCAAGAAGAGCGAGACTTCTTAGAGTCTGTGCTTTGATCCTTTCCTGTGAGACCAGTATTAGTTTCTGATACACCACTGCAGGTTCAATGTATTCCTTGGACCTTCACATTGACGATGAATCACAGAAATCGCTTCGGAATTAAATACAAAATGCACAATGGCGCCTTAAGCACAAGAATAGAGACTCTTCTTACAGTCGGTGCTTTGAACATTCCCTGTGAGACCAGTATTACTTTCAGATACACCACTGCAGATTTAATGTATTCCTTGGAGCTTCACATTGACGATGAAACACAGAAATCGCATCGGAATTCAATACAAAAGGCACAATGCTGCCTTAAGTGAATGAGTAGAGTCTCTTCTTACAGTCTTTGCATTGAGCATTCCCTGTGAGACCAGTATTAGTTTCCAATACACCACTGCAGGTTCAATGTATTCCTTGGACATTCACATTGACGATCAAACACTGTAATTACATTGGAATTAAATACAAAAGGCACAATGCCGCCTTAATTGCAAGAAGAGTGAGACTTCTTAGAGTCAGTGCTTTGATCCTTTCCTGTGAGACCAGTATTAGTTTCCGATCCACCACTGCAGGTTCAATGAATTCCTTGGACCTTCACATTGACGATGAAACACAGAAATCGCATCGGAATTAAATACCAAAGGCACAATGCCGCCTTAAGTACAAGAACTCAGACTCTTCTTACGGTCTGTGCTTTGAGCATTCCCTGTGAGTCCAGTATTAGTTTCCGATACACCACTGCAGGTTCAATGTATTCCTTGGACCTTCACATTGCCGAAGAAACACAGAAATCGCATCGGAATTACATACAAAAGGCACAATGCCGTCTGAAGTACAAGAATAGAGACTCTTCTTACAGTCGGTGCTTTGAGCATTCCCTGTGAAACCAGTATTAGTTTCCGATACACCACTGCAGGTTCAATGTATTCCTCGGACCTTCACATTGACGATGAAACACAGAAATCGCATCGGAATTAAATTCAAAAGGCACAAAGCCGCCTTAAGTACAAGAATAGAGACTCTTCTTACAGTAGGTGCTTTGAGCATTCCCTGTGAGAGCAGTATTACTTTCTGATACACCACTGCAGGTTCAATGTATTCCTTGGACATACACAATGACGATGAAACACTAAAATTACATCGGAATTAAATACAAAAGACACAATGCCGCCTTAATGCATGAAGAGTGAGACTTCTTAGGGTCCATTCTTTGATACTTTCCTGTGAGTCCAGTATTAGTTTCCGATTCAACACTGCAGGGTCAATGAATTCCTTGGACCCTCACATTGACGATAAAAAACAGAAATTGCATCGGAATTAAATACAAAAGGCACAATGCCGCCTTAAGTACAAGAATAGAGACTCTTCTTATTGTCGGTGGTTTGAGCATTCATTATGAAACCAGTATTAGTTTCAGATACACCACTGCAGATTTAATGTATTCCTTGGAGCTTCACATTAACGATGAAACACAGAAATCGCATCGGAATTCAATACAAAAGGCACAACGCCGCCTTAAGTGAATGAGTAGAGGCTCTTCTTACAGTCGTTGCTTTGAGCATTCCCTGTGAGACCAGTATTAGTTTCCAATACACCACTGCAGGTTCAATGTATTCCTTGGACACTCACATTGACGATCAAACACTGTAATTACATTGGAATTAAATACAAAAGACACAATGCCGCCTTAATTGCAAGAAGAGTGAGACTTCTTAGAGTCAGTGCTTTGATCCTTTCCTGTGAGACCAGTATTAGTTTCCGATACACCACTGCAGGTTCAATGAATTCCTTGGACCTTCACATTGACGATGAAACACAGAAATCGCATCGGAATTAAATACAAAAGGCACAATGCCGCCTTAAGTACAAGAACACAGACTCTTCTTACAGTCTGTGCTTTGAGCATTCCCTGTGAGGCCAGTATTAGTTTCCGATACACCACTGCAGGTTCAATGTATTCCTTGGACCTTCACATTGCCGAAGAAACACAGAAATCGCATCGGAATTACATACAAAAGGCACAATGCCGTCTTAAGTACAAGAATAGATACTCTTCTTACAGTCGGTGCTTTGAGCCTTCCCTGTGAGACCAGTATTACTTTCTGATACACCACTGCAGGTTCAATGTATTCCTTGGACATACACAATGACGATGAAACACTGAAATTACATCGGAATTAAATACAAAAGACACAATGCAGCCTTAATGCAAGAAGATTGAGACTTCTTAGGGTCCATTCTTTGATACTTTCCTGTGAGTCCAGTATTAGTTTCCGAGTCAACACTGCAGGTTCAATGAATTCCTTAAACCCTCACATTGACGATAAAAAACAGAAATTGCATCGGAATTAAATACAGAAGGCACAATGCCGCCTTAAGTACAAGAATAGAGACTCTTTTTACTGTCGGTGGTTTGAGCATTCATTGTGAAACCAGTATTAGTTTGCGATACACCACTGCAGGTTCAATGTATTCCTTGGACCTTCACATTGACGATGAAAAACAGAAATCGCATAGGAATTAAATACAAAAGGCACAATGCCACCTTCATTGCAAGAATAGAGACTCATCTTACAGTCGGTGCTTTGAGCATACCCTGTGAGACCAGTATTAGTTTCCGATACACCACTGCAGGTTCAATGTATTCCTTTGACCTTAACATTGACGATGAAACACAGAAATCGCATCGGAATTAAATACAAAAGGCACAATGCCGCCTTAAGTACATGAATAGAGCCTCTTCTTACTGTCGGTGTTTTGAGCATTCCCTGTGAGACCAGTATTAGTTTCCGATACACCACTGCAGGTTCAATGTATTCCTTGGACCTTCACATTGACGATGAAACACAGAAATCGCATTGGAATTAAATACAAAAGGCACAATGCCGTCTTAAGTGCAACAAGAGTGAGAGTTCTTAGAGTCTGTGTTTTGATCCTTTCCTGTGAGACCAGTATTAGTTTTAAATCGACCACTGCAGGTTCAATGTATTCCTTGGACCGTCACATTGGCGATGGAGGATAGAAATCGCATTGGAATTAAATACAAAAGGCACAATGCCGCCCTAAGTACAAGAATACAGACTCTTCTTACAGTCGGTGCTTTGAGCATTCCCTGTGACCCCTGTATTAGTTTCCAATACACCACTGCAGGCTCAATGTATTACTTGGACCTTCACATTGACGATGAATCACAGAAATGGCATCGGAATTAAATACAAAATGCACAATGCCGCCTTAAGTGCAACAAGAGTGAGACTTCTTGGAGTCTGCCCTTTGATCCTTTCCTGTGAGACCAGTATTAGTTTCCGATACACCACTGCACGTTCAATGCATTCCTTGGACCGTGACATTGAATATCAAAGACAGAAATCGTATCGGAATTAAAGTCAAAGAGCACTAAGCCGCCTTAAGTACAAGAATAGAGACCCTTCTTACAGTCGGTGCTATGAGCATTCCCTGTGAGACCAGCATTAGTTTCAGATACAGCACTGTAGATTCAATGTATTCCTTGGACCTTCACATTGACGATGAAACACAGAAATCGCATAGGAATTAAATACAAAAGCCACAATGGCGCCTTAATTAAAAGATTAGAGACTCTTCTTACAATCGGTGCTTTGAGCATTCTCTGTGAGACCAGTATTAGTTTCCGATACACCACTGCAGATTCAATGTATTCCTTGGAGGTTCACATAGACAATGAAACACAGAAATCGCATCGGAATTAAATACAAAAGGCACAATGCCGCCTTAAGTGAGGGAGTAGAGACACTTCTTACAGTCGTTGCTTTGAGCATTCCCTGTGAGACCAGTATTAGTTTCCGATACACCACTGCAGGTTCAATGTATTCCTTGGACCTTCACATTGACGACGAAACACAGAAATCGCAACGGAATTAAATACAAAATGCACAATGCCGCCTTAAGTACAAGAACACAGACTCTTCTTACAGTCTGTGCTTTGAGCATCCCCTGTGAGACCAGTTTTAGTTTCCGATACACCACTGCCGGTTCAATGTATTCCTTGGACTTACACATTGCCGAAGAAACACAGAAATCGCATCGGAATTAAATACAAAAGGCACAATGCCGTCTTAAATACAAGAATAAAGACTCTTCTTACAGTCGGTGCTTTGAGCATTCCCTGTGAAACCAGTATTAGTTTCCGATACACCACTGCAGTTTCAATGTATTAGTTGGACCTGCACATTGACGATGAAACACAGAAATCGCAACGGAATTAAATACAAAAGGCACAATGCCGCCTTAAGTACAACAATAGAGGTTCTTCTTACAGTCGGTGCTTTGAGCATTCCCTGTGAGACCAGTATTGGTTTCCGATACACCACTGCAGGTTCAATGTGTTCCTTGGACATACACATTAACGATGAAATACTGAAATTACATCGGAATTAAATACAAAAGGCACAATGCCGCCTTAATACAAGAATAGAGACACTTCTTACAGCCTGTGCTTTGAGCATTCCCTCTGAGAGCAGTATTAGTTTCCGATACACCACTGCAGGTTCAAGGTATTCCTAGGAACCTTCACATTGACTATGAAACACAGAAATCGCATCGGAATTAAATACAAAAGGCACAATGCCGCCTTAAGTACAAGAATAGAGACTCTTCTTACACTCGGTGTTTTGAGTATTCCCTGTGAGACCAGTATTAGTTTCCGATACACCACTGCAGGTTCAATGTATCCTTGGACCTTCACATTGAATATGAAATATAGAAATCGCATCGGAAATATACAAAAGGCTCAATGCCGCCTTAAGTACAAGAATAGATACTCTTCTTACAGTCGGTGCTTTGAGCATTCCCTGTGAGACCAGTATTAGTTTCCGATACACCACTGCAGGTTCAAAGTATTCCTTGGACATTCACATTGCCGATGAAACACAGAAATCGCATCGGAATTAAATACAAAAGGCACAATGCCGCCTGAAGTACAAAAATAGAGACTCTTCTTACAGTCGGTGCTTTGAGCATTCCCTGTGAGTCCAGTATTAGTTTCCGATACCCCACTTAAGGTTCAATGTGTTGCTTAGACATACACAATGACGATGAAACACTGAAATTACATGGGAATTAAATACAAAAGACAGAACGCCGCCTTAATGCAAGAAGATTGAGACTTCTTAGAGTCCATTCTTTGATCCGTTCCTGTGAGACCATTATTAGTTTCCGATACACCACTGCAGGTTCAATGTATTCCTTGGACCTGCACATTGACGATGAAACACAGAAATCGCATCGGAACTAAATACAAAAGGCACAATGCCGAATTAATTACAAGAATAGAGACTCTTCTTACAGTCGGTACTTTGAGCATTCATGTGAGAAAAGTAATAGTTTCCGATACACCACTGCAGCTTCCATGTATTCCTTGGACATTCAAATTGACGATGAAACACAGAAATCGAATCGGAATTAAATACAAAAGGCACAATGCCGCCTTAAGTACAAGAATAGAGACTCTTCTTACAATCGGTGCTTTGAGCATTCCCTCTGAGAGCAGTATTAGTTTCCGATCCACCACTGCAGGTTCAAGGTATTCCTTGGACCTTCACATTGACTATGAAACACAGAAATCGCATCGGAATTAAATACAAAAGGCACAAGGCCACCTTAAGTACAAGAATAGAGACTCTTCTTAGAGTCGGTGCTTTGAGCATTCCCTGTGAGACCATTATTAGTTTACGATACACCACTGCACGTTCAATGTATTTCTAGGAACGTCACATTGACGATGAAAGACAGAAATCGCACTGGAATTAAATCCAAAAGGCACAATGACGCCTTAAGTACAAGAATACAGACTCTTCTTACAGTCGGATCTTTGAGCATTCTCTGTGAGACCTGTATCAGCTTCCGATCCAGCACTGCAAGTTCAATGTATTCCTTGGAGCTTCACATTGACGATGAAACACAGAAATCGCATCGGAATTAAATTCAAAAGGCACAATGCCGCCTTAAGTACAAGAATAGAGACTCTTCTTTCAGTTGGTGCATTGAGCATTCCCTGTGAAACCAGTATTAGTTTCCGATACACCACTGCAGATTCAAAGTATTCCTTGGAGCTTCACATTGACGATGAAACACAGAAATCGCATCGGAATTAAATACAAAACACACAAAACCGCCATAAGTGAGGGAGTGGAGACTCTTCTTACAGTCGTTGCTTTGAGCATTCCCTGAGAGACCAGTATTAGTTTCCGATACACCACTGCAGGTTCAATGTATTCCTTGGACCTTCACATTTGCGATGAAACACAGAAATCGCATCGGAATTAAATACAAAAGGCACAATGCCGCCTTAAGTACAAGAATAGAGACTCTTCTTTCAGTTGGTGCATTGAGCATTCCCTGTGAAACCAGTATTAGTTTCCGATACACCACTGCAGGTTCAATGTATTCCTTGGACCTTCACGTTGACGATGAAACACAGAAATCGCATCGGAATTAAATACAAAAGGCACAATGCCGCCTTAAGTACAAGAATAGAGACTCTTCTTTCAGTTGGTGCATTGAGCATTCCCTGTGAAACCAGTATTAGTTTCCGATACACCACTGCAGGTTCAATGTATTCCTTGGACCTTCACATAGACGATGAAACACAGAAATCGCATCGGAATTAAATACAAAAGGCAGAATGCCGCCTTAAGTACAAGAACACAAACTCTTCTTACAGTCTGTGCTTTGAGCATTCCCTGTGAGACCAGTATTAGTTTCCGATACACCACTGCAGGTTCAATGTATTCCTTGGACCTTCACATTTGCGATGAAACACAGAAATCGCATCGGAATTAAATACAAAAGGCACAATGCCGCCTTAAGTACAAGAATAGAGACTCTTCTTTCAGTTGGTGCATTGAGCATTCCCTGTGAAACCAGTATTAGTTTCCGATACACCACTGCAGGTTCAATGTATTCCTTGGACCTTCACGTTGACGATGAAACACAGTAATCGTATCGGAATTAAATACAAAAGGCACAATGCCGCCTTAAGTACAAGAATAGAGACTCTTCTTACAGTCGGTGCTTTGAGCATTCCCTGTGAGACCAGTATTACTTTCTGATACACCACTGCAGGTGCAATCTATTCCATGGACTTACACAATGACGACGAAAGACTGAAATTACATCGGAATTAAATACAAAAGACACAATGGCGCCTTAATGCAAAAAGAGTGAGACTTCATAGAGTCCATTCTTTGATCCTTTCCTGTGAGTCCAATATTAGTTTCCGATACACCACTGCAGGTTCAATGTATTCCTTGGACCCTCACATTGATGATAAAAAACAGAAATTGTATCGGAATTAAATACAAAAGGCACAATGCCGCCTTAAGTACAAGAATAGAGACTCTTCTTACAGACGGTTTTTTGAGCATTCCCTGTGAGACCAGTATTAGTTTCCGATACACCACTGCAGGTTCAATGTATTCCTTGGACCTTCACATTGACGATGAAACACGGAAATCGCATCGGAGTTAAATACAAAAGGCACAATGCCGCCTTAAGTACAAGAATAGAGACTCTTCTTACAGTCGGTGCTTTGAGCATTCCCTGTTAAACCAGTATTAATTTCCGATACACCACTGCAGGTTCAATGTATTCGTTGGACCTTCACATTGACGATGAATCACAGAAATCGCATCGGAATTTAATACAAAAGGCACAATGCCGCCTTAAGTGCAAGAGTAGAGACTCTTCTTACAGTCGGAGCTTTGAGCATTCCCTGTCAGACCAGTATTAGTTTCCGATACACCACTGCAGGTTCAATGTATTCCTTGGACATACACATTGACGATGAAACAGTGAAATTACATCGGAATTAAATACAAAAGGCACAATGCCACCTTATTTGCAAGTAGTATGAGACTTCTTAGAGTCTGTGCTTTGATCCTTTCCTGTGAGACCAGTATTAGCTCCGATACACCACTGCACGTTCAATGCATTCCTCGGACCGTCACATTGAATATGAAAGACAGAAATCGTATCGGAATTAAACTCAAAAGACACTAAGAAGCCTTAAGTACAAGAATACAGACTTTTCTTACAGTCGATGCTTTGAGCATTCCCTGTGAGACCTGTATTAGTTTCGATACACCACTGCAGGTTCAATGTATTCCTTGGACCTTAACATTGACGATGAAACACAGAAATCGCATCGGAATTAAATACAAAAGGCAGAATGCCGCCTTAATTACAAGAACACAGACTCTTCTTACAGTCTGTGCTTTGAGCATTCCCTGTGAGACCAGTATTAGTATCCGATACACCACTGCAGATTCAATGTATTCCTTGGAGCTTCACATTGACGATGAAACACAGAAATCGATCCGGAATTAAATACAAAAGGCACAAAACCGCCTTAAGTGAGGGAGTGGAGACTCTTCTTACAGTCGTTGCTTTGAGCATTCCCTGTGAGACCAGTATTAGTTTCCGATACACAGCTGCAGTTTCAATGTATTCCTTGGACATTCGCATTGACGATCAAACACTGAAATTACATTGGAATTAAATACCAAATGCACAATGCCGCTTTATTGCAAGATGAGTGAGACTTCTTAGAGTCAGAGCTTTGATCCTTTCCTGTGAGACCAGTATTAGTTTCCGATACACCACTGCAGGTTCAATGTATTCCTTGGACCTTCACATTGACGATGAAACACAGAAATCGCATCGGAATTAAACACAAAAGGCAGAATGCCGCCCTAAGTACAAGAACACAGACTCTTCTTACAGTCTGTGCTTTGAGCATTCCCTGTGAGACCAGTGTTAGTTTCCGATACACCACTGCAGGTTCAATGTATTCCTTGGACCGTCACATTTGCGAAGAAACACAGAAATTGCATCGGAATTAAATACAAAAGGCACAATGCCGCCTTAAGTACAAGAATAGAGACTCTTCTTTCAGTTGGTGCTTTGAGCATTCCCTGTGAAACCAGTATGAGTTTCCGATACACCACTGCAGGTTCAATGTATTCCTTGGACCTTCACATTAACGATGAAACACAGAAATCGCATCGGAATTAAATACAAAAGGCACAATGCCGCCTTAATGCAAGAAGAGTGAGACTTCATAGAGTCCATTCTTTGATCCTTTCCTGTGAGTCCAGTATTAGTTTCCGATACACCACAGCAGGTTCAATGTATTCCTTGGACCTTCACATTTACGAAGAAACACAGAAATCGCATCGGAATTAAATACAAAAGGCACAATGCCGCCTTAAGTACAAGAATAGAGACTCTTCTTTCAGTTGGTGCTTTGAGCATTCCCTGTGAAACCAGTATTAGTTTCCGATACACCACTGCAGGTTCAATGTATTCCTTGGACCTTCACATTAACGATGAAACACAGAAATCGCATCGGAATTAAATACAAAAGGCACAATGCCGCCTTAATGCAAGAAGAGTGAGACTTCATAGAGTCCATTCTTTGATCCTTTCCTGTGAGTCCAGTATTAGTTTCCGATCCACCACAGTAGGTTCAATGTATTCCGTGGACCTTCACACTGACGATGAAACACAGAAATCGCATCGGAATTAAATACAAGAGGCACAATGCACCCTTAAGTACAAGAATAGAGACTCTTCTTACAGTCGGTGCTATGAGTATTCCCTGTGAGACCAGTATTAGTATCCGATACACCACTGCAGGTGCAATGTATTCCTTGGACCTTCACATTGACGATGAAGCACAGAAATCGCATCGGAATTAAATATAAAAGGCACAATGCCGCCCTAAGTACAAGAATAGAGACTCTTCTTACAGTCGGTGCATTGAGCATTCCCTGTTAAACCAGTATTAGTTTCCGATACACCACTGCAGGTTCGATGTATTCCTTGGACATTCACATTGACGATCAAACACTGAAATTACATTGGAATTAAATACAAAAGGCACAATGCCGCCTTAATTGCAAGAAGAGTGAGACCTCTTAGAGTCTGTGCTTTGATCCTTTCCTGTGAGACCAGTATTAGTTACCGATACAATACTGCACGTTCAATGTATTCCTTGGACCATCACATTGAATATGAAAGACAGTAATCGTATCGGAATTAAACTCAAAAGGCACTAAGCCGCCTTAAGTACAAGAATTCAGACTCTCCTTACAGTCGGTGCTTTGAGCCTTCCCTTTGGGACCTGCATTAGTTTCCGATACACCACTGCAGGTTCAATGTATTCCTTGGACCTTCGCACTGACGATGAAACACAGAAATCGCATCGGAATTAAATACAAAAGGCACAATGCCGCCTTAAGTACAAGAATAGAGACTCTTCTTACAGTCGGTGCTATGAGTATTCCCTGTGAGACCAGTATTAGTTTCCGATACACCACTGCAGGTGCAGTGTATTCCTTGGACCTTCACATTGACGATGAAACACAGAAATCGCATCGGAATTAAATATAAAAGGCACAATGCCGCCCTAAGTACAAGAATAGAGACTCTTCTTACAGTCGGTGCTTTGAGCATTCCCTGTTAAACCAGTATTAGTTTCCGATACACCACTGCAGGTTCAATGTATTCCTTGGACCTTCACATTGACGATGAATCACAGAAATCGCATCGGAATTTAATACAAAAGGCTCAATGCCGCCTTAAGTGCAAGAGTAGAGACTCTTCTTACAGTCGGTGCTTTGAGCATTCCCTGTCAGACCAGTATTAGTTTCCGATACACAACTGCAGGTTCAATGTATTCCTTGGACATACACATTGACGATGAAACACTGAAATTACATCGGAATTAAATACAAAAGGCACAATGCCGCCTTATTTGTAAGAAGTATGAGACTTCTTAGAGTCTGTGCTTTGATCCTTTCCTGTGAGACCAGTATTAGTTCTGATACACCACTGCACGTTCAATGCATTCCTTGGACCGTCACATTGAATATGAAAGACTGAAATCGTATCGGAATTAAACTCAAAAGGCACTAAGCCGCCTTAAGTACAAGAATACAGACTTTTCTTACAGTCGATGCTTTGAGCATTCCCTGTGAGACCTGTATTAGTTTCCGATACACCACTGCAGGTTCAATGTATTCCTTGGACCTCAACATTGACGATGAAACACAGAAATCGCATCGGAATTAAATACAAAATGCAGAATGCCGCCCTAAGTACAAGAACACAGACTCTTCTTACAGTCTGTGCTTTTAGCATTCCCTGTGAGACCAGTATTAGTTTCCGATACACCACTGCAGGTTCAATGTATTCCTTGGACCATCACATTGACGATAAAAAACAGAAATTGCATCGGAATTAAATACAAAAGGCACAATGCCGCCTTAAGTACAATAATAGAGACTCTTCTTACAGACGGTTTTTTGAGCATTCCCTGTGAGACCAGTATTAGTTTCCGATACACCACTGCAGGTTCAATGTATTCCTTGGACCTTCACATTGACGATGAAACACAGAAATCGCATCGGAGTTAAATACAAAAGGCACAATGCCGCCTTAAGTACAAGAATAGAGACTCTTCTTACAGTCGGTGCTTTGAGCATTCCCTGTCAAACCAGTATTAATTTCCGATACACCACTGCAGTTTCAATGTATTCGTTGGACCTTCACATTGACGATGAATCACAGAAATCGCATCGGAATTTAATACAAAAGGCACAATGCCGCCTTTAGTGCAAGAGTAGAGACTCTTCTTACAGTCGGAGCTTTGAGCATTCCCTGTCAGACCAGTATTAGTTTCCGATACACCACTGCAGGTTCAATGTATTCCTTGGACATACACATTGACGATGAAACACTGAAATTACATCGGAATTAAATACAAAAGGCACAATGCCACGTTATTTGCAAGTAGTATGAGACTTCTTAGAGTCTGTGCTTTGATTCTTTCCTGTGAGACCAATATTAGCTCCGATACACCACTGCACGTTCAATGCATTCCTTGGACCTTCACATTGAATATGAAAGACAGAAATCGTATCGGAATTAAACTCAAAAGACACTAAGAAGCCTTAAGTACAAGAATACAGACTTTTCCTACAGTCGATGCTTTGAGCATTCCCTGTGAGACCTGTATTAGTTTCGATACACCACTGCAGGTTCAATGTATTCCTTGGACCTCAACATTGACGATGAAACACAGAAATCGCATCGGAATTAAATACAAAAGGCAGAATGCCGCCTTAATTACAAGACACAGACTCTTCTTACAGTCTGTGCTTTGAGCATTCCCTGTGAGACCAGTATTAGTATCCGATACACCACTGCAGATTCAATGTAGTCCTTGGAGCTTCACATTGACGATGAAACACAGAAATCGCATCGGAATTAAATACAAAAGGCAGAATGCCGCCCTAAGTACAAGAACACAGACTCTTCTTACAGTCTGTGCTTTGAGCATTCCCTGTGAGACCAGTGTTAGTTTCCGATACACCACTGCAGGTTCAATGTATTCCTTGGACCTTCACATTTGCGAAGAAACACAGAAATCGCATCGGAATTAAATACAAAAGGCACAATGCCGCCTTAAGTACAAGAATAGAGACTCTTCTTTCAGTTGGTGCTTTGAGCATTCCCTGTGAAACCAGTATTAGTTTCCGATACACCACTTCAGGTTCAATGTATTCCTTGGACCTTCACATTAACGATGAAACACAGAAATCGCATCGGAATTAAATACAAAAGGCACAATGCCGCCTTAAGTTCAAGAATAGAGACTCTTCTTACAGTCGGTGCTTTGAGCATTCCCTGTTAAACCACTATTAGTTTCCGATACACCACTGCAGTTTAAATGTATTCGTTGGATCTTCACATTGACGATGAATCACAGAAATCGCATCGGAATTTAATACAAAAGGCACAATACCGCCTTAAGTGCAAGAGTAGAGACTCTTCTTACAGTCGGTGCTTTGAGCATTCCCTGTCAGACCAGAATTAGTTTCCGATACACCACTGCAGGTTCAATGTATTCCTTGGACATACACATTGACGATGAAACACTGAAATTACATCGGAATTAAATACAAAAGGCACAATGCCGCCTTATTTGCAAGAAGTATGAGACTTCTTAGAGTCTGTGCTTTGATCCTTCCCTGTGAGACCAGTATTAGTTCCGATACACCACTGCACGTTCAATGCATTCCTTGGACCGTCACATTGAATATGAAAGACAGAAATCGTATCGGAATTAAACTCAAAAGGCACTAAGCCGCCTTAAGTACAAGAATACAGACTCTTCTTACAGTGTGTGATTTGAGCATTCCCTGTGAGACCAGTATTACTTTCCGATACACCACTGCAGATTCAATGTATTCCTTGGAGCTGCACATTGACGATGAAACACAGAAATCGTATCGGAATTAAAGACAAATTGCACAAAACCGCCTTAAGTGAGGGAGTGGAGACTCTTCTTACAGTCATTGCTTTGAGCATTCCCTGTGAGATCAGTATTAGTTTCCGATACACAGCTGCATTTTCAATGTATTCCTTAGACATTCACATTGACGATCAAACACTGAAATTACATTGGAATTAAATACCAAAGGCACAATGCCGCTTTATTGCAAGAAGAGTGAGACATCTTAGAGTCGGTGATTTGATCCTTTCCTGTGAGATCAGTTTTAGTTTCCGATACACCACTGCAGGTTCAATGTATTCCTTGGACCTTCACATTGACGATGAAACACAGAAATCGCATCGGAATTGAATACAAAAGGCAGAATGCCGCCTTAAGTACAAGAACACAGACTCTTCTTACAGTCTGTACTTTGAGCATTCCCTGTGAGACCAGTATTAGTTTCCGATACACCACTGCAGCTTCATTGTATTCCTTGGACCTTCACATTTGCGAAGAAACACAGAAATCGCATCCGAATTAAATACAAAAGGCACAATGACGCCTTAAGTACAAGAATAGAGACTCTTCTTACAGTTGTTGCTTTGAGCATTCCCTGTGAAACCAGTATTAGTTTCCGATACACCACTGCAGGTTCAATGTATTCCTTGGACCTTCACTTTGACGATGAAACACAGAAATCGCATCGGAATTAAATACAAAAGGCACAATGCCGCCTTGAGTACAAGAATAGAGATTCTTCTTACAGTCGGTGCTTTGAGCATTACCTGTGAGACCAGTATTACTTTCTGATACACCACTGCAGGTGCAATGTATTCCTGGGACATACACAATGGCGATGAAACACTGAAATTACATCGGAATTAAATACAAAAGACACAATGCCGCCTTAAAGCAAGAAGGGTGAGACTTCATAGAGTCCATTCTTTGATCCTTTCCTGTGAGTCCAGTATTAGTTTCCGATACACCACTGCAGGTTCAATGTATTCCTTGGACCCTCACGTTGACGATAAGAAACAGAAATTGCATCGTAATTAAATACAAAAGGCACAATGCCGCCTTAAGTACAAGAATAGAGACCCTTCTTACAGTCGGTTTTTTGAGCATTCCCTGTGAGACCAGTATTAGTTTCCGATACACCACTGCAGGTTCGATGTATTCCTTGGACATTCACATTGTCGATGAAACACAGAAATCGCATCGGAATTAAATAGAAGAGGCACAATGCACCCTTAAGTACAAGAATAGAGACTCTTCTTACAGTCGGTGCTATGAGTATTCCCTGTGAGACCAGTATTAGTTTCCGATACACCACTGCAGGTGCAATGTATTCCTTGGACCATCACATTGACGATGAAACACAGAAATCGCATCGGAATTAAATATAAAAGGCACAATGCCGCCCTAAGTACAGGAATAGAGACTCTTCTTACAGTCGGTGCTTTGAGCATTCCCTGTTAAACCAGTATTAGTTTCCGATACACCACTGCAGGTTCGATGTATTCCTTGGACATTCACATTGAGATCAAACACTGAAATTACATTGGAATTAAATACAAAAGGCACAATGCCGCCTTAATTGCAAGAAGAGTGAGACTTCTTAGAGTCTGTGCTTTGATCCTTTCCTGTGAGACCAGTATTAGTTACCGATACACCACTGCACGTTCAATGTATTCCTTGGACCATCACATTGAATATGAAAGACAGTAATCGTATCGGAATTAAACTCAAAAGGCACTAAGCCGCCTTAAGTACAAGAATTCAGACTCTCCTTACAGTCGGTGCTTTGAGCCTTTCCTTTGGGACCTGTATTAGTTTCCGATACACCACTGCAGGTTCAATGTATTCCTTGGACCTTCGCACTGACGATGAAACACAGAAATCGCATCGGAATTAAATACAAAAGGCACAATGCCGCCTTAAGTACAAGAATAGAGACTCTTCTTACAGTCGGTGCTATGAGTATTCCCTGTGAGACCAGTATTAGTTTCCGATACACCACTGCAGGTGCAATGTATTCCTTGGACCTTCACATTGACGATGAAACACAGAAATCGCATCGGAATTAAATATAAAAGGCACAATGCCGCCCTAAGTACAAGAATAGAGACTCTTCTTACAGTCGGTGCTTTGAGCATTCCCTGTTAAACCAGTATTAGTTTCCGATACACCACTGCAGGTTCAATGTATTCCTTGGACCTTCACATTGACGATGAATCACAGAAATCGCATCGGAATTTAATACAAAAGGCTCAATGCCGCCTTAAGTGCAAGAGTAGAGACTCTTCTTACAGTCGGTGCTTTGAGCATTCCCTGTCAGACCAGTATTAGTTTCCGATACACAACTGCAGGTTCAATGTATTCCTTGGACATACACATTGACGATGAAACACTGAAATTACATCGGAATTAAATACAAAAGGCACAATGCCGCCTTATTTGTAAGAAGTATGAGACTTCTTAGAGTCTGTGCTTTGATCCTTTCCTGTGAGACCAGTATTAGTTCTGATACACCACTGCACGTTCAATGCATTCCTTGGACCGTCACATTGAATATGAAAGACTGAAATCGTATCGGAATTAAACTCAAAAGGCACTAAGCCGCCTTAAGTACAAGAATACAGACTTTTCTTACAGTCGATGCTTTGAGCATTCCCTGTGAGACCTGTATTAGTTTCCGATACACCAATGCAGGTTCAATGTATTCCTTGGATCTTCACATTGACGATGAAACACAGAAATCGCATCGGAATTAAATATAAAAGGCACAATGCCGCATTAAGTACAAGAATAGAGACTCTTCTTACAGTCGGTGCTAGGAGCTTTCCCTGTGAGACCAGTATTAATTTCCGATACACCACTGCAGGTTCAATGTTTTCCTTGGACCTTCACATTGACGATGAACACTGAAATCGCATCGGAATTAAATACAAAAGGGACAATGCCGCCTTAAGTGCAAGAAGAGTGAGACTTCTTAGAGTCTGTGATTTGATCCTTTCCTGTTAAGCCAGTATTAGTTTCTGATACACCACTGCAGGTTCAATGTATTCCTTGGACCTTCACATTCACGATGAATCACAGAAATCGCATCGGAATTAAATAGAAAATGCACAATGGAGCCTTAAGTACAAGAATACAGACTTTTCTTACAGTCGATGCTTTGAGCATTCCCTGTGAGACCAGTATTAGTTTCCGATACACAGCTGCAGTTTCAATGTATTCCTTGGACATTCGCATTGACGATCAAACACTGAAATTACATTGGAATTAAATACCAAATTGCACAATGCCGCTTTATTGCAAGATGAGTGAGACTTCTTAGAGTCAGTGCTTTGATCCTTTCCTGTGAGACCAGTATTAGTTTCCGATACACCACAGCAGGTTCAATGTATTCCTTGGACCTTCACATTGACGATGAAACACAGAAATCGCATCGGAATTAAATACAAAAGGCAGAATGCCGCCCTAAGTACAAGAACACAGACTCTTCTTACAGTCTGTGCTTTGAGCATTCCCTGTGAGACCAGTATTAGTTTCCGATACACCACTGCAGGTTCAACGTATTCCTTGGACCCTCACATTGACGATAAAAAACAGAAATTGCATCGGAATTAAATACAAAAGGCACAATGCCGCCTTAAGTACAAGAATAGAGACTCTTCTTACAGACGGTTTTTTGAGCAATCCCTGTGAGACCAGTATTACTTTCCGATACACCACTGCAGGTTCAATGTATTCCTTGGACCTTCACATTGACGATGAAACACAGAAATCGCATCGGAGTTAAATACAAAAGGCACAATGCCGCCTTAAGTACAAGAATAGAGACTCTTCTTACAGTCGGTGCTTTGAGCATTCCCTGTCAAACCAGTATTAATTTCCGATACACCACTGCAGTTTCAATGTATTCGTTGGACCTTCACATTGACGATGAATCACAGAAATCGCATCGGAATTTAATACAAAAGGCACAATGCCGCCTTTAGTGCAAGAGTAGAGACTCTTCTTACAGTCGGAGCTTTGAGCATTCCCTGTCAGGCCAGTATTAGTTTCCGATACACCACTGCAGGTTCAATGTATTCCTTGGACATACACATTGACGATGAAACACTGAAATTACATCGGAATTAAATACAAAAGGCCCAATGCCACGTTATTTGCAAGTAGTATGAGACTTCTTAGAGTCTGTGCTTTGATCCTTTCCTGTGAGACCAATATTAGCTCCGATACACCACTGCACGTTCAATGCATTCCTTGGACCGTCACATTGAATATGAAAGACAGAAATCGTATCGGAATTAAACTCAAAAGACACTAAGAAGCCTTAAGTACAAGAATACAGACTTTTCTTACAGTCGATGCTTTGAGCATTCCCTGTGAGACCTGTATTAGTTTCGATACACCACTGCAGGTTCAATGTATTCCTTGGACCTCAACATTGACGATGAAACACAGAAATCGCATCGGAATTAAATACAAAAGGCAGAATGCCGCCTTAATTACAAGAACACAGACTCTTCTTACAGTCTGTGCTTTGCGCATTCCCTGTGAGACCAGTATTAGTATCCGATACACCACTGCAGATTCAATGTAGTCCTTGGAGCTTCACATTGACGATGAAACACAGAAATCGCATCGGAATTAAATACAAAAGGCAGAATGCCGCCCTAAGTACAAGAACACAGACTCTTCTTACAGTCTGTGCTTTGAGCATTCCCTGTGAGACCAGTGTTAGTTTCCGATACACCACTGCAGGTTCAATGTATTCCTTGGACCTTCACATTTGCGAAGAAACACAGAAATCGCATCGGAATTAAATACAAAAGGCACAATGCCGCCTTAAGTACAAGAATAGAGACTCTTCTTTCAGTTGGTGCTTTGAGCATTCCCTGTGAAACCAGTATTAGTTTCCGATACACCACTGCAGGTTCAATGTATTCCTTGGACCTTCACATTAACGATGAAACACAGAAATCGCATCGGAATTAAATACAAAAGGCACAATGCCGCCTTAATGCAAGGAGAGTGAGACTTCATAGAGTCCATTCTTTGATCCTTTCCTGTGAGTCCAGTATTAGTTTCCGATACACCACAGCAGGTTCAATGTATTCCTTGGACCTTCACATTGACGATCAAACACTGAAACTACATTGGAATTAAATACAAAATGCACAATGCCGCCTTAATTGCAAGAAGAGTGAGACTTCTTAGAGTCTGTGCTTTTATCCTTTCCTGTGAGACCAGTATTAGTTTCCAATACGCCACTACACGTTCAATGTATTCCTTGGACCATCACATTGTATATGAAAGACAGAAATCGTATCGGAATTAAACTCAAAAGGCACTAAGCCGCCTTAAGTACAAGAATACAGACTCTTCTTACAGTCGGTGCTTTGAGCATTCCCTGTGGGACCAGTATTAGTTTCCGATACACCACTGTAGGTTCAATGTATTCCGTGGACCTTCACACTGACGATGAAACACAGAAATCGCATCGGAATTAAATACAAAAGCTACAATGCCGCCTTAAGTTCAAGAATAGAGACTCTTCTTACAGTCGGTGCTTTGAGCATTCCCTGTTAAACCAGTATTAGTTTCCGATACACCACTGCAGTTTAAATGTATTCGTTGGATCTTCACATTGACGATGAATCACAGAAATCGCATCGGAATTTAATACAAAAGGCACAATGCCGCCTTAAGTGCAAGAGTAGAGACTCTTCTTACAGTCGGTGCTTTGAGCATTCCCTGTCAGACCAGTATTAGTTCCGATACACCACTGCACGTTCAATGCATTCCTTGGACCGTCACATTGAATATGAAAGACAGAAATCGTATCGGAATTAAACTCAAAAGGCACTAAGCCGCCTTAAGTACAAGATTACAGACTCTTCTTACAGTCTGTGATTTGAGCATTCCCTGTGAGACCAGTATTACTTTCCGATACACCACTGCAGATTCAATGTATTCCTTGGAGCTTCACATTGACGATGAAACACAGAAATCGTATCGGAATTAAATACAAATTGCACAAAACCGCCTTAAGTGAGGGAGTGGAGACTCTTCTTACAGTCGTTGCTTTGAGCATTCCCTGTGAGATCAGTATTAGTTTCCGATACACAGCTGCATTTTCATTGTATTCCTTGGACATTCACATTGACGATCAAACACTGAAATTACATTGGAATTAAATACCAAAGGCACAATGCCGCTTTATTGCAAGAAGAGTGAGACATCTTAGAGTCAGTGATTTGATCCTTTCCTGTGAGACCAGTTTTAGTTTCCGATACACCACTGCAGGTTCAATGTATTCCTTGGACCTTCACATTGACGATGAAACACAGAAATCCCATCGGAATTGAATACAAAAGGCAGAATGCCGCCTTAAGTACAAGAACACAGACTCTTCTTACAGTCTGTGGTTTGAGCATTCCCTGTGAGACCAGTATTAGCTTCCGATACACCACTGCAGCTTCATTGTATTCCTTGGACCTTAACATTTGCGAAGAAACACAGAAATCGCATCGTAATTAAATACAAAAGGCACAATGCCGCCTTAAGTACAAGAATAGAGACTCTTCTTACAGTCGGTTTTTTGAGCATTCCCTGTGAGACCGGTATTAGTTTCCGATACACCACTGCAGGTTCGATGTATTCCTTGGACCTTCACATTGTCGATGAAACACAGAAATCGCATCGGAATTAAATACAAGAGGCACAATGCACCCTTAAGTACAAGAATAGAGACTATTCTTACAGTCGGTGCTTTGAGCATCCCCTGTGAGACCAGTAGTACTTTCCGATACACAGCTGCAGGTTCAATGTATTCCTTGGACATTCACATTGACGATCAAACACTGAAATTACATTGGAATTAAATACAAAAGGCACAATGCCGCCTTAATTGCAAGAAGAGTGAGACTTCTTAGAGTCTGTGCTTTGATCCTTTCCTGTGAGACCAGTATTAGTTACCGATACACCACTGCACGTTCAATGTATTCCTTGGACCATCACATTGAATATGAAAGACAGTAATCGTATCGGAATTAAACTCAAAAGGCACTAAGTCGCCTTAAGTACAAGAATTCAGACTCTCCTTACAGTCGGTGCTTTGAGCCTTCCCTTTGGGACCTGTATTAGTTTCCGATACACCACTGCAGGTTCAATGTATTCCTTGGACCTTCGCACTGACGATGAAACACAGAAATCGCATCGGAATTAAATACAAAAGGCACAATGCCGCCTTAAGTACAAGAATAGAAACTCTTCTTACAGTCGGTGCTATGAGTATTCCCTGTGAGACCAGTATTAGTTTCCGATACACCACTGCAGGTGCAATGTATTCCTTGGACCTTCACATTGACGATGAAACACAGAAATCGCATCGGAATTAAATATAAAAGGCACAATGCCGCCCTAAGTACAAGAATAGAGACTCTTCTTACAGTCGGTGCTTTGAGCATTCCCTGTTAAACCAGTATTAGTTTCCGATACACCACTGCAGGTTCAATGTGTTCCTTGGACCTTCACATTGACGATGAATCACAGAAATCGCATCGGAATTTAATACAAAAGGCTCAATGCCGCCTTAAGTGCAAGAGTAGAGACTCTTCTTACAGTCGGTGCTTTGAGCATTCCCTGTCAGACCAGTATTAGTTTCCGATACACCACTGCAGGTTCAATGTATTCCTTGGACATACACATTGACGATGAAACACTGAAATTACATCGGAATTAAATTCAAAAGGCACAATGCCGCCTTATTTGTAAGAAGTATGAGACTTCTTAGAGTCTGTGCTTTGATCCTTTCCTGTGAGGCCAGTATTAGTTTCTGATACACCACTGCAGGTCAATGTATTCCTTGGACCTTCACATTGACGATGAATCACAGAAATCGCATCGGAATTAAATAGAAAATGCACAATGGAGCCTCAAGTACAAGAATACAGACTTTTCTTACAGTCGATGCTTTGAGCATTCCCTGTGAGACCTGTATTAGTTTCGATACACCACTGCAGGTTCAATGTATTCCTTGGACCTTCACATTGACGATGAAACACAGAAATCGCATCGGAATTAAATACAAAAGGCAGAATGCCGCCTTAATTACAAGAACACAGACTCTTCTTACAGTCTGTGCTTTGAGCATTCCCTGTGAGACCAGTATTAGTTTCCGATACACCACTGAAGATTCAATGTATTCCTTGGAGCTTCACATTGACGATGATACACAGAAATCGACTCGGAATTAAATACAAAAGGCACAATACCGCCTTAAGTGAGGGAGTGGAGACTCTTCTTACAGTCGTTGCTTTGAGCATTCCCTGTGAGACCAGTATTAGTTTACGATACACCACTGCAGGTTCAATGTATTCCTTGGACATTCACATTGACGATCAAGCACTGAAATTACATTGGAATTAAATACCAAATGCACAATGCCGCTTTATTGCAAGATGAGTGAGACTTCTTAGAGTCAGTGCTTTGATCCTTTCCTGTGAGACCAGTATTAGTTTCCGATACACCACTGCAGGTTCAATGTATTCCTTGGACCTCCACATTGACGATGAAACACAGAAATCGCATCGGAATTAAATACAAAAGGCAGAATGCCGCCCTAAGTACAAGAACACAGACTCTTCTTACAGTCTGTGCTTTGAGCATTCCCTGTGAGACCAGTGTAGCTTCCGATACACCACTGCAGGTTCAATGTATTCCTTGGACCTTCACATTTGCGAAGAAACACAGAAATCGCATCGGAATTAAATACAAAAGGCACAATGCCGCCTTAAGTACAAGAATAGAGACTCTTCTTTCAGTTGGTGCTTTGAGCATTCCCTGTGAAAGCAGTATTAGTTTCCGATACACCACTGCAGGTTCCATGTATTCCTTGGACCTTCACATTAACGATGAAACACAGAAATCGCATCGGAATTAAATACAAAAGGCACACTGCCGCCTTAATGCAAGAAGAGTGAGACTTCATAGAGTCCATTCTTTGATCCTTTCCTGTGAGTCCAGTATTAGTTTCCGATACACCACAGCAGGTTCAATGTATTCCTTGGACCTTCACATTAACGATGAAACACAGAAATCGCATCGGAATTAAATACAAAAGGCACAACGCCGCCTGAAGTACAATAATAGAGACTCTTCTTACAGTCGGTGCTTTGAGCATTCCCTGTGAGACCAGTATTACTTTCCGATACACAGCTGCAAGTTCAATGTATTCCTTGGACATTCACATTGACGATCAAACACTGAAATTACATTGGAATTAAATACAACATGCACAATGCCGCCTTAATTGCAAGAAGAGTGAGACTTCTTAGAGTCTGTGCTTTTATCCTTTCCTGTGAGACCAGTATTAGTTTCCAATACACCACTACACGTTCAATGTATTCCTTGGACCATCACATTGAATATGAAAGACAGAAATCGTATCGGAATTAAACTCAAAATCCACTAAGCCGCCTTAAGTACAAGAATACAGACTCTTCTTACAGTCGGTGCTTTGGGCATTCCCTGTGAGACCTGTATTAGTTTCCGAAACACCACTGCAGGTTCAATGTATTCCGTGGACCTTCACACTGACGATGAAACACAGAAATCGCACCGGATTTAAATACAAAAGGCACAATGCCGCCTTAAGTACAAGAATAGAGACTCTTCTTACAGTCGGTGCTTTGAGCATTCCCTGTTAAACCAGTATTAGTTTCCGATACACCACTGCAGTTTCAATGTATTCGTCGGATCTTCACATTGACGATGAATCACAGAAATCGCATCGGAATTTAATACAAAAGGCACAATGCCGCCTTAAGTACAAGAATAGAGATGCTTCTTACAGTCGGTGCTTTGAGCATTCCCTGTGAGACCAGTATTACTTTTCGATACACAGCTGCAAGTTCAATGTATTCCTTGGACATTCACATTGACGATCAAACACTGAAATTACATTGGAATTAAATACAAAATGCACAATGCCGCCTTAATTGCAAGAAGAGTGAGACTTCTTAGAGTCTGTGCTTTTATCCTTTCCTGTGAGACCAGTATTAGTTTCCAATACACCACTACACGTTCAATGCATTCCTTGGACCGTCACATTGAATATGAAAGACAGAAATCGTATCGGAATTAAACTCAAAAGGCACTAAGCCGCCTTAAGTACAAGAATACAGACTCTTCTTACAGTCTGTGATTTGAGCATTCCCTGTGAGACCAGTATTACTTTCCGATACACCTCTGCAGTCTCAATGTATTCCTTGGAGCTTCACGTTGACGATGAAACACAGAAATCGCATCGGAATTAAATACAAAAGGCACAATGCCGCCTTAAGTACAAGAATAGAGATTCTTCTTACAGTCGATGCTTTGAGCATTTCCTGTGAGACCAGTATTACTTTCTGATACACCACTGCAGGTGCAAAGTATTCCTGGGACATACACAATGGCGATGAAACACTGAAATTACATCGGAATTAAATACAAAAGACACAATGCCACCTTAAAGCAAGAAGGGTGAGACTTCATAGAGTCCATTCTTTGATCCTTTCCTGTGAGTCCAGTATTAGTTTCCGATACACCACTGCAGGTTCAATGTATTCCTTGGACCCTCACATTGACGATAAGAAACAGAAATTCCATCGTAATTAAATACAAAAGGCACAATGCCGCCTTAATTGCAAGAAGAGTGAGACTTCTTAGAGTCTGTGCTTTGATCCTTTCCTGTGAGACCAGTATTAGTTTCCGATACACCACTGCACGTTCAATGTATTCCTTGGACCATCACACTGAATATGAAAGACAGTAATCGTATCGGAATTAAACTCAAAAGGCACTAAGCCGCCTTAAGTACAAGAATACAGACTCTCCTGACAGTCGGTGCTTTGAGCCTTCCCTTTGGGACCTGTATTAGTTTCCGATACACCACTGCAGGTTCAATGTATTCCTTGGACCCTCGCACTGACGATGAAACACAGAAATCGCATCGGAATTAAATACAAAAGGCACAATGCCGCCTTAAGTACAAGAATAGAGACTCTTCTTACAGTCGGTGCTATGAGTATTCCCTGTGAGACCAGTATTAGTTTCCGATACACCACTGCAGGTTCAATGTATTCCTTGGACCTTCACATTGACGATGAATCACAGAAATCGCATCGGAAATTAATACAAAAGGTTCAATGCCGCCTTAAGTGCAAGAGTAGAGACTCTTCTTACAGTCGGTGCTTTGAGCATTCCCTGTCAGACCAGTATTAGTTTCCGATACACCACTGCAGGTTCAATGTATTCCTTGGACATACACATTGACGATGAAACACTGAAATTACATCGGAATTAAATACAAAAGGTGCAATGCCGCCTTATTTGCAAGAAGTATGAGACTTCTTAGAGTCTGTGCTTTGATCCTTTCCTGTGAGACCAGTATTAGTTCTGATACACCACTGCACGTTCAATGCATTCCTTGGACCGTCACATTGAATATGAAAGACTGAAATCGTATCGGAATTAAACTCAAAAGGCACTGAGACGCCTTAAGTACAAGAATACAGACTTTTCTTACAGTCGATGCTTTGAGCATTCCCTGTGAGACCTGTATTAGTTTCCGATACACCAATGCAGGTTCAATGTATTCCTTGGACCTTGACATTGACGATGAAACACAGAAATCGCATCGGAATTAAATATAAAAGGCACAATGCCGCATTAAGTACAAGAACAGAGACTCTTCTTATAGTCGGTGCTATGAGCTTTCCCTATGAGACCAGTATTAGTTTCCGATACACCACTGCAGGTTCAATGTTTTCCTTGGACCTTCACATTGACGATGAACAGTGAAATCGCATCGGAATTAAATACAAAAGGGACAATGCCGCCTTAAGTGCAAGAAGAGTGAGACTTCTTAGAGTCTGTGCTTTGATCCTTTCCTGTGAGGGCAGTATTAGTTTCTGATACACCACTGCAGGTTCAATGTATTCCTTGGACCTTCACATTGACGATGATTCACAGAAATCGCATCGGAATTAAATAGAAAATGCACAATGGAGCCTTAAGTACAAGAATACAGACTTTTCTTACAGTCGATGCTTTGAGCATTCCCTGTGAGACCTGTATTAGTTTCGATACACCACTGCAGGTTCAATGTATTCCTTGGACCTTCACATTGACGATGAATCACAGAAATCGCATCGGAATTAAATAGAAAATGCACAATGGAGCCTTATGTACAAGAATAGAGACTCTTCTTACAGTCTGTGCTTTGAGCATTCCCTGTGAGACCAGTATTAGTTTCCGATACACCACTGAAGATTCAATGTATTCCTTGGAGCTTCACATTGACGATTAAACACAGAAATCGAATAGGAATTAAATACAAAAGGCACAAAACCGCCTTAAGTGAGGGAGTGGAGACTCTTCTTACAGTCGTTGCTTTGAGCATTCCCTGTGAGACCAGTATTAGTTTCCGATACACAGCTGCAAATTCAATGTATTCCTTGGACATTCACATTGACGATCAAACACTGAAATTACATTGGAATTAAATACCACATGCACAATGCCGCTTTATTGCAAGATGAGTGAGACTTCTTAGAGTCAGTGCTTTGATCCTTTCCTGTGAGACCAGTATTAGTTTCCGATACACCACTGCAGGTTCAATGTATTCCTTGGACCTTCACATTGACGATGAAACACTGAAATTACATTGGAATTAAATACAAAAGGCACAATGCCGCCTTAATTGCAAGAAGAGTGAGACTTCTTAGAGTCTGTGCTTTGATCCTTTCCTGTGAGTCCAGTATTAGTTTCCGATACACCACTGCACGTTCAATGTATTTCTTGGACCATCACATTGAATATGAAAGACAGTAATCGTATCGGAATTAAACTCAAAAGGCACTAAGCCGCCTTAAGTACAAGAATACAGACTCTCCTTACAGTCGGTGCTTTGAGCCTTCCCTTTGGGACCTGTATTAGTTTCCGATACACCACTGCAGGTTCAATGTATTCCTTGGACCTTTGCACTGACGATGAAACACAGAAATCGCATCGGAATTAAATACAAAAGGCACAATGCCGCCTTAAGTACAAGAATAGAGACTCTTCTTACAGTCGGTGCTATGAGTATTCCCTGTGAGACCAGTATTAGTTTCCGATACACCACTGCAGGTGCAATGTATTCCTTGGACCTTCACATTGACGATGAAACACAGAAATCGCATCGGAATTAAATATAAAAGGCACAATGCCGCATTATGTACAAGAATAGAGACTCTTCTTACAGTCGGTGCTATGAGCTTTCCCTGTGAGACCAGTATTAGTTTCTGATACACCACTGCATGTTCAATGTTTTTATTGGACCTTCACATTGACGATGAACACTGAAATCGCATTGGAATTAAATACAAAAGGGACAATGCCGCCTTAAGTGCAAGAAGAGTGAGACTTCTTAGAGTCTGTGCTTTGATCCTTTCCTGTGAGGCCAGTATTAGTTTCTGATACACCACTGCAGGTTCAATGTATTCCTTGGACCTTCACATTGACGATGAATCACAGAAATCGCATCGGAATTAAATAGAAAATGCACAATGGAGCCTTAAGTACAAGAATAGAGACTCTTCTTACAGTCTGTGCTTTGAGCATTCCCTGTGAGACCAGTATTAGTTTCCGATACACCACTGCAGATTCAATGTATTCCTTGGAGCTTCACATTGACGATGAAACACAGAAATCGAATCGGAATTAAATACAAAAGGCACAAAACCGCCTTAAGTGAGGGAGTGGAGACTCTTCTTACAGTCGTTGCTTTGAGCATTCCCTGTGAGACCAGTATTAGTTTACGATACACAAATGCAGTTTCAATGTATTCCTTGGACATTCACATTGACGATCAAGCACTGAAATTACATTGGAATTAAATACCAAATGCACAATGCCGCTTTATTGCAAGATGTGTGAGACTTCTTAGAGTCAGTGCTTTGATCCTTTCCTGTGAGACCAGTATTAGTTTCCGATACACCACTGCAGGTTCAATGTATTCCTTGGACCTCCACATTGACGATGAACCACAGAAATCGCATCGGAATTAAATACAATAGGCAGAATGCCGCCCTAAGTACAAGAACACAGACTCTTCTTACAGTCTGTGCTTTGAGCATTCCCTGTGAGACCAGTGTTAGTTTCCGATACACCACTGCAGGTTCAATGTATTCCTTGGACCTTCACATTTGCGAAGAAACACAGAAATCGCATCGGGATTAAATACAAAAGGCACAATGCCGCCTTAGGTACAAGAATAGAGACTCTTCTTTCAGTTGGTGCTTTGAGCATTCCCTGTGAAACCAGTATTAGTTTCCGATACACCACTGCAGGTTCAATGTATTCCTTGGACCTTCACATTAACGATGAAACACAGAAATCGCATCGGAATTAAATACAAATGGCACACTGCCGCCTTAATGCAAGAAGAGTGAGACTTCATAGAGTCCATTCTTTGATCCTTTCCTGTGAGTCCAGTATTAGTTTCCGATACACCACAGCAGGTTCAATGTATTCCTTGGACCTTCCCATTAACGATGAAACACAGAAATCGCATCGGAATTAAATACAAAAGGCACAATGCCGCCTTAAGTACAAGAATAGAGACTCTTCTTACAGTCGGTGCTTTGAGCATTCCCTGTTAAACCAGTATTAGTTTCCGATACACCACTGCAGTTTCAATGTATTCGTCGGATCTTCACATTGACGATGAATCACAGAAATCGCATCGGAATTTAATACAAAAGGCACAATGCCGCCTTAAGTACAAGAATAGAGATTCTTCTTACAGTCGGTGCTTTGAGCATCCCCTGTGAGACCAGTATTACTTTCCGATACACAGCTGCCAGTTCAATGTATTCCTTGGACATTCACATTGACGATCAAACACTGTAATTACATTGGAATTAAATACAAAATGCACAATGCCGCCTTAATTGCAAGAAGAGTGAGACTTCTTAGAGTCTGTGCTTTTATCCTTTCCTGTGAGACCAGTATTAGTTTCCAATACACCACTACACGTTCAATGCATTCCTTGGACCGTCACATTGATTATGAAAGACAGAAATCGTATCGGAATTAAACTCAAAAGGCACTAAGCCGCCTTAAGTACAAGAATACAGACTCTTCTTACAGTCTGTGATTTGAGCATTCCCTGTGAGACCAGTATTACTTTCCGATACACCTCTGCAGATTCAATGTATTCCTTGGAGCTTCACATTGACGATGAAACACAGGAATCGTATCGGAATTAAATACAAAAGGCACAAAACCGCCTTAAGTGAGGGAGTGGAGACTCCTCTTACAGTCGTTGCTTTGAGCATTCCCTGTGGGATCAGTATTAGTTTCCGATACACAGCTGCATTTTCAATGTATTCCTTGGACATTCACATTGACGATCAAACACTGAAATTACATTGGAATTAAATACCAAAGGCACAATGCCGCTTTATTGCAAGAAGAGTGAGACATCTTAGAGTCAGTGATTTGATCCTTTCCTGTGAGACCAGTATTAGTTTCCGATACACCACTGCAGGTTCAATGTATTCCTTGGACCTTCACATTGACGATGAAACACAGAAATCGCATCGGAATTAAATACAAATGGCAGAATGCCGCCATAAGTACAAGAACACAGACTCTTCTTACAGTCTGTGGTTTGAGCATTCCCTGTGAGACCAGTAGTAGTTTCCGATACACCACTGCAGCTTCAATGTATTCCTTGGACCTTCACATTTGCGAAGAAACACAGAAATCGCATCGGAATTAAATACAAAAGGCACAATGCCGCCTTAAGTACAAGAATAGAGACTCTTCTTAGAGTTGTTGCTTTGAGCATTCCCTGTGAAACCAGTATTAGTTTCCGATACACCACTGCAGGTTCAATGTATTCCTTGGACCTTCACTTTGACGATGAAACACAGAAATCGCATCGGAATTAAATACAAAAGGCACAATGCCGCCTTAAGTACAAGAATAGAGATTCTTCTTACAGTCGGTGCTTTGAGCATTTCCTGTGAGACCAGTATTACTTTCTGATACACCACTGCAGGTGCAATGTATTCCTGGGACATACACAATGGCGATGAAACACTGAAATTACATCGGAATTAAATACAAAAGACACAATGCCGCCTTAAAGCAAGAAGGGTAAGACTTCATAGAGTCCATTCTTTGATCCTTTCCTGTGAGTCCAGTATTAGTTTCCGATACACCACTGCAGGTTCAATGTATTCCTTGGACCCTCACATTGACGATAAGAAACAGAAATTCCATCGTAATTAAATACAAAAGGCACAATGCCGCCTTAATTGCAAGAAGAGTGAAACTTCTTAAAGTCTGTGCTTTGATCCTTTCCTGTGAGACCAGTATTAGTTTCCGATACACCACTGCACGTTCAATGTATTCCTTGGACCATCACATTGAATATGAAAGACAGTAATCGTATCGAAATTAAACTCAAAAGGCACTAAGCCGCCTTAAGTACAAGAATACAGACTTTTCTTACAGTCGATGCTTTGAGCATTCCCTGTGAGACCTGTATTAGTTTCCGATACACCAATGCAGGTTCAATGTATTCCTTGGACCTTCACATTGACGATGAAACATAGAAATCGCATCGGAATTAAATATAAAAGGCACAATGCCGCATTAAGTTCAAGAATAGAGACTCTTCTTACAGTCGGTGCTATGAGCTTTCCCTGTGAGACCAGTATTAGTTTCTGATACACCACTGCAGGTTCAATGTTTTCCTTGGACCTTCACATTGACGATGTACACTGAAATCGCATCGGAATTAAATACAAAAGGGACAATGCCGCCTTAAGTGCAAGAAGAGTGAGACTTCTCAGAGTCTGTGCTTTGATCCTTTCCTGTGAGGCCAGTATTAGTTTCTGATACACCACTGCAGGTTCAATTTATTCCTTGGACCTTCACATTGACGATGAATCACAGAAATCGCATCGGAATTAAATAGAAAATGCACAATGGAGCCTTAAGTACAAGAATGGAGACTCTTCTTACAGTCGGTGCTTGGAGCATTCCTTGTGAGACCACTATTAGTTTCCGATACACCACTGCAGATTCAATGTCTTCCTTGGAGATTCACATTGACGATGAAACACAGAAATCGCATCGGAATTAAATACAAAAGGCACAAAACCGCCTTAAGTGAGGGAGTGGAGCCTCTTCTTACAGTCAATGCTTTGAGCATTCCCTGTGAGACCAGTATTAGTTTCCGGTACACAGCTGCAGTTTCACTGTATTCCTTGGTAATTCACATTGACGATCAAACACTGAAATTACATTGGAACTAAATACCAAAGGCACAATGCCGCTTTATTGCAAGAAGAGTGAGACTTCTTAGAGTCAGTGCTTTGATCCTTTCCTGTGAGACCAGTATTAGTTACCGATACATTACTGCAGGTTCAATGTATTCCTTGGACCTTCACATTGACGATGAAACACAGAAATCGCAACGGAATTAAATACAAAAGGCAGAATGCCGCCTTAAGTACAAGAACACAGACTCTTCTTACAGGCTGTGCTTTGAGCATTCCCTGTGAGACCAGTATTAGTTTCCGATACACCACTGCAGGTTCAATGTATTCCTTGGACCTTCACATTTGCGAAGAAACACAGAAATCGCATCGGAGTTAAATACAAAAGGCACAATGCCGCCTTAAGTACAAGAATAGAGACTCCTCTTACAGTTGGTGCTTTGAGCGATCCCTGTGAAACCAGAATTAGTTTCCGATACACCACTGCAGGTTCAATGTATTCCTTGGACCTTCACATTGACGATGAAACACAGAAATCGCATCGGAATTAAATACAAAAGGCACAATGCCGGCTTAAGTACAAGAATAGAGACTCTTCTTACAGTCGGTGCCTTGAGCATTCCCTGTGAGACCAGTATTACTTTCTGATAGACCACTGCAGGTGCAATGTATTCGTTGGACATACACAATGACGATGAAACACTGAAATTACATAGGAATTAAATACAAAACACACAATGCCGCCTTAATGCAAGAGGAGTGAGACTTCATAGAGTCCATTCTTTGATCCTTTCCTGTGAGTCCAGTATTAGTTTCCGATACACCACTGCAGGTTCAAAGTATTCCTTGGACCCTCACAATGACGATAAAAAACAGAAATTGCATCGGAATTAAATACAAAAGGCACAATGCCGCCTTAAGTACAAGAATAGAGACTCTTCTTACAGTCGGTTTTTTGAGCATTCCCTGTGAGACCAGTATTAGTTTCCGATACACCACTGCAGGTTCAATGTATTCCTTGGACCTTCACATTGACGATGAAACACAGAAATCGCATCGGATTTAAATACAAGAGGCACAATGCCGCCTTAAGTACAAGATTAGAGGCTCTTCTTACAGTCGGTGCTTTGAGCATTCCCTGTGAGACCAGTATTAGTTTCCGATACACCACTGCAGGTTCAATGTATTTCTTGGACATAACATTGAAGATGAAATACTCAAATTACATCGGAATTAAATACAAAAGGCACAATGCCGCCTTAAGTGCTAGAAGAGTGAGACTTTTTAGAGTCTGTGCCTTGATCCTTTCCTGTGAGGCCAGTATTAGTTTCCAATACACCACTGCAGGTTCAATGTATTCCTTGGACCTTCACATTGACGATGAAACACAGAAATGGCATCGGAATTATATACAAAAGGCACAATGCCGCCTTAATTACAAGAATAGAGACTCTTCTTACAGTCGGTGCTTTGAGTATTCCCTGTGAGACCAGTGATAGTTTCCGATACACCACTGCAGGTTCAATGTATTCCTTGGACGTTGACATTCACGATGAAACACAGAAATCGCTCCGGAATTAAATACAAAAGGCACAATGCCGCCTTAAGTACAAGAATAGAGACAATTCTTACAGTTGGTGCTTTCAGCATTCCGTGTGACACCAGTATTAGTTTCCAATACACCACTGCAGGTTCAATGTATTCCTTGGACGTAAACATTGACGATGGAACACTGAAATTACATGGGAATTAAATACAAAAGGCACAATGCCGCCTTAAGTACAAGAATAGACACTCTTCTTACAGTCGGTGCTTTTAGCATTCCCTGTGAGACCAGTCTTAGTTTCCAATACACCACTGCAGGTTCAAAGTATTCCTTGGACCTTCACATTGACTATGAAACACAGAAATCGCATCGGAATTAAATGCAAAAGGCACAAAGCCGCCTTAAGTACAAGAATAGAGACTCTTCATACAGTCGGTGTGTTGAGCATTGCCTGTGAGACCAGTATTAGGTTCCGATACACCACTGCAGGTTAAATGTATTCCTTGGACCTTCACATTGACGATAAATCACAGAAATTGCATCGGAATTTAATACAAAAGGCACAATGCCGCCTTAAGAGCAAGAGTAGAGACTCTTCTTACAGTCGGTGCTTTGAGCATTCCCTGTCAGACCAGTATTTGTTTCGGATACACCACTGCAGGTTCAATGTATTCCTTGGACATACACATTGACGATGAAACACTGAAATTACATCGGAATTAAATACAAAAGGCCCAATGCCGCCTTATTTGCAAGAAGTATGAGACTTCTTAGAGTCTGTGCTTTGATCCTTTCCTGTGAGACCAGTATTAGTTCCGATAAACCACTGCACGTTCAATGCATTCCTTGGACCGTCACATTGAATATGAAAGACAGAAATCGTATCGGAATTAAACTCATCAGGCACTAAGCCGCCTTAAGTACAAGAATACAGACTTTTCTTACAGTCGATGTTTTGCGCATTCCCTGTGAGTCCAGTATTAGTTTCCGATACACCACTGCAGGTTCAATGTATTCCTTGGACCTTGACATTGACGATGAAACACAGAAATCGCATCGGAAATAAATATAAAAGGCACAATGCCGCCTTAAGTACAAGAATAGAGACTCTTCTTACAGTCGGTGCTATGAGCTTTCCCTGTGAGACCAGTATTAGTTTCCGATACACCACTGCAGGTTCAATGTATTCCTTGGACCTTCATATTGACGATGAAACACTGAAATTGCATCGGAATTAAATACAAAAGGGACAATGCCGCCTTAAGTGCATGAAGAGTGAGACTTCTTAGAGTCTGTGCTTTGATCCTTTCCTGTGAGACCAGTATTAGTTTCTGATACACCACTGCAGGTTCAATGTATTCCTTGGACCTTCACATTGACGATGAATCAATGAAATCGCATCGGAATTAAATACAAAAGGCACAATGGTGCCTTAAGTACAAGAATAGAGACTCTTCTTACAGTCGGTGCTTGGAGCATTCCCTGTGAGACCAGTATTAGTTTCCGATACACCACTGCAGATTCAATGTATTCCTTGGAGCTCCACATTGACGATGAAACACAGAAATCGCATCGGAATTAAATACAAAAGGCACAAAACCGCCTTAAGTGAGGGAGTGGAGACTCTTCTTACAGTCGTTGCTTTGAGCATTCCCTGTGAGACCAGTATTAGTTTAAGATACATAGCTGCAGGTTCAATATATTCCTTGGACATTCACATTGACGATCAAACACTGAAATTACAGTGGCATTAAATACCAAAGGCACAATGCCGCTTTATTGCAAGAAGAGTGAGACTTTTTGAGTCAGTACTTTGATCCGTTCCTGTGAGACCAGTATTAGTTTCCGATACACCACTGCAGGTTCAATGTATTCCTTGGACCTTCACATTGACGATGAAGCACAGAAATCGCATCGGAATTAAATACAAAAAGCAGAATGCCGCCATAAGTACAAGAACACAGACTCTGCTTACAGTCTGTGCTTTGAGCATTCCCTGTGAGACCAGTATTAGTTTCCGATACACCACTGCAGGTTCTGTGTATTCCTTGGACCTTCACATTTGCGAAGAAACACAGAAATCGCATCGGAATTAAATACAAAAGGCACAATGCCGCCTTAAGTACAAGAATAGAGACTCTTCTTACAGTCGGTGCTTTGAGCATTCCCTGTGAGACCAGTATTACTTTCTGATAGACCACTGCAGGTGCAATGTATTCGTTGGACATACACAATGACGATGAAACACTGAAATTACATCGGAATTAAATACAAAAGACACAATGCCGCCTTAATGCAAGAGGAATGAGACTTCATAGAGTCCATTCTTTGATCCTTTCCTGTGAGTCCAGTATTAGTTTCCGATACACCACTGCAGGTTCAAAGTATTCCTTGGACCCTCACATTGACGATAAAAAACAGAAATTGCATCGGAATTAAATACAAAAGGCACAATGCCGCCTTAAGTAGAAGAATAGAGACTCTTCTTACAGTCGGTTTTTTGAGCATTCCCTGTGAGACCAGTATTAGTTTCCGATACACCACTGCAGGTTCAATGTATTCCTTGGACCTTCACATTGACAATGAAACACAGAAATCGCATCGGATTTAAATACAAAAGGCACAATGCCTCCTTAAGTACAAGAATAGAGGCTCTTCTTACAGTCGGTGCTTTGAGCATTCCCTGTGAGACCAGTATTAGTTTCCGATACACCACTGCAGGTTCAATGTATTTCTTGGACATAACATTGAAGATGAAATACTGAAATTACATCGTAATTAAATACAAAAGGCACAATGCCGCCTTATGTGCTAGAAGAGTGAGACTTCTTAGAGTCTGTGCCTTGATCCTTTCCTGTGAGACCAGTATTAGTTTCCGATACACCACTGCAGGTTCAATGTATTCCTTGGACCTTCACATTGACGATGAAACACAGAAATCGCATAGGAATTAAATACAAAAGGCATAATGCCGCCTTAATTACAAGAGTAGAGACTCTTCTTACAGTCGGTGCTTTGAGTATTCCCTGTGAGACCAGTGATAGTTTCCGATACACCACTGCAGGTTCAATGTATTCCTTGGACGTTCACATTCACGATGAAACACAGAAATCGCACCGGAATTAAATACAAAAGGCACAATGCCGCCTTAAGTACAAGAATAGAGACAATTCTTACAGTTCGTACTTTCAGCATTCCCTGTGAGACCAGTATTAGTTTCCAATACACCACTGCAGGTTCAATGTATTCCTTGGACGTAAACTTTGACGATGGAACACTGAAATTACATAGGAATTAAATACAAAAGGCACAATGCCGCCTTAAGTACAAGAATAGACACTCTTCTTACAGTCGGTGCTTTTAGCATTCCCTGTGAGACCAGTATTAATTTCCAATACACCACTGCAGGTTCAAAATATTCCTTGGACCTTCACATTGACTATGAATCACAGAAATCGCATCGGAATTAAATGCAAAAGGCACAAAGCCGCCTTAAGTACAAGAATAGAGACTCTTCATACAGTCGGTGTTTTGAGCATTGCCTGTGAAACCAGTATTAGGTTCCGATACACCACTGCAGGTTCAATGTATACCTTGGACCTTCACATTGACGATGAAACACAGAAATCGCATCGGAATAAAATAAAAAAGGCACAATGCCGCCTTAAGTACAAGAATAGAGACTCTTCTTACAGTCGGTGCTTTGTGCATTCCCTGTTAAACCAGTATTAGTTTCCGATACACCACTGCAGGTTCAATGTATTCCTTGGACCTTCACATTGACGATGAATCACAGAAATCGCATCGGAATTTAATACAAAAGGCACAATGCCGCCTTAAGTGCAAGAGTAGAGACTCTTCTTACAGTCGGTGCTTTGAGCATTCCCTGTCAGACCAGTATTAGTTTCCGATACACCACTGCAGGTTCAATGTATTCCTTGGACATACACATTGACGATGAAACACTGAAATTACATCGGAATTAAATACAAAAGGCACAAAGCCGCCTTATTTGCAAGAAGTATGAGACTTCTTAGAGTCTGTGCTTTGATCCTTTCCTGTGAGACCAGTATTAGTTCCGATACACCACTGCACGTTCAATGCATTCCTTGGACCGTCACATTGAATATGAAAGACAGAAATCGTTACGGAATTAAACACAGAAGGCACTAAGCCGCCTTAAGTACAAGAATACAGACTTTTCTTACAGTCGATGCTTTGAGCATTCCCTGTGAAACCAGTATTAGTTTCCGATACACCACTGCAGGTTCAATGTATTCCTTGGACCTTCACATTGACGATGAAACACAGAAATCGCATCGGAAATAAATATAAAAGGCACAATGCCGCCTTAAGTACAAGAATAGAGACTCTTCTTACAGTCGGTGCTATGAGCTTTCCCTGTGAGACCAGTATTAGTTTCCGATACACCACTCCAGGTTCAATGTATTCCTTGGACCTTCACATTGCCGATGAAACACTGAAATCGCATCGGAATGAAATACAAAAGGGACAATGCCGCCTTAAGTGCATGAAGAGTGAGACTTCTTAGAGTCTGTGCTTTGATCCTTTCCTGTGAGACCAGTATTAGTTTCTGATACACCACTGCAGGTTCAATGTATTCCTTGGACCTTCACATTGACGATAAAAAAAAGAAATTGCATCAGAATTAAAGACAAAAGGCACAATGCCGCCTTAAGTACAAGAACAGAGACTCTTCTTACAGTCGGTTTTTTGAGCATTCCCTGTGATACCAGTATTAGTTTCCGATACACCACTGCAGGTTCAATGTATTCCTTGGACCTTCACATTGACGATGAAACACAGAAATCGCATCGGATATAAGTACAAAAGGCACAATGCCGCCTTAAGTACAAGAATAGAGGCACTTCATACAGTCGGTGCTTTGAGCATTCCCTGTGAGACCAGTATTAGTTTCCGATACACCACTGCCGGTTCAATGTATTTCTTGGACATACACATTGAAGATGAAATACTGAAATTACATCGGAATTAAATACAAATGGCACAATGCCGCCTTAAGTGCTAGAAGAGTGAGACTTCTTAGAGTCTGTGCTTGATCCTTTCCTGTGAGACCAGTATTAGTTTCCGATACACCACTGCAGGTTCAATGTATTCCTTGGACCTTAGCATTGACGATGAAACACAAAAATCGCATCGGAATTAAATACAAAAGGCACAATGCCGCCTTAATTACAAGAATGGAGACTCTTCTTACAGTCGGTGCTATGAGCATTCCCCGTGATACCAGTAATAGTTTCCGATACACCACTGCAGGTTCAATGTATTCCTTTTACGTTCAAATTCACGATGAAACACAGAAATCGCATCGGAGTTAAATACAAAAGGCACAATGCCGCCTTAAGTACAAGAATAAAGACACTTCTAACAGTTGGTGCTTTGAGCATTCCCTGTGAGACCAGTATTAGTTTCCAATACACCACTGCAGGTTCTATTTATTCCTTGGACGTAAACATTGACGATGGAACACTGAAATTACATGGGAATTAAATACAAAAGGCACAATGCCGCCTAAAGTACAAGAATAGACACTCATCTTACAGTCGGTGCTTTGAGCATTCCCTGTGAAACCAGTATTAGTTTCCGGTACACCACTGCAGGTTCAAAGTATTCCTTGGACATTCACATTGACTATGAAACACAGAAATCGCATCGGAATTAAATGCAAAAGGCACAAAGCCGCCTTAAGTACAAGAATAGAGACTCTTCATAGAGTCGGTGTTTTGAGCATTTCCTGTGAGACCAGTATTAGTTTCCGATACACCATTGCAGGTTCAATGTATTCCTTGGACCTTCACATTGACGATGAAACACAGAAATCGCATCGGAATTAAATACAAAAGGCACAATGCCGCCTTAAGTACAAGAATAGAGACTCTTCTTACAGTCGGTGATTTGAGCATTCCCTATGAGACCAGTATTAGTTTCCGATACAACACTGCAGGTTCAATGTATTCCCTGGACATACACAATGACGATGAAACACTGAAATTACATCGGAATTAAATACAAAAGACACAATGCCGCCTTAATGCAAGAAGAGTGAGACTTCTTAGAGTACATTTTTTGATCCTTTCCTGTGAGACCAGTATTAGTTTCCAAAACACCACTGCAGGTTCAATGTATTCCTTGGACCTTCACATTGACGATGAAATACAGAAATCGCATCGGAATTAAATGCAAAAGGCACAATGCCGCCTTAAGTACAAGAATAGAGACACTTCTTACAATCGGTGCTTTGAGCATTGCCTCTGAGAGCGGTATTAGTTTCTGATACACCACTGCAGGTTCAAGGTATTCCTTGGACCTTCACATTCACTATGAAACACAGAAATCGCATCGGAATTAAATACAAATGGCACATGGAAGCTTTAAGTACAACAATAGAGACTCTTCTTACAATCGGTGCTTTGAGCATTCCCTGTGAGACCAGTATTAGTTTCCGATACACCACTGCAGGTTCAAAGTATTCCTTGGACCTTCACATTGACTATGAAACACAGAAATCGCATCGGAATTAAATACAAAAGGCACAATGCCGCCTTAATTACAAGAATAGAGACTCTTCTATCAGTCGGTGCTTTGAGGATTCCCCGTGAGCCCAATATTTGTTTCCGATACACCACTGCAGGTTCCATGTTTCCCTTGGACCTTCACATTGAAGATGAAACACAGAACTCGCATCGTAATTAAGTACAAAAGGCACAATGCCGCCGTAGGTACAAGAATAGAGACTCTTCTTACAGTCGGTGCTTTGAGCATTCCCTGTGAGACCAGTATTAGTTTCCGATACACCACTGCAGGTTCAATGTATTCCCTGGACCTTCACATTGACGAAGAAACACAAAAATCGCATCGGAATTAAATACAAAATGCACAATGCCGCCTTAAGTACAAGAATAGAGACACTTCTTACAGTCGATGCTTTGAGCATTCCCTGTGAGACCATTATTAGTTTCCGATACACCACTGCAGGTTCAATGTATTCCTTGAACATACACATTGACGATGCAATACTGAAATTACATCGGAATTAAATACAAAGGGCACAATGCCGCCTTAGGTGCTAGAAGAGTGAGACTTCTTAGAGTCTGTGCCTTGATCCTTTCCTGTGAGACCAGTATTAGTTTTCGATACACCACTGCAGGTTCAATGTATTCCTTGGACATTCACATTGACGATGAAACACAGAAATCGCATCGGAACTAAATACCAAAGGCACAATACCGCATTAAGTACAAGAATAGAGGCTCTTCTTCCAGTCGGTGCTTCGAGCATTCCCTGTGAGACCAGTATTAGTTTCCGATACACCACTGCAGGTTCAATGTATTTCTTGGACATAACATTGAAGATGAAATACTGAAATTACATCGGAATTAAATACAAAAGGCACAATGCCGCCTTAAGTGCTAGAAGAGTGAGACTTCTTAGAGTCAGTGCCTTGATCCTTTCCTGTGAGACCAGTATTAGTTTCCGATACATAACTGCAGGATCAATGTATTCCTTGGACCTTCACATTGACGATGAAGCACAGAAATTGCATCGGAATTAAATACAAAAGGCACAATGCCGCCCTAATTACAAGAATAGAGACTCTTCTTACAGTCGGTGCTTTGAGTATTCCCTGTGAGACCAGTGATAGTTTCCGATACACCACTGCAGGTTCAATGTATTCCTTGGACGTTCACATTCACGATGAAACACAGAAATCGCACCGGAATTAAATACAAAAGGCACAATGCCGCCTTAAGTACAAGAATAGAGACAATTCTTACAGTTGGTGCTTTCAGCATTCCCTGTGAGACCAGTATTAGTTTCCAATACACCACTGCAGGTTCAATATATTCCTTGGACGTAAACATTGACGATGGAACACTGAAATTACATGGGAATTAAATACAAAAGGCACAATGCCGCCTTAAGTACAAGAATAGACACTCTTCTTACAGTCGGTGCTTTTAGCATTCGCTGTGAGACCAGTATTAGTTTCCAATACACCACTGCAGGTTCAAAGTATTCCTTGGACCCTCACATTGACTATGAAACACAGAAATCGCATCGGAATTAAATTCAAAAGGCACAAAGCCGCCTTAAGTACAAGAATAGAGACTCTTCATACAGTCGGTGTTTTGAGCATTGCCTGTGAGACCAGTATTAGGTTCCGATACACCACTGCAGTTTCAATGTATACCTTGGACCTTCACGTTGACGATGAAACACAGAAATCTCATCGGAATTAAGTACAAAAGGCACAATGCCGCCTCAAGTACAAGAATAAGGACTCTTCTTACAGTCGGTGATTTGAGCATTCCCTGTGAGACCAGTATTAGTTTCCGATACACCACTGCAGGTGCAATGTATACCTTGGACCTTCACATTGACGATGAAACACAGAAATCGCATCGGAGTAAAAATAAAAAGGCACAATGCCGCCTTAAGTATAAGAATAGAGACTCTTCTTACAGTCGGTGCTTTGAGCATTCCCTGTTAAACCAGTATTAGATTCCGAAACACCACTGCAGGTTCAATGTATTCCTTGGACCTTCACATTGACGATGAATCACAGAAATAGCATCGGAATTTAATACAAAAGGCACAATGCCGCCTTAAGTGCAAGAGTAGAGACTCTTCTTACAGTCGGTGCTTTGAGCATTCCCTGTCAGACCAGTATTAGTTTCCGATACACCACTGCAGGTTCAATGTATTCCTTGGACATACACATTGACGATGAAACACTGAAATTACATCGGAATTAAATACAAAAGGCACAATGCCGCCTTGTTTGCAAGAAGTATGAGACTTCTTAGAGTCTGTGCTTTGATCCTTTCCAGTGAGACCAGTATTAGTTCCGATACACCACTGCACGTTCAATGCATTCCTTGGACCGTCACATTGAATATGAAAGACAGAAATCGTATCGGAATTAAACTCGAAAGGCACTAAGCCGCCTTAAGTACTAGAATACAGACTTTTCTTACAGTCGATGCTTTGAGCATTCCCTGTGAGACCAGTATTAGTTTCCGATACACCACTGCAGGTTCAATGTATTCCTTGGACCTTCACATTGACGATGAAACACAGAAATCGCATCGGAAATAAATATAAAATGCACAATGCCGCCTTAAGTACAAGAATAGAGACTCTTCTTACAGTCGGTGCTATGAGCTTTCCCTGTGAGACCAGTATTAGTTTCCGATACACCACTGCAGGTTCAATGTATTCCTTGGACCATCACATTGACGATCAAACAATGAAATCGCATCGGAATTAAATACAAAAGGGACAATGCCGCCTTAAATGCGTGAAGAGTGAGACTTCTTAGAGTCTGTGCTTTGATCCTTTCCTGTGAGACCAGTATTAGTTTCTGATACACCACTGCAGGTTCAATGTATTCCTTGGACCTTCACATTGACGATGAATCACAGAAATCGCATCGGAATTAAATACAAAAGGCACAATGGTACCTTACGTACAAGAATAGAGACCCTTCTTACAGCCGGTGCTTGGAGCATTCCCTGTGAGACCAGTATTAGTTTCCGATACACCACTGCAGGTTTAATGTATTCCTTGGTCGTCCGCATTCACGATGAAACACAGAAATTGCATCGGAATTAAATACAAAAGGCACAATGCCGCCTTAAGTACAAGAATAGAGACACTTCTTACAATCGGTGCTTTGAGCATTGCCTCTGAGAGCAGTATTAGTTTCTGATACACTACTGCAGGTTCAAGGTATTCCTTGGACCTTCACATTCACTATGAAACACAGAAATCGCATCGGAATTAAATACAAAAGGCACAAGGAAGCCTTAAGTACAACAATAGAGACTCTTCTTACAGTCGGTGCATTGACCATTCCCTGTGAGACCAGTATTAGTTTCTGATACACCACTGCAGGTTCAAAGTATTCCTTGGACCTTCACATTGACTATGAAACACAGAAATCGCATCGGAATTAAATACAAAAGGCACAATGCCGTCTTAATTACAAGAATAGAGACTCTACTAACAATTGGTGCTTTGAGGATTCCCCGTGAGACCAATATTAGTTTCCGATACACCACTGCAGGTTCCATGTTTCCCTTGGACCTTCACATTGACGATGAAACACTGAAATCGCATCATAATTAAGTACAAAAGGCACAATGCCGCCGTAAGTACAAGAGTAGAGACTCTTCTTACAGTCGGTGCTTTGAGCATTCCCTGTGAGACCAGTATTAGTTTCCGATACACCACTGCAGGTTCAATGTATTCCTTGGACATTCACATTGACGATGAAACACAGAAATCGCATCGGAATTAAATACAAAAGGCACAATGCCGCCTTAAGTACAAGAATAGAGTCTCTTCTTACAGTCGGTGCTTTGAGCAATCCCTGTGAGACCAGTATTAGTTTCCGATACACCACTGCAGGTTCAATGTATTGCTTGGACCTTCACATTGATGTTGAAACACAGAAATCGCATCGGAATTAAATACAAAAGGCACAATGCCGCCTTAAGCACAAGAATAGAGACAGTTCTTACAGTAGGTGCATTGAGCATTCCCTCTGAGAGCAGTATTAGTTTCCGTACACCACTGCAGGTTCAAAGTATTCCTTGGACCTTCACATTGACTATGAAACACAGAAATCGCATCGGAATTAAATACAAAAGGCACAATGCCGCCTTAAGTACCAGAATAAAGACTCTTCTTACAGTCGGTGCTTTGAGCATTCTCTCTGAGACCAGTATTAGTTTCCGATACACCACTGCAGGTTCAATGTATTCCTTTGACCTTCGCATTGACGATGAAACACAGAAATCGCATCGGAATTAAATACAAAAGGCACAATGCCGCCTTAAGTACAAGAATAGAGACTCTTCTTACAGTCGGTGCTATGAGCATTCCCTGTGAGACCAGTATTAGTTTCCGATACACCACTGCCGGTTCAATGTATTCCTTGGACCTTCACATTGACGATGAATCACAGAAATCGCATCGGAATTAAATACAAAAGGCACAATGGCGCCTTAAGTACAAGAATAGAGACTCTTCTTGGAGTCGGTGCTTGGAGTATTCCCTGTGAGACCAGTATTAGTTTCCGATACACCACTGCAGGTTTAATGTATTCCTTGGTCGTCCACATTCACGATGAAACACAGAAATTGCATCGGAATTAAATACAAAAGGCACAATGCCGCCTTAAGTACAAGAATAGAGACACTTCTTACAATCGGTGCTTTGAGCATTGCCTCTGAGAGCAGTATTAGTTTCTGATACACCACTGCAGGTTAAAGGTATTCCTTGGACCTTCACATTCACTATGAAACACAGAAATCGCATCGGAATTAAATACAAAAGGCACAAGGAAGCCTTAAGTACAAGAATAGAGACTCTTCTTACAGTCTGTGTTTGATCCTTTCCCGTGAGACCAGTATTAGTTTCCGTTACACCACTGCTGGTTCTATGTATTCCCTGGATCTTCACATTGACGATGAATCACAGAAATCACATCGAAATTATATGCAAAAGGCACAATGCCGCCTTAAGTACAAGAATAGAGACTCTTCTTGGAGTCGGTGCTTTGAGCATTCCCTGTGAGACCAGTATTAGTTTCCGATACACCACTGCAGATTCAATGTATTCCTTGGACTTTCACATTGACGATGAAACACTGAAATCGCATCGGAATTAAATACAAAAGGGACAATGCCGCATTAAGTGCAAGAAGAGTGTGACTTCTTAGAGTCTGTGTTTTGATCCTTTACTGTGAGACCAGTATTAGTTTCCGATACACCACTGCAGGTTCAATGTATTTCTTTGACCTTCACATTGACGATGAAACACAGAAATCGCATCGGAATTAAATACAAAAGGCACAATGCCGCCTTAAGTACCAGAATAGAGACTCTTCTTACAGTCGGTGCTTTGAGCATTCCCTGTGAGACCAGTATTAGTTTCCGATACACCACTGCAGGTTCAATGTATTCCTTGGACATACACGTTGACGATGAAACACTGAAATTACATCGGAATTAAATACAAAATGCACTATGCCGCCTTAATTGGAAGAAGAGTGAGACTTCTTAGAGTCTGGGCTTCGATCCTTTCCTGTGAGCTCAGTATCTGTTTCCGATACACCACTGCATGTTCAATGTATTTCTAGGACCGTCACATTGACGATGAAAGACAGAAATCGCACTGGAATTAAATACAAAAGGCCCAATGCCGCTTTAAGTACAAGAATACAGACTCTTCTTACAGTCGGTTCTTTGAGCATTCTCTGTGAGGCCTGTATTAGTTTCCGATACACCACTGCAGGTTCAATGTATTCCTTGGAACTTCACATTGACGATGAAACACAGAAATCGCATCGGAATTAAGTTCAAAAGGCACAATGCCGCCTTAAGTACAAGAATAGAGACTCTTCTTACAGTCGGTGCTATGAGCATTCCCTGTGAGACCAGTATTAGTTTCCGATACACCACTGCCGGTTCAATGTATTCCTTGGACCTTCACATTGACGATGAATCACAGAAATCGCATCGGAATTAAATACAAAAGGCACAATGGCGCCTTAAGTACAAGAATAGAGACTCTTCTTGGAGTCGGTGCTTGGAGTATTCCCTGTGAGACCAGTATTAGTTTCCGATACACCACTGCAGGTTTAATGTATTCCTTGGTCGTCCACATTCACGATGAAACACAGAAATTGCATCGGAATTAAATACAAAAGGCACAATGCCGCCTTAAGTACAAGAATAGAGACACTTCTTACAATCGGTGCTTTGAGCATTGCCTCTGAGAGCAGTATTAGTTTCTGATACACCACTGCAGGTTAAAGGTATTCCTTGGACCTTCACATTCACTATGAAACACAGAAATCGCATCGGAATTAAATACAAAAGGCACAAGGAAGCCTTAAGTACAAGAATAGAGACTCTTCTTACAGTCTGTGTTTGATCCTTTCCCGTGAGACCAGTATTAGTTTCCGTTACACCACTGCTGGTTCTATGTATTCCCTGGATCTTCACATTGACGATGAATCACAGAAATCACATCGAAATTATATGCAAAAGGCACAATGCCGCCTTAAGTACAAGAATAGAGACTCTTCTTGGAGTCGGTGCTTGGAGCATTCCCTGTGAGACCAGTATTAGTTTCCGATAAACCACTGCAGATTCAATGTATTTTTTAGAGCTTCACATTGACGATGAAACACAGAAATCGCACCGGAATTAAATATAAAAGGCACAATACCGCCTTGTGTGAGAGAGTAGAGACTCTTCTTACAGTCGTTGATTTGAGCATTCCCTGTGAGACCAGTATTAGTTTCCGATACACAGCTGCAGGTTCAATGTATTCCAAGGACATACACATTGACGATCAAACACTGAAATTACATCGGAATTAAATACAAAAGGCACAATGCCGCCTTAATTGCAAGAAGAGTGAGACTTCTTAGAGTCAGTGCTTTGATCCTTTCCTGTGAGACCAGTATTAGTTTCCGATACGCCACTGCAGATTCAATGTATTCCTTGGAACTTCACATCGACGATGAAACACAGAAATCGAATCGGAATTAAATACAAAAGACACAATGCCGCCTTAATGCAAGAAGAGTGAGACTTCTTAGAGTCCATTATTTGATCCTTTCCTGTGAGACCAGTATTAGTTTCCGATACACCACTGCATGTTCAATGTATTCCTTGGACCTTCAAATTGACGATGAAACAAAGAAATCGCATCGGAATTAAATACAAAAGGCACAATGCCGCCTTAAGTACAAGAATAGAGACTCTTCTTACAGTCTGTGCTATGAGCTTTCCCTGTGAGACCAGTATTAGTTTCCGATACACCACTGGACGTTCAATGTATTCCTTGGACCATTACATTGAATATGAAAGACAGAAATCGTATCGGAATTAAACTGAAAAGGCACTAAGCCGCCATAAGTACAAGAATACAGACTCATCTTACAGTCGGTGCTTTGAGCATTCCCTGTGAGACCTGTATTAGTTTCCGATACACCACTGCAGGTTCAATGTATTCCTTGGACCTTCACATAAACGTTGAAACACAGAAATCGCATCGGAATTAAATACAAAAGGCACAATGCCGCCTTAAGTACAAGAATAGAGATTCTTCTTACAGTCGGTGATATGAGTATTCCCTGTGAGACCAATATTAGTTTCCGATACACCACTGCAGGTGCAATGTATTCCTTGGACCCTCACATTGACGATAAAACACTGAAATCGTATCGGAATTAAATACAAAAGGGACAATGCCGCCTTAAGTGCAAGAAGAGTAAGACTTCTTAGAGTCTGTGCTTTGATCCTTTGCTGTGAGACCAGTAATAGTGTTTAATACACCACTGCTGGTTCAATGTATTGCTTGGATCTTCACATTGACGATGAATCACAGAAATCGCATCGGAATTAAATACAAAATGCACAATGGCAAATTAAGTACAAGAATAGAGACTCTTCTTACAGTCGGTGCTTGGAGCATTCCCTGTGAGACCAGTATTAGATTCCGATACACCACTGCCGATTCAATGTATTCCTAGGAGCTTCACATTGACGATGAAACACAGAAATCGCATTGGAATTAAATACAAAAGGCACAAAACCGCCTTAAGTGAGGGAGTAGAGACTCTTCTTACAGTCGTTCCTTTGAGCATTCCCTGTGAGACCACAATTAGTTTCCGATACACAGCTGCAGGTTCAATATATTCCTTGGACATTCACATTGACGATCAAACACTGAAATTACATTGCAATTAAATACAAAAGGCATAATGCCGCCTTAATTGCAAGAAGAGTGAGACTTCTTAGAGTCAGTGATTTGATCCTTTCCTGTGAGACCAGTATTAGTTTCCGATACACCACTGCAGGTTCAATGTATTCCTTGGACGTTCACATTGACGATGAAACACAGAAATCGCATCGGAATTAAATACAAAAGGCACAAAGCTGCCTTAAGTACAAGAATAGAGACTCTTCTTACAGTCGTTGCTTTGAGCATTCCCTGCGAGACCAGTATTAGTTTCTGATACACAGCTGCAGGTTCATTGTATTACTAGGACATTCACATTGACGATCAAACACTGAAATTACATTGGAATTAAATACAAAAGGCACAATGCCGCCTTAATTGCAAGAAGAGTGAGACTTCTTAGAATCTGTGCTTTGATCCTCTCCTGTGAGTCCAGTATTAGTTTCCGATACTCCACTGGACGTTCAATGTATTCCTTGGACGGTCACATTGAATATGAAAGACAGAAAACGTATCGGAATTAAACTTAAATGGCACTAAGCCGCCTTAAGTACAGGAATACAGATTTTTCTTACAGTCGATGCTTTGAGCATTCCCTGTGAGACCTGTATTAGTTTCCGATTCACCACTGCAGGTTCAATGTAATCCTTGGACCTTCAAATTGACGATGAAACAGAGAAATCGCATCGGAACTAAATATAAAAGGCACAATGCCGGCTTAAGTACAAGAATAGAGACTCTTCTTACAGTCGGTGCTATGAGCTTTCCCTGTGAGACCAGTATTAGTTTCCGATACACCATTGCAAGTTCAATGTATTCCTTGGACCTTCACATTGACGATGAAACACAGAAATCACATCGGAATTAAATACAAAAGGCACAATGCCGCCTTAATTGCAAGAAGAGAGAGACTTCTTAGAATCTGTGCTTTGATCCTTTCCTGTGAGTCCAGTATTAGTTTCCGATACTCCACTGCACGTTCAATGTATTCCTTGGACGGTCACATTGAACATGAAAGACAGAAAACGTATCGGAATTAAACTCAAAAGGCACTAAGCCGCCTTATGTACAAGAATACAGATTTTTCTTACAGTCGATGCTTTGAGCATTCCCTGTGAGACCTGTATTAGTTTCCGATTCACCACTGCAGGTTCAATGTATTGCTTGGACCTTCACATTGACGATGAAACACAGAAATCGTATCGGAACTAAATATAAAAGGCACAATGCCGGCTTAAGTACAAGAATAGAGACTCTTCTTACAGTCGGTGCTATGAGCTTTCCCTGTGAGACCAGTATTAGTTTCCGATACACCATTGCAAATTCAATGTATTCCTTGGACCTTCACATTGACGATGAAACACAGAAATCTCATCGGAATTAAATACACAAGGCACAATGCCGCCTTAAGAACAAGAATAGAGACTCTTCTTGCAGTCGGTGAATTGAGCATTCCCTGTGAGACCAGTATTAGTTTCCGATACACCACTGCAGGTTCAATGTATTCCTTGGACATTCACATTGACGATGAAATACTGAAATTTCATCGGAATTAAATACAATAGGCACAATGCCGCCTTAAGTGCTAGAAGACTGAGACTTCTTAGAGTCTGTGCTTTGATCTTTTCCTGTGAGACCAGTATTAGTTTCCGATACACCACTGCAGGTTCAATGTATTCCTTGGATCTTCACATTGACGATGAAACACAGAAATCGCATCGGAACTAAATACAAAAGGCACAATGCCGCCTTATTTACAAGAATAGAGACTCTTCCTACAGTCGGTGCTTTGAGCATTCCCTGTGAGACCAGTAATAGTTTCCGATACACCACTGCAGGTTCAATGTATTCCTTGGCCCTTCACATTCACGAAGAAACACAGAAATCACATCGGGATTAAATACAAAAGGCACAATGCCGCCTTAAATACAAGAATAGAGACACTTCTTTCAATCGGTGCTTTGAGCCTTGCCTCTGAGAGCAGTATTAGTTTCCGATACACCACTGCCGGTTCAAGGTATTCCTTGGACCTTCGCATTGACTATGAAACACAGAAATCGCATCGGAATTAAATACAAAAGGCACAAGGCCGCCTTAAGTACATGAATAGAGACTCTTCTTACAGTCGGTGCTTTGAGCATTGCCTGTGAGACCAGTATTAGTTTCCGATACACCACAGCAGGTTCAAAGTATTCCTTGGACCTTCACATTGACTATGAAACACAGAAATCGCATCGGAATTCAATAGAAAAGGCACAATGCCACCTTATGAGCAAGAATAGAGACACTTCTTACAGTCGGAGCTTAGAGCATTCCCTCTGAGAGCAGTATTAGTTTCCGAAACACCACTGCAATTTCAAAGTATTCCTTGGACATACACAATGACGATGAAACACTGAAATTACCTAGGAATTAAATACAAAAGACACAATGCCGCCTTAATGCAAGAAGAGTGAGACTTCTTAGAGTCCATTATTTGATCCTTTCCTGTGAGACCAGTATTAGTTTCCGATACACCACTGCATGTTCAATGTATTCCTTGGACCTTCAAATTGACGATGAAACAAAGAAATCGCATCGGAATTAAATACAAAAGGCACAATGCCGCCGTAAGTACAAGAATAGAGACACTTCTTAAAGTCGGTGTTTTGAGCATTGCCTCTGAGGGCAGTATTAGTTTCCGATACACCACTGCAGGTTCAAGGTTTTCCTTGGACCTTCAAATTGACTATGAAACACAGAAATAGCATCGGAATTAAATACAAAAGGCACAAGGAAGACTTAAGTACAAGAATAGAGACACTTCTTACAGTCGGTGTTTTGAACTTTCCCTGTGAGACCAGTATTAGTTTCCGATACACCACTGCAGGTTCAAAGTATTCCTTGGACCTTCACATTGACTATGAAACACAGAAATCGCATCGGAATTAAATTCAAAAGGCACAATGCCGCCTTAAGTACAAGAATAGAGACACTTCTTACATACGGTGCATTGAGCATTCCCTCTGAGAGCAGTATTACTTTCCGATACACCACTGCAGGTTCAAAGTATTCCTTGGACCTTCACATTGTCTATGAAACACAGAAATCGCATCGGAATTAAATACAAAAGGCACAATGACGCCATAAGTACAAGAAAAGAGACTCTTCTTACAGTCGGTGCTTTGAAAATTCCCTGTGAGACCAGTATTAGTTTCCGATAAACCACTGTAGGTTCAATGTATTCCTTGGACATACACATTGACGATGAGATACTGAAATTACATCGGAATTAGATACAAAAGGCACAATGCCGCCTTATGTGCTAGAAGAGTGAGACTTCTTAGAGTCCGTGCCTTGATCCTTTCCTGTGAGACCAGCATTAGTTTCCGATACACCACTGCAGGTTCAATGTATTCCTTGGACCTTCACATTGACGATGAAACACAGAAATCGCATCGGAACTAAATACAAAAGGCACAATTACGCCTTAATTATAAGAATAGAGACTCTTCTTACAGTCGGTGCTTTGAGCATTCCCTGTGGGACCAGTAATAGTTTCCGATACACCACTGCAGATTCAATGTATTCCTTGGACCTTCACATTGACGATGAAACACAGAAATCGCATCGGAATTAAATTCAAAAGGCACTATGCCGCCTTAAGTACAAGAATACTGACTTTTCTTATAGTCTGTGCTATGAGCTTTCCCTGTGAGACCAGTATTAGTTTCCGATACACAGCTGCAGGTTCAATGTATTCCTTGGACATTCACATTGACGATCAAACACTGAAATTACATTGGAATTAAATACAAAAGGCACAATGCCGCCTTCATTGCAAGAAGAGTGAGACTTCTTAGAATCTGTGCTTTGATCCTTACCTGTGAGTCCAGTATTTGTTTCCGATACACCACTGCACGTTCAATGTATTCCTTGGACGGTCACATTGAATATGAAAGACAGAAATCGTATCGGAATTAAACTCAAAAGGCACTAAGCCGCCTTAAGTACAAGAATACAGACTTTTCTTACAGTCGATGCTTTGAGCATTCCCTGTGAGACCTGTATTAGTTTCCGATACAACACTGCAGGTTCAATGTATTCCTTGGACCTTCACATTGACGATGAAACACAAAAATCGCATCGGAATTAAATATAAACGGCACAATGCCGCCTTAAGTACAAGAATAGAGACTCTTCTTACAGTCGGTGCTATGAGCTTTCCCTGTGAGACCAGTATTAGTTTCCGATACACCACTGCAGGTTCAATGTATTCCTTGGACCTTCACATTGACGATGAAACACTGAAATCGCATCGGAATTAAATACAAAATGGACAATGCCACCTTAAGTGCAAGAAGAGTGAGACTTCTTAGAGTCTGTGCTTTGATCCTTTCCTGTGAGACTAGTATTAGTTTCTGATACACCACTGCAGGTTCAATGTATTCCTTGGACCTTCACATTGACGATGAATCACAGAAATCACATCGGAATTAAATACAAAAGGCAAATTGGAGCCTTAAGTACAAGAAAAGAGACTCTTCTTACAGTCGGTGCTTGGAGCATTCCCTGTGAGACCAGTATTAGTTTCCGATACACCACTGCAGGTTCAATGTATTCCTTGGACATTCACATTGACGATCAAACACTGAAATTACATTGGAATTAAATACAATAGGCACAATGCCGCTTTATTGCAAGAAGAGTGAGACTTCTTAGAGTCAGTGCTTTGATCCTTTCCTGTGTGACCAGTATTAGTTTCCGATACACCACTGCCGGTTCAATGTATTCCTTGGACATTCACATTGACGATGAAACACAGAAATCGCATCGGAATTAAATACAAAAGGCACAATGCCGCCTTAAGTACAAGAACACAGACTCTTCTTACAGTCTGTGCTTTGAGCATTCCCTGTGAGACCAGTATTAGTTTCCGATACACCACTGCAGGTTCAATGTATTCCTTGGACCTTCACATTTACGAAGAAACACAGAAATCGCATCGGAATCAAATACAAAAGGCACAATTCCGCCTTAAGTACAAGAATAGAGACTCTTCTTACAGTTGGTGCTTTGAGCATTTCCTGTGAAACCAGTATTAGTTTCCGATACACCACTGCAGGTTCAAGGTATTCCTTGGACTTTCACATTGTCTATGAAACACAGAAATCGCATCGGAATTCAATACAAAAGGCACAATGCCGCCTTAAGTACAAGTATAGAGACTCTTCTTACATTCGGTGTTTTGAGCATTTCCTGTGAGACCAGTATTAGTTTCCGATACACCACTGCAGGTTCAATGTATTCCTTGGATCTTCAAATTGACGAAGAAACACAGAAATCGCATCGGAATTAAATACAAAAGGCACAATGCCGCCTTAATTACAAGAATAGAGACTCTTCTTACAGTCGGTGTTTTGAGAATTCCCTGTGAGACCAGTATTAGTTTCAGATACACCACTGCAGGTTCAATGTATTCCTTGGACCTTCACATTGACGATGAAACACAGAAATCGAATCGGGATTAAATACAAAAGGCACAATGCCGCCTTAAGTACAAGTATAGAGACTCTTCTTACAGTCGGTTCTTTGAGCATTCCCTGTGAGACCAGTATTAGTTCCCGATACACCACTGCAGGTTCAAAGTATTCCTTGGACCTTGACATTGACAATGAAACACAGAAATCGCATCGCAATTAAATACAAAAGGCACAATGAGGACTTAAGTACAAGTATAGAGACTCTTCTTACAGTCGGTGCTTTGAGCATTCCCTGTGAGACCAGTATTAGTTTCCGATACACCACTGCAGGTTGAAAGTATTCCATGGACCTTCACATTGACGATGAAACACAGAAATCGCATCGGAATTAAATACAAAAGGCACAATGCCGCCTTAAGTTTAAGAATAGAGATTCTTGTTACAGTCGGTGCTTTGAGCATTCCCTGTGAGACCAGTATTAGTTTCCGATACACCACAACAGGTTCAATGTATTGCTTGGAGCTTCAGATTGACGATAATACACAGAAATCGCATCGGAATCAAATACAAAAGGCACAATGCCGCCTTAAGTCAAGGAGTAGAGACCCTTCTTACAGTCGATGCTTTGAGCATTCCCTGTGAGACCAGTATTAAGTTCCGATAAACCACTGCAGGTTCAATGTATTCCTTGTCATACACATTGACGATGAAACACTGAAATTACATCGGAATATAATACAAAAGGCACAATGCCGCTTTAAGTGCAAGAATAGAGACTCTTCATACAGTCGGTGCTTTGAGCATTCCATGTGAGACCAGTATTAGTTTCCGATACACAACTGCAGGTTCAGTGTATTCCATGGACCATCATATAGACGATGAAACAGAGAAATCGCATCGGAATTAAATACAAAATGCACAATGCCGCCTTAAGTTTAAGAATAGAGATTCTTGTTACAGTCTGTGCTTTGAGCATTCCCAGTGAGGCCAGTATTTGTTTCCGATACACCACTGCAGGTTCAATGTATACCTTGGACATTCGCATTGACGATGAAACGCAGAAATCGCATCGGAATAAAATACAAAAGGCAGAATGCCGACTTAAGTACAAGAATAGACACTCTTCTTACAAACGGTGCTTTGAGCATTCCCTGTGAGACCAGTATTAGTTTCCGATACTCCACTGTAGGTTCAATGTAATCCTTGGACCTTCACATTGACGATGAAACACAGAAATCGCATCGGAATTAAATACAAAAGGCTCAATGCCGCCTTAAGTACAAGAATAGAGACTCTTCTTACAGTCTGTGCTATGAGCTTTCCCTGTGAGACCAGTATTAGTTTCCGATACACAGCTGCAGGTTCAATGTATTCCTTGGACATTCACATTGACGATCAAACACTGAAATTACATTGGAATTAAATACAAAAAGCACAATGCCGCCTTAATTGCAAGAAGAGTGAGACTTCTTAGAGTCTGTGCTTTGATCCTTTCCTGTGAGACCAGTATTAGTCTCCGATACACCACTGCACGTTCAATGTATTCCTTGGACCATCACATTGAATATGAAAGACAGAAATCGTATCGGAATTAAACTGAAAAGGCACTAAGCCGCCTTAAGTACAAGAATACAGACTCTTCTTACAGTCGGTTCTTTGAGCATTCCCTGTGACACCTGTATTAGTTTCCGATACACCACTGAGGGTTCAATGTATTCCTTGGACCTTCACATAGACGTTGAAACACAGAAATCGCATCGGAATTAAATACAAAAGGCACCATGCAGCCTTAAGTACAAGAATAGAGACTCTTCTTACAGTCGGTGCTATGAGTATTCCCTGTGAGAATAGTATTAGTTTCCGATAAACCACTGCAGGTGCAATGTATTCCTTGGACCCTCACATTGACGATGAAACACTGAAATCGCATCGGAATTAAATACAAAAGGCACAATGCCGCCTTAAGTACAAGAACACAGACTCTTCTTACAGTCTGTGGTTTGAGCACTCCCTGTGAGACCAGTATTAGTTTCCGATACACCACTGCAGGTTCAATGTATTCCTTGGACCTTCACATTTGCGAAGAAACACAGAAATCGCATCGGAATCAAATACAAAAGGCACAATTCCGCCTTAAGTACAAAAATAGAGACTCTTCTTACAGTTGGTGCTTTGAGCATTTCCTGTGAAACCAGTATTAGTTTCCGATACACCACTGCAGGTTCAATGTATTCCTTGGACCTTCACATTGACGATGAAACACAGAAATCGCATCGGAATTAAATACAAAAGGCACAATGCCGCTTTAAATACAAGAATAGAGACTCTTCTTACAGTCGGTGCTTTGAGCATTCCCTGTGAGACCAGTATTACTTTGTGATATACCACTGCTGGTGCAATGTATTCCTCGGACATACACAATGACGATGAAAAACTAAAATTACATCGGAATTAAATACAAAAGACACAATGCCGCCTTAATGCAAGAAGAGTGAGACTTCATAGAGTATATTCTTTGATCCTTTCCTGTGAGTCCAGTATTAGTTTCCGATACACCACTGCAGGTTCAATGTATTCCTTGGACCTTCACATTGACGATGAAACACAGAAATCGCATCGGATTTAAATACAAAAGGCACAATGCCGCCATAAGTACAAGAATAGAGGCTTTCTTACAGTCGGTGCTTTGAGCATTCCCTGTGAGACCACTATTAGTTTCTCATACACCACTGTAGGTTCAATGTTTTCCTTGGACATACACATTGACGATGAAACACTGAAATTACATCCGAATTAAATACAAAAGGCACAATGCCGCCTTAAGTGCAAGAAGAGTGAGACTTCTTAGAGCCTGTGCCTTGATCCTTTCCTGTGCGACCAGTATTGGTTTCCGATACACAACTGCAGGTTCAATGTATTCCTTGGACCTTCACATTGACGATGAAACACAGAAATCGCATCGGAATTAAATTCAAAAGGCTCAATGCTGACTTCAGTACAAGAATAGAAGCTCTTCTTACAGTCGGTGCTATCAGCTTTCCCTGTGAGACCAGTATTAGTTTCCGATACACCACTGCAGGTTCATTGTATTGCTTGGAGCTTCACATTGACGTTAATACACAGAAATCGCATCGGAATTAAATGCTAAAGGCACAATGCCGCCTTAAGTCAAGGAGTAGAGACCCTTCTTACAGTCGGTGCTTTGAATATTCCCTGTGAGACCAGTATTAATTTCCGATAAACCACTGCAGGTTCAATGTATTCCTTGTTATACACATTGACGATGAAACACTGAAATTACATCGGAATTAAATACAAAAGACACAATGCCGCCTTAATGCAAGAAGAGTGAGACTTCTTAGAGTCCATTATTTGATCCTTTCCTGTGAGACCAGTATTAGTTTCCGATACACCACTGCATGTTCAATATATTCCTTGGACCTTCAAATTGACGATGAAACAAAGAAATCGCATCGGAATTAAATACAAAAGGCACAATGCCGCCTTAAGTACAAGAATAGAGACTCTTCTTAATGTCAGTGCTTTGAGCATTCTCTGTGAGACCAGTATTAGTTTTCGATACACCACTGCAGGTTCAATATATTCCTTGGACCTTCACTTTGACGATGAAACACAGAAATCGCATCGGAATTAAATACAAAAGGCACAATGACGCCAGAAGTACAAGAAAAGAGACATTTCTTACAGTCGGTGCTTTGAAAATTCCCTGTGAGACCAGTATTAGTTTCCGATACACAACTGTAGGTTCAATGTATTCCGTGGACATACACATTGACGATGAGATACTGAAATTACATCGGAATTAAATACAAAAGGCACAATGCCGCCTTAAGTACAAGAATAGAGACTCTTCTTACAGTCGGTGCTTTGAGCATTCCCTTTGAGACTAGTATTAGTTTCCGATACACCACAGCGGGTTCAAAGTATTCCTTGGACCTTCACATTGACCATGAAACACAGAAATCGCATCGGAACTAAATACAAATGGCACAATTACGCCTTAATTACAAGAATACAGACTCTTCTTACAGTCGGTGCTTTGAGCATTCCCTGTGAGACCAGTAATAGTTTCCGATACACCACTGCAGATTCAATGTATTCCTTGGACCTTCAAATTGACGATGAAACAAACTAATCGCATCGGAATTAAATACAAATGGCACAATGCCGCCTTAATTACAAGAATGGAGACTCTTCTTACAGTCGGTGCTTTGAGCATTCCCTGTGAGACCAGTATTAGTATCCGATACACCACTGCAGGTACAATGTATTCCTTAGACCTTCACATTGACGATGAAACACAGAAATCGCATCGGAATTAAATAAAAAAGGCACAATGCCGTCTTAAGTACAAGAATAGAGAAACTTCTTACAGTCGGTGATTTGAGCATTCCTTCTGAGAGCAGTATAGTTTCCGATACACAACTGCAGGTTGAAGGTATTCCTTGGACTTTCACATTGACTATGAAACACAGAATTCGCATCGGAATTAAATACAAATGGCACAATGCCGCCTTAATTACAAGAATGGAGACTCTTCTTACAGTCGGTGCTTTGAGCGTTCCTGTGAGACCAGTATTAGTTTCCGATACACCACTGCAGGTTCAATGTATTCCTTGGACCGTCACATTGACGATGAAACACAGAAATCGCATCGGAACTAAATACAAAAGGCACAATGCCGACTTCAGTACAAGAATAGAGACTCTGATTACAGTCGGTGCTTTGAGCGTTCCCTATGAGACCAGTATTAGTTTCCGATACACCACTGTAGATTCAATGTATTGCTTGGAGCTTCACATTGACGATAATACACAGAAATCGCATCGGAATTAAATACAGAAGGCACAATGCCGCCTTAAAACCAGGAGTAGAGACCCTTCTTACTGTCGGTGCTTTGAATATTCCCGCTGAGACCAGTATTAATTTCCGATAAACCACTGCAGGTTCAATGTATTCCTTGTCATACACATTGACGATGAAACACTGAAATTACATCGGAATTTAATACAAAAGGCACAATGCCGCCTTAAGTGCAAGAATAGCGACTCTTCTTACAGTCGGTGCTTTGAGCATTCCCTGTGAGACCAGTATTAGTTTCCGATACACAACTGCAGGTTCAGTGTATTCCTTGGACCTTCATATTGACGATGAAACACAGAAATCGCATCGGAATTAAATACAAAAGGCACAATGCCGCCTTAAGTACACGAATAGAGACATTTCTTACAGTCGGTGCTTTGAGCATTCCCTCTGAAAGCAGTATTTGTTTCCGATACACCACTGCAGGTTCAAAGTATTCCATGGACCTTCACATTGACTATGAAACACAGAAATCGTATCGGAATTAAATACAAAAGGCACAATGCCGTCTTAAGTACAAAAATAGAGACTCTTCTTACAATTGGTGCTTTGAGCATTCCCTGTGGACCAGTATTAGTTTCCGATACACCACTGCAGGTTCAAGGCATTCCTTGGACCTTCACATTGATTATGAAACACAGAAATCGCATCGGAATTAAATAAAAAAGCCACAAGGCCGCCTTAAGTACAAGAATAGAGACCCTTCTTACAGTCGGTGCTTTGAGCATTCCCTGTGAGACCAGTATTAGTTTCCGATACACCACGGCAGGTTGAAAGTATTCCTTGGACCTTCACATTGACTATGAAACACAGAAAACGCATCGGAATTAAATACAAAAGGCACAATGCCGCCTTAAGTACACGAATAGAGACATTTCTTACAGTCGGTGCTTTGAGCATTCCCTCTGAAAGCAGTATTTGTTTCCGATACACCACTGCAGGTTCAAAGTATTCCATGGACCTTCACATTGACTATGAAACACAGAAATCGTATCGGAATTAAATACAAAAGGCACAATGCCGTCTTAAGTACAAAAATAGTGACTCTTCTTACAATTGGTGCTTTGAGCATTCCCTGTGAGACCAGTATTAGTTTCCGATTCACCACTGCAGGTTCAATGTATTCCTTTGACCTGCACATTGCTGATTTATCACAGAAATCGCATCGGAATTAAATACAAGAAGCACAATGCCGCCTTAAGTGCAAGAATAGAGACTCTTCTTACAGTGCGTGCTTTGAGCATTTCCTGTGAGACCAATATTAGTTTCCGATACACCGCTGCAGGTTCAATGTATTCCTTGGACATACACAATGACGATGAAACACAGAAATTACATCGGAATTAAATACAAAAGACACAATGCCGCCTTAATGCAAGAAGAGTGAGACTTCTTAGAGTCCATTCTTTGATCCTTTCCTGTGAGACCAGTATTAGTTTCCGATACACCACTGCAGGTTCAATGTATTCCTTGGACCTTCACATTGACGATGAAACCCAGAAATCGCATCGGATGTAAATATAAAAGGCACAATGCCGCCTTAATTACAAGAATAGAGACTCTTCTAACAGTCGGTGCTTTGAGGAGTATTAGTTTCCGATACAACACTGCATGTTCAATTTATTCCTTGGACCTTCACATTGACCATGAAACACAGAAATCGCATCGGAATTAAATACAAAAGGCACAATGCCGCCTTAAGTACAAGAATAGAGACACTTCGTACAGTCGGTGCTTTGAGAATTCTCTCTGAGAGCAGTATTAGTTTCAGATACACCACTGCAGGTTCAAGTATTCCTTGGACTTTCACATTGACTATGAAACTCAGAATTCGCATCGGAATTAAATACAAAAGGCACAATGCCGAATTAAGTACAAGAATAGAGACTCTTATTACAGTCGGTGCTTTGAGCGTTCCCTGTGAGACCAGTATTAGTTTCCGATACACCACTGCAGGTTCAATGTATTCCTTGGACCTTCACATTGACGATGAAACACAGAAATCGCATCGGAACTAAATACAAAAGGCACAATGCCGACTTCAGTACAAGAATAGAGACTCTTATTACAGTCGGTGCTTTGAGCGTTCCCTGTGAGACCAGTATTAGTTTCCGATACACCACTGCAGATTCAATGTATTGCTTGGAGCTTCACATTGACGATAATACACAGAAATCGCATCGGAATTAAATACAAAAGGCACAATGGCGCCTTAAGTCCAGGAGTAGAGACCCTTCTTACAATCGGTGCTTTGAATATTCCCTGTGAGACCAGTATTAATTTCCGATAAACCACTGCAGGTTCAATGAATTCCTTGTCATACACATTGACGATGCAACACTGAAATTACATCGGAATTTAATACAAAAGGCACAATGCCGCCTTAAGTGCAAGAATAGAGACTCTTCTTACAGTCGGTGCTTTGAGCATTCCCTGTGAGACCAGTATTAGTTTCCGATACACAACTGCAGGTTCAGTGTATTCCTTGGACCTTCATATTGACGATGAAACATGGAAATCGCATCGGAATTAAATACAAAAGGCACAATGCCGCCTTAAGTACAAGAATAGAGACACATCTTACAGTCGGTGCTTTGAGCATTGCCTCTGAGAGCAGTATTAGTTTCCGATACACCACTGCAAGTTCAAGGCATTCCTTGGACCTTCACATTGATTATGAAACACAGAAATCGCATCGGAATTAAATACAAAAGGCACAAGGCCGCCTTAAGTACAAGAATAGAGACCCTTCTTACAGTCGGTGCTTTGAGCATTCCCTGTGAGACCAGTATTAGTTTCCGATACACCACTGCAGGTTCAAAGTATTCCTTGGACCTTCACATTGACTATGAAACAAAGAAAACGCATCGGAATTAAATACAAAAGGCACAATGCCGCCTTAAGTACACGAATAGAGACATTTCTTACAGTCGGTGCTTTGAGCATTCCCTCTGAAAGCAGTATTAGTTTCCGATACACCACTGCAGGTTCAAAGTATTCCATGGACCTTCACATTGACTATGAAACACAGAGATCGCATCGGAATTAAATACAAAAGGCAAAATGCCGTCTTAAGTACAAGAATAGAGACTCTTCTTACAATTGGTGCTTTGAGCATTCCCTGTGAGACCAGTATTAGTTTCCGATACACCACTGCAGGTTCAATGTATTCCTTTGACCCGCACATTGACGATGAAACACAGAAATCGCATCGGAATTAAATACAAGAAGCGCAATGCCGCCTTAAGTGCAAGAATAGAGACACTTCTTACAGTCGGTGCTTTGAGCATTCCCTGTGAGACCAATATTAGTTTCCGATACACCGCTGCAGGTTCCATGTATTCCTTGGACATACACAATGACGATGAAACACTGAAATTACATCGGAATTAAATACAAAAGACACAATGCCGCCTTAATGCAAGAAGAGTGAGACTTCTTAGAGTCCATTCTTTGATCCTTTCCTGTGAGACCAGTATTAGTTTCCTATACACCACTGCAGGTTCAATGTATTCCTTGGACCTTCACATTGACGATGAAACCCAGAAATCGCATCGGATTTAAATATAAAACGCACAATGCCGCCTTAATTACAAGAATAGAGACTCTTTTAACAGTCGGTGCTTTGAGGAGTATTAGTTTCCGATACACCACTGCAGGTTCAAGGTATTGCTTGGACCTTCACATTGACTATGAAACTCAGAAATCGCATCGGAATTAAATACAAAAGGCACAAGGCCGCCTTAAGTTCAAGAATAGAGACTCTTCTTACAGTCGGTGTTTTGAGCATAGCCTGTGAGACCAGTATTAGTTTCCGATACACCCCTGCAGGTTCAATGTATTCCTTGGACTTTCACATTGACGATGAAACACAGAAATCGCATCGGAATTAAATACAAAAGGCACAATACCGCCTTAAGTACAAGAATAGAGACTCTTCTTACAGTCGGTGCATCGGGCATTCCCTGTGAGACCAGTATTATTTTCCGATACACCACTGCAGGTTCAATGTATTCCTTGGACATACACATTGACGATGAAATACTGAAATTACATCGGAATTAAGTACAAAAGGCACAATGCCGCCTTAAGTGCTAGAGGAGTGAGACTTTTTAGTGTCTGTGCTTGATCCTTTCCTGTGAGACCAGTATTAGTTTCCGATACACCACTGCAGGTTCAAAGTATTTCTTGGACCTTCACATTGACTATGAAACACAGAAATCGCATCGGAATTAAATACAAAAGGCACAATGCCGGCTTAAGTACAAGAATAGAGACTCTTCTTACAGTTGGTGCCTTGAGCATTCCCTGTGAGACCAGTATTAGTTTCCGATACACCACTGCAGGTTCAATGTATTCCTTTGACCTTCACATTGACGATGAAACACAGAAATCGAATCGGAATGAAATACAATAGGCACAAAGCCGCCTTAAGTACAAGAATAGAGACTCTTCTTACGGTCGGTTCTTTGAGCAAACCCTGTGAGACCAGTATTAGATTCCGATACAGCGCTGCAGGTTCAATATATTCCTTGGACATACACAAGGACGATGAAAAACTGAAATTACATCGGAATTAAATACAAAAGACACAATGCCGCCTTAATGCAAGAAGAGTGAGACTTCATAGAGTCTGTGCTTTGATCCTTTCCTGTGAGACCAGTATTAGTTTCCGATACACCACTGCATGTTCAATGTATTCCTTGGACCTTCACATTGACGATGAATCCCAGAATTCGCATCGGATTTAAATATAAAAGGCACAATGCAGCCTTAATTACTAGAATAGAGACTCTTCTAACAGTCGGTGCTTTGAGCATTCCCTGTGAGACCAGTATTAGTCTCCGATACAACACTGCAGGTTCAATGTATTCCTTGGACCTTCACATTGACGATGAAACACTGAAATCGCATCGGAATTAAATACAAAAGGCACAATGCCGACTTAAGTACAAGAATAGAGACACTTCTTACAGTCGGTGCTTTGAGCATTCCCTCTGAGAGCAGTATTAGTTCCCGATACACATCTGCAGGTACAAGGTATTTGGACCTTCACATTGACTATGAAACACAGAAATCGCATCGGAATTAAATACAAAAGGCACAAGGCCGCCTTAAGTACAAGAATAGAGACTCTTCATACAGTTGGTGCTTTGAGCATTCCCTGTGAGACCAGTATTAGTTTCCGATACACCACTGCAGGTTCAAAGTATTCCGTGCACCTTCACATTGACTATGAATCACAGAAATCACATCGGAATTAAATACAAAGGGCACAATGCCGCATTAAGTACAAGAATAGAGACACTTCTTACCGTCGATGCTTTGAGCATTCCCTCTGAGAGCAGTATTATTTTCCCATATACCACTGCAGGTTCAATGTTTTCCTTGGACTTCCACATTGACGATGAAACACAGAAATCACATCGGAATTAAATACAAGAAGCACAATGCCGCGTAAAGTTCAAGATCAGAGACTCTTCTACAGTCTGTGCCTTGAACACTCCCTGTGAGACCAGTATTAGTTTCCGATACACCACTGCAGGTTCAACGTACTCCTTGGACATACACATTGAAGATGAAACACTCAAATTACATCGAAATTAAATACAAAAGGCACAATGCCGCCTTAAGTGCAAGAAGAGTGAGACATCTTAGAGTCTGTGCTTTGATCCTTTCCTGTGAGACCAGTATTAATATCCGATACACCACTGCAGGTTCAAAGTATTCCTTGGACCTGCACATTGACTATGAAACACAGAAAACGCATCGGAATTAAATACAAAAGGCACAATGCCGCCTTAAGTACACGAATAAAGACATTTCTTACAGTCGGTGCTTTGAGCATTCCCTCTGAAAGCAGTATTAGTTTCCGATACACCACTGCAGGTTCAAAGTATTCCATGGACCTTCACATTGACTATGAAACACAGAAATCGCATCGGAATTAAATACAAAAGGCAAAATGCCGTCTTAAGTACAAGAATAGAGACTCTTCTTACAATTGGTGCTTTGAGCATTCCCTGTGTGACCAGTATTAGTTTCCGATACACCACTGCAGGTTCAATGTATTCCTTTGACCTGCACATTGACGATGAAACACAGAAATCGCATCGGAATTAAATACAAGAAGCGCAATGCCGCCTTAAGTGCAAGAATAGAGACTCTTCTTACAGTCGGTGCTTTGAGCATTCCCTGTGAGACCAATATTAGTTTCCGATACACCGCTGCAGGTTCCATGTATTCCTTGGACATACACAATGACGATGAAACACTGAAATTACATCGGAATTAAATACAAAAGACACAATGCCGCCTTAATGCAAGAAGAGTGAGACTTCTTAGAGTCCATTCTTTGATCCTTTCCTGTGAGACCAGTATTAGTTTCCTATACACCACTGCAGGTTCAATGTATTCCTTGGACCTTCACATTGACGATGAAACCCAGAAATCGCATCGGATTTAAATATAAAAGGCACAATGCCGCCTTAATTACAAGAATAGAGACTCTTTTAACAGTCGGTGCTTTGAGGAGTATTAGTTTCCGATACACCACTGCAGGTTCAAGGTATTACTTGGACCTTCACATTGACTATGAAGCTCAGAAATCGCATTGGAATTAAATACAAAAGGCACAAGGCCGCCTTAAGTACAAGAATAGAGACTCTTCTTACAGTCGGTGTTTTGAGCATAGCCTGTGAGACCAGTATTAGTTTCCGATAGACCCCTGCAGGTTCAATGTATTCCTTGGACCTTCACATTGACGATGAAACACAGAAATCGCATCGGAACTAAATACAAAAGGCACAATGCCGCCTTAATTACAAGAATAGGGACTCTTCTTACAGTCGGTGCTTTGAGCATTCCCTGTGAGGCCAGTAATAGTTTCCGATACACCACTGCAGGTTCAATGTATTCCTTGGACCGTCACATTGACGATGAAACACAGAAATCGCATCGGAATTAAATACCAAAGGCACAATGCCGCCATAAGTACAAGAATAGAGACCCTTCTTACAGTCGGTGCTTTGGGCATTCCCTCTGAGAGCATTATTAGTTTCCGATACACCATTGCAGGTTCCAGGTATTCCTTGGACCGTCACATTCACTATGAAACACAGAAATCGCATCGGAATGAAATACAAAAGGCACAATGCCGCCTTAAGTACAAGAATAGAGACCCTTCTTACAGACGCTGCTTTGAGCTTTCCCTGTGAGACCAGTATTAGTTTCCGATACACCACTGCAGGGTCAAAGTATTCCTTGGACCTTCACATTGACTATGAAATACAGAAATCGCATTGGAATTAAATACAAAATGCACAATGCCGCCTTAAGTACAAGAATAGAGACTCTTCTCACAGCCGGTGCTTTGAGCTTTCCCTGTGAGACCAGTATTAGTTTCCGATACACCACTGCAGGTTCAAAGTATTCCTTGGACCTTCACATTGACGATGAAACACAGAAATCGCATCGGAACTAAATACAAAAGGCACAATGCCGCCTTGATTACAAGAATAGAGACTCTTCTTACAGTCGGTGCTTTGAGCATTCCCTGTGAGGCCAGTAATAGTTTCCGATACACCACTGCAGGTTCAATGTATTCCTTGGACCTTCACATTGACGATGAAACACAGAAATCGCATCGGAATTAAATACAAAAGGCACAATGCCGCCTTAAGTACAAGAATAGAGACTCTTCTTACAGTCGGTGCATTGAGCATTCCCTGTGAGACCAGTATTAGTTTCCGATAAACCACTGCTGGTTCAATGTACAACTTGGACCTTCACATTGTAGATGAAACACAGAAATCGCATCGGAATTAAATACAAATGGCACAATGCCGCCTCAAGTTCGAGAATAGAGACTCATTTTACAGTCGGTGCTATGAGCATTCCCTGTGAGCTCAATATTAATTTCCGATACACCACTGCAGGTTCAATGTATTTCTTGGTCCTTCACATTGACGATGAAACACAGAAGTCGCATCGGAATTAAATACAAAAGGCACAATGCCGCCTTAAGTACAAGAATAGAGACTCTACATACAGCCGGTGCTTTGAGCTTTCCCTGTGAGACCAGTATTAGTTTCCGATACACCACTGCAGGTACAAAGTATTCCTTGGACCTTCACATTGACTATGAAACACAGAAATCGCATCGGAATTGAATGCAAAAGGCACAAATCCGCCTTAAGTACAAGAATAGAGACTCTTCTTACAGGTGGTGTTTTGGGCATATCCTGTGAGACCAGTATTAGTTTCCGATACACCACTGCAGGTTCAATGTATTCCTTGGACCTTCACATTGACGATGAAACACAGTAATCGCATCGGAATTAAATACAAAAGGCACAATACCGCCTTAAGTACAAGAATAGAGACTCTTCTGACAGTCGGTGCTTTGAGCATTCCCTGTGAGACCAGCATTAGTTTCCGATACACCACTGCAGGTTCAATGTATTCCTTGGACATACACACTGATGATGAAATACTCAAATTACTTCGGAATTAGATACAAAAGGCTCAATGCCGCCTTATGTGCTAGAGGAGTGAGACTTCTTAGTGTCTGTGCCATGATCCTTTTCTGTGAGACCAGTATTAGTTTCCGATACACCACTGCAGGTTCAATCTATTCCTTGGACCTTCACATTGACGATGAAACACAGAAATCGCATCGGAACTAAATACAAAAGGCACAATGCCGCCTTAATTTCAAGAATAGAGACTCTTCTTACAGTCGGTGCTTGAGCATTCCCTGTGAGACCAGTAATAGTTTCCGATACTCCACTGCAGGTTCAAAGTATTCCTTGTACCTTCACATTGACTATGAAACACAGTAATCGCATCGGAATTAAATGCAAAAGGCAGAATGCCGCCTTAAGTACAAGAATAGAGACACTTCTTACAGTCGGAGCTCTGAGCATTCCCTCTGAGAACAGTATTAATTTCCGATACACCACTGCAGGTTCAATGTATTCCTTGGACCTTCACATTGAACATGAAACACAGAAATCGCAATGTAATTAAATACAAAAGGCACAATGCCGCCTTAATTACAAGAATAGAGACTCTTCTTACAGTCGGTGCTTTGAGCATTCCCTGTGAGACCAGTATTAGTTTCCGATTCACCACTGCAGGTTCTATGGATCCCTTGGACCTTCACATTGACGATGAAACCCAGAAATCGCATCGGAATTAAATACAAAAGGCACAATGCCGCCTTAAGTACAAGAATAGAAACACTTCTTACAGTCGGTGCTTTGAGCATTCCCTCTGAGAGCAGTATTAGTTTCCGGTACACCACTGCAGGTTCAAAGTATTCCTACGACCTTCACATGGACTATGAAACACAGAAATCGCATCGGAATTAAATACAAAAGGCACAAGGCCGCCTTAATTACAAGAATAGGGACTCTTATTACACTCGGTGCTTTGAGCATTCCCTGTGAGACCAGTATTAGTTTCCGATACACCACTGCAGGTTCAAAGTATTCCTTGGACCTTCACAGTGACTATGAAACACAGAAATCGCATCGGAATTAAATACAAAGGGCGCAATGCCGCCTTAAGTACAAGAATAGAGACACTTCTTACAGTTGGTGCTTTGATCACTCCCTCTGAGAGCAGTATTAGTTTCCGATACACCACTGCAGGTTCAAAGTATTCCTTGGACCTTCACATTGACTATGAAACACAGAAATCGCATCGGAATTAAATACAAAAGGCACAAGCCGGCTTAAGTACAGGAATAGAGACTCTTCTATCATTTAGTGCTTTGAGCATTCCCTGTGAGACCAGTATTACTTTCCGATACACCACTGCAGGTTCAATGTATTCCTTGGACTTTCACATTGACGATGATGCACAGAAATCGCATCGGAATTAAATACAAGAAGCACAATGCCGCGTAAAGTACAAGATCAGAGGCTCTTCTACAGTCTGTGCCTTGAACACTCCCTGTGAGACCAGTATTAGTTTCCGAAACACCACAGCAGGTTCAATGTATTCCTTGGACATACACATTGACGATGAAACACTGAAATTACATCGAAATTAAATACAAAAGGCACAATGCCGCCTTAAGTGCAAGAAGAGTGAGACTTCTTAGAGTCTGTGCTTTGATCCTTTCCTGTGAGACCAGTATTAGTTTACGATTCACCACTGTAGGTTCAATGTATTCCTTGGACATACACATTGACGATGAAACACTGATGTTTGTTGTGTTGTTGTGGTTTTCAGTCTAGAGACTGGTTTGATGCAGCTCTCCATGCTACTCTATCCTGTGCAAGCTTTTTCATCTCCCAGTACGTACTGCAACCTACATCCTTCTGAATCTGCTTAGTGTATTCATCTCTTGGTCGCCCTCTACGATTTTTACCCTCCACGCTGCCCTCCAATACTAAATTGGTGATCCCTTGATGCCTCATGACATGTCCTACCAACCGATCCCTTCTTCTGGTCAAGTTGTGCCACAAACTTCTCTTCTCCCCAATCCTTTTCAATACTTCCTCATTAGTTATGTGATCTACCCATTTAATCTTCAGCATTCTTCTGTAGCACCACATTTCGAAAGCTTCTATTCTCTTCTTGTCCAAACTATTTATCGTCCATGTTTCACTTCCATACATGGCTACACTCCATACGAATACTTTCAGAAATGACTTCCTGACACTTAAATCTATACTGGATGTTAACAAATTTCTCTTCTTCAGAAACGCTTTCCTTGCCATTGCCAGCCTACATTTTATATCCTCTCTACTTCGACCATCATCAGTTATTTTGCTCCCCAAATAGCAAAACTCCTTTACTACTTTAAGTGCCTCATTTCCTAATCTAATTCCCTCAGCATCACCCGACTTAATTAGACTACATTCCATTATCCTTGCTTTGCTTTTGTTGATGTTCATCTTATATCCTCCTTTCAAGACACTGTCCATTCCATTCAACTGCTCTTCCAAGTCCTTTGCTGTCTCTGACAGAATTACAATGTCATCGGCAAACCTGAAAGTTTTTATTTCTTCTCCATGAATTTTAATACCTACTCCGAATTTTTCTTTTGTTTCCTTTACTGCTTGCTCAATATACAGATTGAACAACATCGGGGAGAGGCTACAACCCAGTCTTACTCCCTTCCCAACCACTGCTTCCCTTTCATGTCCCTCGACTCTTATAACTGCCATCTGGTTTCTGTACAAATTGTAAATAGCCTTTCGCTCCCTGTATTTTACCCCTGCCACCTTCAGAATTTGAAAGAGAGTATTCCAGTCAACATTGTCAAAAGCTTTCTCTAAGTCTACAAATGCTAGAAACGTAAGTTTGCCTTTCCTTAATCTTTCTTCTAAGATAAGTCGTAAGGTCAGTATTGCCTCACGTGTTCCAGTGTTTCTACGGAATCCAAACTGATCTTCCCCGAGGTTGGCTTCTACTAGTTTTTCCATTCGTCTGTAAAGAATTCGTGTTAGTATTTTGCAGCTGTGACTTATTAAGCTGATAGTTCGGTAATTTTCACATCTGTCAACACCTGCTTTCTTTGGGATTGCAATTAATATATTCTTCTTGAAGTCTGAGGGTATTTCGCCTGTTTCATACATCTTGCTCACCAGATGGTAGAGTTTTGTCAGGACTGGCTCTCCCACGGCCGTCAGTAGTTCCAATGGAATATTGTCTACTCCGGGGGCCTTGTTTCGACTCAGGTCTTTCAGTGCTCTGTCAAACTCTTCACGCAGTATCATATCTCCCATTTCATCTTCATCTACATCCTCTTCCATTTCCATAATATTGTCTTCAAGTCCATCGCCCTTGTATAGACCCTCTATATACTCCTTCCACCTTTCTGCTTTCCCTTCTTTGCTTAGAACTGGGTTTTCATCTGAGCTCTTAATATTCATACAAGTCGTTTTCTTATCTCCAAAGGTCTCTTTAATTTTTCTGTAGGCGGTATCTATCTTACCCCTAGTGAGATAGGCCTCTACATCCTTACATTTGTCCTCTAGCCATCCCTGCTTAGCCATTTTGCACTTCCTGTCGAACTCATTTTTGAGACGTTTGTATTCCTTTTTGCCTGTTTCACTTACTGCATTTTTATATTTTCTCCTTTCATCAATTAAATTCAATATTTCTTCTGTTACCCAAGGATTTCTACTAGCCCTCGTCTTTTTACCTACTTGATCCTCTGCTGCCTTCACTACTTCATCCCTCAAAGCTACCCATTCTTCTTCTACTGTATTTATTTCCCCCATTCCTGTCAATTGCTCTCTTATGCTCTCTCTGAATCTCTGTACAACCTCTGGTTCTTTTAGTTTATCCAGGTCCCATCTCCTTAAATTCCCACCTTTTTGCAGTTTCTTCAGTTTTAATCTACAGGTCATAACCAATAGATTGTGGTCAGAATCCACATCTGCCCCTGGAAATGTCTTACAATTTAAAACCTGGTTCCTAAATCTCTGTCTTACCATTATATAATCTATCTGATACCTTTTAGTATCTCCAGGGTTCTTCCATGTATACAACCTTCTTTCATGATTCTTAAACCAAGTGTTAGTTATGATTATGTTGTGCTCTGTGCAAAATTCGACCAGGCGGCTTCCTCTTTCATATCTGTCCCCCAATCCATATTCACCTACTATGTTTCCTTCTCTCCCTTTTCCTACACTCGTATTCCAGTCACCCATGACTATTAAATTTTCGTCTCCCTTCACAATCTGAATAATTTCTTTTATTTCATCATACATTTCTTCAATTTCTTCGTCATCTGCAGAGCTAGTTGGCATATAAACTTGTACTACTGTAGTAGGTGTGGGCTTCGTATCTATCTTGGCCACAATAATGCGTTCACTATGCTGTTTGTAGTAGCTTACCCGCATTCCTATTTTCCTATTCATTATTAAACCTACTCCTGCATTACCCCTATTTGATTTTGTGTTTATAACCCTGTAGTCACCTGACCAGAAGTCTTGTTCCTCCTGCCACCGAACTTCACTAATTCCCACTATATCTAACTTCAACCTATCCATTTACCTTTTTAAATTTTCTAACCTACCTGCCCGATTAAGAGATCTGACATTCCACGCTCCGATCCGTAGAACGCCAGTTTTCTTTCTCCTGATAACGACATCCTCTTGGGTAGTCCCCGCCCGGAGATCCGAATGTTGGACTATTATACCTCCGGAATGTTTTACCCAAGAGGACGCCATCATCATGTAATCATACAGTAAAGCTGCATGCCCTCGGGAAAAATTACGGCTGTAGTTTCCCCTTGCTATCAGCCGTTCGCAGTACCAGCACAGCAAGGCCGTTTTGGTTATTGTTACAAGGCCAGATCAGTCAATCATCCAGACTTTTGCCCTAGAAACTACTGAAAAGGCTGCTGCCCCTCATCAGGAACCACACGTTGGTCTGGCCTCTCAACAGATACGCCTCAGTTGTGGTTGCACCTACGGTACGGCTATCTGTATCGCTGAGACAGGCAAGCCTCCCCACCAACGGCAAGGTCCATGGTTACATCGGAATTAAATACAAAAGGCACAATGCCGCCTTAAGTGCAAGAAGAGTGAGACTTCTTAGAGTCTGTGCTTTGATCCTTTCCTGTGAGACCGGTATTAGATTCCGATACACCACTGCAGGTTCAATGTATTCCTTGGACCTTCACATTGACGATGAAACACAGAAATCGCATCGGAATTAAATACAAGAAGCACAATGCCGCGTAAAGTACAAGATCTGAGACTCCTCTACAGTCTGTGCCTTGAACACTCCCTGTGAGACCAGTATTAGTTTCCGATACACCACTGCAGGTTCAATGTATTCTTTGGACATACACATTGACGATGAAACACTCAAATTACATCGGAATCAAATACAAAAGGCACAATGCCGCCTTAAGTGCAAGAAGAGTGAGACTTCTTAGAGTCTGTGTTTTGATCCTTTCCTGTGAGACCAGTATTAGTTTCCGATACACCACTGCAGGTTCAATGTATTCCTTGGACCTTCACATTGACGATGAAACACAGAAATCGCATCGGAATTAAATACAAAAGGCACAAAGCCGCCTTAAGTACAACAATAGAGATTCTTCTTACAGTCGGTGCTTTGAGCATTCCCTGTGAGACCAGTATTAGTTTCCGATACACCACTGCAGGTTCAAAGTATTCCTTGGACCTGCACATTGACTATGAAACACAGAAAACGCATCGGAATTAAATACAAAAGGCACAATGCCGCCTTAAGTACACGAATAAAGACATTTCTTACAGTCGGTGCTTTGAGCATTCCCTCTGAAAGCAGTATTAGTTTCCGATACACCACTGCAGGTTCAAAGTATTCCATGGACCTTCACATTGACTATGAAACACAGAAATCGCATCGGAATTAAATACAAAAGGCAAAATGCCGTCTTAAGTACAAGAATAGAGACTCTTCTTACAATTGGTGCTTTGAGCATTCCCTGTGAGACCAGTATTAGTTTCCGATACACCACTGCAGGTTCAATGTATTCCTTTGACCTGCACATTGACGATGAAACACAGAAATCGCATCGGAATTAAATACAAGAAGCGCAATGCCGCCTTAAGTGCAAGAATAGAGACTCTTCTTACAGTCGGTGCTTTGAGCATTCCCTGTGAGACCAATATTAGTTTCCGATACACCGCTGCAGGTTCCATGTATTCCTTGGACATACACAATGACGATGAAACACTGAAATTACATCGGAATTAAATACAAAAGACACAATGCCGCCTTAATGCAAGAAGAGTGAGACTTCTTAGAGTCCATTCTTTGATCCTTTCCTGTGAGACCAGTATTAGTTTCCTATACACCACTGCAGGATCAATGTATTCCTTGGACCTTCACATTGACGATGAAACCCAGAAATCGCATCGGATTTAAATATAAAAGGCACAATGCCGCCTTAATTACAAGAATAGAGACTCTTTTAACAGTCGGTGCTTTGAGGAGTATTAGTTTCCGATACACCACTGCAGGTTCAAGGTATTACTTGGACCTTCACATTGACTATGAAACTCAGAAATCGCATCGGAATTAAATACAAAAGGCACAAGGCCGCCTTAAGTACAAGAATAGAGACTCTTCTTACAGTCGGTGTTTTGAGCATAGCCTGTGAGACCAGTATTAGTTTCCGATAGACCCCTGCAGGTTCAATGTATTCCTTGGACCTTCACATTGACGATGAAACACAGAAATCGCATCGGAACTAAATACAAAAGGCACAATGCCGCCTTAATTACAAGAATAGGGACTCTTCTTACAGTCGGTGCTTTGAGCATTCCCTGTGAGGCCAGTAATAGTTTCCGATACACCACTGCAGGTTCAATGTATTCCTTGGACCGTCACATTGACGATGAAACACAGAAATCGCATCGGAATTAAATACCAAAGGCACAATGCCGCCATAAGTACAAGAATAGAGACTCTTCTTACAGTCGGTGCTTTGGGCATTCCCTCTGAGAGCATTATTAGTTTCCGATACACCATTGCAGGTTCCAGGTATTCCTTGGACCGTCACATTCACTATGAAACACAGAAATCGCATCGGAATGAAATACAAAAGGCACAATGCCGCCTTAAGTACAAGAATAGAGACCCTTCTTACAGACGCTGCTTTGAGCTTTCCCTGTGAGACCAGTATTAGTTTCCGATACACCACTGCAGGGTCAAAGTATTCCTTGGACCTTCACATTGACTATGAAATACAGAAATCGCATTGGAATTAAATACAAAATGCACAATGCCGCCTTAAGTACAAGAATAGAGACTCTTCTCACAGCCGGTGCTTTGAGCTTTCCCTGTGAGACCAGTATTAGTTTCCGATACACCACTGCAGGTTCAAAGTATTCCTTGGACCTTCACATTGACGATGAAACACAGAAATCGCATCGGAACTAAATACAAAAGGCACAATGCCGCCTTGATTACAAGAATAGAGACTCTTCTTACAGTCGGTGCTTTGAGCATTCCCTGTGAGGCCAGTAATAGTTTCCGATACACCACTGCAGGTTCAATGTATTCCTTGGACCTTCACATTGACGATGAAACACAGAAATCGCATCGGAATTAAATACAAAAGGCACAATGCCGCCTTAAGTACAAGAATAGAGACTCTTCTTACAGTCGGTGCATTGAGCATTCCCTGTGAGACCAGTATTAGTTTCCGATAAACCACTGCTGGTTCAATGTACAACTTGGACCTTCACATTGTAGATGAAACACAGAAATCGCATCGGAATTAAATACAAATGGCACAATGCCGCCTCAAGTTCGAGAATAGAGACTCATTTTACAGTCGGTGCTATGAGCATTCCCTGTGAGCTCAATATTAATTTCCGATACACCACTGCAGGTTCAATGTATTTCTTGGTCCTTCACATTGACGATGAAACACAGAAGTCGCATCGGAATTAAATACAAAAGGCACAATGCCGCCTTAAGTACAAGAATAGAGACTCTACATACAGCCGGTGCTTTGAGCTTTCCCTGTGAGACCAGTATTAGTTTCCGATACACCACTGCAGGTTCAAAGTATTCCTTGGACCTTCACATTGACTATGAAACACAGAAATCGCATCGGAATTGAATGCAAAAGGCACAAATCCGCCTTAAGTACAAGAATAGAGACTCTTCTTACAGGTGGTGTTTTGGGCATATCCTGTGAGACCAGTATTAGTTTCCGATACACCACTGCAGGTTCAATGTATTCCTTGGACCTTCACATTGACGATGAAACACAGTAATCGCATCGGAATTAAATACAAAAGGCACAATACCGCCTTAAGTACAAGAATAGAGACTCTTCTGACAGTCGGTGCTTTGAGCATTCCCTGTGAGACCAGCATTAGTTTCCGATACACCACTGCAGGTTCAATGTATTCCTTGGACATACACACTGATGATGAAATACTCAAATTACTTCGGAATTAGATACAAAAGGCTCAATGCCGCCTTAAGTGCTAGAGGAGTGAGACTTCTTAGTGTCTGTGCCATGATCCTTTTCTGTGAGACCAGTATTAGTTTCCGATACACCACTGCAGGTTCAATCTATTCCTTGGACCTTCACATTGACGATGAAACACAGAAATCGCATCGGAACTAAATACAAAAGGCACAATGCCGCCTTAATTTCAAGAATAGAGACTCTTCTTACAGTCGGTGCTTGAGCATTCCCTGTGAGACCAGTAATAGTTTCCGATACTCCACTGCAGGTTCAAAGTATTCCTTGTACCTTCACATTGACTATGAAACACAGTAATCGCATCGGAATTAAATGCAAAAGGCAGAATGCCGCCTTAAGTACAAGAATAGAGACACTTCTTACAGTCGGAGCTCTGAGCATTCCCTCTGAGAACAGTATTAATTTCCGATACACCACTGCAGGTTCAATGTATTCCTTGGACCTTCACATTGAACATGAAACACAGAAATCGCAATGTAATTAAATACAAAAGGCACAATGCCGCCTTAATTACAAGAATAGAGACTCTTCTTACAGTCGGTGCTTTGAGCATTCCCTGTGAGACCAGTATTAGTTTCCGATTCACCACTGCAGGTTCTATGGATCCCTTGGACCTTCACATTGACGATGAAACCCAGAAATCGCATCGGAATTAAATACAAAAGGCACAATGCCGCCTTAAGTACAAGAATAGAAACACTTCTTACAGTCGGTGCTTTGAGCATTCCCTCTGAGAGCAGTATTAGTTTCCGGTACACCACTGCAGGTTCAAAGTATTCCTACGACCTTCACATGGACTATGAAACACAGAAATCGCATCGGAATTAAATACAAAAGGCACAAGGCCGCCTTAATTACAAGAATAGGGACTCTTATTACACTCGGTGCTTTGAGCATTCCCTGTGAGACCAGTATTAGTTTCCGATACACCACTGCAGGTTCAAAGTATTCCTTGGACCTTCACAGTGACTATGAAACACAGAAATCGCATCGGAATTAAATACAAAGGGCGCAATGCCGCCTTAAGTACAAGAATAGAGACACTTCTTACAGTTGGTGCTTTGATCACTCCCTCTGAGAGCAGTATTAGTTTCCGATACACCACTGCAGGTTCAAAGTATTCCTTGGACCTTCACATTGACTATGAAACACAGAAATCGCATCGGAATTAAATACAAAAGGCACAAGCCGGCTTAAGTACAGGAATAGAGACTCTTCTATCATTTAGTGCTTTGAGCATTCCCTGTGAGACCAGTATTACTTTCCGATACACCACTGCAGGTTCAATGTATTCCTTGGACTTTCACATTGACGATGATGCACAGAAATCGCATCGGAATTAAATACAAGAAGCACAATGCCGCGTAAAGTACAAGATCAGAGGCTCTTCTACAGTCTGTGCCTTGAACACTCCCTGTGAGACCAGTATTAGTTTCCGAAACACCACAGCAGGTTCAATGTATTCCTTGGACATACACATTGACGATGAAACACTGAAATTACATCGAAATTAAATACAAAAGGCACAATGCCGCCTTAAGTGCAAGAAGAGTGAGACTTCTTAGAGTCTGTGCTTTGATCCTTTCCTGTGAGACCAGTATTAGTTTACGATTCACCACTGTAGGTTCAATGTATTCCTTGGACATACACATTGACGATGAAACACTGATGTTTGTTGTGTTGTTGTGGTTTTCAGTCTAGAGACTGGTTTGATGCAGCTCTCCATGCTACTCTATCCTGTGCAAGCTTTTTCATCTCCCAGTACGTACTGCAACCTACATCCTTCTGAATCTGCTTAGTGTATTCATCTCTTGGTCGCCCTCTACGATTTTTACCCTCCACGCTGCCCTCCAATACTAAATTGGTGATCCCTTGATGCCTCATGACATGTCCTACCAACCGATCCCTTCTTCTGGTCAAGTTGTGCCACAAACTTCTCTTCTCCCCAATCCTTTTCAATACTTCCTCATTAGTTATGTGATCTACCCATTTAATCTTCAGCATTCTTCTGTAGCACCACATTTCGAAAGCTTCTATTCTCTTCTTGTCCAAACTATTTATCGTCCATGTTTCACTTCCATACATGGCTACACTCCATACGAATACTTTCAGAAATGACTTCCTGACACTTAAATCTATACTGGATGTTAACAAATTTCTCTTCTTCAGAAACGCTTTCCTTGCCATTGCCAGCCTACATTTTATATCCTCTCTACTTCGACCATCATCAGTTATTTTGCTCCCCAAATAGCAAAACTCCTTTACTACTTTAAGTGCCTCATTTCCTAATCTAATTCCCTCAGCATCACCCGACTTAATTAGACTACATTCCATTATCCTTGCTTTGCTTTTGTTGATGTTCATCTTATATCCTCCTTTCAAGACACTGTCCATTCCATTCAACTGCTCTTCCAAGTCCTTTGCTGTCTCTGACAGAATTACAATGTCATCGGCAAACCTGAAAGTTTTTATTTCTTCTCCATGAATTTTAATACCTACTCCGAATTTTTCTTTTGTTTCCTTTACTGCTTGCTCAATATACAGATTGAACAACATCGGGGAGAGGCTACAACCCAGTCTTACTCCCTTCCCAACCACTGCTTCCCTTTCATGTCCCTCGACTCTTATAACTGCCATCTGGTTTCTGTACAAATTGTAAATAGCCTTTCGCTCCCTGTATTTTACCCCTGCCACCTTCAGAATTTGAAAGAGAGTATTCCAGTCAACATTGTCAAAAGCTTTCTCTAAGTCTACAAATGCTAGAAACGTAAGTTTGCCTTTCCTTAATCTTTCTTCTAAGATAAGTCGTAAGGTCAGTATTGCCTCACGTGTTCCAGTGTTTCTACGGAATCCAAACTGATCTTCCCCGAGGTTGGCTTCTACTAGTTTTTCCATTCGTCTGTAAAGAATTCGTGTTAGTATTTTGCAGCTGTGACTTATTAAGCTGATAGTTCGGTAATTTTCACATCTGTCAACACCTGCTTTCTTTGGGATTGCAATTAATATATTCTTCTTGAAGTCTGAGGGTATTTCGCCTGTTTCATACATCTTGCTCACCAGATGGTAGAGTTTTGTCAGGACTGGCTCTCCCACGGCCGTCAGTAGTTCCAATGGAATATTGTCTACTCCGGGGGCCTTGTTTCGACTCAGGTCTTTCAGTGCTCTGTCAAACTCTTCACGCAGTATCATATCTCCCATTTCATCTTCATCTACATCCTCTTCCATTTCCATAATATTGTCTTCAAGTCCATCGCCCTTGTATAGACCCTCTATATACTCCTTCCACCTTTCTGCTTTCCCTTCTTTGCTTAGAACTGGGTTTTCATCTGAGCTCTTAATATTCATACAAGTCGTTTTCTTATCTCCAAAGGTCTCTTTAATTTTTCTGTAGGCGGTATCTATCTTACCCCTAGTGAGATAGGCCTCTACATCCTTACATTTGTCCTCTAGCCATCCCTGCTTAGCCATTTTGCACTTCCTGTCGAACTCATTTTTGAGACGTTTGTATTCCTTTTTGCCTGTTTCACTTACTGCATTTTTATATTTTCTCCTTTCATCAATTAAATTCAATATTTCTTCTGTTACCCAAGGATTTCTACTAGCCCTCGTCTTTTTACCTACTTGATCCTCTGCTGCCTTCACTACTTCATCCCTCAAAGCTACCCATTCTTCTTCTACTGTATTTATTTCCCCCATTCCTGTCAATTGCTCTCTTATGCTCTCTCTGAATCTCTGTACAACCTCTGGTTCTTTTAGTTTATCCAGGTCCCATCTCCTTAAATTCCCACCTTTTTGCAGTTTCTTCAGTTTTAATCTACAGGTCATAACCAATAGATTGTGGTCAGAATCCACATCTGCCCCTGGAAATGTCTTACAATTTAAAACCTGGTTCCTAAATCTCTGTCTTACCATTATATAATCTATCTGATACCTTTTAGTATCTCCAGGGTTCTTCCATGTATACAACCTTCTTTCATGATTCTTAAACCAAGTGTTAGTTATGATTATGTTGTGCTCTGTGCAAAATTCGACCAGGCGGCTTCCTCTTTCATATCTGTCCCCCAATCCATATTCACCTACTATGTTTCCTTCTCTCCCTTTTCCTACACTCGTATTCCAGTCACCCATGACTATTAAATTTTCGTCTCCCTTCACAATCTGAATAATTTCTTTTATTTCATCATACATTTCTTCAATTTCTTCGTCATCTGCAGAGCTAGTTGGCATATAAACTTGTACTACTGTAGTAGGTGTGGGCTTCGTATCTATCTTGGCCACAATAATGCGTTCACTATGCTGTTTGTAGTAGCTTACCCGCATTCCTATTTTCCTATTCATTATTAAACCTACTCCTGCATTACCCCTATTTGATTTTGTGTTTATAACCCTGTAGTCACCTGACCAGAAGTCTTGTTCCTCCTGCCACCGAACTTCACTAATTCCCACTATATCTAACTTCAACCTATCCATTTACCTTTTTAAATTTTCTAACCTACCTGCCCGATTAAGAGATCTGACATTCCACGCTCCGATCCGTAGAACGCCAGTTTTCTTTCTCCTGATAACGACATCCTCTTGGGTAGTCCCCGCCCGGAGATCCGAATGTTGGACTATTATACCTCCGGAATGTTTTACCCAAGAGGACGCCATCATCATGTAATCATACAGTAAAGCTGCATGCCCTCGGGAAAAATTACGGCTGTAGTTTCCCCTTGCTATCAGCCGTTCGCAGTACCAGCACAGCAAGGCCGTTTTGGTTATTGTTACAAGGCCAGATCAGTCAATCATCCAGACTTTTGCCCTAGAAACTACTGAAAAGGCTGCTGCCCCTCATCAGGAACCACACGTTGGTCTGGCCTCTCAACAGATACGCCTCAGTTGTGGTTGCACCTACGGTACGGCTATCTGTATCGCTGAGACAGGCAAGCCTCCCCACCAACGGCAAGGTCCATGGTTACATCGGAATTAAATACAAAAGGCACAATGCCGCCTTAAGTGCAAGAAGAGTGAGACTTCTTAGAGTCTGTGCTTTGATCCTTTCCTGTGAGACCGGTATTAGATTCCGATACACCACTGCAGGTTCAATGTATTCCTTGGACCTTCACATTGACGATGAAACACAGAAATCGCATCGGAATTAAATACAAGAAGCACAATGCCGCGTAAAGTACAAGATCTGAGACTCCTCTACAGTCTGTGCCTTGAACACTCCCTGTGAGACCAGTATTAGTTTCCGATACACCACTGCAGGTTCAATGTATTCTTTGGACATACACATTGACGATGAAACACTCAAATTACATCGGAATCAAATACAAAAGGCACAATGCCGCCTTAAGTGCAAGAAGAGTGAGACTTCTTAGAGTCTGTGTTTTGATCCTTTCCTGTGAGACCAGTATTAGTTTCCGATACACCACTGCAGGTTCAATGTATTCCTTGGACCTTCACATTGACGATGAAACACAGAAATCGCATCGGAATTAAATACAAAAGGCACAAAGCCGCCTTAAGTACAACAATAGAGATTCTTCTTACAGTCGGTGCTTTGAGCATTCCCTGTGAGACCAGTATTAGTTTCCGATACACCACTGCAGGTTCAATGTATTCCTTGGAACTTCAAGTTGACGATGAAACACAGAAATCGCATCGGAATTAAATACAAAAGGCAAAAATGCCGCCTTAAGTACAAGAATAGAGAATCTTCTTACAGTCGGTGCTTTGAGCATTCACTGTGAGACCAGTATTAGTTTCCGATACACCACTGCAGGTTGAATGTATTCCTTGGACCTTCACATTGACGATGAAACACAGAAATCGCATCGGAATTAAATACAAGAAGCACAATGCCGCGTAAAGTACAAGATCAGAGGCTCTTCAACAGTCTGTGCCTTGAAAACTCCCTGTGAGACCAGTATTAGTTTCCGATACACCACTGCAGGTTCAATGTATTCTTTGGACATACACATTGACGATGAAACACTCAAATTACATCGGAATTAAATACAAAAGGCACAATGCCGCCTTAAGTGCAAGAAGAGTGAGACTTCTTAGAGTCTGTGCTTTGATCCTTTCCTGTGAGACCAGTATTAGTTTCCGGTACACCACTGCAGGTTCAATGTATTCCTCGGACCTTCACATTGACGATGAAACACAGAAATCGCATCGGAATTAAATACAAAAGGCACAAAGCCGCCTTAAGTACAACAATAGAGATTCTTCTTACAGTCGGTGCTTTGAGCATCACCTGTGAGACCAGTATTAGTTTCCGATACACCACTGCAGGTTCAATGTATTCCTTGGAACTTCAAGTTGACGATGAAACACAGAAATCGCATCGGAATTAAATACAAAAGGCAACAATGCCGCCTTAAGTACAAGAATAGAGAATCCTCTTACAGTCGGTGTTTTGAGCATTCGCTGTGAGACCAGTATTAGTTTCCGATACACCACTGCAGGTTCAAAGTATTCCTTGGACCTTCACATTGACGATGAAACACAGAAATCGCATCGGAATTAAATACAAGAAGCACAATGCCGCGTAAAGTACATAACCAGAGACTCTTCTAGAGTCTGTGCCTTGAACACTCCCTGTGAGACCAGTATTAGTTTAAGATACACCACTGCAGGTTCAATGTATTCTTTGGACATACACATTGACGATAAAACACTCAAATTACATCGGAATTAAATATAAAAGGCACAATGCCGCCTTAAGTGCAAGAAGAGTGAGACTTCTTAGAGTCTGTGCTTTGATCCTTTCCTGTGAGACCAGTATTAGTTTCCGATACACCACTGCAGGTTCAATGTATCCCTTGGACCTTCACATTGACGATGAAACACAGAAATCGCATCGGAATTAAATACAAAAGGCACAAAGCCGCCTTAAGTACAACAATAGAGATTCGTCTTACAGTCGGTTCTTTGAGCATTCCCTGTGAGACCAGTATTAGTTCCCGATACACTACTGCAGGTTCAATGTGTTCCTTGGAACTTCAAGTTGGCGATGAAACACAGAAATCGCATCGGAATTAAATACAAAAGGCAACAATGCCGCCTTAAGTACAAGAGTAGAGAATCTTCTTACAGTAGGTGTTTTGAGCATTCACTGTGAGACCAGTATTAGTTTCCGATACACCACTGCAGGTCCAATGTATTCCTAGGACCTTCACATTGAGGATGAAACACAGATATCGCATCGGATTTAAATACAAATGGGACAATGCTTCCTTAATTACAAGAATAGAGACTCTTCTTACAGTCGCTGCTTTGAGCATTCCCTGTGAGACCAGTATTAGTTTCCGATACACCACTGCAGTTTCAATGTATTCCTTGGACCTTCACGTTGACGATGAAACACAGAAATCGCATCGGAATTAAATACAAAATGCACAATTCCGCCTTAAGTACAAGAATAGAGACACTTCTTACAGTCGGTTCTTTGAGCATTCCCTCTGAGAGCAGTATTAGTTTCCGATACACCACTGCAGGTTCAAGGTATTCCTTGGACCTTCACATTGATTATGAAACATAGAAATCGCATCGGAATTAAATACAAAAGGCACAAGGCCGCCTTAAGTACAAGAACAGAGACTCTTCTTACAGTCGGCGCTTTGAGCATTCCCTGTGAGGCCAGTATTAGTTTCCGATACACCACTGCAGGTTCGAAGTATTTCTTGGACATTCACATTCACTATGAAACACAGAAATCGCATCGGAATTAAATGCAAAAAGCACAATGCCGCCTTAAGTAGAAGAATAGAGACTCTTCTTACCGTCGGTGTCTTGAGCATTCCCTGTGAGACCAGTATTAGTTTCCGATACACCACTACAGGTTCAATGTATTCCTTGGACCTTCACATTGACGATGAAACACGGAAATAGCATCGGAATTAAATACAAAAGGCACAAGGCCGCCGTAAGTACAAGAATAGAGACTCTTCTTACAGTCGCCGCTTTGAGCATTCCCTGTGAGACCAGTATTAGTTTCCGATTCACCACTGCAGTTTCAGTGTATTCCTTGGACCATCACGTTGACGATGAATCACAGAAATCGCATCGAAATTAAATACAAAAGGCACAATTCCGCCTTAAGTACAAGAATAGAGACACTTCTTACAGTCGGTTGTTTGAGCATTCCCTCTGAGAGCAGTATTAGTTTCCGATACACGACTGCAGGTTCAAGGTATTCCTTTGACCTTCACATTGACTATGAAACATAGAAATCGCATCGGAACTAAATACAAAAGGCACAAGTCCGCCTTAAGTACAAGAACAGAGACTCTTCTTACAGTCGGTGCTTTGAGCATTCCCTGTGAGGCCAGTATTAGTTTCCGATACATCACTGCAGGTTCTAAGTATTTCTTGGACATTCACATTGACTATGAAACACAGAAATCGCATCGGAATGAATTAGAAAAGGCACAATGCCGGCTTAAGTACAAGAATAGAGACTCTTCTTACAGTTAGTGCTTTGAGCATTCTTAGTGAGACCAGTATTAGTTTCCGATACACCACTGCGGGTTCAAAGTATTCCTTGCACCTTCACATTGACTATGAAACACAGAAATCGCATCGGAATTAAATACAAAAGACACAATGCCGCCATAAGTACAAGAATAGAGACACTTCTTACAAGCGGTGCTTTGAGCATTTCCTCCGAGAGCAGTATTAGTTACCGATACACCACTGCAGGTTCAAAGTATTCCTTGGACCTTCACATTGACTATGAAGCACTGAAATCACATCGGAATTAAATACAAAAGGCACAATGCCGACTTAAGTACAAGAATAGAGACACTTCTTACAGTCGGTGCTTTGAGCATTCCCTCTGAGAGCAGTATTAGATTCCGATACACCACTGCAGGTTCAATGTATTCCTTGGACATAGACATTGACGATGCAACACTGAAATTACATCGAAATTAAATACAAAAGGCACAATGCCGCCTTAAGTGCAAGAAGAGTCAGACTTCTTAGAGTCTGTGCTTTGATCCTTTCCTGTGAGACCAGTATTAGTTTCCGATTCACCACTGTGGGTTCAATGTATTCCTTGGACGTACACTTTGACGATGAAACACAGAAATTACATCCGAATTAAATACAAAAGGCACATTGCCGCCTTAAGTGCACGAAGAGTGAGACTTCTTAGAGTCTGTGCTTTGGTCCATTCCAGTAAGACCGGTATTAGTTTCCGATTCACCACTGCAGGCTCAATCTATTCCTTGGACCTAGTTATTGACGATGAAACAAAGAACTTACATCAGAATTAAATACGAAAGGCACAATTCCGTCTTAAGTACAAGAATAGTGTCTCTTCTTACAGTCTGTGAATAAGCATTCCCTGTGAGACAAGTATTAGATACCGAAGCACCAATGCAGGACTAATGTATCCCTTGGACCCACACATTGACGATGAAACACAGAAATTGCATCGGAATTAATTACAAAAGGCACAATGCCGCCGTAAGTACAAGAATAGGGACTCTTCTTACAGTCGGTGCTTTGAGCATTCCCTGTGAGACCAGTATTAGTTTCCGATACACCACTGCAGGTTCACTGCATTCCTTGGACATACACATTGACTATGAAACACTGAAATTAAATCGGAATTAAATACAAAAGGCACAATGCCGCCTTAAGTACAAGAATAGAGACTCTTCTTACAGTCGGTGCTTTCAGCATTCCCTGTGAGACCAGTATTAGTTTCCGATACACCGCTGCAGGTTCAATGTATTCCTTTGACTTTCACATTGACGATGAAACACAGAAATCGCATCGGAATTAAATACAAAAGGCACAATGCCGCCTTAAGTACAAGAATAGAGACTCTTCTTACAGTCGGTGCTTTGAGCATTCCCTGTGAGACCAGTATTAGTTTCCAATACACCGCTGCAGGTTCAATATATTCCTTGGACATACACAATGACGATGAAACAATGAAATTACATCGGAATTAAATATAAAAGACACAATGCCGCCTTAATGCAAGAAGAGTGAGACTTCTTAGAGTCCATACTTTGATCCTTTCCTGTGAGACCAGTATTAGTTTCCGATACACCACTGCAGATTCAATTTATTCCTTGGACCTTCACATTGACGATGAAACCCAGAAATCGCATCGGAATTAAATATAAAAGGCACAATGCCGCCTTAATTACAAGAATAGAGACTCTTCTTACAGTCAGTGCTTTGAGCATTCCCTGTGAGACCAGTATTAGTTTCCGATACAACACTGCAAATTCAATGTATTCCTTGGACCTTCACATTGACGATGAAACTCAGAAGTCGCATCGGAATAAAATACTAAAGGCACAATGCCGCCTTAAGTACAAGAAAAGAGACACTTCTTACAGTCGGTGCTTTGAGCTTTCCCTCTGAGAGCAGAATTAGTTTCCGATACACCACATCAGGTTCAAGGTATTCCTTGGACCTTCACATTGACTATGAAACACAGAAATCGCATCGGAATTAAATACAAATGGCACAATGCCGCCTTAAGTACAGGAATAGAGACACTTCTTACAGTCGATGCTTTGAGCATTCCCTGCGAGACCAGTATTAGTTTCCGATACACCACTGCAGGTTCAAAGTATTCCTTGGACCTTCACATTGTCTATGAAACACAGAAATCGACGCGGAATTAAATGCAAAAGGCACAATGCAGCCTCAAGTACAAGAATAGAGACACTTCTTACAGTCGGTGCTTCGAGAATTCCCTCTGAGAGCAGTATTAGTTTCCGATACACCACTGCAGGTTCAAAGTATTCCTTGGACCTTCACATTGACTATGAAACACAGAAATCGCATCGGGATTAAATACAAAAGGCACAAGGCCGCCTTAATTACAAGAATAGAGACTCCTCATACATTCGGTGTTTTGAGCATTCGCTGTGAGACCAGTATTAGTTTCCGATACACCACTGCAGGTTCAAAGTATTCCTTGGACCTTCACAGTGACTATGAAACACAGAAATCGCATCGGAATTAAATACAAAGGGCACAATGCCGCCTTAAGTACAAGAATAGAGACACTTCTTACAGTCGGAGCTTTGAGCATTCCCTCTGAGAGCAGTATTAGTTTCCGATACACCACTGCAGGTTCAAAGTATTCTTTGGACCTTCACATTGACTATGAAACACAGAAATCGCATCGGAATTAAATACAAAAGGCACAATGCCGGCTTAAGTACAAGAATAGAGACTCTCCTTACAGGTAGTGCTTTGAGCATTCCCTGTGGGACCAGTATTACTTTCCGATACACCACTGCAGGTTCAATGTATTCCTTAGACTTTCACATTGACGATGAAGCACAGAAATCGCATCGGAATTAAATACAAGAAGCACAATGCCGCGTAGGGTACAAGATCAGAGGCTCTTCTACAGTCTGTGCCTTGAACACTCCCTGTGAGACCAGTATTAGTTTCCGATACACCACTGCAGGTTCAATGTATTCCTTGGACATACACATTGACGATGAATCACTGAAATTACATCGAAATAAAATACAAAAGGCACAATGCCGCCTTAAGTGCAAGAAGTGTGAGACTTCTTAGAGTCTGTGCTTTGATCCTTTCCTGTGAGACCAGTATTAGTTTCCGATTCACCACTGTAGGTTCAATGTATTCCTTGGACATACACATTGACGATGAAACACTGATGTTTGTTGCGTTGTTGTGGTTTTCAGTCCAGAGACTGGTTTGATGCAGCTCTCCATGCTACTCTATCCTGTGCAAGCTTTTTCATCTCCCAGTACCTACTGCAACCAACATCCTTCTGAATTTGCTTAGTGTATTCATCTCTTGGTCTCCCTCTACGATTTTTACCCTCCACGCTGCCCTCCAATACTAAATTGGTGATCCCTTGATGCCTCAGGACATGTCCTATCAACCGATCCCTTCTTCTGGTCAAGTTGTGCCACAAACTTCTCTTCTCTCCAATCCTATTCAATACTTCCTCATTAGTTATGTGATCTACCCATCTAATCTTCAGCATTCTTCTGTAGCACCACATTTCGAAAGCTTCTATTCTCTTCTTGTCCAAACTATTTATCGTCCATGTTTCACTTCCATACATGGCTACACTCCATACGAATACTTTCAGAAATGACTTCCTGACACTTAAATCTATACTGGATGTTAACAAATTTCTCTTCTTCAGAAACGTTTTCCTTGCCATTGCTAGCCTACATTTTATATCCTCTCTACTTCGACCATCATCAGTTATATTGCTCCCCAAATAGCAAAACTCCATTACTACTTTAAGTGCCTCATTTCCTAATCTAATTCCCTCAGCATCACCCGACTTAATTAGACTACATTCCATTATCCTTGTTTTGCTTTTGTTGATGTTCATCTTATATCCTCCTTTCAAGACACTGTCCATTCCATTCAACTGCTCTTCCAAGTCCTTTGCTGTCTCTGACAGAATTACAATGTCATCGGCAAACCTGAAAGTTTTTATTTCTTCTCCATGAATTTTAATACCTACTCCGAATTTTTCTTTTGTTTCCTTTACTGCTTGCTCAATATACAGATTGAACAACATCGGGGAGAGGCTACAACCCAGTCTTACTCCCTTCCCAACCACTGCTTCCCTTTCATGTCCCTCGACTCTTATAACTGCCATCTGGTTTCTGTACAAATTGTAAATAGCCTTTCGCTCCCTGTATTTTACCCCTGCCACCTTCAGAATTTGAAAGAGAGTATTCCAGTCAACATTGTCAAAAGCTTTCTCTAAGTCTACAAATGCTAGAAACGTAAGTTTGCCTTTCCTTAATCTTTCTTCTAAGATAAGTCGTAAGGTCAGTATTGCCTCACGTGTTCCAGTGTTTCTACGGAATCCAAACTGATCTTCCCCGAGGTTGGCTTCTACTAGTTTTTCCATTCGTCTGTAAAGAATTCGTGTTAGTATTTTGCAGCTGTGACTTATTAAGCTGATAGTTCGGTAATTCTCATATCTGTCAACACCTGCTTTCTTTGGGATTGCAATTATTATATTCTTCTTGAAGTCTGAGGGTATTTCGCCTGTTTCATACATCTTGCTCACCAGATGGTAGAGTTTTGTCAGGACTGGCTCTCCCACGGCCGTCAGTAGTTCCAATGGAATATTGTCTACTCCGGGGGCCTTGTTTCGACTCAGGTCTTTCAGTGCTCTGTCAAACTCTTCACGCAGTATCATATCTCCCATTTCATCTTCATCTACATCCTCTTCCATTTCCATAATATTGTCTTCAAGTACATCGCCCTTGTATAGACCATCTATATACTCCTTCCACCTTTCTGCTCTCCCTTCTTTGCTTAGAACTGGGTTTCCATCTGAGCTCTTAATATTCATACAAGTCGTTCTCTTATCTCCAAAGGTATCTTTAATTTTCCTGTAGGCGGTATCTATCTTACCCCTAGTGAGATAGGCCTCTACATCCTTATATTTGTCCTCTAGCCATCCCTGCTTAGCCATTTTGCACTTCCTGTCGAACTCATTTTTGAGACGTTTGTATTCCTTTTTGCCTGTTTCACTTACTGCATTTTTATATTTTCTCCTTTCATCAATTAAATTCAATATTTCTTCTGTTACCCAAGGATTTCTACTAGCCCTCGTCTTTTTACCTACTTGATCCTCTTCTGCCTTCACTACTTCATCCCTCAAAGCTACCCATTCTTCTTCTACTGTATTTATTTCCCCCATTCCTGTCAATTGCACCCTTATGCTATCTCTGAATCTCTGTACAACCTCTGGTTCTTTTAGTTTATCCAGGTCCCATCTCCTTAAATTCCCACCTTTTTGCGGTTTCTTCAGTTTTAATCTACAGGTCATAACCAATAGATTGTGGTCAGAATCCACATCTGCCCCTGGAAATGTCTTACAATTTAAAACCTGGTTCCTAAATCTCTGTCTTACCATTATATAATCTATCTGATACCTTTTAGTATCTCCAGGGTTCTTCCATGTATACAACCGTCTTTCATGATTCTTAAACCAAGTGTTAGTTATGATTATGTTGTGCTCTGTGCAAAATTCGACCAGGCGGCTTCCTCTTTCATATCTGTCCCCCAATCCATATTCACCTACTATGTTTCCTTCTCTCCCTTTTCCTACACTCGAATTCCAGTCACCCATGACTATTAAATTTTCGTCTCCCTTCACAATCTGAATAATTTCTTTTATTTCATCATACATTTCTTCAATTTCTTCGTCATCTGCAGAGCTAGTTGGCATATAAACTTGTACTACTGTAGTAGGTGTGGGCTTCGTATCTATCTTGGCCACAATAATGCGTTCACTATGCTGTTTGTAGTAGCTTACCCGCATTCCTATTTTCCTATTCATTATTAAACCTACTCCTGCATTACCCCTGTTTGATTTTGTGTTTATAACCCTGTAGTCACCTGACCAGAAGTCTTGTTCCTCCTGCCACCGAACTTCACTAATTCCCACTATATCTAACTTCAACCTATCCATTTCCCTTTTTAAATTTTCTAACCTACCTGCCCGATTAAGAGATCTGACATTCCACGCTCCGATCCGTAGAACGCCAGTTTTCTTTCTCCTGATAACGACATCCTCTTGGGTAGTCCCCGCCCGGAGATCCGAACGGGGGACTATTTTACCTCCGGAATATTTTACCCAAGAGGACGCCATCATCATGTAATCATACAGTAAAGCTGCATGCCCTCGGGAAAAATTACGGCTGTAGTTTCCCCTTGCTTTCAGCCGTTCGCAGTACCAGCACAGCAAGGCCGTTTTGGTTATTGTTACAAGGCCAGATCAGTCAATCATCCAGACTGTTGCCCTAGAAACTACTGAAAAGGCTGCTGCCCCTCTTCAGGAACCACACGTTTGTCTGGCCTCTCAACAGATACCCCTCCGTTGTGGTTGCACGTACGGTACGGCTATCTGTATCGCTGAGTCACGCAAGCCTCCACACCAACGGCATGGTCCATGGTTACATCGGAATTAAATACAAAAGGCACAATGCCGCCTTAAGTGCAAGAAGAGTGAGACTTCTTAGAGTCTGTGCTTTGATCCTTTCCTGTGAGACCGGTATTAGATTCCGATACACCACTGCAGGTTCAATGTATTCCTTGGACCTTCACATTGACGATAAAATACTGAAATTACATCGGAATTAAATACAAAAGGCACAATGCCGCCATAAGTGCTAGAAGAGTAAGACTTCTTAGAGTCTGTGCCTTAATCCTTTCCTGTGAGACCAGTATTAGTTTCCGTATCACCACTGCAGTTTCAATGTATTCCTTGGACCTTCACATTGACGATGAAACACAGAAATCGCATCGGAATTAATTGCAAAAGGCACAATGCCGCCATAAGTAGAAGAATAGAGACACTTCTTACCGTCGGTGTCTTGAGAATTCCCTGTGAGACCAGTATTAGTTTCCGATACACCACTACTGGTTCAATGTATACCTTGGACTTTCACATTGACGATGAAACACGGAAATAGCATCGGAATTTAATACAAAAAGGAACAAGGCCGCCGTAAGTACAAGAATAGAGACTCTTCTTACACTCGGTGCTTTGAGCATTCCCTGTGAGACCAGTATTAGTTTCTGATATACCACTGCAGGTTCAAAGTATTCCTTGGACCTTCACATTGACTATGAAACACAGAAATCGCGTCGGAATGAAATACAAAAGGCACAATGCCGACTTAAGTCCAAGAATAGAGACTCTTCTTACAGTTGGTGCTTTGAGGATTCCCTGTGAGACCAGTATTTGTTTCCGATACATCACTGCAGGTTCAATGTATTCCTTGGACATTCACATTGACGATGAAACACAGAAATCGCGTCGGAATTAAATACAAAAGGCACAATGCCGCCTTAAGTACAGGAATAGAGACGCTTCTTACAGTCGGTGCTTTGAGCATTCCCAGTGAGACCAGTATCAGTTTTCGATACACCACTGCAGGTTCAATGTATTCCTTCGACATACACAATGACAATGAAACACTGAAATTACATCGGAATTAAATACAATAGACACAATGCCGCCTTAATGCAAGAAGAGTGAGACTTCTTAGAGTCCATTCTTTGATCCTTTCCTGTGAGACCAGTATTAGTTTCCGATACACCACTGCAGGTTCAAAGTATTCCTTGGAGCTTCACATTGACTATGAAACACAGAAATCGCATCGGAATGAAATACAAAAGGCACAATGCCGGCTTAAGTACAAGAATAGAGACTCTTCTTACAGTTAGTGCTTTCAGCATTCCTTGTGAGACCAGTATTAGTTTCCGATACAACACTGCAGGTTCAAAGTATTCCTTGCACCTTCACGTTGACTATAAAACACAGAATTCGCATCGGAATTAAATACAAAAGACACAATGCCGCCATAAGTACAAGAATAGAGACACTTCTTACAAGCGATGGTTTGAGCATTCCCTCCGAGAGCAGTATTAGTTACCGATACACCACTGCAGGTTCAAAGTATTCCTTGGACCTTCACATTGACTATGAGCCACTGAAATCACATCGGAATTAAATACAAAAGGCACAATGCCGACTTAAGTACAAGAATAGAGACACCTCTTACAGTCGGTGCTTTGAGCATTCCCTCTTAGAGCAGTATTAGTTTCCGATACACCACTGCAGGTTCAATGTATTCCTTGGACATACACATTGACGAAGCAACACTGAAATTACTTCTAAATTAAATACAAAACCCACAATGCCGCCTTAAGTGCAAGAAGAGTGAGACTTCTTAGAGTCTGTGCTTTGATCCTTTCCTGTGAGTTCAGTATTAGTTTCCGATACACCACTGCAGGTTCAATGTATTCCTTGGACCTTCACATTGACGATGAAACACAGAAATTGCATCGGAATTAATTACAAAAGGCACAATGCCGGCGTAAGTACAAGAATTGAGACTCTTCCTACGGTCGGTGCTTTAAGCATTCCCTGTGAGACCAGTATTAGTTTCCGAACCACCACTGCAGGTTCAATGTATTACTTGGACCTTCATATTGACGATGAAACACAGAAATCGCATCGGAATTAAATACAAAAGGCACAATGTTGCCTTAAGTTCAAGAATAGAGGCTCTTCTTACAGTCGGTGCTTTGAGCATTCCCTGTGAGACCAGTATTAGTTTCCGATACACCACTGCAGGTTCAAAGTATTCCTTGGACCTTCACATTGACGATGAAACACCGAAAACGCATCGGAATTAAATACAAAAGGCATAATGTCGCCTTAAGTACAAGAATAGAGACTCTTCTTACAGTCGGTGCTTTGAGCATTCCCTGTGAGACCAGTATTAGTTTCCGATACACCACTGCAGGGTCACTGTATTCCTTGGACACACACATTGACTATGAAACACTGAAATTACATCGGAATTAAATACAAAAGGCACAATGCCGCCTTAAGTACAAGAATAGAGACTCTTCTTACAGTCGGTGCTTTGACCATTCCCTGTGAGACCAGTATTAGTTTCCGATACACCACTGCAGGTTCAATGTATTCCTTGGACCTTCACATTGACGATGAAACACAGTAATTACATCGGAATTAAATACAAAAGGCACAATGCCGCATTAATTGCAAGAATAGAGACTCTTCTTACAGTCGGTGCTTTGAGCATTCCCTATGAGACCAGTATTAGTTTCCGATACACCACTGCAGGTTCAATGTATTCCTTGGACCTTCACATTGACGAAGTAACACAGAAATCGCATCGGAGTTAATTACAAAAGGCAAAATGCCGCCTTAAATACAAGAATAGAGACTCTTCTTACAGTCGGTGCTTTGAGCATTCCCTGTGAGACCAGTATTAGTTTCCGATACACCACTGCAGGTTCAATGTATTCCTTGGACCTTCACATTGACGATGAAACACAGAAATTGAATCGCAATTAAATACAAAAGGCACAATGCCGCCATAAGTACAAGAATTGAGACTCTTCTTACGGTCGGTGTTTTATACATTCCCTGTGAGACAAGTAGTAGTTTCAGATACACCACTGCAGGTTCAATGTATTCCTTGGACATACACATTGACGATGAAACACTGAAATTACATCGGAATTAAATACAAAAGGCACTATGCTGCCTTAAGTGCAAGACGAGTGTGACTTTTAAGAGTCTGTGCTTTGATCCTTCCCTGTGAGACTAGTATTAGTTTCCGATAGACCACTGCAGGTTCAATGTATTCCTTGGACCTTCACATTGACGATGAAACACAGAAATCGCATCGGAATTAAATACAAAAGGCACAATGCCGCCTTAAGTACAGGAATAGAGACTCTTCTTACAGTCGGTGCATTGAGCATTCCCTGTGAGACCAGTATTAGTTTCCGATAAACCACTGCAGGTTCAATGTACTTCTTGGACCTTCGCATTGTAGATGAAACACAGAAATCGCATCGGAATTAAATAAAAAAGGCACAATGCCGCCTCAAGTTCGAGAATAGAGACTCATTTTACAGTCGGTGCTTTGAGCATTCCCTGTGAGCTCAATATTAATTTCCGATACACCACTGCATGTTCAATGTATTTCTTGGACCTTCACATTGACGATGAAACACAGAAGTCGCATCGGAATTAAATACAAAAGGCACAATGCCGCCTTAAGTACGAGAATAGAGAGAGTTCTTACAGTCGGTGCTTTGAGCATTGCCTCTGAGAGCAGTATTAGTTTCCGATACACCACTGCAGGTTCACTGTATTCCTTGGACACACACATTGACTATGAAACACTGAAATTACATCGGAATTAAATACAAAAGGCACAATGCCGCCTTAAGTACAAGAATAGAGACTCTTTATACAGTCGGTGCTTTGAGCATTCCCTGTGAGACCAGTATTAGTTTCCGATACACCACTGCAGGTTCAATGTATTCCTTGGACCTTCACATTGACGATGAAACACTGAAATTACATCGAAATTAAATACAAAAGGCACTATGCTGCCTTAAGTGCAAGACGAGTGTGACTTTCAAGAGTCTGTGCTTTGATCCTTCCCTGTGAGACTAGTATTAGTTTCCGATACACCAGTGCAGGTTCAATGTATTCCTTGGACCTTCACATTGACGATGAAACACAGAAATCGCATCGGAATTAAATACAAAAGGCACAATGCCGCCTTAAGTACAAGAATAGAGACTCTTCCTACAGTCGGTGCATTGAGCATTCCCTGTGAGACCAGTATTAGTTTCCGATAAACCACTGCAGGTTCAATGTACTTCTTGGACCTTCACATTGTAGATGAAACACAGAAATCACATCGGAATTAAATACAAAAGGCACAATGCCACCTCAAGTTCGAGAATAGAGACTTATTTTACAGTCGGTGCTTTGAGCATTCCCTGTGAGCTCCATATTAATTTCCGATACACCACTGCAGGTTCAATGTATTTCTTGGACCTTCACATTGACGATGAAACACAGAAGTCGCATCGGAATTAAATACAAAAAGCACAATGCCGCCTTAAGTACCAGAATAGAGACACTTCTTACAGTCGGTGCTTTGAGCATTGCCTCTGAGAGCAGTATTAGTTTCCGATACAATACTGCAGGTTCAAGGTATTCCTTGGACCTTCACATTGACTATGAAACACAGAAATCGCATCGGAATTAAATACAAAGGGCACAAGGCCGCCTTAAGTACAAGAATAGAGACTCTTCTTACAGTCGGTGCTTTGAGCATTCCCTGTGAGACCAGTATTAGTTTCCGATACACCACTGCAGGTTCAAAGTATTCCTTGGACCTTCACATTGACTATGAAACACAGAAATGGCGTCGGAATAAAATAAAAAAGGCACAATGCCGACTTAAGTCCAAGAATAGAGAGTCTTCTTACAGTTGGTGCTTTGAGCATTCCCTGTGAGACCAGTATTTGTTTCCGATACATCACTGCAGGTTCAATGTATTCCTTGGACATTCACATTGACGATGAAACACAGAAATCGCATCGGAATTAAATATAAAAGGCACAATGCTGCCATAATTACAAGAATAGAGACTCTTCTTACAATCGGTGCTTTGAGCATTCCCTGTGGGACCAGTAATAGTTTCCGATACACCACTGCAGGTTCAATGTATTCCATGGAACTTCAAGTTGACGATGAAACACAGAAATCGCATCGGAATTAAATGCAAAAGGCAACAATGCCGCCTTAAGTACAAGACTAGAGAATCTTCTTACAGTCGGTGCTTTGAGCATTCACTGTGAGACCAGTATTAGTTTCCGATACACCAATGCACGTTCAATGTATTCCTTGGACCTTCACATTGACGATGAAACACAGAAATTACTTCAGAATTAAATACAACAGACAGAATGCCGCCTTAGTGCAAGAAGAGTGAGACTTCTTAGAGTCCATTCTTTAAATTTTTCCTGTGAGACCAGTATTAGCTTCCGATACACCACTGCAGGTTCAATGTATTCCTTGGACCTTCACATTGACGATGAAACACAGATATCGCATCGGATTTAAATACAAATGGCACAATGCCGCCTTAATTACAAGAATAGAGACTCTTCTTACAGTCGCTGCTTTGAGCATTCCCAGAGAGACCAGTATTAGTTTCCAATACACCACTGCAGTTTCAATGTATTCCTTGGACCTTCACATTGACGATGAAACACAGAAATCGCAGCGGAATTAAATACAAAAGGCACAATTCCGCCTTAAGTACAAGAATAGAGACACTTCTTACAGTCGGTGCTTTGAGCATTCCCTCTTAGAGCAGTATTAGTTTCCGATACACCACTGCAGGTTCAAGGTATTCCTTGGACCTTCACATTGACTATGAAACATAGAAATCGCATCGGAATTAAATACAAAAGGCACAAGGCCGCCTTAAGTACAAGAACAGAGACTCTTCTTACAGTCGGTGCTTTGAGCATTGCCTGTGAGGCCAGTATTAGCTTCCGATACACCACTGCAGGTTCAAAGTATTTCTTGGACATTCACATTGACTATGAAACACAGTAATCGCATCGGAATTAAATGCAAAAGTCACAATGCCGCCATAAGTAGAAGAATAGAGACTCTTCTTACCGTCGGTGTCTTGAGCATTCCCTGTGAGACCAGTATTAGTTTCCGATACACCACTACAGGTTCAATGTATACCTTGGACCTTCACATTGACGATGAAACACGGAAATAGCATCGGAGTTAAATACAAAAGGCACAAGGCCGCCGTAAGTACAAGTATAGAGACTCTTCTTACACTCGGTGCTTTGAGCATTCCCTGTGAGACCAGTATTAGTTTCCGATATACCACTGCAGGTTCAAAGTATTCCTTGGACCTTCACATTGACTATGAAACACAGAAATCGCATCGGAATTAAATGTAATAGCACAATGCCGCCTTAAGTACAAGAATACAGACTCTTCTTACAGTCGGTATTTTGAGCATTCTCTGTGAGACCAGTATTAGTTTCCGATACACCACTGAAGGTTCAATGTATTCCTTGGACCTTCACATTGACGATGAAACACAGAAATCGCATCGGAATTAAATACAAAAGGCACAATGCCGCCTTAAGTACAAGAATAGAGAATCTCCTTACAGTCGGTGCTTTGAGCATTCCCTGTGAGACCAGTATTAGTTTCCGACACACCACTGCAGGTTCAATGTATTCCTTGGACATACACATTGACGATAAAATACTGAAATTACATCGGAATTAAATACAAAAAGCACAATGCCGCCTTAAGTGCTAGAAGAGTAACACTTCTTAGAGTCTGTGCCTTAATCCTTTCCTGTGAGACCAGTATTAGTTTCCGTATCACCACTGCAGGTTCAATGTATTCCTTGGACCTTCACATTGACGATGAAACACAGAAATCGCATCGGAATTAAATATAAAAGGCACAATGCTGCCATAATTACAAGAATAGAGACTCTTCTTACAGTCGGTGCTTTGAGCATTCCCTGTGAGACCAGTAATAGTTTCCGATGCACCAATGCAGGTTCAATGTATTCCTTGGACTTCCACGTTCACGATGAAACACAGAAATCGCATCGGAATTAAATACAAAAGGCACAATGCCGCCTTAAGTACGCGAATAAAGACATTTCTTACAGTCGGGGCTTTGAGCTTTGCCTCTGAGAGCAGTATTAGTTTCCGATACACCACTGCAGGTTCAATGTATTCCTTGGACCTTCACATTTAGGATGAAACACAGATATCGCATCGGATTTAAATACAAATGGCACAATGCCGCCTTAATTACAAGAATAGAGACTCTTCTTACAGTCGCTGCTTTGAGCATTTCCTGTGAGACCAGTATTAGTTTCCGATACACCACTGCAGTTTCAATGTATTCCTTGGACCTTCACATTGACGATGAAACACAGAAATCGCATCGGAATTAAATACAAAAGGCACAATTCCGCCTTAAGTACAAGAATAGAGACACTTCTTACAGTCGGTGCTTTGAGCATTCCCTGTGAGGCCAGTATTAGTTTCCGATACACCACTGCAGGTTCAAAGTATTTCTTGGACATTCACATTGACTATGAAACACAGAAATCGCATCGGAATTAAATGCAAAAGTCACAATGCCGCCATAAGTAGAAGAACAGAGACTCTTCTTACCGTCGGTGTCTTAAGCATTCCCTGTGAGACCAGTATTAGTTTCCGATACACCACTACAAGTTCAATGTATTCCTTGGACCTTCCCATTGACGATGAAACACGGAAATAGCATCGGAATTAAATACAAAAGGCACAAGGCCGCCGTAAGTACAAGAATAGAGACTCTTCTTACACTCGGTGCTTTGAGCATTCCCTGTGAGACTAGTATTAGTTTCCGATATACCACTGCAGGTTCAAAGTATTCCTTGGACTTTCACATTGACTATGAAACACAGAAATCGCATCGGAATTAAATGCGAAAGGCACAATGCCGCCTTAAGTACAAGAATAGAGACTCTTCTTACAGTCGGTGTTTTGAGCATTCCCTGTGAGACCAGTATTAGTTTCCGATACTCCACTGCAGGTTCAATGTATTCCTTGGACATACACATTGACGATGAAATACTGAAATTACATCGGAGTTAAATACAAAAGGCACAATGCCGCCTTAAGTGCTAGAAGAATAAGACTTCTTAGAGTCTGTGCCTTAATCCTTTCCTGTGAGACCAGTATTAGTTTCCGTATCACCATTGCAGGTTCAATGTATTCCTTGGACCTTCACATTGACGATGAAACACAGAAATCGCATCGGAATTAAATATAAAAGGCACAATGCTGCCATAATTACAAGAATAGAGACTCATCTTACAGTCGGTGCTTTGAGCATTCCCTGTGAGACCAGTAATAGTTTCCGATGCACCACTGCAGGTTCAATGTATTCCTTGGACCTTCACGTTCACGATGAAACACAGAAATCGCATCGGAATTAAATACAAAAGGCACAATGCCACCTTAAGTACGCGAATAGAGACACTTCTTACAGTCGGGGCTTTGAGCATTGCCTCTGAGAGCAGTATTAGTTTCCGATACACCACTGCAGGTTCAAGGTATTCCTTGGACCTTCACATTGACTATGAAGCACAGAAATCGCATCGGAATTAAATACAAAAAGCACAAGGCCGCCTAAAGTACAAGAATAGAGACTCTTCTTACAGTCGGTGCTTTGAGCATTCCCTGTGAGACCAGTATTAGTTTCCGATACACCACTGCAGGTTCAAAGTATTCCTTGGACCTTCACATTGACTATGAAACACAGAAATCGCGTCGGAATTAAATACAAAAGGCACAATGCCGACTTAAGTCCAAGAATAGAGACACTTCTTACAGTTGGTGCTTTCAGCATTCCCTGTGAGACCAGTATTTGTTTCCGATACATCACTGCAGGTTCATTGTATTCCTTGGACATTCACATAGACGATGAAACACAGAAATCGCATCGGAATTAAATACAAAAGGCACAATGCCGCCATAAGTACAGGAATAGAGACGCTTCTTACAGTCGGTGCTTTGAGCATTCCCAGTGAGACCAGTATCAGTTTCCGATACACCACTGCAGGTTCAATGTATTCCTTGGACATACACAATGACGATGAAACACTGAAATCACATTGGAATTAAATACAAAAGACACAATGCCGCCTTAATGCAAGAAGAGTGAGACTTCTTAGAGTCCATTCTTTGATCCTTTCCTGTGAGACCAGTATTAGTTTCCGATACACCACTGCAGGTTCAAAGTATTCCTTGGAGCTTCACATTGACTATGAAACACAGAAATCGCATCGGAATGAAATACAAAAGGCACAATGCCGGCTTAAATACAAGAATAGAGACTCTTCTTACAGTTAGTGCTTTGAACATTCCTTGTGAGACCAGTATTAGTTTACGATACAACACTGCAGGTTCAAAGTATTCCTTGGCCCTTCACATTGACTATGAAACACTGAAATCACATCGGAATTAAATACAAGAGGCACAATGCCGACTTAAGTACAAGAATAGAGACACTTCTTACAGTCGGTGCTTTTAGCATTCCCTCTGAGAGCAGTATTAGTTTCCGATACACCACTGCAGGTTCAATGTATTCCTTGGACATACACATTGACGATGCAACACTGAAATTACTTCGAAATTAAATACAAAAGGCACAATGCCGCCTTAAGTGCAAGAAGAGTGAGACTTCTTAGAGTCTGTGCTTTGATCCTTTCCTTTGAGTTCAGTATTAGTTTCCGATACACCACTGCAGGTTCAATGTATTCCTTGGACCTTCACATTGACCATGAAACACAGAAATTGCATCGGAATTAATTACAAAAGGCACAATGCCGCCTTAATTACAAGAATAGAGACTCTTCTTACAGTCGCTGCTTTGAGCATTTCCTGTGAGACCAGTATTAGTTTCCGATACACCACTGCAGTTTCAATGTATTCCTTGGAGCTTCACATTGACTATGAAACACAGAAATCGCATCGGAATTAAATACAAAAGGCACAAGTCCGCCTTAAGTACAAGAACAGAGACTCTTCTTACAGTCGGTGCTTTGAGCATTGCCTGTGAGGCCAGTATTAGCTTCCGATACACCACGGCAGGTTCAAAGTATTTCTTGGACATTCACATTGACTATGAAACACAGTAATCGCATCGGAATTAAATGCAAAAGTCACAATGCCGCCATAAGTAGAAGAATAGAGACTCTTCTTACCGTCGGTGTCTTGAGCATTCCCTGTGAGACCAGTATTAGTTTCCGATACACCACTACAGGTTCAATGTATACCTTGGACCTTCACATTGACGATGAAACACGGAAATAGCATCGGAGTTAAATACAAAAGGCACAAGGCCGCCGTAAGTACAAGAATAGAGACTCTTCTTACACTCGGTGCTTTGAGCATTCCCTGTGAGACCAGTATTAGTTTCCGATATACCACTGCAGGTTCAAAGTATTCCTTGGACCTTCACATTGACTATGAAACACAGAAATCGCATCGGAATTAAATGCAATAGCACAATGCCGCCTTAAGTACAAGAATAGAGACTCTTCTTACAGTCGGTGTTTTGAGCATTCCCTGTGAGACCAGTATTAGTTTCCGATACACCACTACAGGTTCAATGTATTCCTTGGACCTTCACATTGACGATGAAACACAGAAATCGCATCGGAATTAAATACAAAAGGCACAATGCCGCCTTAAGTACAAGAATAGAGAATCTCCTTACAGTCGGTGCTTTGAGCATTCCCTGTGAGACCAGTATTAGTTTCCGATACACCACTGCAGGTTCAATGTATTCCTTGGACACACGCATTGACGATAAAATACTGAAATTACATCGGAATTAAATACAAAAGGCACAATGCCGCCTTAAGTGCTAGATGAGTAACACTTCTTAGAGTCTGTGCCTTAATCCTTTCCTGTGAGACCAGTATTAGTTTCCGTATCACCACTGCAGGTTCAATGTATTCCTTGGACCTTCACATTGACGATGAAACACAGAAATCGCATCGGAATTAAATATAAAAGGCACAATGCTGCCATAATTACAAGAATAGAGACTCTTCTTACAGTCGGTGCTTTGAGCATTCCCTGTGAGACCAGTATTAGTTTCCGATACACCACTGCAGTTTCAATGTATTCCTTGGACCTTCACATTGACGATGAAACTCAGAAATCGCATCGGAATTAAATACAAAAGGCACAATGCCGCCATAAGTAGAAGAATAGAGACTCTTCTTACCGTCGGTGTCTTAAGCATTCCCTGTGAGACCAGTATTAGTTTCCGATACACCACTACAAGTTCAATGTATACCTTGGACCTTCACATTGACGATGAAACACGGAAATAGCATCGGAATTAAATACAAAAGGCACAAGGCCGCCGCAAGTACAAGAATAGAGACTCTTCTTACACTCGGTGCTTTGAGCATTCCCTGTGAGACCAGTATTAGTTTCCGATATATAACTGCAGGTTCAAAGTATTCCTAGTACCTTCACATTGACTATGAAACACAGAAATCGCATCGGAATTAAATGCAAAAGGCACAATGCCGCCTTAAGTACAAGAATAGAGACCCATCTTACAGTCGGTGTTTTGAGCATTCCCTGTGAGACCAGTATTAGTTTCCGATACACCACTGCAGGTTCAATGTATTCTTTGGACATACACATTGACGATGAAACACTGAAATTACATTGGAATTAAATACAAAAGGCACAATGCCGCCATAAGTACAGGAATAGAGACGTTTCTTACAGTCGGTGCTTTGAGCATTCCCAGTGAGACCAGTATCAGTTTCCGATACACCACTGCAGGTTCAATGTATTCTTTGGACATACACATTGACGATGAAACACTGAAATTACATTGGAATTAAATACAAAAGACACAATGCCGCCTTAATGCAAGAAGAGTGAGACTTCTTAGAGTCTGTGCTTTGATCCTTTCCTTTGAGTTCAGTATTAGTTTCCGATACACCACTGCAGGTTCAATGTATTCCTTGGACCTTCACATTGACCATGAAACACAGAAATTGCATCGGAATTAATTACAAAAGGCACAATGCCGGCGTAAGTACAAGAATTGAGACTCTTCTTACGGTCGGTGCTTTAAGCATTCCCTGTGAGACCAGTATTAGTTTCCGATACACCACTGCAGGTTCAATGTATTACTTGGACCTTCACATTGACGATGAAACACAGAAATCGCATCGGAATTAAATACAAAAGGCACAATGTTGCCTTAAGTTCAAGAATAGAGACTCTTCTTACAGTCGGTGCTTTGAGCATTCCCTGTGAGACCAGTATTAGTTTCCGATACACCACTGCAGGTTCAAAGTATTCCTTGGACCTTCACATTGACGATGAAACACCGAAAACGCATCGGAATTAAATACAAAAGGCACAATGTCGCCTTACGTACAAGAATAGAGACTGTTCTTACAGTCGGTGCTTTGAGCATTCCCTGTGAGACCAGTATTAGTTTCCGATACACCACTGCAGGTTCACTGTATTCCTTGGACACACACATTGACTATGAAACACTGAAATTACATCGGAATTAAATACAAAAGGCACAATGCCGCCTTAAGTACAAGAATAGAGACTCTTCTTACAGTCGGTGCTTTGACCATTCCCTGTGAGACCAGTATTAGTTTCCGATACACCACTGCAGGTTCAATGTATTCCTTGGACCTTCACATTGACGATGAAACACAGAAATTGCATCGCAATTAAATACAAAAGGCACAATGCCGCCGTAAGTACAAGAATTGAGACTCTTCTTACGGTCGGTGTTTTATGCATTCCCTGTGAGACAAGTAGTAGTTTCAGATACACCACTGCAGGTTCAATGTATTCCTTGGACATACACATTGACGATGAAACACTGAAATTACATCGTAATTACATACAAAAGGCACTATGCTGCCTTAAGTGCAAGACGAGTGTGACTTTTAAGAGTCTGTGCTTTGATCCTTCCCTGTGAGACTAGTATTAGTTTCCGATACACCACTGCAGGTTCACTGTATTCCTTGGACAAACACATTGACAATGAAACACTGAAATTACATCGGAATTAAATACAAAAGGCACAAGGCCGCCTTAAGTACAAGAATAGAGACTCTTCATACAGTCGGTGCTTTGAGCATTCCCTGTGAGACCAGTATTAGTTTCCGATACACCACTGCAGGTTCAATGTATTCCTTGGACCTTCACATTGACGATGAAACACAGTAATTACATCGGAATTAAATACAAAAGGCGCAATGCCGCCTTAATTGCAAGAATAGAGACTCTTCTTACTGTCGGTGCTTTGAGCATTCCCTATGAGACCAGTATTAGTTTCTGATAGACCACTGCCGGTTCAAACTATTCTTAGGATTTTCACATTGACGAAGTAACACAGAAATCGCATCGGAGTTAATTACAAAGGGCAAAATGCCGCCTTAAATACAAGAATAGAGACTCTTCTTACAGTCGGTGCTTTGAGCATTCCCTGTGAGACCAGTATTAGTTTCCGATACACCACTGCAGGTTCAATGTATTCCTTGGACCTTCACATTGACGATGAAACACAGAAATTGCATCGCAATTAAATACAAAAGGCACAGTGCCGCCGTAAGTACAAGAATTGAGACTCTTCTTACGGTCGGTGCTTTATGCATTCCCAGTGAGACCAGTAGTAGTTTCAGATACACCACTGCAGGTTCAATGAATTCCTTGGACATTCACATTGACGTTGAAACACAGAAATCGCATCGGAATTAAATACAAAAGGCACAATGCCGCCATAAGTACAGGAATAGAGACTCTTCTTACAGTCGGTGCTTTGAGCATTCCCAGTGAGACCAGTATTAGTTTCCGATACGCCACTGAAGGTTCAATGTATTCCTTGGACCTTCACATAGACGATGAAACACAGAAATCGCATCGGAATTAAATACAAAAGGCCCAATGCCGCCTTACGTACAGGAATAGAGACTCTTCTCACAGTCGGTGCATTGAGCATTCCCTGTGAGACCAGTATTAGTTTCCGATAAACCACTGCAGGTTCAATGTACTTCTTGGACCTTCACTTTGTAGATGAAACACAGAAATCGCAACGGAATTAAATACAAAAGGCACAATGCCGCCTCAAGTTCGAGAATAGAGACTCATTTTACAGTCGGTGCTTTGAGCATTCCCTGTGAGCTCAATATTAATTTGCGATACACCACTGCAGGTTCAATGTATTTCTTGGACCATCACATTGACGATGAAACATAGAAGTCGCATCGGAATTAAATACAAACGGCACAATGCTGCCTTAAGTACGAGAATAGAGACACTTCTTACAGTCGGTGCTTTGAGCATTGCCTCTGAGACCAGTAGTAGTTTCCGATACACCACTGCAGGTTCAAGGTATTCCTTGGACCTTCACATTGACTATGAAACACAGAAATCGCATCGGAATTAAATACAAAAGGCACAAGGCCGCCTTAAGTACAAGAATAGAGACTCTTCTTACAGTCGGTGCTTTGAGCATTCCCTGTGAGACCAGTATTAGTTTCCGATACACCACTGCAGGTCCAAAGTATTCCTTGCACCTTCACATTGACTATGAAACAGAGAAATCGCATCGGAATTAAATACAAAAGACACAATGCCGCCATAAGTACAAGAATAGAGACACTTCTTACAAGCTGTGCTTTGAGCATTCCCTCCGAGAGCAGTATTAGTTACCGATACACCACTGCAGGTTAAAAGTATTCCTTGGACCTTCACATTGACTATGAAACACTGAAATCACGTCGGAATTAAATACAAAAGGCACAATGCCGACTTAAGTACAAGAATAGAGACACTTCTTACGGTCGGTGCTTTCACATTGACTATGGATCACTGAAATCACATCGGAATTAAATACAAAAGGCACAATGCCGACTTTAGTACAAGAATAGAGACACTTCTTACAGTCGGTGCTTTGAGCATTCCCTCTGACAGCAGTATTAGTTTCCGATACACCACTGCAGGTTCAATGTATTCCTTGGACATACACATTGACGATGCAACACTGAAATTACTTCGAAATTAAATACAAAAGGCACAATGCCGCCTTAAGTGCAAGAAGAGTGAGACTTCTTAGAGTCTGTGCTTTGATCCTTTTCTGTGAGACCAGTATTAGTTTCCGATACACCACTGCAGGTTCAATGTATTCCTTGGACCTTCACATTGACGATGAAACACAGAAATTGCATCGGAATTAATTACAAAAGGCACAATGCCGGCGTAAGTAAAAGAATTGAGACTCTTCTTACAGTCGGTGCTTTGAGAATTCCCTATGAGACCAGTATTAGTTTCTGATAGACCACTGCCGGTTCAAACTATTCTTAGGATTTTCAAATTGACGAAGTAACACAGAAATCGCATCGGAGTTAATTACAAAAAGTAAAATGCCGCCTTAAATACAAGAATAGAGACTCTTCTTACAGTCGGTGCTTTGAGCATTCCCTGTGAGACCAGTATTAGTTTCCGATACACCACTGCAGGTTCAATGTATTCCTTGGACCTTCACATTGACGATGAAACACAGAAATTGCATCGCAATTAAATACAAAAGGCACAATGCCGCCGTAAGTACAAGAATTGAGACTCTTCTTACGGTCGGTGTTTTATGCATTCCCTGTGAGACAAGTAGTAGTTTCAGATACACCACTGCAGGTTCAATGTATTCCTTGGACATACACATTGACGATGAAACACTGAAATTACATCGGAATTACATACAAAAGGCACTATGCTGCCTTAAGTGCAAGACGAGTGTGACTTTTAAGAGTCTGTGCTTTGATCCTTCCCTGTGAGACTAGTATTAGTTTCCGATACACCACTGCAGGTTCAATGTATTCCTTGGACCTTCACATTGACGATGAAACACAGAAATCGCATCGGAATTAAATACAAAAGGCAGAATGCCGCCTTAAGTACAAGAAGAGAGACTCTTCTTACAGTCGGTGCATTGAGCATTCCCTGTGAGACCAGTATTAGTTTCCGATAAACCACTGCAGGTTCAATGTACTTCTTGGACCTTCACATTGTAGATGAAACACAGAAATCGCATCGGAATTAAATACAAAAGGCACAATGCCGCCTCAAGTTCGAGAATAGAGACTCATTTTACAGTCGGTGCTTTGAGCATTCCCTGTGAGCTCAATATTAATTTCCGATACACCACTGCAGGTTCAATGTATTTCTTGGACCTTCACATTGACGATGAAACACAGAAGTCGCATCGGAATTAAATACAAAAGGCACAATGCCGCCTTAAGTACCAGAATAGAGACACTTCTTACAGTCGGTGCTTTGAGCATTGCCTGTGAGAGCAGTATTAGTTTCCGATACACCACTGCAGGTTCACTGTATTCCTTGGACAAACACATTGACAATGAAACACTGAAATTACATCGGAATTAAATACAAAAGGCACAAGGCCGCCTTAAGTACAAGAATAGAGACTCTTCATACAGTCGGTGCTTTGAGCATTCCCAGTGAGACCAGTATTAGTTTCCGATACACCACTGCAGGTTCAATGTATTCCTTGGACCTTCACATTGACGATGAAACACAGTAATTACATCGGAATTAAATACAAAAGGCGCAATGCCGCCTTAATTGCAAGAATAGAGACTCTTCTTACAGTCGGTGCTTTGAGCATTCCCTATGAGACCAGTATTAGTTTCTGATAGACCACTGCCAGTTCAAACTATTCTTAGGATTTTCACATTGACGAAGTAACACAGAAATCGCATCGGAGTTAATTGCAAAGGGCAAAATGCCGCCTTAAATACAAGAATAGAGACTCTTCTTACAGTCGGTGCTTTGAGCATTCCCTGTGAGGCCAGTATTAGTTTCCGATACACCACTGCAAGTTCAATGTATTCCTTGGACCTTCACATTGACGATGAAACACAGAAATTGCATCGCAATTAAATACCAAAGGCACAATGCCGCCGTAAGTACAAGAATTGAGACTCTTCTTACGGTCGGTGCTTTATGCATTCCCTGTGAGACCAGTAGTAGTTTCAGATACACCACTGCAGGTTCAATGAATTCCTTGGACATTCACATTGACGTTGAAACACAGAAATCGCATCGGAATTAAATACAAAAGGCACAATGCCGCCATAAGTACAGGAATAGAGACTCTTCTTACAGTCGGTACTTTGAGCATTCCCAGTGAGACCAGTATTAGTTTCCGATACGCCACTGCAGGTTCAATGTATTCCTTGGACCTTCACATAGACGATGAAACACAGAAATCGCATCGGAATTAAATACAAAAGGCCCAATGCCGCCCTACGTACAGGAATAGAGACTCTTCTTACAGTCGGTGCATTGAGCATTCCCTGTGAGACCAGTATTAGTTTCCGATAAACCACTGCAGGTTCAATGTACTTCTTGGACCTTCACATTGTAGATGAAACACAGAAATCGCAACGGAATTAAATACAAAAGGCACAATGCCGCCTCAAGTTCGAGAATAGAGACTCATTTTACAGTCGGTGCTTTGAGCATTCCCTGTGAGCTCAATATTAATTTGCGATACACCACTGCAGGTTCAATGTATTTCTTGGACCTTCACATTGACGATGAAACACAGAAGTCGCATCGGAATTAAATACAAAAGGCACAATGCTGCCTTAAGTACGAGAATAGAGACACTTCTTACAGTCGGTGATTTGAGCGTTGCCTCTGAGACCAGTAGTAGTTTCCGATACACCACTGCAGGTTCAAGGTATTCCTTGGACCTTCACATTGACTATGAAACACAGAAATCGCATCGGAATTAAATACAAAAGGCACAAGGCCGCCTTAAGTACAAGAATAGAGACTCTTCTTACAGTCGGTGCTTTGAGCATTCCCTGTGAGACCAGTATTAGTTTCCGATACACCACTGCAGGTCCAAAGTATTCCTTGCACCTTCACATTGACTATGAAACAGAGAAATTGCATCGGAATTAAATACAAAAGACACAATGCCGCCATAATTACAAGAATAGAGACACTTCTTACAAGCTGTGCTTTGAGCATTCCCTCCGAGAGCAGTTTTAGTTACCGATACACCACTGCAGGTTAAAAGTATTCCTTGGACCTTCACATTGACTATGAAACACTGAAATCACGTCGGAATTAAATACAAAAGGCACAATGCCGACTTAAGTACAAGAATAGAGACACTTCTTACAGTCGGTGCTTTCACATTGACTATGAAACACTGAAATCACATCGGAATTAAATACAAAAGGCACAATGCCGACTTAAGTACAAGAATAGAGACACTTCTTACAGTCGGTGCTTTGAGCATTCCCTCTGAGAGCAGTATTAGTTTCCGATACACCACTGCAGGTTCAATGTATTCCTTGGACATACACATTGACGATGCAACACTGAAATTACTTCGAAATTAAATACAAAAGGCACAATGCCGCCTTAAGTGCAAGAAGAGTGAGACTTCTTAGAGTCTGTGCTTTGATCCTTTTCTGTGAGACCAGTATTAGTTTCCGATACACCACTGCAGGTTCAATGTATTCCTTGGATCTTCACATTGACGATGAAACACAGAAATTGCATCGGAATTAATTACAAAAGGCACAATGCCGGCGTAAGTAAAAGAATTGGGACTCTTCTTACGGTCGGTGCTTTAAGCATTCCCTGAGAGCCCAGTATTAGTTTCCGATACACCACTGCAAGTTCAATGTATTCCTTGGACCTTCACATTGATGATGAAACACAGAAATCGCATCGGAATTAAATACAAAAGGCACAATGTTGCCTTAAGTTCAAGAATAGAGACTCTTCTTACAGTCGGTGCTTTGAGCATTCCCTGTGAGACCAGTATTAGTTTCCGATACACCACTGCAGGTTCAAAGTATTCCTTGGACCTTCACATTGATGATGAAACACCGAAAACGCATCGGAATTAAATACAAAAGGCACAATGTCGCCTTAAGTACAAGAATAGAGACTCTTCTTACAGTCGGTGCTTTGAGCATTCCCTGTGAGACCAGTATTAGTTTCCGATACCCCACTGCAGGTTCATTGTATTCCTTGGATCTTCACATTGACGATGAAACACAGAAATTGCATCGCAATTAAATCCAAAAGGCACAATGCCGCCGTAAGTACAAGAATTGAGACTCTTCTTACGGTCGGTGCTTTATGCATTCCCTGTGAGACCAGTAGTAGTTTCAGATACACCACTGCAGGTTCAATGTATTCCTTGGACATACACATTGACGATGAAACACAGAAATTACATCGGAATTAAATACAAAAGGCACTATGCTGCCTTAAGTGCAAGACGAGTGTGACTTTTAAGAGTCTGTGTTTGATCCTTCCCTATGAGACTAGTATTAGTTTCCGATACACCAGTGCAGGTTCAATGTATTCCTTGGACCTTCACATTGACGATGAAACACAGAAATCGCATCGGAATTAAATACAAAAGGCACAATGCCGCCTTAAGTACAAGAATAGAGACTCTTCTTACAGTCGGTGCATTGAGCATTCCCTGTGAGACCAGTATTAGTTTCCGATAAACCACTGCAGGTTCAATGTACTTCTTGGACCTTCACATTGTAGATGAAACACAGAAATCGCATCGGAATTAAATACAAAAGGCACAATGCCGCCTCAAGTTCGAGAATAGAGACTCATTTTACAGTCGGTGCTTTGAGCATTCCCTGTGAGCTCAATATTAATTTCCGATACACCACTGCAGTTTCAATGTATTTCTTGGACCTTCACATTGACGATGAAACACTGTAATTGCATCGGAATTAAATTCAAAAGGCACAATGCTGACTTAAGTACATGAATAGAGAATCATCTTACAGTCGGTGCTTTGAGAATTCCCTGTGAGACCAGTATTAGTTTCCGATACACCACTGCGGGTTCATTGTATTCCCTGGACCTTCACATTGACGATGAAACACTGAAATTACATCGGAATTAAATACAAAGGGCACACTGCCGCCTTAAGAGCAGGAAGAGTGAGACTTCTTAGTCATTGCTTTGATCCTTTCCTGTGAGACCAGTATTAGCTTCCGAAACACTACTGCAGGTTCAATGTAATCCTTGGACCTTAGCATTGATGATGAAACACAGAAATTACATCGGAATTAAATACAAAAGGCACAATGCCGCCTTAAGTGCATGAATAGAGACTCTTCTTACAGTCGATTCTTTGAGCATTCCCTGTGAGACCAGTATTAGTTTCTGATAGACCACTGCCGGTTCAATCTATTCCTAGGACTTTCACATTGACGAAGAAACACAGAAATCGCATCGGAATTAAATACAAAGGCCAAATGCCGAATTAAATACAAGAATACAGACTCTTCTTACAGTCGGTGCCTTGAGCATTCCCTGTGAGACCAGTATTAGTTTCCGATACACCACTGCTGGTTCAATGTATTCCTTTGACCTTCACATTGACGATGAAACACAGAAATTGCATCGGAATTAAATAAAAAAGGCACAATGCCCCCTAAGTATTAGAATGGAGACTCTTCTTACGGTTGGTGCTTTAACCATTCCCTGTGAGACCAGTATTAGTTTACGGTACACCACTGCTGGTTCAATGTATTCCTTGGACCTTCAAATTGAAGATGAAACACAGAAATCGCATCGGAATTAAATACAAAAGGCACAATGCGGCCTTAAGTACAAGAATAAAGACGCTTTATACAGTCGGTGCTTTGAGCATTCCCTGTGAGACCAGTATTAGTTTCCAATACACCACTGCAGGTTCAATGTATTCCTTGGACATACACATTGACGATGAAACACTGAAATTACATCGGAATTAAATACAAAAGGCACAATGAAACTTTCAGTGCAAGAAGAGTGAGACTTCTTAGAGTCTGTGCTTTGATCCTTTCCTGTGAGACCTGTATTAGTTTCCGAAACACTACTGCAGGTTCAATGTAATCCTTGGACCTTAGCATTGATGATGAAACACAGAAATTACATCGGAATTAAATTCAAAAGGCACAATTCCGCCTTAAGTACAAGCATAGAGACTCTTCTTGCAGTCGGTGCTTTGAGCATTCCCTGTGAGACCAGTATTAGTTTCCGATACTCCACTGCAGGTTCAATGTATTCCTTGGACCATCACATTGACGATGAAACACAGAAATCGCATCGGAAAGACATACAAAAATCACAATGTCACCTTTTTTACAAGAATACAGACTCTTTCCACAGTCGGTGTTTTGAGCATTCTCTGTGAGACCAGTTTTAGTTTCCGATACACCACTGCATGTTCATTGTATTCCTTGGACCCTCACATTGACGATGAAACACAGAAATCGCATCGGAATTAAATACAAAAGGCACAATGCCGCCTTAAGTACAAGAATAGGTATATAAAATAAATAAAATAAAATAAAATAAAATAAAATATTAATTATTTTTATCTGTCTGATTGGCTCTCCTATGAGTCGTCAGGTTTTGATTATTCGGTATCAGACGCTTGACAATGGCTTTTTCGTAAAGGCAATGTTACTCGTAGTTGACCGTGAAATAAAACTGAAATAATCGGACTTCGTAATTAAATCGTTTCCAAAGACTGCTGCGGTAGGTGCGGACTCATAATCTAAATCTCAATATTACAATAATTTGCCAGCCATGCCAAAACGTCGTACAGAGGGATTGTCTACTAAACAAAAAATTACACAGTTAGTTAAATCAGATATATTCAATGAATAAGCCTACAGTTCATAATCCTACTTACTTTTATAAATATAAATTCTTTACAGAATCGAGTGCCTAGTATGGTTGCAACTCGCAGTAATTTTCTATAACATGAAATATGGCAGTGTGCCAGACAATAAACTAAAATACGTGCTTCTCGCACCACTTCAACGAGAGCTCTTCCTTTTTTTTTTTAATCAAACATACGACTAACGAAAATGTACTTTTGTTTTATCAGCGACACAGCGCTGCAGTTGTGTGCCATAGGCTTTATTTATTTGTCACTGATTATTTATTTAATTAATATCTCGCGTTTCCGAGGAAACTCACGCTCGGCATGCAAATGTGCCTTTATATTGCCCCCTGAATTGCGAGGCGAAAGGACACACCTGCAGGCGAGCAATTCACCTAAAGGCACAAGAAAATCTAAGTTATCTACAACTATTTACATGACTTACATTATACTGTATATTATACACAAAATTTGAATGACGCGCGTGCGCCGAAAAAGTTCTTATGTTGGCAAAACAGAGTGCGCGCATGCGCAGAAGCGTCTGTGTAACTACGGCACTGCCGTTATTTCGTAAATTTAGATCACGCGGCACAGTATTGCAGTTCATATTGTTCGTGTGCGCGCGCATTTCTTAGTCGTTGCACAAAGAAAATATTCCACCAAGATTACATATGAAGACTACATTCTATGACAGGTAACTTAGTTTTAAAATTACAATATTTGTTATAATACAATACAACTTTAGATTGTTGAATGTTCTTAGTTACATAGCATTGGAATGAAATGCTTCAAAGAAAAATGTCCGTATTTTTCAGGTGCGTTGACCTATACACATGGTGTCGTTATCACAGTTCATATTCATCTGCTGCACAATAATTTTTTACAGGTTAGTATCGTCGTGGTAAAGTTTTTTTGATCACAGTAACCTCGTTGTATAACAACGTGATTGATACATAAGCATGTCCATTTCCTATTTCCATTATAGTCGTTGTGATGCAGTTCGTTGTGACAAAAAGCATTGTTTATTACAGATCAGACGTGACCCGTCGAGTAATTAGTCCATATGCAGTTCGTTTTCGATATTCCGTGGAAGCTTGGTTGCAGAACCTCGGACGGCACATAGCTGGCGTCGATCCTTGGACAGTCCAGGTAAGCGTGTCCGTCACATTTCGAGAACATTTCATTCCCTGAAGTTCCAACCAAAATTCTTCCACCCGTCGTGTTGTTTTCTGGACAGGCACTTTGTGTCCATTTAATCCAGTTAACATCTTGAAGTTGGGTACTGTAGTAATGTCGCTAGACGATGCACGAATTATGCACTTCACATATTCAGTTTTTTTTTTAAATATAGCTCACCTAAATGTTCGTGGTTACTCATCGAAGAAATCGTTCATCGCGTTAACAAAGGTACGATGCATCATGAATGTCATTAACAGTTTCTTTCACATAGGTTTCTGCGTAGTTGCAGACTTAGTAATGTACGTTAATGTCCGTGAATAGTGGTTCACTACGCAATTTTTTTTTTTTTTTTTTAAAAAAAGTTTTTCACATTTTGGCACTCGTTATCGTTCAAATTTTCACACAGTAACAGTTACATTATACATCAGTTTAAAAAAACATAAGTAATAATACATACACACGTCACATATTTTCTTAGCATAAACATAATACAGTTGCACATAAACATGTTTACATCATCATTACATAGCTATAGGTTATTACATTGTGTCATATTTGATTACATGAATTGCAGATATTTACATCCTCTTTAGCGGTTTTGCTGGGATATTATCGATGTTTTTTGTGATGTCATCTGAAATTAAGATAGCTTAGACACAACATTCATTACATCAGTAGGCAAGACCAGGCGTTTTCACTACTCAATAAATATTCAAAATAGTAAGAGAGAGAAAATGTTCGATTCCTCGCGTTTTGTGCGTGTGTGTAGTGTGTCTGTGTGGCCTTGACTACTGGTAGATGCTTTTCTTGCTGAGAGATGTGCGTCTAATCTATTTCTCGAAGTAAAAGATCGCTTCACAGATGACGTCTGTCGGTTCGTCAGGTGTCATAGCAAGTCAGTGGTACCTACAGTCACAAATGTTCCGTGAAAAATTTATATATCATTCACTGCTACGTAATCATAAATTTTACTTTAATATTCAGTCTTCTCGGTGGAACCGCGGCGTTGAAAGAAAAGTTCTTCTGTCTTCAACTGCGACTCTGGAACGCTGAAATGAAAATTTCTATACTACTTATAATCTATGTTGTAATTTGTTTTAGTTCTTGCCACACAGCAGGTCGTTGAGATAACGGTACGTTATATGTCTTATGGTAGAAGATCTTGTGAGGCTTAACTTCAATCTTGTACACATACGTGTTGATAACACCTAATCGTTTGGTAAAAACTTGTAAATATTTGGATAACACTTCCTGTAGTTTTATACGTTCATGTACACTGAGAGCTGTAGCTTCACTTATCTTATGATCAAGCAATGTTTTCAAGTCCATTAGCTCTGTGTCAGATGAGTGTGTTTGCATGTCTTGAATGTCTTTGTCAAGTACTAACTGAACCTTGTACCCTGTACAGTGTTTGTCATGCTTTAGAGTTCTCCTGTCCAAATCAATAATAATTACCCTGCTTTTATCATTTAAAATACATTTACCTTTGGAGAAGTCTATAATGCAGTCCTTCTCGCTCATAATATCTATTCCTAATATGCAATTAGTCACAAGGTTTTGTACAACCAGGAATGGCCATTGTACGGTTCCATTACCTATTTTAACGTTTACAAAAACTTGCTTCGTAACCCTACATGACTTATTACCTAGTGCAGTAGTTATTTTACAGTTTTGGGCAGGAAACTCAGGCACAGGTTCCAATTCACACATCTTTTTATAAAAATTAAAAGATAAAACGCTCACAGCTGCACCTGTATCTAGGATAATAGTAGTTGGAATCCCACCTACTACACCAGTAGTGGATGCTAAAACAATTTCATTTGTGTTTGAACGACATTGTGTACTGTCTTGTAAAAGTTCATCTGTTATATTGTTATTGTGGTTGTATCTTATAAATAAAACAGGTAGTTTTTGTTTAGAATTACTCGGCATATCATTATTCTGTTGTTCAAGTGTGGTGTCAAATAACTGATTAACATTGAAGCCGCCCCCCAAGGATTCTTCAGCCACGACCTGGGGCAAAGTAGTGACTGTTTCTAGTTTGTTGGATTATCATTTGTACTAGGTACTGACACAGATTGAGGTTGTGCATCAGGTGTCATTTCTATTATATTCACATTCGGATATTGCCTATTATGATCTCCAAACTTTTGCGGTTGTTGTTGCTGTTGCGCATTATAACTTACCTGTCGGTCGTAAGGTATGCTCCAATTTTGACCTGGTGGCTGCTGTGGTAAAGCAGAGTTTGAATGAAAGTACTGATCGTTACGAGTCCAACCTTGATGCTGTCTTGGCTCGTAGTTATTATTATTTCTATTTCTGTTTGTGTTTTTGTTATTACCTTTGTATCCGTTGTTACCGTTGCAGTTATTACCGCGGTGCCTTTTGTATGGATTGCCGCATGAAATGTTATTACTGTTGTAACTATTGTTCGTATTGGAATACGCGTGTTGATTTTGATTTCCGTACTGAGACGGCATGTGAGTTTGCTGTTTTTGTTGTACCGCGTATCCAACTGTGGGCGCGCCAGAATTGTGTTGGCAAGCCTGCATGTTTTGCATACCACTAGTGTAAACATTGTGGCTGCTGTTTTGCCGCGCGAAGCGCTGATCTTCAAGTAACATGTCAACCGAATCTAAAGCTGTTAAAAAATAATCTGAATCGTCATCCGGGATATGTAGGAGTTTTTCCTTAATGTTGAAAGGCAATTTGGCCTTCAACGCTCGGAGTATATCACGTGTTGCGACTGGTTCGTCTAAAAAATGTCCCATGTTCAAGTATTTTTCAAAATATCTGCGTAAGTTACCATTTTTACTGTTAAAAGTTTCAGGTTCTAAGATTTGTCTTCTGAGTCGCTCCTGGACGGATTGCGACCAGAATTTGTTCAGAAAGGCACGCTCAAACTCACTGTACGTGGTACATACGTCAGCTTGACTGTATGCCCAGACAGCTGCATCGCCTTGGATGTAACCGACAATATATGAAATCTTTTTCCGGTCACTCCAAGTGCGTGGAAATGCGTTACTAAAAGATTTAAGAAAAATCACCGGATGAATGGTTCGTTTCTCTGGGATAAAAGCCTGAAATTGCCTGTGTTTTATTAAGCTTTCGTCTTCCTTTGCATTATGATATGGATTTGTTCCACTGTAATTACTGCAATGCTCAGCTGGCGAGTAATTACGATAATGTTGCTGTGGTTTACCATGATAATAGCTTGTGTTTGTGGTTGCACGTCGTGGTATGTGTTGTAGTCGTGGTGTGTTTTGTTCTTGTGTGTTTGTGGTGTGCGGTATGTGTGCGTCATACTCGAATGTATATTGGTTTCTGAACTGTACATTTTGACTGATATTTTCGTTACATTCAGACTGTGGTTGATCGGTGAATTGTCTCATGGGTGCAGTGACGGATTGTACTGCGTCACTAATCAGCTGTTTGTTATTAGTGATGTATTCCGCTACGGAGTCGTGCACAATTGTTGGTAAATTTTCACGTATGCATCTATCAAAATGTTTGTCTTTGTTCTCTACCCAATCATGAAATTCTTTATTAATATTTTGAAAATGAGCTGTGGCATCAGATTGTAAGATGTCAGTCAGGTGTTGTTCAACATCGTCAAATTTATTCTGCACGTCAGTAATTCGTTTTTCAAGGTTGTCGTGTACTGAAGGATATGTTTGAATTTGTTCAGTAAGAGCTTCACACGTGACATTAAGGTTTTTTAATTGTTTCTGTAAAAGTGCTACGTCATTTGTAGTCTTTTCTTGTCTCGTATTAAGCTTGGAAAATTTCGTACTGAGTTCAGTCATCTGTTCGGTCAGTGTGGCGTCTATAAGTTCCACACGTTTACACAAAGTGTCATTACATGCCTTGATTGCTATGAGATCAGATTTAATTTCGTCATTTTGTGTCTTTAACTGTTCATTTTGTGTCTTTAAGGTTGCCATGTTTTCCGCGTTCTGCATCCTTAAGGTTGCCATATTTTCTGCGTTTTGTTTCATTAGCATTTGTAACATGTTGGCAATGTTTACTGTTTGCAAGGTCTCTGCCCCCGCCGCGTCATTAGACGTGACGTCATGTATTAACATGGGCTCTGACTGAGACTTTGAAATTTTTGTGGTGGACGGCCTATTGTCAAAATTTCCGTTGACACTTGCGTCAATATTTGATGTATCGTCACTACCGGTTGCTGTCGTAAAGTCATTTTCTAACATTTGTCTCTCGTCCGAGTCGGATTGCGTCTGAATAGTACGTCTTTGCTGTTCCATTTTTGCGTATTGTTTTCTAGTTATTACCATGCCACACGTGCTATATATTTCAAGAAATTAATGTTTGACACTGGTTTTAAAATAAAATGCAGTTGAGCATGAATCGGTCGTAGCAACAATGGCTGTCTGTTAATTTAAAAATATAAACTGAATTTGAGATTATTGGTAATGGCTGCTGGCCATGTTACATGATATCGTACAGAAGTCGGCCATATTGTACACTCGTGTATTGGTATTGTTGCATACGTTATTGTTTAAGGAAAAATAGTGAGAATGGAATTTATCACTGAAACTGTTATGCGGAAAAGAAACACTACAGAATTTTACTGAAAAGCTAATACACTGAATTATACGTCTGGTCAAGCCTGCTAATGCAAAGATGCTGCGTCTTACCTTATTTTGCTGGAAGCTTCTTTGCGTCTTCCCGCAAAATTTTATAATTGGAAAATATCTTCTGATTTTATTTTTATTTCTCATATAGTCAAGTCCAGGACCAGAAGGTTGATTTTTCACATGAAACAAAGAGAACAATGTAACAAATGACAAAATAACAAGTCCGACACGCAGTCGCCAATATAAAATAAATAAAATAAAATAAAATAAAATAAAATATTAATTATTTTTATCTGTCTGATTGGCTCTCCTATGAGTCGTCAGGTTTTGATTATTCGGTATCAGACGCTTGACAATGGCTTTTTCGTAAAGGCAATGTTACTCGTAGTTGACCGTGAAATAAAACTGAAATAATCGGACTTCGTAATTAAATCGTTTCCAAAGACTGCTGCGGTAGGTGCGGACTCATAATCTAAATCTCAATATTACAATAATTTGCCAGCCATGCCAAAACGTCGTACAGAGGTGATTGTCTACTAAACAAAAAATTACACAGTTAGTTAAATCAGATATATTCAATGAATAAGCCTACAGTTCATAATCCTACTTACTTTTATAAATATAAATTCTTTACAGAATCGAGTGCCTAGTATGGTTGCAACTCGCAGTAATTTTCTATAACATGAAATATGGCAGTGTGCCAGACAATAAACTAAAATACGTGCTTCTCGCACCACTTCAACGAGAGCTCTTCCTTTTTTTTTTTTTAATCAAACATACGACTAACGAAAATGTACTTTTGTTTTATCAGCGACACAGCGCTGCAGTTGTGAGCCATAGGCGTTATTTATTTGTCACTGATTATTTATTTAATTAATATCTCGCGTTTCCGAGGAAACTCACGCTCGGCATGCAAATGTGCCTTTATAGGTACTCTTCTTACAGTCGGTGCTTTGAGCATTCCCTGTGAGACCGGTATTAGTTTCCGATACACCACTGCAAGTTCAATGTATTCCTCGGACCTTCACATTGACGATGAAACACAGTAATCGCAACGGAATTAAATACAAAAGTCACAATGCCGCCTTTAGTACAAGAATAGAGACTCTTCTTACAGTCGGTGCATTGAGCATTCCCTGTGAGACCAGTATTAGTTTCCGATACACCACTGCAGGTTCAATGTATTCCTTGGACGTTCACATTGACGATAAAATACAGAAATCGCATCGCAATTACATACAAAAGGCACAATGCCGCCTTAAGTACAAGAATAGAGGCTCTTCTTACAGTCGGTGCTTTGAGCATTCCCTGTGAGACCAGTATTAGTTTCCGATACACCACTTCAGGTTGAATGTATTCCTTGGACATACACATTGACGATGAAACACTGAAATTACATCGGAATTAAATACAAAAGGCACATTGCCGCCTCAAGTACGAGAATAGAGACTCTTCTTACAGTCGGTGCTTTGAGCATTCTCTGTGAGACCAGTATTAGTTTCCGATACACCACTGCAGGTTGAATGTATCGCTTGGACCTTCACATTGACGATGAAACACAGAAGTCGCAACGGAATTAAATACAAAAGTCACAATACCGCCTTAAGTACAAGGATAGAGACCCTTCTTACAGTCAGTGCATTGAGCATTCCCTGAGAGACCAGTATTAGTTTCCGATACACCACTGCAGGTTCAATGTATTACTTGGACTTTCACATTGACGATAAAACACAGAGATCGCAACGCAATTACATACAAAAAGCATAATGCCGCCTTAATTACAAGGATGGAGACTCTTCTTACAGTCGGTTCTTTGAGCATTTCCTGTGAGACCAGTATTAGTTTCCGATACACCACTGCACGTTCAATGTATTCTTTGGACCTTCACATTGACGATGAAACACAGAAATTGCATCGGAATTAAATACAAAACTCACAATGCCACCTTAAGTACAAGAATAAAGACTCTTCTTACAGTCGTTGCTTTGAGATTTCCTTGTGAGACCAGTATTAAATTTCCGATACACCACTGCTGGTTCAATGTATTCCTTCGACCATAACATTGAAGATGAAACAGAAATCGAATCGGAATTAAATACAACGGGCACAATGCCGCCTTAAGTACAAGAATAGAGACTCTCCTTACAGTTGGTGTTTTGAGAATTCCCTGTGAGACTGGTATTAGTTTCCATCACACCACTGCAGGTTCAATGTATTCCTTGGACATACACATTGACGATGAAACACATAAATTACATCGGAATTAAATGCAAAAGGCACAATGCCGCTTTAAGTGCAAGAAGAGTTAGACTTCTTAGAGTCTGTGCTTTGATCCTTGCCTGTGAGACCAGTATTAGTTTCCGATACACCACTGCAGGTTCAATGTAATCCTTGGACCTTCACATTGACAATGAGACACAGAAATCGAATCGCAATTAAATACAAAACGCAAATTGTCGCCATAAGTACAAGAATAGAGACTCTTCTTATAGTCGGTGATTTGAGCATTCCCTGTGAGACCAGTATTAGTTTGAGATACACCACTGCAGGTTCAATGTATTCCTTGGGCATACACATTGACGATGAAACACATAAATTACATCGGAATTAAATACAAAAGGCACAATGCCGCCTTAAGTACAAGAATAGAGGCTCTTCTTACAGTCGGTGCTTTGAGCATTCCCTGTGAGACCAGTATTAGTTTCCGATACACCACTGCAGGTTCAATGTATTCCTTGGACCTTCACATTGAAGATGAAACATAGAAATCCCATCGGAATTAAATATAAAAGCCACAATGCCGCCTTAAGTACAAGAATAGAGACACTTCTTACAGTCGGTGCTTTGAGCATTCCCTGTGAGACCAGTATTAGTTTCCAATACACCACTGCAGGTTCAATGTATTTCTTGGACATACACATTGCCGATGAAACACTGAAATTACATCGGAAATAAACAAAAAAGGCACCATGCCGCCTTAAGTGCAAGAAGAGTGAGACTTCTTATAGACCGTGCCATGATCCTTTCCTGTGAGACCAGTATTAGTTTCCGATACACCACTGCTGGTTCAATGTATTCCTTTGACCTTCACATTGACGATGAAACACAAAAATGGCATCGGAATTTAATACAAAAGGCACAATGCCGCCTTAAGTACAAGAACAGAGACTCTTCTTACAGTCGGTGCTTTGAACATTCCCTGTGAGACCAGTATTTGTTTCCGATACACCACTGCAGGTTCAATGTATTCCTTGGACTTTCACATTGACGATGAATCACAGAAATCGCATCGGAATTAAATACAAAAATCACAATGCCGCCTTGAATACAAGAATAGAGACTCTTCTCACAGTCTGTGTTTTGATCCCTTCCTGTGAGACCAGTATTAGTTTCCGATACATCACTACAGGTTCCATGTATTCCTTTGACTTTCACATTGACGATGAAACACAGAAATCGCCTCGGAATTAAATACAAAAGGCACAATGCAGCCTTAGGTACAAGAATAGAGATTCTTCTTACAGTCGGTGCTTTGATCATTCCCTGTGAGACCAGTATTAGTTTCCGATACACCACTGCAGGTTCAATGTATTTCTTGGACATACACATTGACGATGAAACACTGAAGTTACATCGGAATTAAATAAAAAATGCACCATGCCGCCTTAAGAAGAGTGAGACTTCTTAGAGTCTGTGCTTTGATCCTTTCCTGTGAGACCAGTGTTAGTTTCCGATACACCACTACATGTTCAATGTATTCCTTGGACCATCACATTGACGATGAAACACAGAAATCGCATTGGAATTGAATACAAAACGCACAATGCCGCCTTAAGTACAGGAATAGGGTCTCTTCTTGCAGTCGTTTCTTTGAGCATTCCCTGTGAGAATAGTATTAGTTTCCGATACACCACTGCACGTTCAATGTATTTCTTGGACATACACATTGACGATGAAACACATAAATTACATCGGTATAAAATACAAAAGGCACAATGCCGCCTTAAGTACAAGATTAGAGACTCTTCTCACAGTCTGTGTTTTGATCCCCTCCTGTGAGACCAGTATTAGTTTCCGATACATCACTGCAGGTTCAATGTATTCCTTCGACGTAAACATTGACGATGTAACACTGAAATTACATCGGAATTAAATACAAAAGGCACAATGCCGCCTTAAGAACAAGAATAGAAACCCTTCTTAGAGTCGGTGCTTTGAGCATTCCCTGTGAGACCAGTATTAGTTTCCGATACACCACTGCACGTTCAATGTATTCCTTGGACCTTCACATTGACGATAAAACAAAGAAACCGCATCGGAATTAAATGCAAAAGGCACAATGCCGCCTTAAGTACAAGAATAGAGCCTCTTCTAACAGTCGGTGCTTTGAGCATTCCCTGTGAGACCAGTATTAGTTTCCGATACACCACTGCAGGTTCAATGTATTTCTTGGACATACACATTGACGATGAAACACATAAATTACATCGGTATAAAATACAAAAGGCACAATGCTGCCTTAAGTACAAGATTAGAGACTCTTCTTACAGTCGGTGTTTTTGAGCATTCCCTGTGAGACCAGTATTAGTTTCCGATACACCACTGCAGATTCGATGTATTCCTTGGACCTTCACATTGACGATGAAACACAGAAATCGCATCGGAATTAAATACAAAAGGCACAATGCCGCCTTAAGTACAAGAATAGAGACTCTTCTTACAGTCGGTGCTTTGAGCATTCCCAGTGAACCCAGTATCAGTTTCCGATACACCACTGCAGGTTCAATGTATTCCTTGGACATACATATTGACGATGAAACACATAAATTAAATCGGAATTAAATACAAAAGGCACAATGCCGCCTTAAGTACAAGAATGTAGACTCTTCTTACGGTCGGTGCTTTGAGCATTCCCTGTGAGACCAATATTAGTTTCCGATACAGCACTGCAGGTTCAATGTATTCCTTGGACGTAAACATTGACGGTCAAAAACTGCGAACACATCGGATTTAAATATAAAAGGCACAATGCCGCCTTCAGTACAAGAATAGAGACACTTCTTACAGTCGGTGCTTTGAGCATTCCCTGTGAGACCAGTATTAGTTTCCAATACACCACTGCCGGTTCAATGTATTCCTTGGACGTAAGCGTTGACGATGAAACACTGAAATTACATGGGAATTAAATACAAAAGGCACAATGCTGCCTTAAGTTCAAGAATGTAGACTCTTCTTACAGTCGGTGATTTGAGCATTGCCTGTGAGACCGGTATAAGTTTCCGATACACCACTGCAGGTTCAATGTATTCCTTGGACATACACATTGACGATGAATCACATAAATTACATCGGAATTAAATACAAAAGGCACAATGTCGCCTTAAGTGCAAGAATAGAGATTCTTCTTACAGTCGCTGCTTTGAGCATTCCCTGTGAGTCCAGTATTAGTTTCTGATACACCACTGCAGGTCAATATATTCCTAGGACCTTCACATTGACGATGAAACACAGAAATCTCATCGGAATTAAATATAAAAGGCACAATGCCGCCTTAAGTACAAGAATAGAAACACTTCTTATAGTTGGTGCTTTGTGCATTCCCTGTGAGACCAGTATTAGTTTCCAATACACCACTGCAGGTTCAATGTATTCCTTGGACATACACATTGAAGATGAAACACTGAGATTACATCGGAATAAATACAAATGGCCCAATGCCGCCTGAAGTACAAGAATAGAGACTCTTCTTACAGTCGGCGCTTTGAGCATTCCCTGTGCGCCAAGTATTAGTTTCCGATACACCACTGCAGGTTCAATGTTTTCCTTGGACCTTCACATTGACGATGACACACAGAAATCGCATCGGAATTAAATACAAAAGGCACAATACCGCCTAAGGTACAAGAATGTAGACTCTTCTTACAGTCGGTGCTTTGAGAATTCCCTGTTAGACCAGTATTAGTTTCCGATACAACACTGCAGGTTCAATGTATTCCTTGGACATACACATGGACGATGAAACACTGAAATTACATCGGAATTAAATGCAAAAGGCACAATGCCGCCTTATGTACAAGAATAGAGTCTCTTCTTACAGTCGTTTCTTTGAGCATTCCCTGTGAGAATAGTATTAGTTTCCGATACAGCACTGCAGGTTCAATGTATTCCTTGGACGTAAACATTGACGATGTAACACTGAGATTGCATCGGAATTAAATACAAAAGGCCCAATGCCGCCAGAAGTATAAGATTAGAGACTCTTCTTACAGTCGGTGCTTTGAGCATTCCCTTTGCGACCAGTTATAGTTTCCGATACACCACTGCAGGTTCAATGTATTGGTTCAAATGGTTCAAATGGCTCTGAGCACTATGGGACTCAACTGCTGTGGTCATAAGTCCCCTAGAACTTAGAGCTACTTAAACCTAACTAACCTAAGGACATCACACACACCCATGCCCGAGGCAGGATTCGAACCTGCGACCGTAGCGGTCGTGCTGTTCCAGACTGTAGCGCCTTTAACCGCTCGGCCACTTCGGCCGGCTTCAATGTGTTACTTGGACCTTCACATTGACGATGAAAGACAGAAATCACATCGGAATTAAATACAAAAAGCACAATGCCGCCTTAAGTACAAGATCAGAGACTCTTCTTACAGTCGGTGCTTTGAGCATTCCCTGTGAGACCAGTTTTAGTTTCCAATACACCACTGCCGGTTTAATGTATTCCTTGGACGTAAACGTTGACGATGAAACACTGAAATTACATGGGAATTAAATACAGAAGGCACAATGCCGCCTTAAGTACAAGAATGTAGACTCTTCTAACAGTCGGTGATTTGAGCATTGCCCGTGAGAATAGTATAAGTTTCCGATACACCACTGCAGGTTCAATGTATTCCTTGGACATACACATTGACGATGAATCACATAAATTACATCGGAATTAAATACAAAAGGCACAATGCCACCTTAAGTGCAAGAATAGAGACTCTTCTTACAGTCGGTGCTTTGAGCATACCCTGTGAGTCCAGTATTAGTTTCCGATACACCACTGCAGGTTCAATGTATTCCAAGGACCTTCACATTGTCGATGAAACACAGAAATCTCATCGGAATTAAATATAAAAGGCACAATGCCGCCTTAAGTACAAGAATAGAGACACTTCCTACAGTCGGTGCTTTGAGCATTCCCTGTGAGACCAGTATTAGCTTTGCAATACACCACTGCAGGTTCAATGTATTCCTTGGACATACACATTGACGATGAAACACTAAGATTACATCGGAATTAAATACAAATGGCCCAATGCCGCCTGAAGTACAAGAATAGAGACTCTTCTTACAGTCGGTGCTTTGAGCATTCCCTGTGCGACCAGTATTAGTTTCCGATACTCCAATGCAGGTTCAATGTATTACTTGGACCTCCACATTGACGATGAAACACAGAAATCGCATCGGTATTAAATACAAAAGGCACAATGCCGTCTTAAGTACAAGAATGGAGACTCTTCTTACAGTCGGTGCTTTGAGCATTCCCTGTGAGACCAGTATTAGTTTCCGATACACCACTGCAGGTTCAATGTATTCCCTGGACCTTCATATTGACGATGAAACACAGAAATCTCATCGGAATTAAATATAAAAGGCACAATGCCGCCTTAAGTACAAGAATAGAGACACTTCTTGCAGTCGGTGCATTGAGCATTCCCTGTGAGACCAGTATTAGTTTCCTATACACCACAGTAGGTTCAATGTATTCTTTGGACATACACATTGACGATGAAACACTGAGATTACATCGGAATTAAATACAAAAGGCACAATGCCGCCTGAAGTACAAGAATAGAGACTCTTCTTACAGTCGGTGCTTTGAGCATTCCCTGTGCGATCAGTATTAGTTTCCGATACACCTCTGCAGGTTCAATGTATTACTTGGACCTTCACATTGACGATGAAACACATAAATTACATCGGAATTAAATACAAAAGGCACAATGCCGCCTTAAGTACAAGAATGTCGACTCTTCTTACAGTCGGTGTTTTGAGCATTCCCTGTGAGACCAGTATTAGTTTCCGATACAGCACTGCAGGTTCAATGTAATCCTTGGACGTAAACATTGACGATGAAACACTGAGAACTCATCGGAATTAAACATAAAAGGCACAATGCCGCCTTAAGTACAAGAATAGAGACACTTCTTACAGTTGGTGCATTGAGCATTCCCTGTGAGACCAGTATTAGTTTCCAATACAACACTGCAGGCTCAAAGTATTCCTTGGACGTAATCATTGACGATGAAACACTGAAATTACATGGAAATTAAATACAAAAAGGACAATGCCGCCTTAAGTACAAGAATAGAGACTCTTCTTACAGTCGGTGTTTGAGGATTCCCTGTGAGACCAGTATTAGTTTCCGATAGACCACTGCAAGTTCAATGTATTCCTTGGACCTTCACATTGACGATGAAACACAGATATCGCATCGGAATTAAATACAAAAGGCACAATGCCGCCTTAAGTACAAGAATAGAGACTCTTCTTACTGTCGGTGCTTTGAGCATTCCCTGTGAGACCAGTATTAGTTTCCGATACACCACTGCAAGTTCAATGTATTCCTTGGACATACACATTGACGATGAAACACATTAATTACATCGGAATTAAATATAAAAGGCACAATGCCGCCTTAAGTACATGAAAAGAGACTCTTCTTACAGTCGGTGCTTTGAGCATTCCCTGTGAGACCAGTATTAGTTACCGATACACCACTGCAGGTTCAATGAATTCCTTGTACCTTCATATTGACGATGAAACACAGAAATCTCATCGGAATTAAATATAAAAGGCACAATGCCGCCTTAAGTACAAGAATAGAGACACTTCTTGCAGTCGGTGCTTTGAGCATTCCCTGTGAGACCAGTATTAGTTTCCTATACACCACTGCAGGTTCAATGTATTCTTTGGACATACACATTGACGATGAAACACTGAGATTACATCGGAATTAAATAGAAAAGGCACAATGCCGCCTGAAGTACAAGAATTGAGACTCTTCTTACAGTCGGTGCTTTGAGCATTCCCTGTGTGATCAGTATTAGTTTCCGATACACCTCTGCAGGTTCAATGTATTACTTGGACCTTCACATTGACGATGAAACACATAAATTACATCGGAATTAAATACGAAAGGCACAATGCCGCCTTAAGTACAAGAATGTCGACTCTTCTAACAGTCGGTGCTTTGAGCATTCCCTGTGAGACCAGTATTAGTTTCCGATACAGCACTGCCGTTTCAATGTAATCCTTGGACGTAAACATTGACGATGAAACACTGAGAACTCATCGGAATTAAACATAAAGGGCACAATGCCACCTTAAGTACAAGAATAGAGACACTTCTTACAGTTGGTGCATTGAGCATTCCCTTTGAGACCAGTATTAGTTTCCAATACTCCACTGCAGGCTCAAAGTATTCCTTGGACGTAATCATTGACGATGAAACACTGAAATTACATGGGAATTAAATACAAAAAGGACAATGCCGCCTTAAGTACAAGAATAGAGACTCTTCTTACAGTCGGTGATTTGAGCATTGCCCGTGAGAATAGTATAAGTTTCCGATACACCACTGCAGGTTCAATGTATTCCTTGGACATACACATTGACGATGAATCACATAAATTACATCGGAATTAAATACAAAAGGCACAATGCCACCTTAAGTGCAAGAATAGAGACTCTTCTTACAGTCGGTGCTTTGAGCATTCCCTGTGAGACCAGTTTTAGTTTCCAATACACCACTGCCGGTTTAATGTATTCCTTGGACGTAAACGTTGACGATGAAACACTGAAATTACATGGGAATTAAATACAGAAGGCACAATGCCGCCTTAAGTACAAGAATGTAGACTCTTCTAACAGTCGGTGATTTGAGCATTGCCCGTGAGAATAGTATAAGTTTCCGATACACCACTGCAGGTTCAATGTATTCCTTGGACATACACATTGACGATGAATCACATAAATTACATCGGAATTAAATACAAAAGGCACAATGCCACCTTAAGTGCAAGAATAGAGACTCTTCTTACAGTCGGTGCTTTGAGCATACCCTGTGAGTCCAGTATTAGTTTCCGATACACCACTGCAGGTTCAATGTATTCCAAGGACCTTCACATTGTCGATGAAACACAGAAATCTCATCGGAATTAAATATAAAAGGCACAATGCCGCCTTAAGTACAAGAATAGAGACACTTCCTACAGTCGGTGCTTTGAGCATTCCCTGTGAGACCAGTATTAGCTTTGCAATACACCACTGCAGGTTCAATGTATTCCTTGGACATACACATTGACGATGAAACACTAAGATTACATCGGAATTAAATACAAATGGCCCAATGCCGCCTGAAGTACAAGAATAGAGACTCTTCTTACAGTCGGTGCTTTGAGCATTCCCTGTGCGACCAGTATTAGTTTCCGATACTCCAATGCAGGTTCAATGTATTACTTGGACCTCCACATTGACGATGAAACACAGAAATCGCATCGGTATTAAATACAAAAGGCACAATGCCGTCTTAAGTACAAGAATGGAGACTCTTCTTACAGTCGGTGCTTTGAGCATTCCCTGTGAGACCAGTATTAGTTTCCGATACACCACTGCAGGTTCAATGTATTCCCTGGACCTTCATATTGACGATGAAACACAGAAATCTCATCGGAATTAAATATAAAAGGCACAATGCCGCCTTAAGTACAAGAATAGAGACACTTCTTGCAGTCGGTGCATTGAGCATTCCCTGTGAGACCAGTATTAGTTTCCTATACACCACAGTAGGTTCAATGTATTCTTTGGACATACACATTGACGATGAAACACTGAGATTACATCGGAATTAAATACAAAAGGCACAATGCCGCCTGAAGTACAAGAATAGAGACTCTTCTTACAGTCGGTGCTTTGAGCATTCCCTGTGCGATCAGTATTAGTTTCCGATACACCTCTGCAGGTTCAATGTATTACTTGGACCTTCACATTGACGATGAAACACATAAATTACATCGGAATTAAATACAAAAGGCACAATGCCGCCTTAAGTACAAGAATGTCGACTCTTCTTACAGTCGGTGTTTTGAGCATTCCCTGTGAGACCAGTATTAGTTTCCGATACAGCACTGCAGGTTCAATGTAATCCTTGGACGTAAACATTGACGATGAAACACTGAGAACTCATCGGAATTAAACATAAAAGGCACAATGCCGCCTTAAGTACAAGAATAGAGACACTTCTTACAGTTGGTGCATTGAGCATTCCCTGTGAGACCAGTATTAGTTTCCAATACAACACTGCAGGCTCAAAGTATTCCTTGGACGTAATCATTGACGATGAAACACTGAAATTACATGGAAATTAAATACAAAAAGGACAATGCCGCCTTAAGTACAAGAATAGAGACTCTTCTTACAGTCGGTGTTTGAGGATTCCCTGTGAGACCAGTATTAGTTTCCGATAGACCACTGCAAGTTCAATGTATTCCTTGGACCTTCACATTGACGATGAAACACAGATATCGCATCGGAATTAAATACAAAAGGCACAATGCCGCCTTAAGTACAAGAATAGAGACTCTTCTTACTGTCGGTGCTTTGAGCATTCCCTGTGAGACCAGTATTAGTTTCCGATACACCACTGCAAGTTCAATGTATTCCTTGGACATACACATTGACGATGAAACACATTAATTACATCGGAATTAAATATAAAAGGCACAATGCCGCCTTAAGTACATGAAAAGAGACTCTTCTTACAGTCGGTGCTTTGAGCATTCCCTGTGAGACCAGTATTAGTTACCGATACACCACTGCAGGTTCAATGAATTCCTTGTACCTTCATATTGACGATGAAACACAGAAATCTCATCGGAATTAAATATAAAAGGCACAATGCCGCCTTAAGTACAAGAATAGAGACACTTCTTGCAGTCGGTGCTTTGAGCATTCCCTGTGAGACCAGTATTAGTTTCCTATACACCACTGCAGGTTCAATGTATTCTTTGGACATACACATTGACGATGAAACACTGAGATTACATCGGAATTAAATAGAAAAGGCACAATGCCGCCTGAAGTACAAGAATAGAGACTCTTCTTACAGTCGGTGCTTTGAGCATTCCCTGTGTGATCAGTATTAGTTTCCGATACACCTCTGCAGGTTCAATGTATTACTTGGACCTTCACATTGACGATGAAACACATAAATTACATCGGAATTAAATACGAAAGGCACAATGCCGCCTTAAGTACAAGAATGTCGACTCTTCTAACAGTCGGTGCTTTGAGCATTCCCTGTGAGACCAGTATTAGTTTCCGATACAGCACTGCCGTTTCAATGTAATCCTTGGACGTAAACATTGACGATGAAACACTGAGAACTCATCGGAATTAAACATAAAGGGCACAATGCCACCTTAAGTACAAGAATAGAGACACTTCTTACAGTTGGTGCATTGAGCATTCCCTTTGAGACCAGTATTAGTTTCCAATACTCCACTGCAGGCTCAAAGTATTCCTTGGACGTAATCATTGACGATGAAACACTGAAATTACATGGGAATTAAATACAAAAAGGACAATGCCGCCTTAAGTACAAGAATAGAGACTCTTCTTACAGTCGGTGTTTGAGGATTCCCTGTGAGACCAGTATTAGTTTCCGATAGACCACTGCAGGTTCAATGTATTCCTTGGACCTTCACATTGACGATGAAACACAGATATCGCATCGGAATTAAATACAAAAGGCACAATGCCGCCTTAAGTACAAGAATAGAGACTCTTCTTACAGTCGGTGCTTTGAGCATTCCCTGTGAGACCAGTATTAGTTTCCGATACACCACTGCAAGTTCAATGTATTCCTTGGACATACACATTGACGATGAAACACATAAATTACATCGGAATTAAATACAAAAGGCACAATGCCACCTTAAGTACATGAAAAGAGACTCTTCTTACAGTCGGTGCTTTGAGCATTCCCTGTGAGACCAGTATTAGTTACCGATAGACCACTGCAGGTTCAATGTATTCCTTGGACCTTCATATTGACGATGAAACACAGAAATCTCATCTCAATTAAATATAAAAGGCACAATGCCGCCTTAAGTACAAGAATAGAGACACTTCTTGCAGTCGGAGCTTTGAGCATTCCCTGTGAGACCAGTATTAGTTTCCTATACACCACTGCAGGTTCAATGTATTCTTTGGACATACACATTGACGATGAAACACTGAGATTACATCGGAATTAAATAGAAAAGGCACAATGCCGCATGAAGTACAAGAATAGAGACTCTTCTTACAGTCGGTGCTTTGAGCATTCCCTGTGTGATCAGTATTAGTTTCCGATACACCTCTGCAGGTTCAATGTATTACTTGGACCTTCACATTGACGATGAAACACATAAATTACATCGGAATTAAATGCAAAAGGCACAATGCCGCCTTAAGTACAAGAATGTAGACTCTTCTTACAGTCGGTGCTTTGAGCATTCCCTGTGAGACCAGTATTAGTTTCCGATACAGCACTGCAGGTTCAATGTAATCCTTGGACGTAAACATTGACGATGAAACACTGAGAACTCATCGGAATTAAACATAAAAGGCACAATGCCGCCTTAAGTACAAGAATAGAGACACATCTTACAGTTGGTGCATTGAGCATTCCCTGTGAGACCAGTATTAGTTTCCAATACACCACTGCAGGCTCAAAGTATTCCTTGGACGTAAACATTGACGATGAAACACAGAAATTACATGGGAATTAAATACAAAAAGCACAATGCCGCCTTAAGTACAAGAATAGAGACTCTTCTTACAGTCGGTGTTTGAGCATTCCCTGTGAGACCAGTATCAGCTTCCGATACACCACTACAGATACTATGTATTCCTTGGACCTTCACATTGACGATGAAACACAGAAATCGCATCGGAATTAAATACAAAAGGCACAATGCGGCGTTAAGTACAAGAATAGAGACTCTTCCTACAGTCGGTGCTTTGAGCATTCCCTGTGAGACCAGCATTAGTTTCCGATACACCACTGAAGGTTCAATGTATTCCTTGGACATACACATTGACGATGAAACACTGAGAACTCATCGGAATTAAACATAAAAGGCACAATGCCGCCTTAAGTACAAGAATAGAGACACTTCTTACAGTTGGTGCATTGAGCATTCCCTGTGAGACCAGTATTAGTTTCCAATACACCACTGCAGGCTCAAAGTATTCCTTGGATGTAAACATTGACGATGAAACACAGAAATTACATGGGAATTAAATACAAAAAGCACAATGCCGCCTGAAGTACAAGAATAGAGACTCTTCTTACAGTCGGTGCTTTGAGCATTCCCTGTGAGACCAG